>NC_047069.1:5517139-6717139 GCF_902459465.1 Asterias rubens | reverse complement strand
AAAGACACTCTTTAAGAATTTAAGATCGGTATTCACCAGAGAAGGGGACAGTTTTCAATCTAAAAGCTCACTGATATCAAGGTACCATTTCTCCAAGCAAGGGGGGGGGGGTCATGGGTTGGACCCTGTGGGTTTTCCTCCACAGGACTTTCACACATTGGTATGGTCAACAAATATATGATACCAGTCTATATTCCAATGTAATTATTAAATCTTTTCAACAGCATTTAAAGTGGATTAATTTTGAGTAGGCATGAAGTGCTCCAAGGTTTTAACAACAACTCTAAGCATATCATTTAAACAAATAAATATAAAAGGGGCATACAAATGCCATGCAGTACCAGCAGGACCAGCAAGAGAAACAATATCATGTACATGTACATGATAAGGCCTTGTAATAATAATAATAATCATTACTAGTTCTTATTGTACGTTGTGCATTTTTTACAAACAGTATCGCAATGCACATTAGTGTCTGCTTACTTTAGGCTCTGCTTACCACCAAATTCTTCGCTTACGATCACGATTCCCCGCTTACGTGCAAGCGCCAAATTTCTGTGTTAGCCTTGTAAGTGTAGAATGTCTAGTAACGTAGAGTACGCACGCGCAGAAGCCAAAATTTGCCACTAACCCGTGAAATACGCGTGCCGTAAGTACAGAATTCCCTGCTTCCGTAAGCGCCGATTCTGTGCTTACGGTAAGCAGAGCCATGAAATTGGGCCCTGGTCATTGGGCCAATAACATTCCTTTAATCGGGATTACGCCGAGCTGCTGTGACCCTCTAAAGGCTTTTTCAAACCTCTACACGCGCAGGTATCCATTTATACCCCTTGGAGGAGAGAAGCAATTAGACAAGTGTCACGACCGGGATTCGAACCCAAAACTTCTATGACTAACAACCAGGACTTGAACTCTTTGTTCTTAACCACTCGACCATGACACACTGCAATTTTGTCAGGCAAGTTGGAGGCAACTATCTGCACGAAGAACAGTTCGGCAGTGCAAGAGCTTTCTTCGAGCTGTACGCCCCCAAGAAAATAACTGGAAACCAAAATGTGAATGAATGTCCTTATTGGAGATTGCCTGGCACTGGTTGCCGTAAATTGCCTTATGTATGACTTTTGTCATAGGTCCGGACCTCTGACAAAATTTAGCAGAGCACCTTGGACAGTACACAAATTATTGTCCTCTCACACGAGGTGCATTTTGTTTGTAAACTTGTTCAACTATGCTAAAAATTTAGCAAGGGACCCTTGCTAAATATGTTTTTGTGTGAAAAGGGCTATAGACTCGAAGCAGTGTACTTTTATGGAATGTGAGACTTTGCATATATGAAAATTAACATACAGGTATTTGACATTACATTAAAAATGCATTTAAAAGGACAACAAAAGTGAAATTAAATACCTATAAAAAATATGGCATTAACTAACGTACTGTATGTGTACCAGCCATTGCACTGATACACATTTATGACAACATCAAGGTTATAAGGACTTCATTGCTATAGAGTCCTATCGTTTTTATTTTTTTGTTTTACGATATTTTCCTTGTATTTTCACAAGGGACAGTCAAGAGCTTGATAAAATATTCAGAACAGTTGATGTTCAACAGTGCAAAACATCTTTAAAATTTATAGATTCTGCTTTTTGAAAAAGTTGTCATAGCTACATGCTTGATGCGCAGGAGAAAAAAATCCAATATGGTAATAAATAATACAAGGCCAAAATATCCTAACCATTTTAAAGGGTGAGCAACTAATGTGCTCACTACATAGCAGTGAGCAGTATATTTCATAAATCGTCACTATCATAATGTACAAATCATAAAATTTTTGGTTTTTTTTTTTATTGTTTTTTTTTTAATTCTTGCCATACTCATTGTTGTTTTTTTTTTTATAAAGTTTCAGGATCTAACATATAATGCAGGCATGTATGCTTCATTTTTGAAAGGGCAAGAGCCAAGGTATTTTCTCCTTGGTAAAGGGTACCCTATGAGAAAACTTTAAAGGGTCTATGTACTTTTTCCTAACAAAAAACACAATGTCCACAGATTTACATTAAATTTACACAGTTTGAAGATTATGAAAAAAGAAAGCTTCCCTTGAAGTTTTACTTACTGAGGTGCTGTAGTTTTTGAGAAATGAGTAAAACAAATAATACAATAGTACAATAGCATGTACAAACGTATTAACCAGTTATGCTATGGTTTTGGTATAATATCATAACTGGTTAAGGGGATTTTACATGCTAAAATAAGAGACCAAAATTATTTTGTGACTTGTTTTACTCATTTCTCAAAGAAGGGAAGCTTTCCACTATCATTATCTTCAAACCCTGAAAGTTTAATGTAAATCTGTGGACATTTTGAAAAAGTACCCAAATCCTTTAAATTCCAAGGGCAACAAGGCAATGACCGGGGTCATCGAGGCACTCACTTTCCTTGCCTCTGTGAAGTTTCAGAACCAAACAAATAATGGTTTCGTAATTATACCATTATAGCATGACTGACGAATCACTAAATTTGCCAATTTGTGTTATCACTAAGTGGACAATTAAGATCTGCCACTTTATCCGTCAAATTAAATAACGCTGGTACGGTGCTTAACACGCCTGGTATGACTGTTGCATTAAATTGCATTTTTTTTTTTTTTCCCGTTTTCTAAAAGTATTGAATGAAATGAATGAATGAACTTTTTGATGAAGTAAACAAAAATTAATTGAACAGAATATGAACCTTCTACGTTTGGATAAACATGTCCCTGCTCTATCAATTGATACCCCTATAATATAGGCAGTAGTCTCCCTATTTTGTTAATATCTTCATCAAGGGGTGCCAAAGTTTACAATACGTCTATGCATCAATGTATATGGCATTATATTGGGGGTCTCCCTATTTTGTCATCTTTGTTCCAGGGTGCCCATCAGAAGCCATGAAACATGTTTCTGTCGTACATAGCAAGTGATCACACCCAATTTTACAAAATACAACCTGGGAAGTGGCAGCAGAGGGATCACAGTACAGGCGACTGCACCAACAAGCCTCCAATCGGTTCCATGCGCAGACTTTTTCAAAACTTGGAGCAACTACTCACTATTACCAACCAACACAAATACAAGACCCAAAATCATTAGAAAAGTAATAACGAGATTACCAAACAGAATACCATATATTGTATATTGTTTGTTCTTGGTTCCCTGCTTATTTTTTGCTTAGCATACAAATTTGCTAAGCATCATTTCCTGCTAAGCAGCTTTAAGATTGGGTCAAGTAGCTTCATATCCATGGAATCTTGTGACTACAGGGGGTACAAGCCAACCTTTGTAAAGTGCACAACAAAATTAAAAACAACTTACAGTAATGTGGCACGAAAAACCTCCCCAACGTAACACAGAATTCCACTGACCTAATTAAACACAGTGGAAACTATCGGTAATTGTCGGTAATATCGGTAATTGGTGGATCTCAACATATGCATAAAACAACAAACCTGTGAAAATTTGAGCTCAATCGGTCGTCGAAGTTGCAAGATATTAATGAAAGAAAAAAAAACACCCTTGTCACACGAAGTTGTGTGCGTTTAGATGGTTGATTTCGAGACCTCAAGTTATAAATCTGAGGTCTCAAAATCAAATTCGTGGAAAATTACTTACAAAGGGAGCCGTTTCTCACAATGTTTTGTACCATCAGCTACTCCCCATTACTCGTCACCAAGTAAGGTTTTATGCTAATAATTATTTTGAGTAATTACCAATAGTGTCCACTGCCTTTAATACATTCACTTTGGTAAGTTGTAGAGGACAAGGAAAAAACAAAAACTAATCCTGACCCCTCACCAAGCCCTCTGTCTATTCCTGAGAAATCCCTTACGTAATTTCACTTCGTGCAACCCCCCTTCCCTCCCCCTCCACTGAAATCAATAAGCATTCAGACACGAATAAATTAGAATAGAAAATCCGTTGGTTTGTTTGTTAGTGGGTTGTAGACATTTTGGCGCAGACGTTACCGTGACTGATCATAAATCTCCCAACCCTTTTCCCGACCGAGCCATTGATCGCGAAATCACTACAGCTCACATGAAAATGCCAAACTGAGCAAGTGATAGTATTTCCATGTGAGAGAATGCCTAAGGACCCTTACAAGCGTTTGGATCAATAAACTTTCCAAGGCGGAGCAGGGGGGGGGTGGACAGAATCAAAGCTTTCCTCTTTTTATTTTTGGACGGAGGACGGTATCTGAGATACACACCCACCATGAAATCAATTAGTAAAACATGGACCGAGTTAAAAAGTAAGCTGCCGGTGGAAAACAAAAGATTTAGTTTGGGATTGTATCCTCGCTCTCTCCAGTGCGTGTTTGTGAATAATTCACACTGTGTTAATCAATGCACAGCGCGGGCATGTAACACTCGCTCAAATTAATCACAGTGGTTGTAATATTAAAAACATTGGAGCGATCAGTGTAAAGCTGCCTCCCCCAACCCCTCCCACATACCGTACTAGTTCAGTCGGAACAACGGTAAAATTTGTCCGTTTTTGTTGTTCCCGACATAAGGTGTTCAAACGTTATTTTCCATGAGAACAAGACACCAAAGCGTAGATGTTCACGGCACATAGTTTCAAAGAGCTGCTTAAGGCCCAATTTTGTGCTTACTAAGTGATTTCCCATTTCATAGCACTGCTAACCTTAAGCACACGAAAGGCATGCTAACTTTCCGTGAATGACGTAACAATGCAAATCCACGGTGAACGCGCAAGATGGCCACTTCATTTTCTTGCTAACCCGTGAAACACGCTTTATGCTTACAAAAGCACATTTTTCTACTACAGCAGAAAGGGCGCAGCAATAATGGTTGCTAAAGGTCACAAGTGTCACGACTGAGACTCGAACCCACACTCTGCTAAACAGAAACACCAAAGCTTGATTCCGGTGCCCTTATCCGCTCAGCCAAGACACGCCAAATAAACACTGCTTGCAAATATTAACAAGATCATCCATTTCCCCGACAAAAGGTAATCTTTATAATTTCCAGTGACAATCATTCACCTTGAAGTGAGATTAAAAGACAAAATAATACGGCATCAGAATGCATCCTCCAGAGAAAAATATCCGTCTGAAATCCTGTCAAATTCAAGATAATACACTCTGAGCGCCTCATTCACATTCACTATTATGCAAATTATTAATAGAAGGAATCAATTATGGGCTAGTAGTCAAACTTACATGAAATCTCTGACAACAAATGAACAGATTTGTCATCCTTTCCACGCAAACACGAACTGGATGGAATTTGCTGCAACCTTGGCTGATGTTTACTGAAAACTAACGTACAGACAATGGGTAGGAATTCAAATAAAAAATGCTGAACTATCCACTGAAGATTAAAAAAATTATTGGTTTGTTTAAACCAACTTCATGTTTTTGCTGATGATTAGTAATCTCTTTTGCCGGGGCCACTACAGAATATCATTGTACATACGATGTACATGTACAAGGTTGCTTGTGTACGTGTAGACATTATAAAAACCATCCCATACCTCTGAATGAACTCATATCACCTGCATTCATACACGCCTTGTGAATTTGCAATCAATTTAATGTTGTCACTTTCTTTTAGTGATGTACACGTACTACTGGAATTCCCAAGGTAGAAGCACCCCCCCCCCCCCCCCATTACACACACACACACCTTCTTTCTCTACCAGCATTGGCTGGGAGGAAGAGGTAATTCCATTACGATAAGGTACATGAACATGTATGAAAATAGATAGCCATGACCTAGGAGTTAATCAAGCAATGCAATAAATAAGCGTGTGTAAGATGATACGATACACTAGCGCATTGACATGGTTTCTAAAGGCAACATGTACGGTAGACAATATAAGTCTATTGTATATGTACTGTTAGTATGCATATAATAATAATAACATAATAACACAAAAATAATCTCCTTTAAAGACAGTGGACACTATTGGTAATTGTCACTTCTCACTTAGTGTATCTCAACATATGCATAAAATAACAAACCTGTAAAAATTTTAGCTCGATTGGTCGTCGGAGTTGCGAGATAATAATAATAATAATAATAATAATAATAATGACGTCTTCTATAGCACTGGTATCCACAAAATTTGCTCATGGCGCTTGCTCCAATAGAAATATTCCCCCTTGGTTGTTCTCCAGCAGTGCAAAAAACAAGAACAAATTCCAATGTCTAGTGGGTGTTACTGAAATGTCTTTGAAAAAGATGGGTCTTCAGGGTTGATTTGAAGGTTTCTATTGTCTGGATGGCTCTTATAGAATGTGGTAGACCGTTCCACACCTTCCCTGCAGCTACTTGGAAAGAACAGGATCCCCATGAATTATTTCCAGCATGTTCCATAGATAACTATGAAAGAAAAAAACACCCTTGTCACACAAAGTTGGGTGCTTTTAGATGCTTGATTTTGAGACCTCAAATTCTAAACTTGAGGTCTTAAAATCAAATTCGTGGAAAATTACTTCTTTCTCGAAAACTATGTCACTTCAGAGGGAGCTGTTTTTCACTGTTTTATACTATGTATCAACCTCTCCCCATTACTTGTACTAAGTGAGGTTTTATGTTGATAACCAACAATAGTGTCCACTGCCTTTAAGACAGTCAGTTTCTTTTTTCAAATGATTCCTATTCTGTTTGAAATAGGTCTGAGGAGAGCTGATTTGTTGTACTTTTTGTCATGTTAAAAAGTATCTCTTGAGCATTCTACATTGTATTTCATTTTGCAACAAACAGTCACAAGCAGAGACAAAAATGCTTTAGTTTGGAGAAAACTGAAACGCTCTATGTTCTTAACCTCAGCTTCACACCTCAAACTTCTTACATGTATTTTTAACATACTCATTTGGTCTACCTTTTTGGTAGTCAACATGCATTAAAATCGCAGGCCAAGAGGTAGGACGGCCATGGCCTCTGTTGCCCCTGCTCTTTGCCTTGGTGTTCCTTCAAAAGTTTGGATTGACTTCAGAATCTTCTAACAAAGCGCCCTTTGCAAAATGAAAAATAGCCTTTCTTCTCAAAGATGGAAAGCTTGTGTGGTATCAGTGAAGGATCAATGGGGAGTAAAGGGACTCCCTTTGCAACATATACATATGAAGGATGGGGCGAAAAGCCGTTGGTCCTCTGTGTTGTGGAACGCATGTAAAAGAACCCAGCCGTCGATTGCACAAAACTTTTCCTAATATAAGACTAATCTTAGGACTTAGGACGAGTCCCAAACCTAAACTGCAGCATGCAGACCTTAAGATTAATCTTAAGTAAGGACGAGTTACTCGTCCTAACCGGAGATAAGACGGGTCCTAACTCTGTGTGAAATCGACCCCAGTGCACTTAGAAAGAGAAGGGGTTCGCCCTGGTGTTCCCGGTTTGATCGGCTGCATATTGCGCCACAGCACCTTGTAAACCATTACACAGTGCTATGTAAAAGGAGTACCTGTACATATAGGTCTGAATGTTAAAGCGCCTTGAGCGCTGTAAACCTGTAAGTAGCCACTATTATTATCATATTTTATAAACAAAACTGATATGAAGACCCGGCAGCTGTTCTCAAGACATCAACAGGACATTTCCTAAAATACTTCCACAAATATCCACCAATCATAAAATAAAAAAAGGGTTTGTAAGGAGAGTAATTTGATTGAGTTACATAGTTCGCATTTGATCCAACCTATGATTGATTGGAGATTTTGATATTATTATTTTTTTCAAAAAGGTGGAATTGTTGTGGACAGCTTCAAGTTTAGATTTAATATAATTCACCTGCAGTTTTATGGTCTAATATATTCCATTAGTCATCAAGCAAACCAAAACATACCATTCAAAATCCAACAGAATGTTTTGTGAGGCTCAGAGAGACTCGGAATTAATTTGGTCTTCCCAGGAAAAAAATATATGCAAAACCCCACATGGTCCATGCCTTAAAGGGAACCCCAACCCATGTCAATAAATAGCTACTGGTATGTAAATACACCACACACATGCACAACATTGTTGATTACAACATTGGTGTAGATGTACACTCTTGAACTATTCACATTTCAAATCACAGAGATCCCGCGTATTGATTAGAAAACAAAATCTCCGCACTGGGCAGAAAAGCTTACAAATTAATGCACTTCATGCCTGCAAGCATTGAAACCCTTACATTTGTCACTTCATAAGCAAACGTGCCGACCGAACGTATCCACCCCGCGAATGGATAACAATCTGCAAGTCTAAGCGAGCCGAGTAAGGGGTGGGGGTCTTCCTTCACGATATCTTGACACACTGACATTGACAAACTTTCAATCTTTAAAGGGTATGTATACGTTTGGGTCAAGACTCTGAAAATTAACAACTTGAACAAGAACGACTAAGAAGAACAACAGCTCAGACAATTTAATGCTTTTTAAAGGGAAGGCACACGATTGGTAATTGTCAAAGACCAGTGTTCTCACTTGGTGTATCTCAAACATTAAATGCATAAAATAACAAACCTGTGAAAATTTAAGCTCAATTCGTCATCAGAGATGGGAGAAGATGTTGAAAGATAAACACCCTTGTTGGACGAGTTTGTGTGTTTTCAGATAGGAATAAAAGACTTTTAAGCCTTTTAATATTTTAGTGAGAAGTTACCTCTTTCTCAAAAACTACGTTACTTCAGAGGGAGTCATTTCCCACAATGTTTTATACTATCAACAGCTCTCCAATGCTAGTTACCAAATCAGTTTTTAAGTTAATGTTTGTTTTGAATAATTACCAAACGCGTACCTTCCCTTTAAGAAACTTTTCACCTTAAAGTGCTGCGAAAAATATATTTATTTTTATCCCCAAAAATTTGAATTTGAGAAGAGTTACTGTAGAATAATTTCTTGAACTGCAGATAATTATATTTCTTGCATTGACAAAACTGCTCAAGAATAACAAAATCGCTACCTACTCTTGTGATGAAATTTTCACCGGTTATTTTCATCTTGTATATCTACTTAAACTATATAGGATTGAAACAAACAGTGGGTTCAAGTTACCAAATGTATACAATCCCTTTAAGTTATATTGTAGAGAACGTAAGTTAACACTTTTTCAAGTGCACAGGTATTTTTATATTCCTTTCTGGCTAGCGAGCCGACCCCTTTGGACAAGCCGGGCCCCTATTGACATGCCGGTGTAATGTACTTCTGACTCTGGGGCATAGAGCTTTCTTGATGATTGAACTTAATAATGTCAGAATGTGCAGTTACACATGTCAGTTCAGGCCCTGGAGGGGTTAGCGTCCGGTAACGGGTAATGTTTGATTTAGTGTAATCCAAGAAAAAACCCAGGAAACTTTGAACTTTAAAACATCAACCATGTGGAAGCATTTTACTTATTATAAAATGCCAAATTCTATTTTTAGTTTTACTTTGGGCAATACAAATTTATCCATATAGGTAGAAGTAACAGTTCCTGTGTACATCTCTTTGTATTGTTTAGTGTTTTGTTGTTTCAGTGCAAAAACGTTGTATCTCATAACAAAAATAGCACCTATGTTATACCCAAGAACGGAGCATTTTCAGATACGACAACATGCATTGTTACAAAATCGAGATTTAACATTTTTTGCACAGAGCGCTTTCATGCAAGATAATACAAAATGCCCCATTTTGTTTCAAAATCGAGATATTTTTTTGCTCCGACTTGATAGTTTCTTCAGTTAGTCAATGCAACATTATGGATCATAATCGCCCCCCCCCCCCATTATAAAAAGGTTGTGCGTACATGTGTGTGGTACGCATAGATACATTGTAGGCAAAGGTATTATAATGGAGTGTAAGGAGACAGAATTCTAAGTGGTTGAAGTGTACACAGATCAGTGTAATTTGACGACCTAAATGGTACATCAGTAGAGAAAATGACGCTGCTAGTACAAGAGGTCTGTTTGTTCAAAATGGACCCAGCTGGTGAAATGGACGATCACGACATTTTAATACAGAGTAAAAATGCAATGAAGGTCAACAAAGCAACATTGGCAGCATCCTAGGCATCTCACTGTACTTGAAATGTAACATTTCTTTAAGATTCGGGTCATGTACAAATTAGCCGCTTCTGCTGGATAACCATTACTCCTCCCAAAGAGATTCCATCATGCTTGTATCTATAAAACAAAGTACAATTTTCTCAACACCAAATTTACAAACCATGCTGTATGTATATAAACACCATAAAAAGACCATTTAAATGTAATTACTCATACCACGTCCACAGATTTGAGTCTTTCTTGCTACTCAGCCTTAATGTTTACCAAAACGCTGAAGCCCATTAAATCATTTCCGTCTGAAACATACCCCTAGGTTCTTTCTCATTGTCTACAGTATTGTATCGTTCTTTTCCCCATTCGAGCGCCACAAGGAGAAGAAACGCATCGGTGCGGTCTGCGTGCATTCCCCGAACTGAGCCTCACGGCTATTGCACTATGCATCTAAGGTTTCCAGTCGCAGAGGAAAATGACGTGCTATATGAGCTTCATCGTGCCCGGGTGAAATGACAGACGCTGATGCCCACTTGTCTCACCATTTGAGTTGTTGTTATTTCACAGACTTTTTGTAAAAAAAAAACCAACTGATTGTTGTACACGGATGTACTAACTTGGCATTTAAAACAAAAAACGATTAAAGGTGGGTAATTGTTGAAGACCAGTTTCCTTACTTGGTGTACAAGAAGACTTCGATATTATTAGAACATCATACCTAAATGCATAAAATAACAAGCCTGTAAACATTTAGGCTCAATTGGTCACAGACATTTTAAGAAAATAATGAAGGAAACAAACACATTTGTAATAGAATAGTGTGCTGTCAGATACCTGAAGAGAAAGGCTTCAGGCATGAAGTCTTTCTCAGACACGATGAAAACATTACCTCTTTAAATAAAACGATTTACCTTCAAAGAGAGTTATTTCAAACAATGTGTTATAACAGCTCCCCAGTGCTCTTTACCAAGTATAAGGTTTTATGAAATCAACCTTAGGAGTATATCAAGTACACCTTGCCTTTAAACAACAATACTTAAAGACAAGTGGATTTGAGGAGGTTGGTTCTAGGAAAATTAATATGCATTTTCCAGGGGTACTACCGATGCTTGGCATTCTGTTTTACAAATTGCATTTTGATAAGAACTCTTGAGAATATGTTTCTGGACAGATGTACGTATTTCGTCATAAAATCTACAAAAAATAACATCCAGATGTGCCATCATGCACAAAGTAGAGCGGCTGAAATTACAAATTTGTTATGCACATGATGTACACATACATGTATCTATGTGTAAGTAACAAACATGGAAGTGCTTAAGACTTGGCAACATTACCCAGGCCCAATTTCGTAGAACTGCCTGAAAACAAAAAGTAGCTGAGTAGGGAGTATAGGACTACAATTCTGTAGTTAACAAAAAGCGGGTTTGAGTCCTGGCCTGGCCAGTTGCGTCATTTCAGCAAGGCATTTTACCATAAAGTTATGCTTCTTTCCACCCAGGAGTACAAAATGGCTACCGACGAGAGGGAGAGAGAACTGCGACGGACTAGCATCCTGTCCAAGGCGTATAAATATTCTCAGTACCAATGCCGACACTGGCCTGATGAGCTATTGGCTCGGGACTGACTCGTCTTTTTCTATCACCGATTGTAAAGGTAAAACCAACCATAATAACATATTCTGACTAGACCATTGGCAAGTCTTCCACTTACTGGCCCAGTAACCCCATAAACGAAGGAGTACGGCAGTCTACATGGTCTAATGTATTTCCCCACCACAGCCTCATAAGGTCCACTTCTTGTTCAGCAAATAGGAAAAGAGAAAGAACTATTGGTCTTATTGATCTTATCAAAATATTTTTAGTTATTAAACTAAAACTCTAAGAGGACATGTTGTCTAGCGAGGAATTGAAGCTCTTCTTTCAGAGCCTTGAACGGTACAATGAAATTGGCTGCTCGAATTACATGTCAGTGAATGGTAAATAATATTTTGGCAGATACCATGGCGCTAACAGGTCTACGTTGATAGAAAGGATACATGAAGCTCGCCAGGTTTTATTTGCTCTTTTCTTTTAAAGGTAGGGTAATCGTTTGGTTTTGCTGATTTAACAGTAAAGTTATAAACAAATAAACAATAAATTTTCAATATAATAAGTTACAACAAAGTCTTGTATAGCGCACGTATAAGGCGATGGATATTATGTATACAAACTTTTCAGAAAGATAGGTTATTGAAGTGATGAATATAACAATAGAGTAAGGTTTGCGGTAACACCATGAAATGATAACCTCTTAAATGAGTTGGGGTGGTTCTGAAAAACAACCCTGTTGGTTTCAACTCAGAGTTGAAAACCAGCCGAACCACTTGGAGTGATATTGACTGGTACTAAAGTGTTTTAACAGGCATTTGGTCAGCGGACCAGTCTGTTAAGAAAGAACACTTTAGCCATGATTTGTATCTATTCATCTAGTACACATGCCAGGCATGAATAAATCCAAGACAACAGATCTGAGTTGGCAGCCAATACTGAATCACTCCCTGAAGATTGGCATTACTATTAAGTGTCCAACACCCTGTTCCAGCCTGTCAAATACAGTTCATAGATTGACCAATCCACACACTGACAACCCATCGAAGCGTTTTGAAAGTATGTCTAACATGTCTAATGAACAGGGATAATGATGTTGTAAAGTGCCGTGCTCTAGCTATTTTACTGTAGGATATACAAATGTGCTTTATAAGAATCAAGTACTACCAACTAAATTTGTTCAGTTCCTAACAAGAAGTAAATTTGACTTTTCTGTATAAACACAACCTGCAATAAACCTACACCGTGTCCCCTGTGCGTAAATTTCACAATGTAAACTGATACAGCTATAGACCCAAAAAAAGACTAGACTATTTGCCTTCAAGCCTCACTTTGGTGACAATTCACCATGACAGTGATGTT
This sequence comes from Asterias rubens, assembly GCF_902459465.1. Classification (NCBI taxonomy): domain Eukaryota; kingdom Metazoa; phylum Echinodermata; class Asteroidea; order Forcipulatida; family Asteriidae; genus Asterias; species Asterias rubens. The sequence continues at coordinate 6,704,166 of NC_047069.1, read as the reverse complement.
ATAATTACGGGAATTAAAGTATACAGAATTGTTCTTTCACGGCCGTTTAGAACCGGCAGGGTGGTTGCCGTGTGTAAGGCCCGAGCGGCCTGGGCCAACTCACCACCAGCGCGCGCATCGCCCGTAACAAGAAACGTCTTGCACCAAGACTAGCGCGGAGTATCCGCTCACAACCGATTTAAAACACTGGTCATTATCAAAGGTTTAAACACCCCCACGTGACGCGCTCTCCACCATTAGGAATAGCGAAGCTGTCCAAGGTATTTATGAATCATGTTTTAACTGATACTGCAGCCTGTATTATGCTTAAACTACATTTGATACTTTCGTTTGTTGTTACCACATATTGGAATAAATGTCTTCAAAAACAAACCAAAAAACAAACAATGATTTACATGCGAGTTCTAAAAGATGGACACCATGATCAGTTGTCTGCCCACCACAATAAATAAGATCTATTGGATAAACCTTTATAGCTTACAGGCTGTTTACTGAAATAACACACTCTTCTTAATTGGTGTCTGATAATTTTAATTGAATAAAACAGACGAGTCACATCAAACATTCCAATAAGCGTGCTCCGATCGTAAATACTTTCAGCAAATAGGAAATGCCATTAGAAGCTGTCGTGGCGCTTGTTGTGGCGCTTGTTGTGGCGCTTGTTGTGGCGCTTAACGCAATAAAAAATCAAGGATGATGAAGACAAATGGCCAAGTAAAAACACAGTCAATTAGTCTCATTAATAACACGTCTTGCCCGTTTCCCAACTACAGCTGCAGACATTTGGTGTCTGGACCCGTTATTTTATTGCACCATGATCGGACTGAAATGCCCCTGGTGGCTCGGGCAATTTGTGGAGATTTCTGGCTTGGTTCCCAAGACGACAGCGGTAGATTCTTGAATCTTGTATTTGATAAGCACGGGGGAAAAGGCATTTCGGAAGAGTACCCGCACGTACTTTGTCGGGTGAGATTATGCGTAAAGGCAGGTTCATGAATCTACAATCAAGCTTTAAAGTTTACATGTAGTGACTCAATTATTTACTGTCTTTATAAGATGTTTTCACATTTGATATTTTTGCGGTACAAATGTGTCCTTCTGGTTAAAAGATACACAGGATACGATCAATCATAATCAATTTATAAAGCGCCTAAATCAAAGGTTTGACCATAGGCACTGAAGCACAGAAGCAATAAATAAGTCATTGATGGTAGGCATCCTAAAACAAGTTGGCTTTCAGAAGTGTCTTGAATGTGTTGAAGGATGTTGTGTCCCTGATGTGATTTGGAAGTTTAATACACGCGGCATCCAAAGAATCATTCAAATTTAGGCAATCGTTAATCCAAAAGGAAAGGCTTTAAAAGATTATTGTGCAAAAAAGAACTGTAGCTTGAGAAGCGAAAATTCCCTTTTAAAGAATGTGGTTTAACAGAGCGAGAGAAAGATTTACAAAAAAATTCAATCTGAGAAACATTTCTGCGTGAAACATCTCTTATATAAATGTAAGTTCTTTTTCACTGGTTACATGTAAGTTCTTTGTCGATGGTTCGCACATAAATTTCCCGAGTAAAATAAATTCCCCAATTGACTACATGAAACTGGGTCCTTAATACAAAAAATATGAAGATCTTAGATTTGAAATATCTACTCCTCAAAACTAAACCGAATCATATGCTTCTACAATGTGCATCTTAATGCAAACAATATTGGAATTAGCAAGAAGTCTTACCTGCTAAAAGAACATCAGTGTTGAAAATACGATAACAGCCTATTTTGGTGAACAACTTGGCCATAAATTAATTCCAGTCACAAGAATTTGCTGTGTGTGTACATGATGAGTACCGGAACATGTCCGCCACCAATATTCTCTTGCCAATGTACAGGCACAGTGAACTCGACATCACATTGCGTTTATGAGGACACCATTCACCGAGACTCAATCCGTGTGGTTGGGATGACCAATAAGGTTACACCTATGCATAACAACTGTTGCTATGCACTGATGCCCCCCCCCCCAGTCACAACTCATCAAACGGAAGAAGACGCTAGACTCTAGCTGCAACTATTACAAGTCAGTTGTGCTTTAGGCAAGATCAACGGGCCACATTTATACCACTGCATTATGCACTGGAAATACACCTTTCCTCTGCTGCTGAGTTCTTGCAGTTTTCAATGTTCATCATTCTATCTGCATAGCTAGGAATTCCTGGTATTCTAAAATTCCCTGCAAAAACTCTGCAAACTAATTGCAGAAATTTCTTGTGTCATGTACGCTCTTGGTCTTCTGTAAACAAAGACCAGGCCCAATTTCATTTAGGTACCAAGCACAAAATTAACAAAATTATGGTTACCCAACTAAGGTTTCCCGCCAAATGAATCTGTGATCATGTAATAACAATAAGAGTAATAATGTAGTGAACAATTTTCACAGGTTTGTTATTTTATGCATACATGAGATACACCAAGTGATTTGACAATTACCAATTGTGTCCAGTGTCTTTAACGGTTTATCAATAATAATGGCTTTGGATATCAAAAATTCAGGAGTGTTTGAATATCAAAATTAAATTTAAACAACTTTAAATCAGATTCGTGTAAAAACATTTTTGCTCAAGTAGCTGTTCGTTTTAAGAAAAGTTCTTTGACAGTCCAACGCATGTTATTAAAGGGAAGGTACACGTTTGGTAATTGTCAAAGACCAGTCTTCTCACTTGGTGTATCTCAACATATGCATAAAATAACAAACCTGTGAAAATTTGAGCTAAATTGGTCATCGAAGTTGCGAGAAAATTTTGAGAGAAAAAATACCCTTGTTGAGACAAATTTGTGTGCTTTCAGGTAGAAATAAAAGACTTCTAGCTAGAAGTCTTTTATTATTTTAGTGAGAAATGACCTCTCCCTCTCTCAAAATCTATGCTACTTCAGAGGGAGCCGTTCCTCACAATGTTTTCTACCATCAACTCGTTACCAAGTCAGTTTTTAAGTTAATATTTGTTTTAAGTAATTACCAAACGTGTACCTTCCCTTTAAATACATTACTGTTTAATGTTTGGGTAACTTGTACTTTACACTGTAGCAAGTCTACAGCCCCTAATACATTTTACACATAGCTGATTTCTTTCAAATTTGATAAAAAGAATACTTTAAAGTTTTATTTTCAAATGCATTCCTCCCAAGGTCAAACAGAGAATTTATTTCCTAGAGCCCAATCTCAAATCTCTAAATCAGTTTATGGAATGTTAATCTAATTAACATTTTACCAACATCAATAGCCATTCCAACATAAGTACACTGTGATCGCATGAGGGAAGCCAGACAACAACGTTGCATCAATATGCCCTGTGTAACATGATGTACGGAACACGCAGTAGGAGTTCATGTCTAGGGAGACTATAGCCCTTTTCACATGACAGAAATTTAGTAAGGGTACCTTGCTCAATTTGTTGTTGGTTGTGGAATTGGACCTTGTGTGAACAAAGTTTATACTGTCTATAAAGAATGGCAAATTTCAGAAAGTTTCAGTATGGACCATGAACAGTACGTACATGCTCAAATTAAGCAAGGGACCTCGGCAAAACTACTATTGAATGAAAAGGGCTATCTGGCGTTTAGTAACACAACACAATTACATTAGCTTGAAAATTGGTCTTTCCAAATGATAACATTGCCCAACTTCAAGACAGGGCTGCCATCCTGCAATCACTCAGGGAGATTTTGTACAACAATCAGGAAGATCTTTGATAGCTACATTCATCATAACATGGGCAAAGTTTCCATAATCGGGGAGATTTTCAAATTGTTTATCAGAACATGGACAGATTCTGCAGAATCAGGGAGATTTGGCAGCTCTGCAGGGGAAGGGGGGTAAAGGCAGCATCTGACTTGCTTGGGATGAGGAATTGGCCATCTGCTTGCTTAATCTGGATGAATAATCCTCAAAATACCTCACAGAATACCACGATCAAGATGTAACCTAGAGGCTCTCATTCCTCACTACAGTCTTCCACTTTCGTTTCCGAAAGGTTCTAGCCACACACACTGGATTTGTCCATTGCTTGAAACATGATAAAATGCTAAGTACTGGGAAAGATGTACAAATATACATACATGTACATTGGACATTGGACACATAGTCATTCAAAAGTGTGGACCCGCAAGTAAGCACGCTGCAGCTTCCCTGTACGCCATTTTGAATGGATCAAATAACATGAAAGAAGTAGTGCATGTAAGTGGTTCTCACCAGAAACGTGTTGCTTGACATTCAGCCAGACGGTGCATGGCAGGGCTTCTTTTAAACGCAAGTATCGCACTACAATCAATGACGGCATCGTTATTGTGCAGACTACTTCATCTTTAGCATAACTTTCTGTAAAGATATATATCTGTTATACATGTACCTGTAGGTATTACTGCACGTATAGTTTCGGCAGAATGCAAACCACAGAGAAAAAGAGAGAGAGCTTCTGTATACATGACATTCTTAAGGCCGATTTATAGTCGGTCGCGCCATGGTCGCGCGATAGAAATCTTGATGCGCAACACAGTTTATAGTCATTGCTGAGGCCTAAAAACTGTATCTTTTTATGATCGCGCGTCAAGACTTCCATCGCGCGACTATAAACTGGCCTTCATATTGAGAATATTTGACAAAAATGAAGAAAAACCACACACTCTTGATTTTTTAAATCTTGAGCCTACATGTACATTCCATTCCAGTCCTCAGAGATTTATAAGAGTTACAAGGAATATACTTTTACGAGTCTACATTTAAAAGTATATTAGTTACTTCGTAAATTGTACATTGGCAAAAAATCTGGAGCGGTTAAGTCCAGGAAGAATATCAGCAATTTGAGTACACTATCTGAGATATATTTAACTGTCAGTAACACTTCTCAAAAATTTAAATTTGTTGAAAGAAAAAAAGAAGTGATATCTCTACCGCAGTATTAGTGAAAAGTTTTACAAAAGTACTTTATACTATCCAAAGCTAATTCTTACCGAGTAAATTATATTTCTATTAATCTTCATTACCAAACCTATACAGACCCTTTAAAGCCATTATACACTTTCGGAACAGAAAAAAAAAATTCACAGATTTACAAATAACTTACAGGGTTTACAGAAGGTAATGGTAAAAGACTTCTCTTGAAATATTATTCCATGAAATGCTTTACTTTTTGAGAAAACATTAAAACAATTATCAATTCTCGACTACGAGAATTACGGATTTATAGTAAACACATGTCATGACACGGCAAAACGTGCGAAAACAAGGTAGGGTTTTCCCGTTATTTTCTTCTGACTCTGATGACCAATTGAGCCCAAATTTCCACACGTTTGTTATTTTATATATAAGTTGTGATACACAAAGTTTAGGCCCAATGGCTTTAAGACTGCTGTGTGATTGCCCAAGCTAATATTATGGGACCACAGCCAGCCATCTGGGAAAAATCCTCATGTATTATTTATAAGAAGACGGTTAGTAGTATTATTGGGATCTGATGAGGGACAGATGAGATTATCTCTGCTACGCAATAAATCATTCGTATATAGAGTGGGTTCAAATTGGATTTGCAGATGCCATGGTATTGACTTAGGAATGATTAAAGATACGGTGCTACATGTACATGTACAAACTCTTGCCTTTTTCAGCTTTAGAAAAGCAAAATCCATTGAACAGAGCGCTTTAACTATTTCACATTTGAACCCAAAATGAAAATTTATTTTAGCCTGTTTAAAATTCTGTATGAAAAAAAAAATGTACCTGGCTGATTTGTGTTGCCTTGGTACATCTCAAAGTTAATGGTATTTCTTGAGTGATATGCCCTCTTAAGATATCATGTGTGTATTAATTTGGGTATTTTTTTACCCATACACCGATGTGTGTACGCACTGTATACTCAGTACTTTCTTGAGTCCTGTGAAAAAAATTTATAAAAAATAAAAAAATACCAAAATAAATATTCTTTATCCCCGATGCAAATTTAATATCTTATATCATGTTTGTGTTGTACACAACTGTTGACACTTTTTGAGTACATAAACAAAAATTGTACATAACTCATACATGTATATATACGTACACGATAACAGGGCTTTTGAAATACATTAATTGATTATGCATCAATATGATCTTGGCACTGAAAGAGTTTGGCTATCATTGTCACTGAATCTTCACAATACCTGAGCAATATGCACTCCAAATTTCATCAAGCTGCTCAATCCCGAAAAAATGCCAAGCACAACAAAATTACGCTTACCAGCATAAGGTTACCAGTCAAACTACCATGTAGTATGCACCACTTGTGACTGGTATCCTTTTCAGTTTTGCTTGGAAGAAAATTGTTAAGCGCATTATCTGCTGTGTTAAGTTGGGCCGTGGTTTCGAAAATGTACAGTGGAGGCAAACATGGCATTACCTAGAGGAGGATTTGCTGCATGAATTTCTGCACTTTAACCTGCATGTTTACTGTGTGGTTAAAAATAGGACGCGCCAAAGGCGACAGTGTGTGTTTATACCTCTGTGAATTAGGTGAATAACGTGAAACTAATACATTAATGTTGCTACAGAAAGCAAACTCATACCGGGCATTCTTCCATTACCCTACCCTTTCAGAGCCTGTACCTTGACATTAGTATTTCACAATTTTAAAATTATACCCCACTCAAAATGAATACAGAGCTTCCTAAATCGATAGACACATGTGCTATTGATGGCAATATTTGTTGACAATTAACGCTTTCCATGAAAGTTGGTGTTGGAAACAAAAGGAAACAAAAGGCAGAAAAGGGTCGGGCCCAGGCATTTCGACCCTAACAGAGTCTTTCTTGAATGCTAAAATGACAACACAAGTAACATGTTAACAAGTGTCACAGAAGTATGTTTTTTTTTATATATTTAAAAAAATGCTAATTGTATTTTAACTATGATTTTGTCAAAAGGCTCTGGAACTTTTTGAAACTTTACGAGAGTGCTTGCAAAAACATACATTCAGTTATAAAATGAAAGTACATAACTCCACGAATCTTTTTTACAATGGGTCTTTATTTTTATTTTTTTCAAGTATCCACTATCTACTTCCCATTGTGACCTTTGACCTATACTCTAATCTGTCAGTTTAGCATCTGTCACAATGTTATTAAAACTCGTCATGCCCTGTCAACATGATTCTCCATCCAATCGCTCAAATCTGCCAGAACTTTTGATAAAATGCAATATAATTCATCTAACATCTCATTTGTACACACTTAAAATGCCAACATCTTTACAGCTGTTTCGGAAAGGTGCATTTGTTATCAAAGTTCCACAGTTTTGTTTTAAAATCTTAGAATATTATCTTATAATGTACAAAAAGTATCTGAGCTCACATTACAACATCTTTTTAGATATCCATAAAAAATTTTCATCCAAAATATTATCAAGTCTTGCAAGCCACTTGTGTCTTAAAACCTCACTCACACATCTGTGGTTTTGCAAACAAAAATCATGAATCGCAACTATATTTACCTTCTCTGGAATTTCATGGATGGAGGGCAAGACTATTTCCACTTTGCAGTCCCATCTATTGACAATTAAAAAAAACTTATGGGACAATTTTTCATAGGCAACAGAGCCGAGCAAAAAGCCATTCAACTTATTGCATGGCCCCATAACACAAACAGTTTGGGAACCCACTTCAGCAATAATGGCACCATAATTAAACATGAATAATTTTGTTGATCCCCTTGCCCTCGGTAGACTTCCCAAAAAATTGGATATATTGCCCACCACTAAAATTGGTCTAGCTACAACCCTGGCCGAGATCAGGGCGACACAATCCAAGAACGATGCAACAAAGGACAAGAACAGGACATGGAGGATAAGACCAGGGTAACATATATCCTGTGATAAAATAGACCAGGACAAGAGAGGGCAGGCCAGGAAGAGAGCTAGGCCAGAACCAGGCCCAAGCAACCAAGGTCACAAACAGTGGCCAAGACCATGGCAACATGTATCCTAGACCAGGACAAGAGAGGGCAAGACAAGGGCAATAGTAGAGGTCAAGGCCAGGACAAGAGAGGCCAAAAGCAGGGTACTATGGAATAATGGTCTCTGAGTCCTATCAATCTAGGCCTTTCACAAAGACTGTTAGGGTCCAAACAAGAGGCCAATAAAGACAATGGACACTATTGGTAATTGTCAAGGACAAGTCTTCACAGTTGGTGTATATGCATAAAATAACAAACCTGTGAATAATTTGAGCTCAATTGGTCGTCGAAGTTGTGAGACAATAATGAAAGAAAAAACACCCCCGCACACGAAGTTGTGTGCTTTCTGATGCTTGATTTCGAGACCTCAAATTACTTCTTTCTCGAAAACTACGTCACTTCAGAGGGAGCTGTTTCTCACAATGTTTTATACTATCAACCTCTCCCCATTACTCATAATCTAGAAAGGTTTTATGATAATTATTTGAGTAATTACCAATAGTGTCAATTGCCTTTAACATTGTTTTTTGCATGAATCCAGGCCTGAGACATTTTGTATACTTGGCATAAAACCAATTCAAAGAATCGCCAATTTCCAATCTGCAAGTATGGTAAACATGAGTTATCTACAAGCAAACAACCTTCTTCTCAAATATCAGTTTTCAATTTCTTGTCATGAACTCCAGCTCCTTTTTCTTTATGATCCTAGAAAATACTTAAGGCCTCTACACCCCCAACGGTCACTAACCTCCTAGAAACAACAATGCACTGTGGAGTTAAACGTTGCTTGTGGAAATGGCGTGCCAAAAGGAATATTGAAGCGCAGTGTGCGATTAAAGCAAGTTGACAAGTAGAAGATTTCTTTGCAAACAGAGGATATCCCTGTGGAGTCACAACTTGATGTCAGCCTCAAAAGCTATTGGCAGATAAATGCAAGGGTTCGGAAACTCCGAAGCACCAAGAATGACGCATCAGTTTTTGAAAAAAGTGCTATTAATCCTATACTCGACAATAGATTATACAAGATTATGAAACAACACTACATTTAAAGCTAATATCGGTTGATTTTTGTTAAATACCGATGCAGTATAGGCCCGAACTAAAAACTCACTCATGTAATGATTGAGTTTGAAGGATTGAGGTACATGTACATGTAGTAGGGATCATGTGCATAAACCAATATTGGTTGAGTTTGGAGAATTCAGGAGGGATCCTTAACAAAGTTATTGTTGATTTTAGAGGATTGAGGCCGTGTGATTCCTAGATAAACTGTTATACTGGTTAATTTTGAAGGATTAAGGCAGTAGACTGGTAGAGATCCCGTTAATTTTGAAGGATTAAGGCAGTAGAGATCCCACTTAAACTCATACTACTTGATTAAATGCATAAAATAACAAACCTGTGAAAATTTGAACTAAATTGGTCGTCGTAGTTGCGAGATAATAATGAAAAAACACCCTTGTTGTGTGCTTTCCGATGTTTGATTTCGAGACCTCAAATTCTAAATCTGAGGTCTCAAAATCAAAATTATGGAAAATTACTTCTTTCTCGGAAACTATGTTACTGCAGAGGGAGCCGTTTCTCGCAACGTTTTATACTATCAACCTCTCTTCATTACTCGTTACCAAGTAAGGTTTTATGGTAATAATTATTTTGAGTAATTACCAATAGTGTTCACTGCCTTTAAGACATTAAGGCATCATGTTATGTAAATAATCTACGTTGATTATGGAGGATTGAGACTATTTCCTGGAGGCAGTTTAGGCGATAAGGGATTTCAAATCACATCTCTATGGGTACAATCAGACGTGGGGTTAAACTAGTCCTTAATCCAAAAGTGCTAAACTAACCCTGCGTGGGAACGCAATATTCTGGTCCGCGAGGGTTAATTTGACCCACTGAGCTGGGCTAAACTAAACCAAAAAAATTGGTGGACTAGACCATGACTAGACTAACTTAGCCCAGGTTTTACGACCAACCCCCCACTGCGAGGCCCAGTAAACCATCGTTGGAACGCAACTGACCTGCTACTTCCGGTCTATTTTAGCCCAAATGACCGCAACAACAAAGGTGACGTCATTCCACGTGTATGGATGGATCGGCAGCGAGTATTGGGTGGTGTCTTCATGAATCCATGGAGCTATACTATAATATCTCCTTGCGTCTCTCCGCTGCCTTCCCTTTATGTTACCATTTAGTGTTGGGGCCCCGGTATTCCCCTTTGCCGAAAATGTTTGAAATGGACGTCGCACGAAAACAAGTTCTCATTTTTAGTAGCACTATTTAGTTTTTAAATTCACTTCTTCTGTGTGCAACGCTACTTTATGATAACGAACGGGTTTTGCTTTGAAGAAAGTGGCATCTAATCACAGCTAAGCTACACACACGGGATCGACAATTAAGACCAAAGTTTGGGTTCGAAAACTAGGTTGTATCTGGTTCCTGCCCTCAACAACTTTACGTAACAGTTATACGAGTACCAGACTAATGTTGAATTGAAAAACAATTTTTAACGTAACATGAGAATGTGTGTAGGCTACGACTTCTCAATGACTAAGTTGTGATATATTTACAAAAGTTCACACTCAAAAATAATTTGAAGCTTTGAACAACAACGTGTAAATGTTTCGTTCATCGAGGGCAGTGCGGAACGGAAACTTCAGCGGGCACAATAGAATTGCGTTTGTGCTGGGGCCAAGCAAGGATATGAAGTGATTGTGCCGTCTTTAATGATGGAATACATGATGACCATGAGGTTCGTAGAGACGATAGCGGATCGAAACCCTGTGGAAAACGCATGGATAATGTAACAAACCGGAACCAGCAACGGTAAGGTTCGCCGATGCATGACCCAATAATCAACATCGTGGGCTGGTTTAGTCCGCTTGACCAGAATAAACTCACTGTGTGAACGCAAGCCAATTTTGGACTCAGTCATGTTTATCTTTTGGACACCCGCGATGCTCGGATTAAGGACTAGTTTAACCCCATGTCTGAACGTACCCTAAGGTCTACAAGGAGCCTGACTCTGAATCAAAACACAGATCTATGAAACACATCCAGCAAAGGTCATTCCACACTCAATGCAAATGAGATTGAATTCCCCTTATCATCAAGCCCCAGTATTGCTATTATTTCATCTGCCTAAAAACTTAATTAAAGGGACATCTTGCAGTGGATCTGGCGAGTTGGTCAATGAAAAGCATTTTGAATCGTTTGTTATAAAATGCATGTTTGAAAGATAATTTAAAAGTAGAGTATAGGCCTCATGATCCACACAAATATGCCCAAAATTGCGTGGTTTTCCCTTCACTTTGTGAACTAACACGTCAGCCATTTTATGGAGTCAAAAACTTGACTTAAAAAAATGGCGTGCCATGTTATTTCATGACGTATGCTATAAGGAAAACCGTGCAATTTCGAGGCATTGTGTGGATCATTTTATTTTACTCTTAAAACGTCTTTCTAACTATGCATTTTATAACAAACGATTTCAAATGCTTGTTATATACCAATCATGTCCCTTTAATAGCCTCCAGACAAAACCAGAAACGGAGAACAAAAACAACAAAATGAAAATGTCATACATCTGTACTAAGCTCGCAGTCTGTGTTTGATGTTCATGTAAATTTTGAGTTTGAAAGTACAATGTCCTCTTGATATTAATGCAAACCATGCAACAGATGTGATAAATCTTCAAATGATTGAAAATTGAAATGACAAATGTGTAAAATTACAGACACTGTAGTGTTCACAGATGTACATTACGGTACTCTGTCCATAAGGTGATTACTATAACAACAAATAAGCACCTGAAATTGTAAACTCGTGAATATTGTACTTTCGCAAAGTACAGAGCTGTGTTTTACATGTAACTTAAAAGTACAAAACTGTACAGCCTTTTTTCTGAACCCCCCCAAAAAACAGAACAAAGGGGATTCTCTGTATAAATGGTATAAATGCAAAAAATAGCTAATGATTTCCACTTCACTGTTTATGCTACACTTTACCTAATGTTTGTTGTGTTGTGATTAAGCCTTCAAAAAAGACTCTCTGCTAGGGCCGAAATGTCAGGCCACTCAGGAAATTACAAAGTATACAGTGCTTAAAAAAGCACCACATCACTTACAAAACTGGGCAAATTTCCATATTTTCAAATGACACAATATTCAATGTACATTGTACCTCCCTTTAGTTCAGTTCAGTTCAGTCTATTTCCACTACAGCCCGCAGAACGACCAATACTCGCAATCACACAGTGAAACACAGTGCACTATGTAATGCCTTCTGAAATATTTACGACGATAATTTACGACTTCAATTTGGAAACGGTACAATACAAAGCGTGCCCGTATGAATCAACCCAAAAATCAACAGTTCATTTCCAATTGTCTGATAGCGACTCGAAGCAATTTAGAAGGGCAATAAAAAATCCACAGTCAAGTGTAAATGTTGTATGCAATGTAGCCTACAAGATGAGAATCACAAAATTGGGAACTATGTCAAATCGCTATAGGGGTAGAAATGAAAACTGGGTTGTGGACTCCTCGAAGTCTAAAGACGTTAACCTGAATCACACCAGTAGGTTTTTATCTAGGTCTACTCTATTTATCATCACAAAGGAAAATTATAGGGCTTGGGGCTTGAGGACATTATCTTTGAAGATGCTTTGAAGGCTTGAAGTCAGTAAAAAAAAAATCAGAGAATAGATTTAGCTGTTGCAAACCAACTAAAAGGACCTATGGCATAAATGCAAAAAGATGGCCAGCAGCCGATTTCACGAAATGCTAGGATTAATCCTATTTCGAGTTAGGACGAGTAACTAGTTCTAACTTAGGATTAATCTTTGCATGTTACAGTGCAAGGCTGGGACTTGTGCTATGTCCTAAGATTTATCCTAAGTTATGACGGGTTTGGTGAAATCGCCGGCTGGTCTTTCTTAAAGGTGAAAACTAGCTACTGATACTTTGGCCTTGCAGTTAAAGAAATCCTGAAATCTTGACAAAAGTCCTCTGAAATCACAGGCCAACTTGGAAGAGTGCTAGTTGTTGTCAACATGTACATTACATATTTTTAAATGCACTATAAAAAATCATAATGTAATTAAGGTTTTTGCCCTATCAACATGGTCAATGATAATTGGACTATGATATGACATCAATAGTCTACAGTATGGAAGATCTTGAACACCGACAATTGCATCTTGATATTGTAGCACTTCATGGTTCTTGTAAGGTATCTTAGCCCAATTTATTAGACCCTTAAACGCCCCTTCTTTGTCACACCTTAGCGCATAATTTAAAAGCTCAATGTCTTTAAAGTACCTTTGTCACCCACCCAAGTAGTTAAATTCTGTATCTCATTACCTAAGCATCTAAACCCTTACCTTGTATTTTAGCACTTTTCTTGGTATCTTAGCACTTTTCTTGGTATCTTAAACCTTTAACTTAAGATCTTAGACCTTTCACTTAGTACCTCTACCAATTACCAAGTAACTTATCCCCATACCTTATTATATTAGACCTATACCTTAGTTTCCTTGCACTGTACCGCGGTATCCAAGTCCCTTACCAAAACAGCCTTGAACTTTATCTTAAACACTTACATGTACAGTACATTATGTATCTTCGCCCATTTCAAGAAACTTATTGTCTCAACCACTTACCTTACTTTCTTAACCCACTAACTTAGTTCACCTCTCTTCTTACTCTTACTTGTATTTCAACATAGCATCTAGTAATAGCCCCTTAGTACATGTATCTTTGGTACTTTTGCCACTTATTTTCCCTTTACCTTAGTACCTTAGCCCTTTACCTTTCTTAGTATTCTAGTACATTACACATGGGGGTGTACCTTTAGCATTCTAGATCTTTACATTAGTATCCTACCTTAGAACATGTACATGTATACTAGCCCTTTACCATGTCCTAGCAACTAATACGTGTACTTTAGTACATGTACATGTATCTTAGTCCTCTACCTACATGTATATAGTAACTTGGTTCTTTATCTAGTATTCTAGCACCTTATCCTAGCACCTTACCTAGTATCCTAGCACCTTATCTTGATGGAGAGAGAAATGTAAATTAAGTAGATTTAGCATCAGTAAATGCCGCAATTGAATAGACCCTACTGCAAGAGCTATTGCTGAAAGATAATGACCTTCTGGAGCTGGTGCTGTCTTAAACTGTAGTCTGTCATGTCTGTTGCAAAAAACATATCTGGTATAGGCCTATAAAAATACACATAATGACACAGCTGCACAAAGTACACTTTCAAACCTGCAACAGCACATCCCTTCAAATTCAGCCAAATAAACACATTGCTTTTAGGTGATGCATTAAATTCCCACATACCGCACATGGACGGCTTAGCCACTGTCGTCAACACTCCGACCCTCCTGAGTTTAAACAAGGGTGTCACATACGCTGTCACTCTTTCCAACAAACAACCATTTTGACATGGCAAGCTTCAACTCAAAACCTATATGTAACAGTGGCAGCAAACAGAGATGTCTTGCCGTGGTTATTTTCACAAGTCCAGCTAGTCAAGAGATTTCTTTTTCTACCCCCCGGGAACCCCCGGCCCAGCGTCGAGCGAATTCAGTAGCTTTGCGGTTGATGCATTTCTTTCAACCAAACACACAAAACCTACACATCATCATCAAGGTTGTCATTTCAGAACACATCATCACGAACGCACTGTTTCATGAAGAGAGTAGGCTAATAAAAGGCTTACACCGTTGAGTTGGGGTAGTTTTTCCTCCTCCCCCCCCCCCCCCCCCAAATCCCCTGCATTCATCCACCTTATAACTATAATTAATTCAGACTTCATTATCATACACCAAATTCCCTTAGGGCAGCGACACATCTGCACATAATATTCAACATGTGAGCTCATGTCAATTTATTGGAGGGGAGATACGCGCAGAGAGTGAAGGTTCATTTTCAGCTAGATCAATAAACTCAAGCGCTTTACACTGGTAAGCTTTCAAAGACAACGACGACGCACGCAGACAACACTGCACGCCTTTTTAGTTTGGGTTGGTTGGTTGGTTGCATTATATATGCAACTGAACTTGTGTCAAAACACAATTTTAAAATGTTAATAGAACCGTTAAGAAACAACAAAAATTTATATTCTGAATAATATCAAGTAATAAACCACAAGGGAAACTGACTGGGTAAATGTTAAACAATTGGGTGGGTTGAACAGAGATAAACTGACGAGAGAGGAATAGCACTCTGCAATAATGACATAGGCCTAACAGTTGCTTACAACACATGTAATACAGTGTAAATTGAGTGTTTACACAAAATTGAGTTTTTATACTCAATGTTACATGTGAAAATTACAGTACTATTGAGTATTTGTAGAAATTACAATACAAACTGAGTACTATGTACAAACTACAGTACAAACTGAGGAAGGAGTGACTGATAGCGCTTAAAGGAACACGTTGCCTTGGATCGGTCGAGTAACCGTTTGTTATAAAGTGCATATGGGTAGAAAGATGTTGTATTTTTAAGTAGAATACAATGATCTACACAAATATGCCTTGAAATTGCACGGTTTTTTCTTTTTACCTCGTCGACCAACACGGTCAGCCATTTATGGGAGTCAAATTTTTGACTCGGCATAAATGGCCAATCATGTTAGTTCGCGACGTAAATGGAAAACCGTGCAATTTTTAGTGATACTTGAGTGAATCATTATATTCTACTTTTAAAACGTCTTTCAAACCAATATGCATTTCATAACAAACGGTTTCAAACTCCTCTATATGGAGGAACCTTACAGGAATTTACATCAGAAATGCCCAGGTACCAAATAGATGAGTAGATTTATGAAGAGGGTGCATTCAAACATAGAGATGATGGCAGCTTAATACTCGCTGTATGCTAATATTAGTCTTCAAAGCGTTGTGTTAAATTAAATTTTCATAAAAACGTCTTTGATGAATAATCACTGGAGCGTGATACAGTAGAGGGATTTCAATTTGTGATGTGCTTCGGGCAAACCAAGCGACTAATATCACCGAAGGGATGGTACGAGGATCTTGGTTGTTAAGCAATGATAAATGATGGCAGGAGGATGATGTAGTACCATGGGTTATGGGGATCAGGATAATGTTGAATAATGACCTCGGTGAGAATGAAACGCAACAGCTACAAATTGCTGTTGATGACGGGAAATAGGTCCTTTGCAGTCATGCGTTTGCTGGCCAATAATGAGGGTGAAAACTGCTGCGGCAAGTCACTCCAATGTATTCATAAGAAAGATATTTGGCTATTGTAATAAAATGACATTTGCAGCCAAATGCTGAAGTGTGGTCAAATTACAAAGAGTTTGAAATGCTCTAGAGTGCAGCAGGTCTTGGGTTCAAGTCCAATCATAGTAGTACTGCCTGAGAAATTTTCTCCCCACCAGTTTCAAGGAAAGCCCAAAATATCACTCATTATCATTTAGCATAAAATCAAAATAATATTCTTTCAAAATGTGGATGCGGGAAACATCCTTCATGTAAATCTTGTTGTCCTTGACTAAGCCAAGAAAAACAAAAGTACGTTATATGCTTACCTACTGACGGAAACTCTTGGGCTGTACTGTTGGGCTATCATCAACATCCAGTAGAACCGACACGTACATCGGGATCAGTCCTCTTGGTTTGTGCTGGAAATAAACGCCTACAAAGATGCAAAAAGAAACAAGAACAAATTTTCAAAACTTTGTTTGTAACCGGATTGCTGGAATGCATCAGTGCCTTAAATTTAAAAAAAATACTCAAGGTTCTTACACAGCACACAAATCCTACGTAGCTGCTGTCGGGGTCCAAGGCACTTTACTACATTATCAGTTCACTTTACATGCAATAAAATCATCCCTTATATTTTGCCTCATTCAGCCGGGTGCCTGGAAAACTCCCGATACTGTATTTAAATACTGTTTCAAAGCCAATTTGATTTCATTTGTTAAACGAATATCTTCAGAGGCAGCACACTTGATTATCCATTTGTACAACTATCAGAATTAAAAAGTTATCAGCATACCGTGACATCAGTCAGATAACCTTTAATCAATGCAATACTCCGGTGCCCAGATCCTACGTGTCGATCTAACAGACTGAACACAATCCAATGTCAAGCACATAAAACTTCCATGCCAAACACAAACCACACATCACTTAATTTGTCACATTACGATTGTTGATCCACGCAAACCAACTGAAAACTCATCCAATGAGAAAATCTGCCGGCAAGCGATTGAAGTGTGTACCTTCAGCCCTAATGAATAAAAAGCCAACAATGCATTGACGTATCGTCTTGAATTGTAATCTCATCAAAAACAAATTACAATCAAAAGTTTTAATGGATCAGTGCACGATGCTTTACCAACTCATTATATTTTGTCACACGGTTCAGCGATCTCTTATCTGGTACCAATCACACAAATTTAAAGAATGGCTATTTTGAATATTTAACCTGACTCAATCTCAGTTTAACTACACCAAGCCAGCTCCCAAATTGATGACTTCAGTCTTGGCTATGGCTGCCAAATAACTGTATTGTTTTAACATTGCCATTACATCAAGCGGCAATAGCCGTAGCCAAATGCGCCTGATTCCAACATGGCAAGAGTTGAATGGAAATAAGGAAAGATGGAGGCACCATCATAAAAAATACATTATCTCAGACCTTTTTTCTTTTTGTTTTTGGCTACGACACAGCCGATTGTACGTAGTTTTGTAAAAGTATGGTTTGCCATCACTATGGAAACAAATGCAATATCATTTAATACAAATTACCCATAATCACTGATTAATCAAAGGTACTTTAACCCAATTAATTGGTACTCAAGGCCATCAATACATCGACAGCATCAATACCTACAACATCAATAGCAAGGGCTGTAGAGCTCTCTTTAACAATGCATCTGGCTCTTAACAAGGACAATGCCGAGGAGTTGTTCAATGGGTGTTGATTTTTCATGAACGATAAGCAAAGCTGTGATATATGCCCCTTACATGTTGACTCTGAACCATTCCACTGGATGAAATTTATCATATCTCCATCTCTCTTTAAGTAATTTCAAAAGCCTGAGAATAGGATTACAAATGTCTGTTATCTATTCAATGTGCATTACTTACAGCATCTGTGTGAAAATGCAAAATACATTAAGTCATTCCCATTTCCCAAATGAATTTTCCATCATGGAGCTTAAACAAATTCTTTTCACTGGACACAACTTGGGGACGCACATTCTCTTCACATTTACTTCTAAACAGCATCTTACACGCAACCTAACAGTTTTGTCACAATTTGGATTCTAATTGTTAGACTGATTACATTGTAGTTGTGGTTTGTCATTGTCAGTTATTCAGACCTTTGGGGAAAGACTCCTTTCTATAATTATTTGTTTGTTTATTTATTTGTTTGTTTGTGCTTCTTTTTGGGGGGAGGGGGGGGGGACAACAGATGGTTGAAGAGATTATTTTCTTTTGCTCTTAAATGAAGAATCAAATAAAAAATTGAGCTTAAACCATTTTAATATGAGGTAATAGTCTTCAAACACAGCATCACTGAACTACATGTAACTTCGAATTCCAAGCCCCACTTTAAGTTAACTCATTGTTAAAGTTTTAAAATGTGGACAGGAAACACTTTTCCATGTTCAACTTTACAATCATGAACATTTGTTTGTACATCAAAAAACGGTGTTAGCCCGGATTTATTCCAGGTATCCAGATTCACTGTGATCAAACAAAATCAAACCATTATGTTGAAATTGTCCACCTAGACATGTTGATGAAAATGAGTGGAAAGTCCAACCGTTCATTTCAAGATCAAGACTCCCTCTTGTCGCCCCAATGCATAAAGCCTGCCAGATGGTTGTCTGGGTATCTTTAAAATGCCCTGCTTTAAATTTCACTCATCATTTTTTTAAGGTTACTGATTTACGTCATCATGGACTACAATGTACATTATTTTTTTTAAATGGCATTTTTGCTTCTCCAATGATTTAACAAAATTATATTTGAAAATAGTATAAGATTAACCACTAAAATAGTTACAGTGTTAGAATGAACAATTCACCTGACGTCATCATCAGAATATTCTTTGATGCGCAATTTTTTCAATTTTGGTGGGCAGTGTCACTGTGCGTTATTCAGTGAAGTGCGGAAAAAAAGGACCAGGCACACAACTTTGGTGGGACTGCAACTTTAAAAAACAAAAACAGGTCTAGCTTGAAAAATTACTCTGTCAGCCATTTGTTATTTTTGGGAGTTCCTTTTTCTATTTTTGTATGTCTTTGGTTGGTAATAAAATTAGGGAATTGAAAGGTCTCGACAAGAGAACCCAAGATTTTAGCCTCAAAATGATTTGCTTTCTCAATATTTTTTAATACTGGAAAGTGTGGTGATGCAGTGGGTGTGCTAACTTGGTCAAGTTTCTTTCAGGTATCCCCCCTGCACAACCATCGCAATCCTTCTGGCGATGAAAAGGGCCAAAGTACCCCCCCCCCCACAGGACACATTGCCACGCCCTTGCTATTTACAACAAGATTTACACTGTAGCGCCAGACGTGTGCAATAACACTTTTACTAACAACAGCGCTCAGGCAGCCATTATACACCGAGTGTATCCTTGAGAGAAACATAATTGCAATTAATCAGCGTAATATTTGCATGTCTGTTATAATCAGTTCAAGGATATTTCATATAATTAACGATTTGTTTGCTTTCCAAACAGCGCTGATTTCATTTCAAATTGACCTAAGTGCAGTCCCAAATGGCAGATATGATTTACACTACGTGCTTCTCTGAGCCTGAAGGTGTAGGTTATAATGGCAATAATGTTTGGAATTATTTCAGCAAACAAGAGGCAGAACTGCACGTACAGTGTATGTTTTTCACATGTGAGCCATTTGAACGGACCTCTTTGGTGTCTTTTACACAATGTAACAATGGACCCCGAAACTGATTTCCCTAATCAACTTGGACCTGACAGAGGCACTCTTTAGAACCCCTGACCTTTGCATTGCTAGAGCAGATGTCTTACAACTAAGACCAACGAGCTAGCCCAGAGGCTAGAGGCAGTGCGATTCCTATGTGTTAGCAGCAGGTCTGGTACGCAAATGACTGACGAAACAACACAGCCTTACACTTTGAAATTAATCGTGAAATAATGCAAATTTCATTGTTGCAATCTTCACATTTCCCTTCAGGCAGTTTCCGTATCGTCCCTCTGGAGTAGAGGGACGGGAAAAAGCCACTGTTAAGAGCATTTCGGAGATGTTTGATTTTTAATGAAATGTCATCCATTTCCTCATGGACACTTTCACACTGCCTCATCAGAGACTTGAAGGGAAGGTATACATTCGACCCTTACCTTGGCTTTGGGTCCAGAATGCCTGATACTTCACGGAGGCAATTGCCTCCATGCCCCTTGGTCATTGCCTTAATGCCCTTGAAACGCTACACTGAAAATTTACAATTTCCTCATAGGGTGCCCTTTACCAAGAAAGAAATGCCTTGATGCCCTTGCCCTTTTAAAAACGAAGCATACAGGCCTGCCCCACCAAGTTTTGAAAAAACCTGGGGAAAACCTTAGTGCTGATAGGCTACTTGTAAGCAAAACACAGTCAAGTTTCAGTCGAGTGTTATGTTCAATATAAAAGCTGCAGTAAAGGAATCTGGAGTGGATCCTATGAATATATCCTGCGGCTGTTGACCAAATCAGCAGCCGAGGATTCAAGTTTGCCGGATAATAACATAGGCCTGCAATACCCTTGGTGTGTGAGAAGTGCCGTTTTACATTGTAAAGGTGGTGAAAACACTGTTCACATTGTATGGGTGGTGAAAACGCCATTCACACTGTAAGTAGGCCCTGAAAAAATGGTGGTGATTCTTAACATTATTCTTTCAAAATGGCAGTATAAAGCACACAAGGACCAGAAAAACAACTGTCCAAAATGATTAATGCTGGTTATTTCAATGTCATTTTGAAAAGGTACACTTGGAAACCACTCCATGATAAGACATGACGGATTGTTCTAATAATGGCTGAGCACTGATTCAAATACATACTGGATTGCTTATTTTACAGTACAATATATTCTGTAAATTATAGAATCCAAGTTCACTGCACTAGATCGCTCAATCATGTCAGTCATGACCTCCCATCTTTATCCAGGACTTTATAAATTATAAAGAAAAGGAAAAAAACATATTTTCCATATCTTTTTCAACAAAATGTTTGTTGCCTGACAACCAAATACCCCATTAGTATCATACAAAATCTTGGTTCCTACTGATTTGAGAAAAACAACAACAACCTTGTTATAGGGAATTAATATTTGTTTGAAAGTTTTTGCAGTCAATTGTCACACATCTCTTTAAACAAATCCACGCTGTTCTCGCAGGAAGTTAATATCACCATGGGGGCCATTCCGCTGAGGGGAAATTAAATCCTGGTCTATTACAAAAGATATTTGCCGACATCAATAGAGTCGTCAAGATTGGAATGGAGACAATACACCACGTGTTCAATTAAAGATTTTAGTTAGCATTCGGTGCGTTTGTGTCAAGTAACCAGTGAGTCTATGCTGATGACCTGGGATGATATGGCTGTATACAAATTCGTCTTTTCGTAGTGCTTTTCTTTTGCGGTGTTAAGTGGCGATCTTACATTCGATGGGATAAGGATTTATTTTTTCTTTGACAAATCCCCAAAGGCATTTATTTCTGGCATTGATGAAAAACATAAAATATCTTTGCTAAATTAGTTTCTTTAAAAAGGATTTACATTAAAAGTTAGATTTTATGATGAATGCATATCAGCAATTTGTTGTCCCTGGTCTCAAGGGCATACATTGGATTGAATGAATAATCAATCGATAAAACATTCATCATTCAGAGGTGTATTTTTTTAATGTGTTCACCGCACCTACATATGTAAATAGGATTTAATTCCTCCTTCAAAAGACAATTATTTAAATGCAGTGGACACTATTCAGGACACTATTGGTAATTGACAAAGACTAGCGTTCACAGTGGGTGTACCTCAACATGCATCAAATAACTAACCTGTGGAAATTTGAGCTCAATCGGTCATCAAAGTTGCGAGATAATAATGAAAGAAAAAAACACCCTTGTCACACGAAGTTGTGTGCGTTTGGATGGTTGATTTCGAGACCTCAAGTTCTAAATCTGAGGTCTCAAAATCAAATTCGTGGAAAATTACTTCTTTCTCGAAAACTATGGCACTTCCGAGGGAGCCGTTTCTCACAATGTTTTATACCATCAACCTCTCCCCATTACTCGTCATCAAGAAAGGTTTTATGCTTATAATTATTTTGAGTAATTACCAATAGTGTCCACTGCCTTTAAACATTTGTCATGCATTTTTTCTACAGTCTAACAGTATAAAAATATGCAATGAGTCAACCTAAATGAGTCATTTGTCAAAAGTATCAGTTATTGAGAAACAAGCCAAAACAGGAGTAACATTTTCACAAATCTTTTAGGGGAACTTTTAAATACCAAAAGGTATCTCACTTTATGTTGGCAACTTCCTTTCTGATAAATAATACCCAAACTGGTTTAACATCAGCAATGAAATAAAATGTGCCTACAATAGATGTATTTGTCAATAAACAATTTGATTTTAAATCCCTTTTTCTAAGTTTTATTCTCTTGCATCTCTTAGAGTTTTCTATTTTCAAAAGTTTTGAACTAACAGTATCAACATGGGGTTTAAAGCAGTATGCGTAAATGTTGCTTTTTCCAAATACACAAAAATAATCAAAATCAACTGGGTCGCCAAACAACTAATTTTACTTTCAGACTGTACCCTCTTAATGTAAAAGAGTGAAGAGCACTCTTTGAAGAGCCACATGAAGGACAACTCTTTTCCGAGTGGTCTTCCACTCATTTAGATTGATGTTTGCATCTTTTTGAGTGATTTGTTCACTCTGTCCTGGAGTGAAACCCCTCTAAAAGAGTAAAATAACCACCACTCTTTTTGAAGAGCCATATGAGGGACAGCTCGAAATGTTAAGAGTGGTGTTTTTCAGTTTACATTACATTTTTCTACTTTACATTTAGAGAGTAGTATGTACATGTACAATGTATGTATAAACAATTACTCATTTATTACTGATTTTTTTTACAAGATTTTTGAATTTGCACTTATTTGCACTTTTATTGTAAAAGAACAGTAATTCAGTAATTAGATTTTTGCCAGTAATTTTGTGTAGCACACTGAATGCAAATATTGAGTAGCAAATCGTGATTTTTGAGTAGCTAGTAGGCTGATACATTTTGTTTGACATTTTCCTCTGCTAAAACTTTTTTTATTTTTGTTATTACCGAAATTTATCCTAATTTTTGTTCCTCCAGATTTTGTTAAAATACATGAAACACACTTATAACGCGTGAAAGTTTCATGTACCCTGTACTGATCCAGAAGGCTCCGCCCACGATGCATGTGTGAGCAAGAACACAGGGGCTCTCCGATGCCTTTCTGCACAACTCTGCCGCGCGCGCCAAGATACGCGCACGAACGTTGGACCTTATTTGTCGTACCTTCGTTGCGTTGTGATTGGTCAATACGCAATGAGACGCAGCTTAGTGGATCGGTCTATTGGAGTGTAAATGCGACATTTTATAAACAATTTTCTTTTTTTATTAGACATACTGATTGTTTTTATGGTATAGTACTTTTTACAGTTAACAGTGGTCCACTGGCATTTGGCCAGTTTTAAAAAACCACTTCAGGGCTATTCTAAATTATATCAAAGTTATCCCGCTGGATAAAAAGCATGATACCTACACATGTACAAGTACAATATGTATTTCATTAGAAATACAGACTACTGGAAAAGCTGATGGACTTGTGAAATTAAACAAGCTTACTAGTCCAGCTGGCCAGTCACTAACAAAGTTCAGGGCAAACCCTGGTATATCATAATTTAAATCTTTTTAAATGAACAATAAAATATTATATATATATAATATTTTATTGTATATATACATAAATACAGTGTACAGTGTACAGTGTGTATAATTCATTTCTTGCAAAAAACAACACAAACACTAACGAATGTTGGGAAACATGTTTGCCTAAAAAAAAATACCATTTCATCATTTTATAATCAAATAAAAAATACTCAACCCAATTTAATGGCATACTGGAGAACGCATGCCAGCATACACCATTAACCGCTACAGCATGCCTTTGCCGCAGTTTTTAGGTCAGTTGGTTTAAATTGGTTCCTATATGACCTTGTACATACTATGCATGACTTCACCCATATAAAACAAGTTATTAATTTCGCATGCTGAAGTGCTCTAATACAGCACGTACGCACAACTATATTGTTTTTTGGGTTAAATTTGCGTCAGCGATAAAGAATATTAGTTTAGGTTTCAGCACTGTGTACATGTATACTCAATAATTTCCCGAGTTCTGTGAAAAATAATCACAGGCATATTTCTCAGGTGGGATTTGAACCATTCGAGATTGCCCGTTAGCTACAGGCAGTCCGAATCCTATACTTTAAAGGCAGTGGACACTATTGGTAATTACTCAAAATAATTATTAGCATAAAACCTTTCTTGGTGACGAGTAATGGGGAGAGGTTGATGGTATTAAACATTGTGAGAAACGGCTCCCTCCGAAGTGCCATAGTTTTTGAGAAAGAAGTAATTTTCCACGAATTTGATTTCGAGACCTCAAGTTTAGAATTTGAGGTCTCTAAATCAACCATCTAAACGCACACAACTTCGTGTGACAAAGGTGTTTTTTTCTTTCATTATTATCTCGCAACTTCGATGACCGATTGAGCTCAATTTTTCACAGGTTTGTTTTTTTATACATATGTTGAGATACACCAACTGTGAAGGCTAGTCTTTGACAATTACCAATAGTGTCCACATTTAACAGCAGATACATCAAATATTTAACAGATTTAAAATTTGGAAATATATAACAATACAAAAATTTGGTTTACCCTAAGTACCCCTTTGGCTTCTGGAGCTGGACTCATACCCCCCCCCCTGAATTCTGGAGCAGGTTTTAAACCACAAATGTTACAGAATGAAAACATGTAAAAATTCACACACCTGGACCCTGCCCATTTTATGTAGGTTAGGTTACAACTTGCATACTACAATGCCATCAGTGCTAACTCTAGCATCTGTGATGTTTTCTGTTCTCTCTTCACCCTTTTTAGTGATTAACCCCACTTTGATCACACTTCATGGAGGGAATCAATAACTGCGCAATAGCCAGATGCATTGGGGATTTCTCTCTGATGGCTGTTAGGTGTTTTTTTTTGTCTCCCATTCTTTTCGCTTGTACTCCTTTTTATGGTAATGTATAGCCACACGTGGTTTGTTATGGTGAGATAATTAAAGGCATATCATTGCTTAATGACAAAAATCTTTTTGCCAATCTCGGCCTTGACCATGGGTGTAAATCAGGATTACAAACAGTTTTGGAAAGAGCTAATTGGTGTGAATGTATCGTTGATTATTGTACAAAATCAGTGTACAGTAGGCATACATAACTTCAGTACTGCAATTGTATAAAATCACAATGCATTATGTTATCAGTGATTTAAGTGCAAACTCAGGTAAACTCAGGACAGAACCAGTCCGGTCAAAACTAACTGCAATGTGTGCATTATGGTGCATTGTTGTTAATATTGATAAATTTGTCAGGGTTCTGTAAACAGAAGAAATAAGAAAAGAAAAAAGTGTGTTCTAAGAATACCGTACAAAACTAGGTGTCGTCCGCTCATTTCCCTCTAGTGAGTGCAAACTGCAAACGCCTGGGGTTGGCTGGTCGGGAGGGGGCATGTTTTGCATGAAAAGAAATGTTCCTTTTCAAATCTTGATCTATAAAAAGTAGAACAGCTATGCAGTTGTCAGCCTAAACTGGTTCTGACACATTCATTCTCAAAAATAATGTATAAATTTTTCCATTTCACATAGAATTTCCTCTTTTTCCAAACTAATCGCAGGTGCACTTCGAGCTAACAATGTGGGTTTTTTAGGAAGAGATTTGTAGATTATCATGACAGCTGTCAAGTTTGGTCGCATTGAATCATGATTCTTCCATTGCCGTACATCCTCACCATCCATGTGCAGTAAATTTCACGTCTGTGACTCAGTTCCAAAACCACTTCTTATCTCCACACAATAACAAAGATGTTACTTTCCCTGCCTTCATTTCAAATATCCCAAATCTCATTTAGTTTTCGCATTGAATCATGATTCTTCCATTTCCCTACATCCTCACCATCCATGTGCAGTAAATTACACGTACTGTGACTCAGTTCCAAAACCACTTCTTATCTCCACACAATAACAAAGATGTTACTTTCCCTGCCTTCATTTCAAATATCCCAAATCTCATTTAGTTTTCCAATGTCCCTCAAGTCCCTTACCCACCGGTCACCCATGAAATTCACAAACAGAGTGATTGGAAATAAATTCAGGGCTCATAGATAGTATTGAGGTGTTATTGGCGAGTCTGTTGATTGTTGAGTGAAACCCTCACACTACAACTGCAGCATCAATTGCAAATGGAATAGCGGCTTGTCTAGTTAACACAAATCAGGCAGCAAACCAAAGTTTGCTGACTGAGTGAAAACTCATGAGTGGCGTCTCTTTGATTTTGAAAACCCCTCTACTCTCGAGACAATTTTCCAGTGAGTTGACCCACCATTTATAACCACTCAATTGCTTGGGTTGTGTAATATGGAACAACTGTACACAGAATTATTAAGTAAATGTACAAGTTAAAATGTGTAAGGCGCACCACCGTTTAGATGCAACACAGCTCTACACCAGACCTGAAATTAATGGCGGCCTGCTAGCCGAAGAATGGTGAAAATATCTTTGGGCTATCAGAGTCATCACAACTGATAGCCCTCTGGTGGGACGGTGAAAAATAATAACTATCTTCCTCAACTATCGCTAAATCATTCTATGGGATAATAATAATAAAACAATTCAGCTCAAAATGCTGTTTCTTAAAAACGAACGGTTAGGCAAGTTGCTGGTGTAAACTGGCTGTTTCAGAAACAGTTATTTACACGTTTACAATCGTAAACGCACAGACTTAGAAATGATAAAATTTACATTAGCTGACCACAACTTATGATGAAAACATTATTTGACAGTGTAATGTGTGCTTTACACAATAACATCATATAAAAAGGACTTGCTGTTACAAAATAGACTAGAATGTGTCACTGGTGTATTATTAAACAGCCATGTACAGCATGGGTCTTTGCTGGTTCATGCAGCATCACTAAATTATTGTGGACAGTGACTTCGTTCTTTGGTAAGATTCGTCAAAGCTTGTTAAAATTACACAACGGGTGTACCGTGTAGGTTTGATTTTAATCAAGTGATAGCACGTAGGGTAACAATGGCAGAAAGAAAGGATTATTTTACAGTATAATGTAAGGTTTCACACAGTGATCTTCACAATGAACTCAAGCGATATCAGATAAGTGGTAATGTTAGATAAGACACAGTAATTTTTTTTGGAAAGTCAGATAAGTCGCATCTTGTATGCAGGAAACTACGGTATTATCATACAGGTAACCTTGCACCATATGATATCCCAGTGCAGCTGACGTGAAGTCCATTCTTTCAAACCACAGTTGATATTATTAAATGGTCAGACAGTGTCTGGGATAATTGTGCACTGTGTAGCATTCACAATAAGGTATCGTATTGCAAGCAGGCATTATAGGTAGCTTCCTTCTTCAAAGTCCCTATGGTTATTTATTCAACGGTCAGACAGTTGTATGACTTTGTCCATGAACACACACTGTATAGATGTATTCATCAAATTATAGTACGATATTGCAGATAGTCTGTCTGTCATTGAAAATCCTTGTATTGAATGGTCCCACATTAGCTTGGTAAACTGTGTACCCCATTATAAAATATAACACAACTCATCCACCATATGATATGATTATAGGTTAGCATAGTTTATCATTCAAAACCTTGGATGATATTGATTGGTGTGACAGAGTAGCGTGAAAAATATACCAATATACCGGTTATAATACACCATTTGTCCAGCAAAATAATCTGTGCTTGTAGAAAACTTTTGATTAAAATAACATTTTGTTTTCAGACTGTTGTTTTAGAGTCTGCTTACTATTTTTTTTTTATAAAAACTAAAATAAAGCCGACTACTTTATTCAACAAGGTGTTTTCATTCCTTCATTTATTTTAGAGTAATTGTTTCTTAAACTCATTTTTGTCACATAATAATAAAAAAAAATATAAAAATGTCATTCAAAACCACAGAAGATTTAACTCGATTAAATACAACATTTTTATAAGTCTACAATTCCAAAACTCCGACGTCAATCTTCGTAAACAATAATCCTTTCAGTCTCAGATTTTGTAAATTAATTTTTATATAGCAATGTCAGCCAGCAATTTGCATAATTTGACCACACGTGTGAGGTGAGAGCATTTGTAAACCAATGCAAAAGTAAGACAAATATTGTTTATTTGGCTTTCGTGACAAGAAAACAACTACGCGTTCAAAATACGATAAACTGTAATTGTGATAGTTTACAAGTCAATTTGCTGTTAAATACACCCACATGCTCAGAAAGTTAATACCATGTATTCCACTAAGGCAAAACAAAATAATATGTGTGTTTCCTATTACACTGGGCAAAAAATTAGGGTCGGTAGGGACGAAAACATATTTTATTTTGTTGAATTATTTTATTGCTTCAAAACTTAGGGTAGGAACGAATGTTAAAAATATTTTTGCCCTTGCATACATGTTAATTTCCTGTAAATTCAACGATGTCCAAGTTCAACTCGAAAATCTCTTGAAATGACACAGAAAATAAGCCCCAAAAAGCAACCACATAACACAAAAGCAGATTCTACGCCTGTAGTCGTTGCTGCTTTGCGTGCGACAATAAAATACAAGAAACATTGAATGCTAGAGGTCGTTTTGGAAGGATGCAACAGCGTGAGATAAAACGCCCTCTATAAGTAAAATCTACGCGAACCAGCAATAAACACATTGAGACAAGACTCAACGTGTCACGTGGGAACTTTAGCGCGTTTCCAGGCGGCGCAAATGCAAGGGCGTAGCGCAGCCCGTCAGCATACATCGCTCAATCATCATCTGCTGGCAATCTCAAGATTGAGCAGCGCAATTAACAGATTGCTAGCATTACGAACTCGCATGCAGCGACCTCCCAACACGCTACACTTCGTCCCTCCGTCGTTGCAATACTAGTACTTGATCAACCATGGATCAACGACGTCTTTTCTCGTAAGATAATGTGTTTTTTCTAATGCTTTATTTTAAATGTGAAAATATTTTAGAAAAAAGGAAACATTAAAATATAAAAACGTTAAAATCGTGTGGTATTTTGTCATACGGGGAGTGGGATTGGGGTTGTTTTATTTTATTTTGTCTGTAAATGTATAAAATTCCATAGGGTCGGCGTGTTTTTCTAGGGTCGGCCGGGTAACCGGAAACACACATATATTATTTTGTTTGGCCTAAAGAAAATGCCTCATCTGTATGGACATGTACACCTCGTACATGTACATACACCTCTGACGTCTTCAATATAACCCACTTGATCTTACTTGCTGGCAACATGGCCTGGGGCCGATTTCAAAAAGAGCAAAGATCAATCTTAATTGTGTATCAATCTTAATTGCGAAACAAAATGTGATGTCACAATACAAATTACTATGGACAACTCATCTTAAGATGAATCTTTGTACTTTGTGAAATCCAGCCCTGGTAATGCACCATGTGTGTCAAGATGACAGTTCTAATCTACCCCTCTAATGTCATTTCCTGACATTTTTAATGCTACCTACTCCAACTTTCAATGGCGGCACTGGTTGTTTTAAAAAAATATGAAGCAATCCCTATGAGTTATTTCACAAGTGGGTCATGTTGTGATGTGTCAAAACAATGGACAGAGTGACGTACGAAAGGTAAACAACTTCCTGCCCAGCTGAAATCAGCTTCAATTGTTTCAAACTACATGTAGTGCAGAAAATATTGCTCATCACTTTCCTAATAAGCAAAAATGAGCAGGAAACCAGTCACAAAAGGTACACGTGTAAAATGATATTTTGGCAGGTAAATGTATTCTACAGTCTACACAGCTGTAAAAAAAACAAGCACACCAAACAAAAAGCATTTAGTATCCAATTTATTTAGTCAACCTTTTAGACTGTGCCTGTGTATTTGTATCCACTATCCTGTTAATATTCAATACCATAGGCTAAGAATACTTTTTAAGGACCAGCGTAGTCCCAGTTCCAAACAGTACAGGCCCAATTGTTTGTCTAGGGCCTGGTAAGATGTCAGTCAGTGTGATGCACTGATGTTCTGGGTATAAAGCTTCTTTACAGTGCGAACACAAATTTGACTAAAATGTTCTTGATTTTTCATGTTTTTACATCTTCTTAATATCCCTTACTACAACCTTTCAACGAGTTCACAGCTAACAACAAATTCCATGGAAGAAATTATTTCCGAAAAATAAGTCAAAGTTCTACACTGGCAACGTGATTAATTTACACCTATCCATTGTAAGACACACTACAGAACCCCCGGGGAGGGTGCGTCACTGTCCATGTGTGAGTCAGATTTGCGTGTCCAAAGACCCACTCTGAGTAAAAAAATTGACACACTTTTTGCAGATTTGGACGGACCTCTGAACGAGTTTTTGACTTACCAATCGCGGAAAACGACGCAACATGGACGTACATAACTGACACACATAAAATCTCTTGTAAACGACGCAGGCGCAGTGAATACCAAATAATTCAACTTTAT
Organism: Asterias rubens; assembly: GCF_902459465.1. Lineage (NCBI taxonomy): Eukaryota > Metazoa > Echinodermata > Asteroidea > Forcipulatida > Asteriidae > Asterias > Asterias rubens. Next base: position 6,673,327 of record NC_047069.1, on the reverse strand, counting down.
ACCTACGAGAACAAGTTTCACGGTTTTGCAAGTGCATGCACCAGTTGAGGTGTTCGAGGTTGTACCTTTTGATTTTCGAGACGAGTGGTTCCCAGCGCACTAGCTATTAAAACGCACAGAAAACAGAGGGGCCTGAATGATGGTGCGCAATCTTCAAATTGCTTGATACACAATTGGAACTGCCTATTCTGCATAGAGCAAGTATCAAATTGCGCACAAAATTGTTGCGCAAATTTGTTGATTGCGCTCGACAGATGAGCTACAGCGGATGCGTGTTTTACTGCAAAATAAACGATCACAATCACGATCGCGGTCACATTAAATCGAGCAAATATAATGCAAATACGAAGGCAGGGAGGGGAAGGTGGCTTCATTATTTGATTCTCCACCAAATAAACAAAATACATGTTGAAATGGACATCGACGACAGAACATGACCTACCTCGACGCACCTCTTACAGATTTTTTGACTGACCACTGTGGATTTTTACGTACCCACCGTCACTTTTTGAGAGTAAAGACGCAGATTTAACGCACCCTCCCCGGGGTCCTACAGTGCGTCTTACAATTGATAGGTGTATTATGTAAGCCTACCAATTGATAGATAGTGTGAGCTCATCATGTACATATGGCTTAGTGTCGCAACTGGCATTCATTAGGCCTATGTCAGGTGCAATCTTTTTATTTTGAATAAAATTTTTAATTTGTGCCAGCCAATATATGGTGCGTACAAACAAAAGCAAGAAGTAAGCATGATTTTGACACTTCATAAAATAATTCATAGTGGATAGTGCCCTTGCCAGCTGATGATAAGCACGATAAAAAAAAATAAGCAGAAAATTCTGCTAAAAAGCAAGCAAACTTCTTGGCTAAAAAAAAATAAAATAAGGCAAGCAAGAAATGACATGGTAAGGTTTCTGTGTCCTGCCACTTTTTCATTCATTAAGAAATAAAATAGTATCTAATTTTGGTAAAAGAATAAGTGAAATGGTGGTGGCAGATTACGCAAAATTAAAAAAAAATAGAAAACACCACTTTTTCTTCCTCCATGTTTTTTACCAAATGAATATTGCATTTGGGGGGTTGAGTTGAGTAAATAAGGTACTCATTTATTTCATTTCTAATTTAAAAAAACTGGAACATACATGTACGTAGGTAGCAGGACCTGCAGACTCTTTTGTTTCCCCCTAAAACAGCTATCTTCGACCAGACGATATATTCAGCGCAGCATGCCATTGGACCGTGTACAACAGTTTCACGGACGATAAAAAATTTACACAACTTTTTTAATTATGTCAGCTGAGCACGCATTCAGCAGAAAACATGTTTACAAACTTACCGGTTGTTTGTCGTGACGTCCCAGAGAATTCAGAAGCTCATAAGATCACAAACCTCGACACAGTACATCCTCCAGAGCATGCAGATAAAGCTTTTTTTGTCTGCGTCCAAAATGTGGCCCCTGAATGTGAAATTTGAGAGATTTCCGTGAAGGTTTTTTCGTCTGCGAAGTGCTCCGAGTGTTTTGGTCTTCAATGTGGCGAAGTATAGTCTGGTAGCCATAGTCTGTATTCCCTGCAAAAAAGTGTATCGCTTAAGTATGTTAATGAGCTGGGAACCAGACCTTGAGCTGGTACCTGGACTTCTTATGTTATGATGCATGTAAACTGCAGCTGTCACGACTCGGAAATTCCCCAATAATATGCAATTTGGTTTTGAACACAATTTCGCGGGCTGATCAACACAAGCCACACACCGCCAATAACACTTTGGGTTGTTTTAATAAAATAAAATCCAATCACTCTAACTATTACTCCAGTTGAAACGATGTCGAAGTTTTTGTACACATCAGTTGGCGATCAACTCATAAAGATCTCATCTTTAAGTTTAACACCATGTCCATGGGTAGGAGGCGCTGAAGACGGACCCGCCCATCAAACACATGATGTAAACAACATTACTAAGCCACCATCAGTTTTGGCCGAATCTTTCCGTTTCTCAACAAAAAGTGGCAGCTTTGAACCAGGAAAGAACAAAGCCATTCTACCCATTGACTCAACATCCAGATTGCTCAGACTCGTCGCATTGTCGAATGTTGTGGATGATCTGACAGGATTAAAAATGCCATGTGTCGTTGTTGAAACCGAAACTAAAACCAAACGAATCCAGAGTGCTGGGGATGGTGGGAGCTCTAACCGAGTTCGGATAATCATCATCTTATTATCAGTACAAAAGTGGAAATTTATGGTCTACGGCTCCATCAGCTTGGGGTATTCTTTAAGCAAGTTGTCCAATGTTGGACTTGCTGATGGTCCCACACTCTGCTGGGAACACCAAAGATGCATTTGTATCACGTGTGCGAGTCCGAGATCAAATGGAAAGAAAGTTGACGTAATAAGTTTTAAACAACACATGTGGAAACTCTCCAACACTCTTAAGTGGTTTGGGTTGATACATGATGATGCGGTTGCCATAGGAATGGAGAAGCAGACCGAAGCCGATTGGCATTCAAGCACGGCTATTTTTGACCGACCGGTTCATAAATGGACTGTGGTTAGATTACATGATTCCCAGCCAATAAAAGACAGTATTACCATCATGCCTCATGAATATTCAAATATCGTAACCTGTATCCACTTCAGCACTATGAGCCAATGGGGTGGAAGACTGTCAAGAGAAGTGGTTTGGGCAGCCACGAACCAGTTCCAACTGGTTGAAGCTAATGGAGGGGTGGTCCAGAGAGTTTGCAGCCTCCCCTTCAGTGATTCCTGCAGAATTTCTGTTGCCATGGTTTCGGGTGCAGAGGAGCTGATTGTCGTACAGTCGACCAGCGGAAAAATGTGTGCTGTTTGGCGAAAATCTTTTGAGGCATGTTGTCGTTGTTATGAGAACATCATCTTGAACATCATCTTGATGACTTCTTCAATCATTGCCAGTGTTTTTATCATCGACAGTAGCATCAGAATGGAATTTCTCATGTTTTTTGTTCTCTCTAACAACCCATTAAATTGCATTTGCATTGGTTACAATGTAGCACATAAACAAATGATGAGAGGATTAATTTTTTTGCTTCATGGGTGCTACTCATTAGGATTTGTGAGACTGGTTCGGTGTTAAATTTTAGCCCTGCTATTTTGAAACCACAACTTGAGTATTCTGTTGGTTCCAGCCTCCGATAACCACCTGTTAACAGTCCTGATACAAAAACTTACATTTTCAAAATTACAAACTCAGCCCAGGGCAGAGCCTAACTTGAACTTGAAGCTATGGTTTTGAAAAGAATCCATCTCTAGTCTTGTAGATATGGTTGATTTATTTCTTGTGCTTCTTTCCTCTTGCACTACAGGTTGCTGTTGAGTGGGCCGGCTATCACACAGTACTAGTGGGGGATTTCATGTCCTTTGGAGCGGAGCAAGTCTTGCTCTTGGGAGGCGGGGCAGATGCTTATCGAGAGCGGTTCCTGCTTACTGATCTTGGCAGCTGCAATTGGATGACTGAAGCAAGTATTTCAACTCGAACCAGGGCCCAATTTCATAGAGTTACACTACTTTTTAAGCAGAAAAAATACTTCAAAATGTTCTGCTTAGCCTAAATGAGCAGGGTACCAGTCATAAATTGTACATGCGACATCAGATTTTGGCTGGTAAACTTATTCTGGTAACCACAATTATTTTGTGCTTGGCTACTTGTGCTTCTTAAAGGCAATGGACACTATTGGTAATTGTCAAAGACTAGCCTTCACAGTTGGTGTATCTCAACATATGCATAAAATAAACCTGTGAAAATTTGAGCTCAATCGGTCATCGAACTTGCGAGATAATAATGAAAGAAAAAAACACCCTAGTCACATGAAGTTGTGTGCATTTAGATGGTTGATTTCGAGACCTCAAGTTCTAAATCTGAGGTCTCGAAATCAAATTCGTGGAAAATTACTTCTTTCTCGAAAACTATGGCACTTCAGAGGGAGCCGTTTCTCACAATGTTTTATACCATCAACCTCTCCCCATTACTCGTCACCAAGAAAGGTTTTATGCTAATAATTATTTTGAGTAATTACCAATAGTGTCTACTGCCTTTAAGCAGGTCTATGAAACTGGGCCCTGTTGTCCAAACTTTCCTTAGTGGGGGAGGGGGGGATAGGTGATGGTCGCATAATTGACAGACTCTATGATCCTGATGACAGTACGGTACCCCTTTAAGAGATGTTTCATCATGATCAAAGCATGCCTGTGGCTGTACATGGAATTATGAACTCTCACCTGGTTTAATACATGCGTACCCATGCTTTCTATAGATATGATACATAGGGGGGCATGCGCATACAGTAACTTGACCAGAGTTCAAATTAAACAGCCACAGGCCTGCTTTGATCAAAATAACAGCCCCTTATAATTGGGACCATGAAGATTTGTTAATTAAAGTGTTCTTTTTCAAGGAGGACATTTTTAGCTGCAGTGTAGAAGACTTGTTTCAGCATTTTAGACAGCTTGTCGACTTGGCTTCTAGATTTGATTGTGTTTCCACATGTATAAAGGCAAGAACAGCTAAATTGTAAATGAAATCATAAAATGTATGTTGGGAAGTTCAAGAACTTCTGTGGTAATTGTGTCAAACCTACGTAAATATATTTCCTCTTTTTTCCCCCAGGAAAATGGAGAGACTGCATTACCAAGAAACGTGCCATGTGCTGAGAATCTTTTGTCTGCAGTACAGGCTCTCGAGGCTCAAATACAGGTAAAAGAAGGCAGTCAAGGGATTCACTCTGCACCCAGGGGGAACTCTTGTCTCTTCTCCTGCCCCCCCCCCCTCCCCAAGAAAACAAAATAGAAAACAAAATTGGAAAATTGCAAAAATGAATGCTTTGCAGAGCTGGCAACAGTTGCATCTTACAGCCAGGACATTTTCTTCAACAATAAGGGAGAAATTTAGAAGTGCGTTCAAAACTTTTTTTCAGTATCAGTGAGATTTAAAAAAACAAATTCATCAGAACATGGAAAGATTGGTTAATTTTCAGAGAACTTTCAGAAGAATCCAGAAGAGTTTGCAGCTCTGGATTAGATCCATTTAAAGCCCCCGCCTTAGTTTTAGAAATAAAGTTTGCTTCTACATGTATATGCCACTGGAAAATTGAAGTGTGAATGTTTTTCACTTGGCTGTATCCTTGTAAAGTTATCCAGTAAATTCCCTCTTGTGATCTAAAGGTCCTACAAAGTGATATAAAATTGAGATCAAATCTTTACCTGCACTTTCATATTACGAGCGCTCTACCAATAATGACAAGTTTTGATCCAAACTTTTTAATTACCCTAGACTGGAATGGTAGCTCTTAGATCTTCAGAGAAACGGTACGATCGGAAAGAACAACTTATCCTTCAAGCCCACGATGCATTGTACAAAATGGCCGCAGGACAGGAGTCACCTACACAAATGCCACACGTAAGCTCTAAACAGGGCCACTCTACTTAGCAAATTTCTTAGCTAAGCAAGAAATGATTGGGGTACCCAGTCTCGGCAATAGTAACTGTATGGTATTCTGGCTTAGTAACCAATTTTTGCTGATCATGATTTTTGTACTAAGCAATCTGTTGTGCTTACAGGCTTCATGAAATTGGGCCCGGGGCCTGATTCATGGCGCTGCTTACAACAGAAATCTGCGCTTAATTTTACAGCGCCCTTACAAACATGCGATTATACAGGCTGTAAGCAGGGAATTCCACTAAAATTCAGGCCCAGGGGTGGTCCAAGGTAGCAAGTTTAGCTGCCAAGTGATAAGGAATAAGTCATTTCTAACTTATGTGAGTTTTTGATACATTCAGATTTCTTTGACCTGCTTCTGTGACCTCTCTGGTAAAGATGAAGATGCAGTGGAGATGGATAGGGCTGAACATGGAACCCTGAGGAGCTTGGGTAGTTGGCAGCGCATTGTTGCCAATCAGTGGATTGTAGGTGTTGAAGTCTGTAACCAAACAGGCAGGTGGGTATTAAAAGAGTAACACAAATACTGATACAGACATTTTGACATTATGAAACAAGATCTTAGGTTACCAATAAAAACATGATGTTGACAATGTCTAAATCTAATAATTATGCAGTAAAAAAGAACAGTGTATTGAAACTTAATGCAAAAAATAGTTAATGCATGTTGTTTCAACCATAGTCTTGCTCATTTAGCCTTCAAGAAAGACTCTGCTAGGGTCGAAACGCTAGACCGTTATCTATTTTTTGTGGTTAAACCATAGATTCTTTTGGTTGGTAAGCATTTTGCAAAAGCTAGTTCTATTTTCTCCTATATTGAAACAAGACATTCACAAGTTGCCTTTTGTTTTGATATCTTGTAGGAACATTTCAAACATCACTGCATCCCTCATTCCGATTGCCACAAGCCAGACTAGTCTCTGCTCAGCCGCTACATCCGTTTGCAAAGTCAAATCAGTAGCCCCCACCGCAGCCTGTACACTGCCCAACCCATCAAGGCCATCAACATCACAACCAGTAGAGGAGCCGGTGGGGAAGAGGTTGAAGACGGACTCAATGAAGAACAAGGATGGGATGACCGTTTTGCAACCAGGACTCGTCATGACGTTGATAGCCATTACAAATATCCCTGAATTCCAGAGTGGGTCAATCGCCAAGTTTGACGTGATGCTGAAGTGGAGTGAATCCTCAGCAGGCGTCCTGCCTGAAGGAGTCAATCGAGGGCCTGCAACGCTGCAGTCAAACAGGGCTAATAGAATGCAGAGTTGTGGCACTGTTGTGTTGCATGTTTCCGATCTTGTGACTGGAAAATTGGAAGTAAAACCACTTGATGCAGCAAGATCAGGTATGCAAATTATTTTCCCCCACAAGAAAATATAAAGAATGGCTTCAAGACCAAGAAGCACCAATAAACTGTCTGCCCATAAAAAGCAGCCTTAGTCAATCATCACCCAAATTGTGTTGTACCCTACTTGGTCAAATTATGACAAGCTATTTTTAATTGCACCAACATCGTCATTGGGAGTCACACTGCTTGTGGCGTCAGGTGAATTGCGTCAATCAAAGAAAAAAGTTCAATGAATTTAAAAAACAAAACAGGTATTTCATCAAATTCACATTATGTAATGGCTCTACCCTAAAGGCAAAAAGAGTGCACAGTTTGTCAATCCTGATGAGTTTTACACCATCAGGGCTAAATTTCTGCTGGGAAGCGTTGTGAGATTTGGTCTGGTCTTTGGTATATCTTGATCTTGTGCAATCTTGACAATTTTGTATTTTATCTGTTGCTGTACAATTGGAATTTAAATCTTTTGTATTTTTATACCTGATGAACAAAGCAGTTCAACTCAATTTCAAAGCCTTCACAACTTTATGAGATATTCTCATCTTGCAAACCTCCTTTGAAGAATAAACATTTTCTTTCCACTTGTTGACTTTTTAGCAAGTCAGTATGACTGTGACATTCAAGCACTAGATGCCCTTCAGCTTGCTACATCTTTGATTGTGACGTCCAAGTGCAGCAATCTACTTTGCCTTGACGGTCTCCTGAGAGGTCCCATGGGCTTCCAAAGTTTGAGGGGGCAAGAGCTTATTTGTCCCCATGGGTTGCTCAGTCTAATGAGGGTCCAGATTCTGGCATCTGAAGGTCCACATAGGAGGAGAGTAGTTGTCCACAGCAGGTAAGATCTTTGATCTAGCGGAGAAATAAAAATCTTGTCTAGTTGGTAAGACGCTGCTCTAGCATTGCAAAGGTCGTGGGTTTGAATCCCACCCCAGGAATATGCCAGTGATTTTGTTCACAGAATTCGGGGAAAGTACTGAATATATCGGTGTATATGGGTAAAACCAAAATTACTAAATAAAAATTGCTTGTGTAGGGAGCATTTCAAAAACTGGACACACTCTAGGCACAAATAAATGTTTCAAGCATACCCAGCGCAATCCACTGGAACGCACCATTGTGCGGGAGCCTTTATAGGTGATTGAATCTAAGCGTTAGTATTAAGAAAAATCTGACCGTTTAACCATCTTTCTCCAGATCTTTTAAATCTTGTTCATTGCTGTCTCTGATCAATAGTGGGAATGTTCTGATTTTTTAGGCCTGTAATCTCAAAAATTTGAACAATTCAATCTGAAATGTTGGCAGATATGTGACCCCTTTCATTTGCACGAATTACATACAACAAATATTTGTGTGCGCTGTGTTTTGTGCATTGTAAAATTGCAAAAACGAAGCAGAAATGAAATAATACAGCAATTATCCCATATAGGGCAGTTTAAGTTTCCAATACAGTCAAGATTGAATAACGGTGAGATCAGAAGAGGAAAAAAAGACAGTAACAACACAGTCCCCTTGTCTTCATTTCAATATAGGGATCAATCAGACCTTCTCCTACTCTGCCAGCACCTGTGCCAGCTGCTACCAGATGATGTCATCATTAAGCCCCTCCCACCTGTCAATCAAGTCAAGACTGCCATAGCAACGGCTCTGCAAGCCATTGATAAAGAGCTGTCGGTTACATGCAAGCATCTGCTCAAGTTATCCACAGACCAGTTTTCTTCCATGTTACGGGGCCATGGCGTTAACAGTGCTTCATCAGTTGAGAATGGTGTGGAGGGTGGGAACATTGATCAATTGGGACGGGTCAGAGGTGATTTTGAAGCAGAGAGGGGGAGAGTGTCGAATGGGGGTGCCCCTGTGGAGGTTGCTGCCCCGGATGTGGCAAAAGCTGTACGACAGGAACAGCTACGCTTGAGGAACATCACAGATGAAAGTGTCGGTGGTCTAGCCTGTGTACTGTAGCCTGAGATGATAATGTCACCTGAGGGTTGTTTCCCAAGTGAAGAACTAGGCCCAATTTCATTAAGCTGTTAAGCAGTGAAAAATTTCTTTGGTTAGCAAAAATTTAGTTGGACACCAAACACAACCATGTAAACTTAATGCAATTTTGTCTAGTGAAACGTTTAAGTAATGTTTCACTATTTATGCTTCTAAGGCTTTATTCAATTTGGGCCCTGGTGTTCTCCTCTTTAGGTTATATGGGATCCAGACGGGGTAACAGTATACCCCGTATAGGATAGCTTGTAAGTAGAATAGGATGTTTCCACCCAAGATTATACCTATTTGGCACTATTTGGTACTTTGCAAGTTCAAATCAGGGTATACGTTTATCCTACCCCAGTTGGGAAACCAGTGAATTGAGCCCTTATCAGCTGGAATTGTTCATGGATTTCAAGCAGATGTCAGTTAGGCCTATTGGTAAACAACCTGAAAGACAACAAAATCAATCTGAAATAATTTTACAATTCTGCAATTTGTACTTTTATGAAAGATACTTTTATTACTGTATCTTATCGTACATTTTTAAGTCTTGTCGTGACATTATTTCATAATAGAAAACAAAAATAAGCACGCTTTACAGGCAGTGGACAGTATTGGTAGTTACTCAAACTAATTATTAGCATAAAACCTCACTTGGTAACGAGTAGTGGGGAGAGGTTGATAGTATAAAACATTGTGAGAAACGGCTCCCTCTGAAGTGACGTAGTTTTCGAGAAAGAAGTAATCTTCCATGAATTTGATTTTGAGACCTCAGATTTAGAATTTGAGGTCTCGAAATCAAGAATCTGAAAGCACACAACTTTGTGACAAGGGTGTTTATCTCGGAACTCCAACAACGAATCGAGCTCAAATTTCCACAGGTTTGTTATTTTATGCATATGTTAAGATACAGCAAGTGAGAAGACTGCTCTTGACAATTACCAATAGTGTCCAGTATCTTTAAAGGTAGGGTCATAGATTGGTAAATACTCATTCCAAAAATAAACTTACTTAGTGAGTAGCACTGCATTTGTTGATGCAAAAAACTATTTTGAGGAAGGATTCCCTTTAAAGTTACATGGTTTGGTTAATTTTGCACCCCAAAACATTTGAATCTGAGAAATTAATCATGCATAAATCGGTTTTCAGATTTCGGAGGGTTTGTGTTTGTTTGCAATACTGCGGCCCGATATGTGGTTGCCACCTCAAGCCAGTGATGGATTCGATGTTATGTGTTCTTGTTTTCTGAACAATCAGACACTGTTCAGTTGCAACTGACATAATGTGACTGTCACATAATTGATCCGTCTTTACAATTTTGCCTATGAATAAGCATTGACAAATACCAGTCCATGACACTACCTTTAAAGACACTGGACACTATTGGTAATTGTCAAAGACCAGTCTTCTCACTTGGCGTATCTCAACATATGCATAAAAAAGTTGCGTAATAATAATGAAAGAAAAAACATTGTCACATGAAGTTGTGTGCTTTCAGATGCTTGATTTCAATTTCTGAGGTCTCGAAATCAAATTTTTGGAAAATTTCTTCTTTCTCGAAAATTACTGAACTTCAGAGGGAGCCGTTTCTCAGAATGTTTTATACTATCTACTGCAGCTCCCCATTACTCGTTACCAAGTAAGGTTTTATGCTAATAATTATTTTGAGTAATTACCGATAGTGTCCACTGCCTTTAAAGGGATTGTATATGTTTGGTAACTGGAACCCACTTTTATTTCAAAAGGAGCTGCCAATTTTGAGATGTTGCCGAAAATCTGGAGAGATTATGTCCTTGCAGGAAGAATGATCTACAATTGAAATAGACAATCTGAGAAACATCACTAACGCTTCTCAGATTCAATTTTGTTGGGATCAAAACATCTCGTTTCATAATCACAGTACTTTGAAGCGAAATGTTTCTCATACATCATACCATCCAAAGCTACTGTACTTCTTACAAAGTAAGTTTTTTATTGCCAGTTAGTCTCAGACTCATCATTACCAAACGTATACAGACCCTTTAATATTAGAATTATGAGATTTCAGTACTTAACAGAGAATACATTCTGCTCTTTTCTCCGAACTTAATAATATAATAAAAAACAAACAAAAATTTAGCGTTTTTCGTAACAAACACTAGGTGTTCAATGCACCAATAGGTAAGAAAATATATGAATTGTGATGTTTACTTTTCAACATTTTCACAACTTTTAAAAAGCAGTCATACAATTCATGTTATTTTGTATTTAGATTTGCAGCTGTTTGTGTAAATAAAAACAGTTTTCAAAACAGTGCATTATAGGTTTTCAGTCAAGTGTAGAAAATGAACTCTCTTATGTTCCAGACAAAAATAAAACAATGCAAACTTGATTCTATTTCACTGAAGTTTTGCTCAGATTTTTGAAGGATAACTGCACTTTAGTGGAAATATTTCAGGTAGAAAAGATAAATAAAAATAAAATGGCTGCTATCAAATGGAGCAAATTTCAATTACTATTGTCGTTCAAGTAAAAAGTGCTACTGAGTTTTAGTCGACCCTTGCAGGATTGAAACGTGAAGTATATTTTGTAATTTCATCTTTTTTGAGTGGCAATTAACTATTCATTTGTTCTTTTTCTTCGAAAACCAACTCCCTGATCACCAGTAAAGATTCAAAACTATAGATAAATATAATTATTTGCATTACCGTGCTGAAGGAAAAACAAAACAAAACGAGAATGGCAAGAAAATAAGTTTCATAATAGCCATTTTTCAGAAAAATGTGTGCAACCGTCACCAAATTTTATTGCATGGAATATGTTTTGACATGTTCAAAATTTGCAAGCATTTTGGTCCCGTTGGTAATCGTCGAGCTTAGTTTCATATAGCTGCTACTTAGAGTATGGTTACCAGCCAAAATGTCACGTGACAAACAATGTTTTTAACTTGTTCTCTGTTAAAGCCTGGTTTAAAAAGTAGCATCAACTTGTTGGTACCAAGCGCTCGTTGCCATAATTGACCCTTCCCATGTGTACAAAACAGCACGATGTTGCCTCATTTTGCCAACTAAAATGTTAGTGCACACGCTGCATTTCATCAGAAGGGTCTATTGTAGGAACAAACTTTGCCAACAAATGATTTGCATTACCGAAGACTCTAGTACTTCAGATTGATTTGATACATCTATACCTTTTGACAGCACCAGGCACAGGCATTCTTGAACATGCGCATCCACGGCGACGCCTTCAAGTCTTGTTTCCACGCGGGCGGCATCCACGCCCACTGCCACGTGAAGGTGCACCTTTCTGGGTGGGGCATGAGGGCTAGGTGTCGCCCATCTGGAGAACAGAGGGCGGCTACGCCCAGTGGGGACCCATTTGGGTTCAGTGGGTACTGGGTGGTCGGGTGCCCTTGGTCGTCAACATAGCGTATGGGGGCTAGATGGTTCTGGGTGACTTCGTTCAGGACGGTGTCCGAGGCAAATTTCATGTACCCTGGGTGTTGCAAACAGAGAAAGAAATAGTAAACAACTGAGTTTAAACTGCCATTCGTTTTTTGTGGGTAGACACCAATTGGTTTTTTTTTTCACAAGTCAATGTCGCCAATGTATGATGTAAAGTTGTCAACTTTTGTGGTAAAAAAAGGTGATATTTGTTTTGCAAAAAAAAACATGAAACTTGGTACAGCTCGTCGGCAAGAAGATACAAAATCTTTCAAATAAGAAGTACATGAAATTCTGCTTGAAGAAAAAAAAAGAAACCATAGTATTTACCTTCACCATGAGCAACCCATATGCCTAGTGTAGACCCCTCCATTCCCTGAAGCAGGACGGAAGGACTCTGGTCTATCTGGACACTGACAAACCGCGATTCAAACTTCTCAGATTTGTTGTGTGTGAGGAAAACACCCTGCTTGGAGGAGGCTGAATCTGAGTGAAAGGTCAAAACCAATTAAGTCAACATTTATCACAATCACCTTGCAATGGGTTTTGGGAGTAGTTAGCGATGAAATTTCTAAGCTTTTTCGACCGGGGTTCCACAGAACTCCCTGCAGTTTTCCAGGTAATTATTAGCAATCGGGCGGGCACCGAGTTACTTTTAACTTAGACTTAAAAGCTAGTGCAGTGTTTCACATCTCAAACTGATCGGCAATAAATTGGTCACTGTCGGACAGATGTTTGGTAAGGTGTCCCACACACCAGGCGGGCCCTTGAGCAAGACTCTTATCCAATATTGCTGCTTCCTTCGGATGGGCTAAGCCTTAGGTTCTGTGTCTTGTTTAATGCACTAGAAGAACCCAGTGCACATACCATAAACAGAAGGGGGTTTACCCCGGTGTTGTTGGTATGAAAGCACCTTGTAAACCATTACATGATGCAATAAAGTAATAGGTCTCATACTTCAAAACGTATCTAACATACCTTGCAGGAAAAAATAGTGAGCACAAAAAGTGTACATGGATTTATTTACCTCCACTGGTCTTTTCTTGTCCATGGTCTGGGGCCACCCAGCCAAGTAAACCCATCAGCTGGCACCCGTTACAGACGCCCAAGGAAAAGGTGTCACTACGCGCCCTGAAGGCATCAAACTGGGCTCGCACCGTAGGGTTGAACAGGATGGCCGCAGCCCAGCCTTTAGTACAAATTAAAAACCAATAAATATCATAATTAGGTTGTCATGGCTGAGCGGTTTAGAGTATTAAATTCAAGTTCTGGTGGTTGTGTCATCTGAGTGTGGGTTTGAATCTAAGTCATGACACTTTCGAGGGTGGAGGTTGATATTGTGTATAAAAAAGCCTTTGGAGTGCCATGGAAGCCTGTAGCAGTGTACTCCCCAGGGAGCTGAACAAGATTTCAGGAATGTTATCGGCCCAATGTATCTTAAACAGGTGAGTTAAATGGCAATTCACAAATACCTTAGACAGTTTATCCATTCTGAATGGTCGAGAGGACATCACGAGGGGTTGTTTGAACGGATTAACACCAGCAAAAAAGTGTTGAAACATAGTCGTGACACACAACTTGCACCTGTGATTATAAGACAGTTTCTTCATTCCTATTGGTCGAGAGCAACGGCTGGAATAGTTGTGCCATATCTCGTTATATGCGCCACGCGCACAGCAATCTCCTTATAAGGAGTTGTTAACCCGAGGGCCTTACCATTTCATAGCTGGACGGGTGTTGTGTTGAAAGAAATCTTTGAACAATTATAATTATTGCATTTATGTTACTTTTTGACCAGAAAATGTTGATGTTTTTTGACCGAAAAGGTATTTATGAAAGGGAATCAAAGTGTGTTGAATCGGTTTTCAACTAGTGCTTTAATCCCGCCGAGTCCTGGTTCTTGATCATTTACCCTGACGAACCTTTTTAATGGCTTCTGACTTGCACCCCTGAACAATGATATTTACTATCAGGGAGACAAAGGGCTAGATAGCAGAGTTAATCAAGTGCTGGTACATTAATCTGGACATCAGTATATCAAGTCCCGCTCCATTAATTTTACTTTGTTAAAACCCAAACTAACTATATATCATAGCTTAGCGGTTAAGAGCACCGGATTCAAGCTCTGGTGTTTGATCGGCAGAGTGTGGGTTCGAGTCCTAGTCATGACACTTGTGTCCTTAGACAAGACACAAAACCATGATTGCTTCAAAATAGTTGGAGGTGTAGTTCTTTCTGCTCTACCAGCCAGGCTTCTGATGGATGATACCTAGGCCTACATCCGTATGGACTGTAAAGGGGGTATCCCTGTTTCAGCTCAAGGATGAGGTGGCAATGGCACCTGGGTAAAAGACGTGTGTGTCTTGCGATTTGCATAAAACAAACATTTTTAACGAAAACTAACCTTTAGCAGAGCCACAGACATCAGCATAGCTGAATCCACCAACAAACACCACTCCTCGGAACTGGTCCAGGGTGGCTCTCCCTGAAGCAAGGTCCTGCATGTTGACATCCCAGACCTCAAAGCCAGCGCTCATCAACGAGGCGACCATCTCACGATCACCATTACTACCCTCCTCGCGAATCACAGCGACTTTAGGTCCGACGAAGCCTGGCTTGGCTATTTCTGTTATCATGGAGATCAAGTGGTACTGTTAGTCTCATATCAACACAAGTACATGTACATTTATTTACTTAGAGATGAATACAGGCTGAAAGTAGGTATTTTAAAGGCACTGAAAACTTTTGGTAATCACTCAAAATATGTATTAGCATAAACGCTTACTTGGTAGCGATCATTGGAGAGCTGTTGATAGTATAAAACATTGTGAGAAACAGCTCCCTCTGAAGTAACTGAGTTTTTTGAGAAAGAGGAAAATTCTCTCTTAAAATATTTGAATCTGGGAAAGACTTAAGGCCTGAAGTCTTTCTCAGGCATCTGAAAGCACACATGATTGTGCTACAAGTGTGTCCTTCTTTTAATATATTCTCTTGCAACTTCGATGAACAATTGAGCCGAAATTTCCACAGATTTGTTATTTTATGCATATCTTGAGATCAACAAGTCATAAGAGATGTCCAGTGCGTTTAATGGAAGAGCTTTGTGCATAACTACTAACTTAAATTCCATTGGATGACTGACCATTTCTATTGTCATGGTTGCTTAGACATGGCAAAGCTGCCAACATTTGCATCTTGCCATCTGGAAGATTTCGTACAACAATCAGGGAGATATTTAGAATTACATTCAACATAATAGGAACAAAGTTCCCATAAACAGGGAGGTTTTCAAATTTGTTCATAAGAACATGGAAAGAGTGGTTTATTATCAGGGAAATTTCTGCAATTACTTGGAGAGTTTGCAGCTCTGTTATGATAGACCCTAACATCAGGCCTCCATCTTTCACAACATAAACCTCGTTGTCTGTTAGAACGCCAAGGACACTTCCCATGAAAGAGAGGGGTCGTCCTAAATTCAGCTACATAATGCACCTCTCTTAACAAGTCTAAAGTTAAGTTCATGTGACGCTCATTTGCCCAAATTTATCTTGACCGCTCAGCCATGACATTTGAGGTCTTAATACATGAAACCATGTGCCTAAACAAAGCCTCACCTTCATCGATTTTGTGCTGGTTGGGGTCGAAGGTCAGCTTGTACGGAGGAGCTACGCGCTTAGACAGTCCTTCTCTCTCTTTAGCCACACACTCTGGGTTGGTTTGGTAATTCTCCAAACGGAAACTCGTCTCCTCCCAGATGTCTCTCAAGAAGGTCATCTTCTCTGTCAAGACGTTGGTGCCGTTCACCGAGAGACGGACCTGGTGGAAAAAGAATTTAGGCAAATTGAAAGGACTATTTTGGACATTCTATGGAAATACCAATGGAAGGATGAAGTACAATGTGATGGTTTAGAAATGTTTAGTGGGTGGATTAAGGAAACCACATGCATTCGTAGAAGGACTGAAAACCCATCCACATGGGACTGCATCTGAGGCAGGATTCAAACTGCTGTCCAAATAGCTACAAGGCAGGGATAGATACTACAAAGCTAACCTGGTTCTCTATCTGAGGCAGGATTCAAACCGCTGTCCAAAGAGTTACAAGGCAGGGATAGATACTACAAAGCTAACCTGGTTCTCCAAAAAAAGTGTAACCCTACTTAACGGCAGTGGACACTATTGGTAATTACTCAAAATAATTATTAGCATAAAACCTCACTTGGTAACAGTAATGGGGAGAGGTTGGTAGTATAAAACTATGTGAGAAACGGCTCCCTCTGAAGTAATGTAGTTTTTGAAAAAAAAAGTTATTGTACACAAATTTGATTTTGAGAGCTCAGATTTAGAACTTGAGGTCTCGAAATCAAGCATCTGAAAGCACACAACTTCGTGTGACAAGGGTGTTTTATCTTTCATAATTATCTCGCAACTTCGACGACCGATTGAGCTCAAATTTTCACAGGTTTGTTATTTTTATGATATCTTCAGGTACACCAAGTGATAAGACTGGTCTTTGACAATTACCAATAGTGTCCACTGTCTTTAAAGGTACTGGACAGTACAATTAGTAGGTATTTCAAATAATCGTTAGCATAAAAATTCATATGTTATGAGTAATGGAGAGCTGTTGATAATATAAAACATTGTGAGAAACGGCTCCCTTTGTGAGAAAGCGGTAATTTCTCACTTAAATAATAAAATGACTTCAGGCCTGAAGCCTTTTATTAGGCATATGAAAGTACAACAAATTTGTAAATTTTTTCTTTCGTTATTCTCTTTCAGACTCACGGGGCTGATGGTGGTGTGACACATTTGTTTTTTTATTTGTGTGTCTGCCAAGTGCACAATTCTATGTTTGCCAGTGACTGAAATTAGCCTTCTTCATGAGAAATACTAATTCTCATCAGCTAACAACTCAACCTATTTGAATGGTCATGAAGGATTGGGACAGCCCGCTAGTACACAGTTTCAAACGGTTTAAACACGGGAATCAACTACATCAAACCTGACAGTTTGAAGATTTTCCCTTCCATTTCTGATCTAAGATTCGACCGTGTCGGAATTGGCGGCTACAGCTACGGCTACAGCCAGATTTCTGTGTCATCATGCGTTGAGGTATAGGAAGTCCTTAGCAACACCCTTAGCAACAGCCATAGCCGTAGCTGTAGACACCATCAGGCCATGTCAGAATTGGCAGCTATAACTATAGCTATGCGTCATCATGCATTGAGGTATAGGACGTCCTTAGCAACACCCTTAGCAACAGCCGTAGCTGTAGCTGTTAAGGCCAAAACGCATCTGGCCTTGTTTTCATTTAGCTTTAGCCTGGTACCTATTGGACCCTTACCATGGAGTCCGGACCCTGTCCACAGGATTGACCAATCACGGAGCACGGCACTCCCTTCCCGGTAAACCTCTGGCAGATCATCTGGGCATGCTCAGTCGACACCTCCAAAGCTAACCCCAACTCCTCCGCAAATAGAACCTCCAAATCTGAGACTAGAAGTTATCAAAGATAGAATAATTATTGATTTGGAAATTGTAATTTTTAATAAGCAAATGTAAACAATAAGTGCCATATTGATCTAATTTCCCGTACATCCGCAGCACAATAACCTTACTTTTGCAATTTTTGTGAATCAATGTCCCTGTGAGTTATACAATGTAGTGTGAATTTTAGACAACATAGCGTTTCAACACTCACCATAATTTTCACAAACAACTTGATTCCTAAAATGGCGAGCATTGCAGATACTCTTGTGCCATTAGTGCATGGGGTCAAATATTGGATGCATGCAATTGCATTGCTTCAAATAAAATCACGTTAAGTCTTGACTATTCCATTTTACATCATGACATGTCCTTGATTTGATTGGAGTATCTATTTTGCAAAAAATCACTGCAAAGTGTCCATTTTCAATTAGGTAAAGCTCAATTATATAAAACCAACCTTTGTTGTTGTTTTCAATATTGACCTCCATTCCACAATTTCCTGCAAAGGTCATCTCCAATAGGCAAGTGATAAGTCCACCATCGCTGACGTCATGACCGCTGGTCAACAGCCCCTCTGAAGGAAGTCATAGGGTAAGGTAGTAGGGAAAAGTTAGTCAAGAGCATGATATATCTGGTCTGCAGTAACACCATGTGTGTATGTATTTACTAGGTAGGTTATATTCTTTGGAGAACTATCTTGCTTTATATATTCTGCTACCGCAGAGTAGATGTTTGTCCCTGGGCAGAAGGTAGAAAATCTGCCAGGACTAATACTTTATCGAGGGGACTCAAGGCACTTTAACATACAGTATTTTTCTGTTAGGTATCTGGGACTTTGTTTGATTTATGAGACCTACTCCTTTTACATAGCACCATGTAATGGTTTAATGTACAAGGTGCTGTGCTGCAATATGCTGCAAATCAAACCAGCAGACCTTCGTTTATAGAAATAGAAGGAGCTCTTTTAATCGCTCTCCTGAGAATACTCAGGAGCTCAATTTGAGCTCCTAAAAAATCACTCTTCTTAGATTGTCCAGGAGCTCAATTTGTTTGACTAGCATATAGTAGCATACTCAGTTTATGATTTATACTAAAATGGTCAGGTCGGATCGGACGTACACAAATAAAATTTACAGACAAAATAAAATACTCCCGTGTGACAAAATACCGCACGATTTTAAGGTTTTATGTTTAATGTTTCCTTTTTTCTAAAATGTTTTCACATTTGATATAAAGCATTAGAAAACACACATTTTCTTACGAGAAAATACGTCGTTGATCCATGGTTGATCTAGTAGTAGGTCTAGTATTGCACGGACGACGTACGTACAGTGTATTCAGTAGCGTGTGTGTACATGTACGTGTAGTAATGTACCCGGCTGCGAGTTCGTAAAGCTAGCAATCTGTTAATATTGCGCTGCTCAATCTCGAGATAGCACAACAGATGTTGATTGAGCTACGTACGCAGACGGTATGCGCTTCGTCCTCGCATTTGCGCCGCCTTGAAATGCGCTAAAACTCCCTCGTGACCCGTTGAGGCTTGTTTCAATGCGTTTATTGCTGGTCCGCGTAGATTTTACCAATAGAGGGCGTTTAATATCATGCTAGTGCATCGTTCTAAAGCGACCTCTAGCGTTCAATGTTTCTTTTATTTATTATCGCATGCAAAGTAACAACGACTGGCGTGAAATCTGCTTTTGTGTTATAAATAAAATACACCGTAATGACCGAGGAGGAGCGCTGTCGATCGCGCACCTGAAGACAGCCCCAGGAGCACGGTAGGAGTGCGAGCGCGTTCGCGCTCCTCAAAAACGAAGGTCTGAACCAGGAACACTGGGGCGAACCCCTTCTCTTTTTTATAAGTACACTGAGTTATTTTACAGCTTTAAGCCCATCCGAAGGACGAAGCAATGGTTAAGAGTCTTGCCTAAGGACACAAGGGTCAGGACTGGGACTCGAACCCACACTCTTCCGATCAGAAACACAAGAGTTCGGTGCTCTTACACAAAGTTTATCAGTCATGTAAAATTATTTCTTGATCCAGTAAATTTTCTAAGCTACAAGAGACCTTTAGGCTAGTGGAGAGAGTGTCTTGCAATTCCAACCCATATGGAGAATGTGACTTACCAGTTATTAGTTCCTGCATGATGTTGAATGCTTGAGCCAGCATACCAGGGTTATACATGTCGGGCACCGTGTCACCAACCTGCTTGTAGCACTGGGCCAGGGCCGAACCTCCTAGTCGTCTCTGACCACAGCTAAGGTCAACAAATAAGATGCTCCCTAACAAAATGCAAAATCACAATCATCAATATTCCATGCTTTTTATGTGAACACTTTGACTTGGAAACAACAACTTCAGTTAACCACTTAGGGACCGCTCACAGTTATCAACACTATCACAAGCATAAAAACCCTCCGCTCCGAGGGAGGGGGTTAAAGTCTGCCTAATGCTTTCATTTTCTGAAAAAATGTCAAACTATAAAAAAAATTGATTTTTTTTTAAAAGCTTTTGAAAGTCAAAAAAGCTGACCTTAAAGACAGTGGACACTATTGGTAGTTGTCAAAGACCAGTCTTCTCACTTAATATATCTCAACGTATGCATAAAATAACAAACCTGTGAAAATTTGAGCTCGATTGGTCGTTGGGGTTGCGAGATAACTATGACAGGAAAAAAACACCCTTGTCACACGAAGTTGTGTGCTTTCAGATGCTTGATTTCGTGACCTCAAATTCCAAATCTGAGGTCTCGAAATCAAATTCGTGGAAAATTACTTCTTTCTCGAAAACTACGTCACTTCAGAGGGAGCGGTTTCTCACAATGTTTCATACTATCAACCTCTCCCCATTACTCATTACCCAGAAATAATTATTTTGAGTAATTACCAATAGTTTCCACTGCCTTTAAGTGCATATGGAAAAGCAACCTTTAATTTACTAGTTGTTAAATCTGGGATAGAAAATTCGATTTGGTTTTACCCATATACACCGATGTATGTAAGCACTTAAAGCCATTGGACCCTTTCGGTTCAGAAAAAAAAAAAAAGTTCACAGATTTACAAATAACTTACAGGGTTTACAGAAGGCAATGGTGAAAGACTTCTCTTGAAATATTATTCCATGAAATGCTTTACTTTTTGAGAAAACAGCAAAACAATATAAATTCTCGTTAACGAGAATTACGGATTTTTGTTTAAACACATGCCATGACACGGCGAAACGCGCGGAAACAAGGGTGGGTTTTTCCGTTGTTTTCTCCCAACTCCGATGACCGATTGATCCTAAATTTTCACAGGTTTGTTATTTGATATAGAAGTTGTGATACACGAAGTGTGGGCTTTGGACAACACTGTTTACCGAAAGGGTCCAATGGCTTTAATACTCAGTACTTTCCTTGAGCTCATGAAGATAATCACAGGCATGTTACTAAGCTGGGAGTAATATAGATTTTGAGATAACCTTAAATTATTTGCCACTCACCACAGCCGTTGGGACACTTCAGATCGGGGGCGACGGTGGCGTTAATGTCTGGGCAACCAACATACGCTGAGATCACTAGAGCACCTAAACACCAATCCAATAAAGAATATCATCAAATACACCATGTAACCTGTATCATAACATGTTCACAAAAGGCTGTGAGCCTGCGGGTCAATTTCAAAACAAGGTAGGATTCTCAACTGTAAATCAATGTTAACTAGGGTGTCATGGCCCGAGTGTTTAGAGCATCAGATTCAAGTTCCAGCGGTAAAGTCACTGGAGTGTGGATTCGAATCCCGGTCATGACACATGTGGCCTTGAGCAAGATGCTTTTCTGTAATTGCTTCTCTTCACCAAGTATAAATAGGTACATGCAAGGGTAGAAGTTGATATTGTGTATCAATAAGGTAAGTGGCACCTGCATGAAACAGACATAATGCAAAGCATAAAGCCGAAAAATAACCAAAGTATTTCTTTATTTACGGTGCTGTATATTTTCAAAGCGTTTAGTCTGCTTCTTGCAAATATGCAGGCATGTATGCTTCCTTTTTTTTAAGGGCAAGGGCACCAAGGCATTTTCTTCTTGGTAAAGGGCACCCTATGAGGAAATTGTAAATTTCTACTGGAGCATTTCCAGGCATGGAGGTAATCTCCTCCATTGTCTACGTGAAGTATCAGCCCTGATATATGCATAAATAGGTAAACATGAGTAAGGGACTGCCAGAAGAATGGCCCTTAAACATGAATAAAGAGTGCCATATATAAACACAATTCTCACCAGGAGCTTTGACAGTCTCTGTGCCAACGCGAGCAGCCATGCTCAGAGAATCCTTCCCTCCATCGATCGCTATCCCCAGCTCCTTCATCGCATCGCACATGGCTGCACATGCGTCAAACAATGCAGCACCCTCGCCTGGCAGCTTGGCAGGCCACATCCAGTTGCCACTGCACTTCACATCCTAGCAAAACAGTGGCAGGCAAAAGATGAGAAGCAAATGTTTAAAGGGAAGGTACATGTATACATCTTTTAATGAACGGCAATAAAAGTTTTGGTTAAAAACTTACAGTAGCTTTTAATAGTATGAATGATAAACTTAAAAAAATAGAAGCCTGAAAGACCTACCTTGAGTGAGGATACTCTAGCAAAGACGAGGTTGGTCAGAGCTTCAGCAACGGACATCCTAGCACCACTAGCTGGATCTATCAGTCCCTTGATTGGTTGCTCACCGATGGAGGTAGCTGAGCCGACAGTATCAAAATGAGTCAGAGCCGTGACTGCTACATCAGCTAGTGGGGTATGGAGGGGACCAACGCACTGCTGCTGGGCTACCAGACCGGTCACTGAGCGATCAACCTGAACAGATAGAAAAGTAGTGTTAAAGACCCTGGACACTATTGGTAATTGTCAAAGACCAGTATTCTCACTTGGTGTATCTCAACATATTATGCATAAAATATGAGAGTTTGAGCTCAATTGGTCGTCGGAGTTGCGAGATAGATAGTGGCAGAAAAAAACACAGTGTCACATGAAGTTGCATGCTTTTAGATGTTTGATTTCAAGACCTCAAATTCTAAATCCGAGGTCTGGAAATCAAATTCGCGGAAAATTACTTCTTTCTCGGAAACTACGTCACTACGGGGGGAGCCGTTTCTCACAATGTTTTTTACTATCTTCCTCTCCCAATTACTAGTTACCAAGTAAAGTTTTGTGCTAATATTTATTTTGAGTAATTACCAATAGTGTCCACTACCTTGAAGTGATTGTAAGCCTGATTCTATGAAGGACCGACTCATCTTCATGATGGTCCTCAGATCCTTGATTCAACTTGTTGCGTCATGTCTTTACACATTCGTCTGTCCTTTTGTCTGCTTGTTTTTCTGTTTGTTTTGTTTCTTTGTATGTCTGGCTGCTTTTTTTACAAGCTCCCGCTTATTAAAATGGCCCCATACGGTTATCCTGCTTACTGTTACTTGATGAAATTTTAGCTTGACACAGTAGTACATGTAATTGCCAATATCTTTCATGGAAATAGTTGTGTACTTGAATTGAATTGAAACCTCTGAGTGTTAAAAAGGAGTCACAGTGAACAGGTAAAATAGTTATTTTGATTACTGTTGGGGGGGGGGGGGGTCTGGGAAGTAACAAAAATTTTACGCCATTGTAATGTTTCTTAGCCACCTCAATATTTCCTCATCAGCTAACCTTGTTTGTGAGGTATCGTTTGCTGGCAACAGACGGCAGACGTAGAACACGATTAACGGCATCTTTGACTGTGAGATTAGTCGGCAGGCTAAGTGGCTTGAGATTGGGCTTGACACGGTCCATGTTGAATATCTACAGAAAAAGGATTTTAAAAAATACGAATGATGATTTTCAAGTTGAAATCTCACTGATTATAAAGTTCAGACCAACACCAATCCTCCAACACCAATTCCTGCCAGGAAATGCCCTGCATAAAAATTTTGCTTAGCATAAAATTTCTTCCTTGATAAAAACATGATTACCAACAAAATTTTCATTTGATGCATATTGCCCGTTACTGGTATTCAGCTGTTGTTGCTTATCCTGAAAATCACGTGAAAATTTGGTTGGACATCTTGTTTTTATGAAGGCCAAAATTTCATGCTAAGCAAATTTTTGTGCTTAGCAGCTCTATGAAATTGGGCCCTGGAATGGATATGGTGACTCTTTTTTCGGAAACAAAGTCTACATGTTCAATAGATGGAAGCAACTACGTAAAACTGTCTGGAGCAGAACTCTATCTTATCTTTCCAGTGACTGACCAGGACAAGCTAACTTGTAATTTTACAAGTCCATCACCTTATTCACTTGTCCATATTTCAAATGAAACAGGGATGCCAGAGTAGCCTGTAACACCACTCGGAGTGTAGTTTGATTGGTACTCTGGTGTTTTAACTGGCACTTGGCCAACGGAGCACTGTTAAGGGTGAGCGCTGGTCTAAAGATATGGTGCATACAGTAAAACATAATAGATTGAAATATAAAACCAAAACATGAAAAAGACGAGGATATTAAGGTCAACTTGTGACCTTTGCATTCCCACAATGCTTCTCACCTTCCTGGGCATTGACCCCAAGACCCACTCCAGGTCAAGGTCAACAGGGTATGAGCACGACCTCTTCTTCTTACTAGCTGACTCCCCGTTGAGGGCGCCATTTTCCACACACTCTGCCTCTTCTTGCTCCAGTCGTATCTAAGGATATGAAAATGAAATTCATTTTTGGTGTCACCAAATCAAGTCAAGGCAAGGGCCCAATTTCATAGAGCTGCTTAAGTACACAATGTTGCTAAACAATTTTCTGCCGCTTAACAATTTTTATGCTGATCAGAAATGAGCAGCATACTAGTCACAAACTGTACATGGGATATAGTAGTTTCACTGGTAACCGTATTCTGGTAAGCGACATTTTGTCATGCTAGCAACTTTTTGTGCTTAAGCAGTTTTACAAAATTGGACCCTGGGCCACAATGTCATATACATTGCTTGTGACTGGTATTGAGATATTCAATTGTTTACTAAGCATAACAAGTGAGTGGAGTCTTGGCCGGTATTCTGATTTTACTAAGCATCGATTATTTTACTTAAAGCAGAATTTTGTGCTTAAGCAGCTCTATGAAATTTGGCCCAGGCCATAACATACATCTAGCTCGAGCCATCTAAGTGAACTTGGTCAAGATGTCCTCAGTAAACACAGATTAATCAAATTACGAGCAACTTGACATGTTCACTTCCCTTTGCACTGGTGTCACAGCGACTTTTATCAGCTGCTACCAAAACATTTATGCATGTCATGGTCGAGTGGTCTATTTCACAGAACCCAAGCTCTGGTGTTGTCTGCAGTAGAGTGTGGGTTTGAGTCCCAGTCATGACACTTGTGCCCTTGAGCAAGGCACTTAACCATTGTTGCTTCGTAAAAAGTTGGGAAGGTAGTGCTTTCTGCTTTACCAACCTAGTGGTTGATACCCATGCCTACATCCTTATGAACTCTGAAGGGGGTAACCTTGTTTCAGCCCTAGGAGTAGACGGCAACTTGCCTCTGGAGGCATTTGATTTGGGTTGATAGCACAAAATTAGTTAAGTATAGCTGCCGCTTTGTGATGTGAGGTGTTGTCCCATAATTATTTTGTTATTAAATCAAGTCTGTATTAAAGTCTGGTTGTAATAATCAACAATACTAACTTTTGAAATAAAATAAGTGACATTGATGAAAAGTGTCAGAAGATAAAACAAAACGATTTAGGCTCTTACTTTGCCATCCCCAGTAATGTCTCCCACAAATGAAACTGGGCATTTCTCCCTCTGGCAGATGTCACTCAAAATGCCTTCTGCCTCCCCCGGAATGAGAATGGCGTTGCTCTCCTGGTACTCGGCGCCCCATAGCTCCATTGTGTTGATGGTTGGATCTCCCAATTGGAACTCTTTGGCACGGATCAGGGCACCGGCTGGCTCAGAAATCTCCTTTAACACATTGCCTGTGGATCAAACCGACATTCAAGGACAAAAAGTCAAGAACAAAGTGACAAATGTGCTTAGGAGTTATTATATCTCATCACAATAGTCGCAAGATTGAAAACATGTTGACGTTCTGTTTGAATGAAAACGTCCGTTTCATTTTGGTATTAAAAACAGAGCAAAAACAAGAATAGTGTGTTGACGAACACAAATGCCCTAATGAGATTAGAGTCATATCCCTGCATTGTCATTCAGACAACATTTCTTTTGTTTTAGCCACAATATACCTGACATTTGAACGGGTCCAAAAACAACTTGCTTCCAGGGGATCCCAAGACAAATCCACGCACCAATTCTGGAATTGATATGCCAAGTCCTTGATTTACTGCTCCGACAATGATTGCACACACTATTGCAGTCACTGTGTGGACTTATTTAGTGCTCAGGTACACACTCCGTATGTAGCATCAAAACACGACTATATACATGCAGGGAAGGTCAAGGCAAACTCTATATACCACTTGGGTTTGGCCGCCAGGGCAAAAAAAAAGAGTATACCTTCACCTAAATAAGCCTTTTTGAGATATGGCGAACACAATGCTACAACACTATGAGGTTTGGGTAAATTTGTGCATATTGACCATTATTCAGTACATTTATTTCAATGCTGTCATACAAAACAATAATACAATAGCGTACATTTATGTCAAAATTAAAACAAGCAATATAGTATGAGGTATGATTAGGTACACAATACTTCAAAAAAATAAATAAATAAACAAGTAGTAATTTAAAGACAACATTTAGGTGTAAGGTTAAGCAAAATGCTTTTGTGCCCTAACCTATTGACAGACAAACATGATACCAAGGAACACAAACAAAGACAAAGACAAGGGACAACATGGTCAGACGATAGGTGTAGGCCTACAAACAACACAAAGGCGAGTCATCATTAAATGGACTCGTACTATTAAAGTCATGAATTATAGGGTTATAAGGAATATAGAAATAGAAATAGAACGCGTGTTATTCAGTGAAGTGCGATTTTTTTTAGGCGCCGCGGCATTTACATGTAAACCTATTGACCACCAATGTTCATGGTGAGTGTGACATCAGTCACCGGGTGTGATGCGCGTATCACGACCGCCATACCTCAAACAGGCTTATGGCAATTTTAGAAGAACAGTTCAGCTTCAAATGCGACTTTCTCCAAACACACATTCGACGCTTCATAAAAATGGTTATGAAATCAATGAGTTTGGCTTTGGTTTATTCGTCTTTGCTATCATTGCAACCGACCAGCATAGCCATAGCCAAGTTCGCCCAAGTCAGCTGTATCCAATTCTTACCATTCCCACCAGCACCCTGGTCATGTATACTGCTTATCGGATTCTTGGTGCCCATCTCTATGCAAGCACGGATCACCCTGTTCATCTTCTGTTCCATCTCAGCATCCCCTCGCTGAACGGCTCCAAAGTCAAGCTCCTCAGTATTGTCCCCCTGGACCTGAATGGAAGAGGCCGCGCCACCACCAACACCAATGCGGTACACAGGGCCCCCGAGCTTTACCACTTTCATTCCTGGGGGGATGGGAGAAAAGGTTTTGTGTAAGGGAACTGCTATGAAGTATCAGGATATTTTCCTGATCTGAGAAACGTTCTGAAATAGCAAGATTTGTATGTTGTAGAGTTTTTACAGGCCTTGAACTTCCCTATTGAAGGGACACAGTAACTTCAATGAGAAAAATAAAAAAATCATGTTAGAACCTTGCAAGGGGCATCACAGCAAACACACATGGCACCACAGCAATCTGAGGCCTTATGGGAATCCTTTTTTGCTTATTTAAAATATCAAGTTATAAACCACAAGGGAAACTTACCAAGTTCAAGTTTGGGTCAAATCTCGCTCTAGTCAATTTTTCTTTATTCAACCCAAAATCAAATACAATGTTACAACATTTGTTCACAGACGCATGTTTGTGTTTTTGGGGGGAGCTGA
The DNA here is from genome assembly GCF_902459465.1 of Asterias rubens. Classification (NCBI taxonomy): domain Eukaryota; kingdom Metazoa; phylum Echinodermata; class Asteroidea; order Forcipulatida; family Asteriidae; genus Asterias; species Asterias rubens. The sequence goes on along the minus strand of NC_047069.1, from coordinate 6,645,667 downwards.
CCTCGGTTCTTGTGCACACCAGCCTACTCTCACCTGTCTCTGGGTTTTTTTTAGTCACATGACCACTCTCCAACGACCCCATACCACCGCTGAACATGATTGGTTTAACCCATTCTCGTCTGTCTGCATCACCGACTACCATGCCGAATGACCGCGCAAAACCGGTCAGCACCGGCTCTCCAAACTTGTTCCCGTAGTCTGACGCCCCATTGCTTGCCTGGACGATCACCTGTAGAGCGGACGCCATGTTGGATGGGTACTCGAATGACTTTTCTTCCCAAGGTAGATCATACTCTAAACATGTCAAACAGGAAAGAAATATTTTACCCAAAGATCACAGAGCCCTAATGGCACAAAATGGGGAATTCAAGCTGAAATGTGCACTGGACGCCATTTCAGCAAGCGGCTCTATTGATGCATCAACAGGGCCAAATTTCATGGCTCTGCTTACTGTAAGCATAGAATCAGGGCTCATGCAATTACGTCAAGTAGGGATTAGCAGGGAATCCTTGCTTATGCACATGCAGACTTCACGTTACTATGCATTATTCTCTCTTACACAGCTCGCGCAGAAATATCCCCCTTGCCAGTAAGTAGAGAATGGTGATCGTAAGCGTAGAATTCGACGGTAAGCAGAGCCATAAATTTATGCTCAGGTGTGTCGATCTTGATATTGAGGTCCATGGCCTTCAAGTCATTATTTATTTGTTTTAGCCACTGTTATTCTCTGACCCAAAGTTTACAGAGCACCGAAGTCGCAAGATAATAGGGAACTCATGCTGAAATATCAAATGTGCACTGGGCGCCATTTCAGCAAGCAACTCTTTTGAAACAACAATGGACCAGTGCAGACAATTACCAATGCTATCAATGCCATAACAAAACATTTCCCCGCTGAAATGGCGTATTTCACATTCAAACAAAAGATAGAGATCCAGCTCACCATATTGCGCCTTCAATGCTCTGCTCTTGCCATTTCCCTCTCAAATTGGTAATTTCCCTCTCAACTTGTACTTGCTGTATAACCAGCGATCACACCCAATTATACGATACAACCAGGGATTACTTTCAAGAGTTTTTATACCTCTTGTTTCAGCTTCATTTGTTGTAAATTTTTTTGATGAAAATCACAGAGCAATGTTTGGAGGAAGATGTTTTGGTTGTTCACTTATTTCTCCAAAAATTACAGCACGCAGCAAATAATATTTGCAGGGAAGCTCTCTACCGTCGTTATCGCTAAACCCTGTACGTTTAATGTCAATCTGTGAAAGTTTGTGTTTTGTGTCAGACAAAAAGTACCCGAACCCTTAAAAGGGATGCATCTGTACCTGGAATATGTAAGTTCCCAAAGCAGTATCCTGCCGTCCCAGCAACAACATGAGCACCCCTGCCTGCAGCTTGTACATCACGTATACGCCCTCCGGTCCCTGTGGTTGCACCACTAAACGGAGCCACACCCGTGGGGAAGTTGTGGGTCTCGGCAGTGAAGATGATGTGTCGTTCAGCTTCCTGTTTGTTGAATGATGAGGCACCCACACCTGGGGTCTCTGGGACCAGAGTCTGAACCTTGTATCCCTTAATTGCACTGCCAAACACAAAATAGCAGAATCAAGTAAGAATGGAAGTGGGACAGATATAAAACATGTCTCCGTTAATTTTCGGGTTCAGTCATTTCTTTTAGTGAGGTCCTTTAACTAATTATTTAGATAAAAGGATCAGGTTTCGGGTTCTCCCATAATTCCACTTATGAAGACAGCTGTAAAATGTGCTTCGTTAATGTCTTCACTTTTACAGAAACACACATATTAAAGACACAGCACACTGTTGGTAATTGTCAGAGACCAGTCTTCTCACTTAGTGTAGCTCAACATTATGCATAAAATTACAAACCTGTTAAAAATTTGAGCTCAATTGGTCGTTAAAGTTGCGAGATAACGTTAAACGAAAAAAACACCCTTGTCACACAAAGTTGTGTGCTTTCAGATGCTTGATTTCTAATTCTAAATCTGAGGTATCGAAATCAAATTCGTTGAAAATTACTTCATTCTCGAAAACTACTTAACTTCAGAGGGAGCCGTTTCTCATAATGTTTATACTATCAACCTCACCCCATTACTCGGTACCAAGTAAGGTTTTATGCTAATAATTATTTTGAGTAATTACCAATAGTGTCCACTGCCTTTAAAGGAGATAACTGTTCCTCAGAATAGCCTACCGACTTTTGTTGTCACAGAGTAAACAATTCAAAGCCTCTAGTTTCTAATATAATGTTCTCATTATAAATCGGTTGAAGTCTGGCCGATGTAAGGGAGGGTATTGCTCACATCGGGCAGGCATCGGACCAGATTCTGGACAACCCAGACAATCTATAATCAGCCACAGATGAGTGCCTGCCAATCACCGGCCAATAAACGGGCCAAGAATTCAACCCCATTTCTCGTCATGGCATTGTCAACCTCTACTCAAAACAAAATTGTCGGCATAAAACATTACTTGGTGACGAGTAGTGGGGGGAGGTTGGTGGTATAAAACATTGTGAGAAACGGCTCCCTCTGAAGTGACATAGTTTTTGAGAAAGAAGTAATTTTCCACGAATTTGATTCAGAGACCTCAGATTTAGAATTTGAGGTCTCGAAATCAACCATCTTAACGCACACAACTTCGTGTGACCAGGGTGTTTTTTCTTTCATTATTATCTTGCAACTTCGACGGCCAATTGAGATAAAATTTTCACAAGTTTGTTATTTTATCCATATACACCAAGTGAGATACACCAAGTGAGAAGACTGGTCTTTGACAATTACCAATGGTGTCCAGTGTCTTTAACTGGCCATTGGTTAATCACTGGTCAATGACCGAAACAGCCATTTGTTATGACCTAAAAAAACGTACCCCTCGTGTATGGAACCAAACTCCATCTCCACTTAATACAATCTGTATTACCAAAGGATTTGATAGGCTATTCAAGAAAACAAAACTGAACTGAGAACGCAAGTCATGAACGTTTGTGAGCGCCAAGCCAGCTTACAAACACTTAAAATTAGTTTTAATAGCCCTACTCTGCAATCTGGGGCATTCCATTTAGTTTTTATCTCTATGTTTTTATGAATTTGACCTTAATTATAAATATAAAAAAACATTGTTATTAATATATATTTGGCTTGCGGGAACACCATTTGTGTATCTACTTGCCAGGCAGAGTTTGTTCTTTGAGAACTGTCTAGCTTTATTCTACTACCGCGGGGTAAATGTTTGGGGGTTCGAGGGACTTCTCAGTTCTGAAAAGAACTGCCCTGCTTTTTTAAAACTATTACCCAGGCGGATGAAAGTAATTATTTTGCTTCTACATGTATGTATAATATCTTGTGATAATTTGAATATTATAGATCACAACTTTCACTGAATAAGAAATGACAGTCAATATAATTGACTACAATAATAATAATACATGTAGGATAGTGATTAACTGCACTACCGCAGAGCCAGTTCTTAAATTAGTAGAAAGGAAGACAAAAATCAAACCCCTGATTACCTGCTGTTGTCGGAGAATTTGATGACGTTATTTGGATTGCTGGCTTCTTGAGTGTCCATGACCATCTTAAAGAGAGATTGCGGATGCTCTTCTTTGTCAATCACCATCCGCCCCTTGAAGAACCAGTGTCTGCTGTGCTCACTGCAATACATGGGAGGACATTGTTATAGTAGCTTGTTTTGTTTTGGGGTTATTTTTTTATGGGGGAGGGTTATGAGAGAACGCATACCATCACAAGGCCACAGACAGAAGCAAAGGGCTACACAACTGGTTTGGGGTGTACCCAAATCAACTGTCACAAGGGGCACATTCCCAGTCTATGTTCATTCTGGTTTGTGAATTCAAATATTAAAGGGTCTATGTACTTTCTGTAGGACATAAAACACAATGTCCACAGATTTACCTTAAACTTACACAGTTTGAAGATAATGGTGGTAGAAAGCTTCCCTGAAAATATTACTTACTGAGGTGCTGTAGTTTTTGAGAAATGAGTAAAACAATGTCATCGTCTCAGTGATCATGAGACAAAAATTATTCTAGCATGTACATGTAACAACGTGTTTTAATGACATTGTTTTACTCATTTCTAAAAAAAAATACATCACCTCAGCAACTTATATTTGAAGGTACGCTTTCTACTATCATTATCTTCAAACCGTGTAAGTTTAATGTAAATCTGTGACATTGTGTGTTGTGTTAATAAAAGTACCCAAATCCTTTAAGGAGAAAATAGAATTAGCTGTTGCAAACCGCTCACCATGTTATAAAAGCAAATAATAGTTAATGGCCTGATGTTGCGACCCTAGCAGAGTCTTTCTCGATAGCCTTCAAGAAAGACTTTAGCCTTTAAGAAAGACTCTGCCAGGGTTGAAAAGTCAAATAATAACGAAAGACAAGGCATCTGCTAAGAATGGTGCTTTACCTGTTGGACTGTGCTAGATCAAAGCACTCTACGCTTGTCGGGTTGCGCTTTGCTTTCTTCTGGAATAGCTCGGTGTAGAATTCTAAATCCCAGTCATCAAAAGCCAGCCCTGAAAAAAAATAATAACAGAAACATTGAAACACTTTGCTTGCTATTTGTTTTTATGAGATATTGCCTAACATCACAAGGCCCGGACCCGTCGGCCACTTCAAGGTAATGACTACACTTAAAGGCAGTGGACACTACGTGTAATTACTCAAAATAACTGATCGCATAAAACCTTTCTTGGTGACGAGTAATGGGGAGAGGTTGATGGTATAAAACCTTGTGAGAAACAGCTCCCTCTGAAGTGCCATAGTTTTTCGAGAAAGAAGTAATTTTCCACGGATTTGATTTCAAGAACTCAAGTTTAGAACTTGAGGTCTCAAAATCAACCATCTAAACGCACAGAACTTCGTGTGACAAGGGTGTTTTTTCTTTCGTTATTATCTCGCAAGTTCGATGACCGAATGAGCTCAAATTTTCACAGGTTTGTTATTTTATGCATATGTTGAGATACACCAACTGTGAAGGCTAGTCTTTGACAATTACCAACAGTGTCCACTGGCTTTAACTAATTTGGGGCCATTGAACTAAATCCACCGTCACGTGGGGCACAATGCCACCTACTCCAAGTGGTTAAAACTTCATAGTCTGTTAGGCTGTAAGGATGGGTATCTTTTGTAAACATCAGATGTAAAAGGTTTTGCTCTATACTTAAGTTATATATTTGGACAAAGACAAGGAACTGTATGTACATTTACAATGGCATCGAGAGAGACTTTCTGGTGAGCCTAAAATACTCTTTGTATCAGGATAATGTATAGTATCTTGCAAAGAATGCTTGGGCAGACCAATCCGAACTTAAGAACTTGATTGAGTTGTTGGAGAGGGTTTGATGAGACTTGGAGTTAGATATGTAATTAACAGACATCTCACCTAATTCCTTATTTGCTTTTTCTAGAGCGCTTCTTCCTTCCTCCATTACTTTGACGTCATATACCGGTTCTGGACGCACCTATTCACAAAAGAGTTTAAAATAAATAAACAAAATTATTAGGTTCAATCTGCAAGCTCACTAAAAACTCATCCCATTACTACAGTTCTGATTCCCCAGAACACATTCAATATGATAATCTTTAAAAAGACAAAAATGAAACCCCCATTTTGGATTATTGCATTTATTGCTTACAAAATAACCTGATTACTTTGCATATAAATTAATAAACCTGGTAAGCTACATATACAAGCCCTGCTTAGCAGAATAGAGGTTGCCAGATGAAACAGCCATTCCCTCTTTAGGACAGGTGCCACAACTTATTTAAAAACACAAGAAATATTTCCTGTTCTTCAGCTTATTGAATGTATATTTTTGGTTTCCGGTAACACCATGTGTATATATATTCACTGTGTAGATTATGGTCTTTGGAGAACTTGTCTTGCAATGTATTCTACTGCCGCAGAACAGGGCCCAATTTCATAGCGCTGCTAAGCACAGAAATTTGCTAAGCATGAAATTTCTTCCTTGATAAAAACAGGATTACCAACCAAATTTCCATTTGTTTTATATTACTTGTTACTGGTATTAAGCTGTTGTTTGTTTATCCTGAAATCACATGGAAATTTTGATGGTAATCTTGTTTTTATCAAGGAAAAAAATGTCATGCTTAGCAAATTTTTGTGCTTAGCAGCTCTATGAAATTGGGCCCAGAATTTTTCAGAATTTTGCAGACTTTGGTCGACTACTTTTGCTTTAAGGATTGAGGGGACTTCTCCTTAATACTATACTTTACTGCCACTGAGCAAGTTCTTACAGGTACTGGACACAATGGGAGACTTTCTGGGACGATAGAGGGCAGCAGACTTACCGGGTAAATCCATTGTTCTCAGAATTATGCGCATGTTCAGAACTACGTAAACAATGGAAATTTACCCGGTATGTCTGCTGCCGCCTAGCGTTGGAAAGTCTCCTATCGGTAGTTACTATTAATAATTGTTAGCCTTTCGAACAAGCAATGGAGAGCTATTGATAGTATGAAACATTGTGAGAAACAGCTCGCTCTGAAGTACGTTGTTTGTAATAAAGAGGTAATTTGTCACTGCAGCCTTTTCTAGACATCTGAAAGCACACAAATTTGTGCAATAAGGGTGTTTTTTTCCTTTCATTATTCACACGCAACTTTGATGACCAATTGAGTCAAAATTTTCACAGATTTGTCATTTCATGCATTTGTTGGAATACTCCAAATGAGAATACTGGTCTTTGACAATTACCAAAGGTGCCCAGTGCCTTTAACCGATCTCAATGTTTTGACTGATCTAGTCATCGTCAGGAGGTTTATGAGTTTAGTCTGGTACCTCTATTGCGAAGCTTTCCAATGGTTCAGCATATCGGCACTCTGTCATTCTGTCGTGTAGACAACCACTGATTTCTCTTTCCGCAACGGATGAGATCTTCACGCCAGACCCGTTCGCCATCGATGCCATGATGAAGTATCGCAGCGAGCGCTCTACGCGAGTGATTTGAGTCAGACCAGCAGACTGGCACATCGAGACAGCGTTGGTTGACCACGCAGTAGAAAAGTTCAGTCTGCAAAAATAATTTATAAATCATGAGTTGCCTTCATGTCATAGCTCAGTTTGTAGATCGCTGGCATGTTAATTCAGCGATCACAGGTTCAAATCCCGCTCCAGTCAATGTTTCCTTGCTCAACCCTGAATCCAAAATAATAGTAATGTGACCTCAGATATTCCAAGCGCAGAAAAAAGAAACAGGAAAGGAAAACCATGCTTCCCAAAATACTCAAAACTACAAATAAATAAAACTCTTTGAACTTTTTCAATGGAGCTATTGAATTGTAAACACCAATACGTGTCTTGGGAGGATGATGGGAGTTTAGGTTAGGTGTGATACTTCCAGGAGACATCGAAGGTGATTGCCTCCACGCCTCCTGGTCATTGCCTTGGTGCCCATGAAATGCTCTAAAGTAGAAATTTAAAGACCCTTAAAGACAGTGGACACTATTGGTAATTGTCAAAGACTAGTCTTCACAGTTGGTGTAACTCAACATATGCATAAAATAACAAACCTGTGAAAATTTCAGCTCAATCGGTCGTCGAAGTTGCGAGATATTAGTTAAAGAAAAAACACCCTTGTCACACAAAATTGTGTGCTTTCTTATGCTTGATTTTGAGACCTCAAATTCTAAACTTGAGGTCTCAAAATCAAATTCGTGGAAAATTACTTCTTTCTCGAAAACTAGGTCACTTCAGAGGGAGCTGTTTCTCACAATGTTTTATACTATCAACCTCTCCCCATTACTCATTACCATGTAAGGTTTTATGCTAATAATTACTTTGAGTAATTACCAATAGTGTCTAGTGGCTTTAAAGGAGAAAATTCCCTGGTGCCCTTGCCCTTAAAAAAAAGAACCATACAGGACTGGAAGTTTTGGGGACCAGTCTAAGAAGTCATTAACTCCTGCGTTACCTTGGCCCTGTTTCAATGATGAGGGCGCCCTCTTTGGTTCGGTCGGTCTTCAGGGAGGAGCTTGTCGCCAGGCCGGTGCTCTCAAAGGGTGTCTCTAGGATCCAGTACAAGGTCTGAAGATCCTTCTTGCTCAGAGGATCTGACAGAGAGGAAACCAACCAAGGTAAATGCATGTCATTTTATAAAAAATCAGGTTTGTAATAAAATAGTAGATAAAGCTGTTTAAGACCTGTGTCTCAACATTATTGAATCTTGTGATAATTTAAGTCAACACATTGGATTGTGTAATAATATAAATGATACGAAGTGACGCTCACAGCACTTTAACATACAGAAATTTCCTGCAAGGTATGTGGGACTACGTTTGAATTATTAGATCTGCTCCTTTCTGTAGCACAATAAGCTGCTCATCGAACCAGGAACACAGGGCCAAAACCCCTCCTCTTTTCAATAAGTGCACTTGGTTCTTTTTATTGCGTCCCATCTGAAGGACAAATCAATGGTTGGGTGTCTAGCTTACTGGAACCCACACTCTGCTGATCAGAAACAACAGATATTGAACTTTGTACTGTTAACCACTAAGGCCGCGATAATTCCCGTTATAAAGTTTCGTGTTGTTCAAATGTCCGGTACTTGATCAATCAAACTCTGGCAAAAATACATTTATTTGATTTGAAAGGATCTGTAGTTTTGTGTAAAAAAAAAGTTTAAAAAAAGGATTCTTTACCTTTGTCCGGGACCTCAACATTGTAGCACAACTCTGTCTTCAACTCCACCTTGCCAGCATCGCTGAGTAAGGATCTGATTTTAGTCAGACATACATCAGCAGCCCCAGCCTGCAATCCTGGGCTGCTGTAAAAGTGCAGTACAACCATCCTATATCATGGAAGGGGGGGGAAAAGAACATAAACAAGAATCATGAACAAAATTGCATATCAGAAATAATATCGTGGTTGCTATGCATACAAATTAAGTACACACATAGAGTAAAGTCTGGTTTAAATGCTACCTCTTGAGAATGTGAATGCGATGCAATTTATTTTGATGTCACAAGCTCTCAACGAATAATTTGCAACAGTTGCCAAATATTCGCTGCAAAACCAATGATGTGACAGCAAAATTTGCTTGGCATTCGCATCACCTGGAAGTAAGAAACTGGCTTAAAGGCAGTGGGCACTATCGGTAAATACTCAAACTAATTGTTAGCATAAAAACTTACTTGGTAACGGGTAATGGAGAGCTGTTGATAGCATAAAACATTGTGAGAAACGGCTCCCTCTGAAGTAATGTAGTTTTCAAGAAAGAAGTTATTTTCCACGAAATTGATTTCAAGACCTCAGATTTAGATTTTGTGGTCTCGAAATCAAGCATCTGAAAGCACAACTTGGTGTGACAAGGGTGTTTTTTTCTTTCATTATTATCTCTAAACTTCCACGACCAATTGAGCTCAAATCTTCAAAGGTTTGTTATTTTTCCATAAGATGTTGAGATACACAAAGTGAGGAGACCAGTCTTTGACAATAACCAATAGTGTCCAGTGTCCAAGATGGCCGCCAAGTATTTTAACTCAAGCAGGCCATCAATTCTTCAGTTTAAAACTACTGCACACTTACTTGTTATCTATTTGTTGCATGAGGACCCAGGTTAACAGGAATTATTATCCTAAAAAGATTCGCTCAAAGGTACCGGGAACCGGTTTCGCCATCACACATAACACAACGCACACAAACCTTTGTATACAGATGTATTAAAAATCTTTCTTTCTTACGAAAAATTGAAGTATTAAAAAAAAAGGAAGCAGCCTCAAAAAGAGGAATAAAAGGATGCAGGCGGGGATGATCAACTTTTTAAAATTATTTATTTGCCAAAAGTCTTGACGACACAAGCTTGACAGTTCGGGATGTCACAACTGAGGCAAAAAAAAATCAATTTTATTTTCACAAATAATGTCATCCAAGGATAAAACTAACAATTCTGAACCCATCAGGCACAAGAATGTGAGTACAAATTTAGCTTGACCTCAATTAATTAAAGCCATTATACACTTTCGGTACAGAAAAAAAAAAAAAAGTTCACAGATTTACAAATAATTTACAGGGTTTACAGAAGGTAATGGTGGAAGACTTCTCTTGAAATATTGAGAAAACATTAAAACAATATCAATTCTCGATAGCGAGAATTACGGACTTATTTTAAACACAAACGCACAGGTTTGTTATTTTATATATAAGTTGTGATACACGAAGTGTGGGACTTGGACAATACTGTTTACCGAAAGTGTATAATGGCTTTAAGGGTTAAGGTAAACAAAAAAATGTTACAACAATAAATTACGTTTTGTTTGCAACTTGGTTTTTTATTGCTACATATAATGGCATGCAAAATGGAGGAGTCCAACCAGGGCTAACAGTGGCACCAATAAATGCACAAGTATTAACTCAGAGACCGTACTTCACTTGTTATGCCAGATATAATTTTAAAAAGCGTTTAAAGACATTAGACACTTTTGGTAAACAGCATTGTCCAAGGCCCACACCTTCGTGTATCACAACTTCTATATAAAATAACAAACCTGTGAAAATTTAGGCTCAATCGGTCATCGGAGTCGGGAGAAAATATCGAGAATTGATATTGTTTAAATGTTTTCTCAAAAAGTAAAGCATTTCATGGAATAATATTTCAAGAGAGGTCTTTCACCATTACCTTCTGTAAGTGTAAACCCTATTTATTATAAGTTATAATATTTGTAAATCTATGAACTTTTTTTCTGTTTTCTGTTCCGAAAGTGTATAATGGCTTTAATTAAGCCCTACCTTATAATTCTAAAAAAATACTTACTTGCGTTGGATATCCACCGGTTACCCAATATGAATGATTATGCACCAAAACTTACAATGACAATGTTTATGAAGAAATTGTCGTCTAATTTGGAGCGCGTTTTCATCCGACAGACAACACACATGTCAATGCATGCATGGACTGTTGAGTAAAAAACTATTGGTGGCGCACTCACCAGTCGTTAACGGCGCCGCCTGTTGACTATTATTAGTTTTTGATAAATTATTTTCGCTCGGCACATGCCGCTAGAAATCGTTGCTGCAAATGATTGGGTATGGGTGGGGACACTCAGAGTCACAATACAAATCAATGTGGAAAATCAGTTTCGCGTAGTCTAGACCAGATTTAAGAAAAAAACAACGAGTCCCGTTCATACCCCGTTTAATTTTGTCCCTGTTCAGTTTATTATTTGCCTGTACTGTTTGTGGCAGGAGATTCTGCCCCCCCCCCCCCCCCGGAGATTCGGTCCCCCTACTCCTAGAACCTATGCTAGAACTATGCGGTTTCGTTCCGCTATCGTCTCCCGTAACCTCATAGGTTGACATCTCTCACGACAATAACGAGTCTGCTTAATTTTAATTTTGGCAACGCAAATCTTTTTATTTTTAGGTGTTCTGCTAACAGCCGAACAACTATTGTTACTGTTCGTTTTTTTTTTCTCGCGCTCTTCTTTCTCTCCGAACCTTCTCCAGCAATTTTAAACAAAAGTAAAGCTTTCACAAACTTAAAACTTGCTATGACATAGGCAATAGTGAGTAGATGAAACCGCCACTTTTTGGGAATGATGACGTCATTTATGACGTCATGGCAAGGTTTTTAAAGTTCAAAAACGACATTTGTTTTTCGTTGTATCTCAACGATGTTCATACTTGGGCATCGGATAGATAAAGACTTGGACAACATTTTGAAAAGTTAACGCCCAATCGTATGACCTTATCTTCCAGTCGTTACCCTGGGTCAAAGTTCGCCTTCGCATTTTTTCATCAAAAAACAACTTTTGAGCTTTAAAACAAAAGTAAAACTTGTACAAACTTAAAACTTACTATGTACATAGGCAATAGTGAGTGGATGAAACCGCCACTTTTTTGGAATGATGACGTCATTGATGACGTCGCCAAAAAAAGGCCAGGCAATAGCCCTTGCATATAGGTTTGGATATATTTATTTAACGGCAGGAAAAAACATGAAAACAAAATATATTAAACGTAGTTCAAACTTTTGAAAATATAAAAACTAAATTTAAATTTAATTTTTTTTTAATGAATTTTAGAATTAAAAGGCAAGCTTAACTTAACAATTCAATATTTTGTATGCAATTAATTTTCAAAGATTTTATCAATGGACACTGGTTTCTTCCCTTATTTTGTGTTATTCTATCCAATCCTGCCAAAGTGCTATTTTGTACTACTGGCAGTGATCTACATATCTATGGGAAGCAAAGACTAGCTACAAGGAACTGGCAACCACACCATTGTAACATTATATAACAGACCAGACCAGTACAATGCTAAGTTCGGGCAACCTTTAATCATATCCAAAAAAGTTTGTTGTACGGTCCCTATATGTGAACACGGTCCCTCGCAGCAAATGAAAGTGTCAAATACTGTTCAAAAAAGCCAGGCAATAGCCCTTGCATATAGGTTTGGATACATTAACGGCAGAAAAAAAACATGACAACAAAATATATTAAAAGTAGTTTAAGTCTTAGAAAAATATTTTTAAAAAAAACATCAATTTAAATTTATTATTTTATTCATGAATTTTTAAATTAAAAGGCAAGCTTAACTTGACAATTCAATATTTTGTATGCAATTAATTAAATAAAAAAAATATCAATGGACACTGGTTTCTTCCTTTTTTGTGTTATTCTATCCAATCCTGCCAAAGTGCCATTTCGTACTACTGGCAGTGATCTACATATCTATGGGAAGCAAAGACTAGCTACAAGGAACTGGTAACCACACCATTGTAACATTATATAACAGACCAGACCAGTACAATGCTAAGTTCGGGCAACCTTTAATCATATCCAAAAAAGTTTGTTGTACGGTCCCTATATGTGAACACGATCCCTCGCAGCAAATGAAAGTGTCAAACACTGATCAAAAAGGCCAGGCAATAATAGTCCTTTGATATAGGTTTGGATACATTTATTTAACAGCAGGAAAAAACATGAAAACAAAATATATTAAACGTAGTTCAAACTTTTGAAAATATAAAACATAAATTTAATTTTTTTTTTATTTTTTTTTATGAATTTTAGAATTAATAGGCAAGCTTAACTTGACAATTCAATATTTTGTATTCAATTTGTTTTCAAAGATGTTTAGAATGGACACTTGTTTCTTCCTTTTTTGTGTTATTCTATCCAATCCTGCCAAAGTGCCATTTCGTTCAACTAGCAGTGATCTACATATCTATGGGAAGCAAAGACTAGCTAGAAGGAATTTGCAACCACACCATTGTAACATTATATAACAGACCAGACCAGTACAATGCTAAGTTCGGGCAACCTTTAATCATATCCAAAAAAGTTTCTTACGGTCCCTATGTGAACACGGTCCCTCGCAGCAAATGAAAGTGTCAAATACTGATCAAAAAAATGCCAGGCAATAGCCCTTTCATATAGGTTTAGATAATTTATTTCGAGGCAGAAAAAAACCATGACAAAAAAATATATTAAAACGTTGTTCAAGCTTTTAATGTGGATTAAGTGATGTTTGTGTCGTTTGTAGAACAAACGGAGTAGAATAACTCCAATCGAAAGAAAAAAAAAAAAAAGAAAAAAAAAAATTGAACGTTATTATTTTGTTCATGAAATTCTAAATTAAAAGGCTAGCTTAAAGGCAGTGGACACTATTGGTAATTGTCACAGACTAGCCTTCACAGTTGGTGCATCTCAACATATGCATAAAATAACAAACCTGTGAAAATTTGAGCTCAATCGGTTATCGAAGTTGCGAGATAATAATGAAAGAAAGAAATACCCCTGTCACATGAAGTCGTGTGCGTTTAGATGGTTGATTTCGAGACCTCAAGTTCTAAACCTGAGGTCTCGAAATCAAATTCGTGGAAAATTACTTCTTTCTCGAAAACTATGGCACTTCAGAGGGAGCCGTTTCTCACAATGTTTTATACCATCAACCTCTCCCCATTACTCGTCACCGAGAAAGGTTTTATGGCAATAATTATTTTGAGTAATTACCAAAAGTGTCCACTGCCTTTAACCTTACTGTACAATTCAATATTTTTTAATGCAATTATTTTTCAAAGATTATTATCCTAAAAACATTGTTACGGTTCCTATGTGAACAAAAAACATGACCAGCAAAAAACATGACCATTGTTTTTAAAGAAGAGAGCACGCTCACGTGTACAAATCTGTGTTAACTGTGCAATAAATTTTAAGATTTTATTTACAGACATTGGTTCCCCTCTTTTAATGTTTTAACTGCTTTACAAAAAAAAACACGCTTCTCTGTAGGAATAATATTATAACGCAATTTTTTGTAACGCTTTTCAACAATTGTTTAAATGATTTATTTCCCTTTTCGGTGTTAACAAAGGTCATAGGTAATATTTATAGATGGAATGTGTTCTATCGAGGTTAAGGGTCAAAGCACTTAGCCAGTCCATTAAGAAAAGACCAGCCAAAGTGCCTTTTCTGTTCTCGCAGTGGTTGACATAGCTATGGGAAAGCAATGACGAGCTGGCAGAAGCGCTTGGCAAACGGACCATTGTTAAAAATACAATACTTTTGCACTGGGTGTATTCACTATGAACCTATTGCATACTAAGCTAACCATAGGGTGATGTACGATTTCAGACTTGTACAGATTGACTACTACCATCGGAACAATGCCAACTGCAACCATCCTTTGTAGTATTATATAATTCCCATGCATAGAATAATAGCAGTGTCATTGTGGGATTCTATGAGTCTATACAAAGCCGTTAAGGCCCCTAAATTGTCACAGTCCCTAAACGCATGTTGCAAAGTGATTGCCACTAAGTAAAAGACAAGTCATGCACAGTTGTTTTCCAAACCGTTCAATGTTGACTAGATATAAAATTAGTTGAGGCTTTCATGTTGTAAAATCAAAAATCTTGTTTGACTTACCACTATAAGTATCAACAGCAACCAACATTTCAATCTCCATTATTAAGCTATAATCGAAGCATCTTCCATCTGTCTTTGTCGTCCCGTGTTCCAGACTGCAATAACAATAACACATACGGATTGTGAAGTTAGAACTGAGGGACCAGACCAATTTCCCTTTCAGCCTCGGTTTGGTTACATTTGGTTTCAGAGTAGAGAAACAAAAAAATGGTGGCACTAGCAGTTTTTAACTATCAGATTGCTGTGTTTTT
This sequence comes from Asterias rubens, assembly GCF_902459465.1. NCBI lineage: Eukaryota > Metazoa > Echinodermata > Asteroidea > Forcipulatida > Asteriidae > Asterias > Asterias rubens. Next base: position 6,630,475 of record NC_047069.1, on the reverse strand, counting down.
GAAGTAATACTAGCAGTAAATTCGCCAAATTTAACCTAAAATTGGATTTGTTTTACACTCTGTAATCGAGTGATCTAGTTAGAATATGTGTTGTATTGCAAAGTATGAGGGAAAGCCATTAAAGGTTTGTCCAGGGAACATCACATTACAGAAGAACATCAAAAAAGTTGGCCTACCACAAAAGTGTACACCTTGGTAACCCAGTATTAATTTGTTGATGAGCACAATTATTGTTAATTTTATTTTGTTTTGTTTTCTTCTAAGGCGTGAACAATAAGTTTGTCAAAAACAAGTTTAATACTTCAGAAGAGCACACACGCATACAGTCGGCGTATATTCCATTTCGCATTACAGAAAATTTCCCACTTCTTCATTTTCTTCTGATACTCGGTCTTGGAACTTTCATATCGAGGCTGAGAGGAAAAAACAATGGAGGTCAAGCAAAGGATTTCCCTTGGAATGAGATTTAATTTAAAGTCCAAATCACGTTAGACCTCATGGGACTCCACCAACTTCTTGAACAAAAAGCACCGACAAGAAGAATGGGTGATGACTTAGCCCGGTGAGGGAGCTATGTCAGTTTAACGGTCACAAAAAAGTACGACTATCTAGTCGAGACATCTAAGTATTATTCGATTTTCTGCCCCGAGAATCTCAAAAAGCGTTTAATTTACTGACAATTATTTGTGTGAAGCTTGTTCGGACTGGCAACATTGCACAATAGAAACTGTGAATAATTAAAAAATATAGAATTCAATAATTTCAATTCAACATCAAATTGGTCAACTCTATGACTCCCTACGACTGAAAAGAACAATAAATAAATCGAGGATCACAGAGCAAAGTGAGGGCGCTTTGCCAACTTAACGGTCTCATTTTTACTTCGCTATACGGGGTATCTAGCGGGGACATAGACAGATTCAGTCCTTACATGTTGTTATGTTGTCAATTACTTGGTTTAAGATTTTGCCGATTCCCTCTGTATTTTGCTAGATTCCCTCTGTAATAAAGGTGCTAAAATGAACATGAGCTGATGAGAAGGTTAGCCCACGATATTTCTTTTGTGAGTAAATAGACTACGTAAATAGCTGAGGTTTGAGCGATCCCAAGCGCAGTGGTTTTTGCGTTGTATACGGCGTGCGAAGTTGTCCGACTGGTAGCTGACAGCTACCCCTTCTAATCAAATAATTTGAGGGTGAAAATAAAGGGATTTGCAGCCTTTCGGGAGATTTTTATTGAAAATATTGGCAGCAAAATCATTACAATGAGGGCAATGTAAAACCATATACTTTCCGTGCACAAACACATGACATTGAGTGAACATTGGTCAAACTGTGTTTACTTATTACTGGCAACGTCAGTCACCGGTAAGGTCTCATGTTACAAACTCCGGAATATTCTTCCTTTCCAGAATTAAAGTTCTAATTTAATGTGTAGCGAGACTAAGTAAATGGTTTGTTTTGTGCTCGTCCCGACGTTGCACGTAACCGTGTGCAAAGCTCATTGGTTTGCCTAATAGCATCTTCTCCAAGGTAAACTTGGTTTAATTTACTGACAATTATTTGTGTGAAGCTTGTTTGGACTGGCAACAGTGCACAATAGAAATGTGAGCAATTAAATAATATAGAATTCCAGAATTCCAATTCAACATCACATTGGTCATTGGGACTCCTATACAACTCTATGACTCCCTACGACTGAAAAGAACAATAAATAAATCGAGGAAAACAGAGCAAAGTGAGGGCGCTATGCCAACTTAACGGTCTCCTTTTTACTACGCGTTACAGGGTATCTAGCGGGGACATAGACAGATTCAGTCCTTACATGTTGTAACGTTATCAATATAAACCACAAAAATCATGTTGTAATGTTAACTGCTTGGTTTAAGATTTTGCCGGCTACAGCCTAGAATGCTAGATTCCCCCTGTAATAAATTTTTTAAAATTAACATGAGCTGATGAAAAGGTTTTCACAACGTTTGTTTGGGACAGCGTTTTAGCCGAATAGGTTTCTTTTGTGAGTATGGCTAGATTACGTAAATTACTGAGGTTTGAGCGAGCTCAAGCGCCGGGTTTTTGCGTTGTGTACGGCGTGAAGTCGGGCTGTAATAAGGGAGATCGCGAAGTTGTCCGATTCTAGCTGACAACACCCCTTCTAATCAAATAATTTGAGGGGTGTAAATGAAGGAATTTGCCGCGTCTTCGGGGGATTTTTATTGAAAATATTGGCTGCAGCAAAATTATTACAATGAGGGCAATGTAAAACCACATAACTTCCTAGTTGGTGGAACTGTGTTTACCAATTACTGGCATCGCCAGCGACCGGTAAGGTCTCATGTCACAAACTCCGGAATATTCTTCCTTTCCAGAATTATAGTTCTATTTTTGTGTAACCGTGCGCTAAGCTTATTGGTTTTCCTTATGGCATCTTATGGCTATTTACTGAAAATAATTTGTGTGAAGCTTGTTTGGTCTGGCAACAGTGCAAAATAAAAACTGTGAATAATTAAACACGATAGAATTCCAGAATTTCAATTCAACACCACATTGGTCATTGGGACTCCTACAACTCTATGAATCCCTACGACTGGAAAGAACAATAAATAAATCAAGGAAAACAGAGCAAAGTGAGGGCGCTATGCCAACTTAACGGTCTCATTTTTACTTCGCTATACGGGGTATCTAGCGGGGACATAGACAAATTCAGTCCTTACATGTTGTAATGTTGTCAACCACTTGGTTTAAGGTTTTACCGGCTACAGTCTCGGATACTATATTTCCCCTGTAATAAAAGTGCTAAAATTAACATATAAATGTAATTGCAGCAGGCTGACCCAATTTGCATCTTGAACTGGCATACTAAGCTACACAACTGTCACCTTAAATTCCTACAATAATAATTCTGACTTACCCCAAAGAATGTTTGGCGCCCTCTCCTGTTCTTGTATTGCAATGCGGGATGGTTCCGTTATGATGTAGTGTTTTGGAAAACTTCTTGCTGTCAAGGTCAAGGATGTCAGTAAAGTCGCACTGTAAATCAATCAAAGCACATAACGAGTGACGTCAGACAGTGAAATTATTATGAGTTATTTGAATAATGACGGACCCACAATAAAAAATGTGAACGGTGCTCATTATTATGTTCATGTGCATTGTGGGACGGTCGTTTGATCACTGGGACGTGAACAGAAGACCATAGGACGCGTTATATAGTGTTCCTATAACAGCACTACCGGCCTAGCTCAGTGAGTTGAGGCGCACTTATTGCCAAACTTCAGACGACGTGTCTGAGTTCGACTGCCGGCCTCGCCAATTAGACATTGTTTACATTTTAAATTACAGGAAATGTACTTGAACTTCACTTCTCATAATATAGTTTTTCTCATAACGTCACCCGTGTGGAACAATTTTAACTTTGTATGACAAAAGTGTACACAAGTGGCATTACTATATAACCACTGTATTATTTTACATATTGATCAAACATTGATGGGTCTAAAATCCAAAGGTCGTACTAGTGCGTACCTGTCACTGAAACTAACAGAGGTCGCCCCACTGATACAAATTCAATTGGAGAGTTGTGTTTGCTGGAAATTGCGCGAGCTGCATTCAACACTAATAGTACATGTGAATAATGTGTAGAATTCATCATTTACTGTATTTATTAATGCAGGCTATCTCAGGACAAAACAGTATCCAAACTGGATCGTGATTGCTGCATGAAGGTATGATTGTTTTATGACTGGGACACATTGCCTTGGATCGGGCGAGTTTGTATATGAAAAGCGTTTGAGACCGTTTGTTATGGAATGCAGAAAGATGTTTTAAAAGTAGAATACACAATCCACACAAACATGCCTCGAAATTGCATGCATGGTTTTCATTGTGCGTCGTGAACTAACACGGCTCGTGGAGTCAAGTTTTTGACTCCATACCATGGCCGAAAGTTTTTATAGTTCGCAAAGTAAAGGAAAACCGCGCAATTTCGAGGCATATTTCAAACGCTTTTCATGGACCAACTCGACCGATCCAAGGCAACGTGTCCCTTTAACATGTCTGGGGACTAAAAGTTTGACAGTACACGGGGATGTTTCTTTATATCCCAATGGAAACTAATTTTTGTGTATAGTTTTGATGCGGACAATAACAATTCTAATTCTAATTTTAAATGCATGCCTTTTATAGTAGGTGAACTCTCAGATCTTTTCACAACTATAAGCCCACCAGGTTGTACTTGCACTAGCAGCCTACCTGCATCTATTATGTATATTATGCATGATTAAAGGCAGTGGACACTATTGGTAATTACTCAAAATAATTACTAGCATAAAAACTTACTCGGTAACAAGCAATGGAGAGTTGTTGATAGTATAAAACATGGTGAGAAACGGCTCCTTCTGAAGTGACGTATAGTTTTCGAGAAAGAAGTTATTTTCCACGAATTTGATTTCGAGACATCGGAATTATTTTTTCTTAGGTCCCGAAAACAAGCATCTGAAAGCACAACTTCGTGTGACAAGGGTGTTTGTTTTCCATATTATCTCGCAACTTCGATGATCATTTGAGTTCAAATTTTCACAGGTTTGTGCATATGTTGAGATACAACAAGTGAGAATACTGGTCTTTGACAATAACCAATAGTGTCCAGTGTCTTTAATAAATACACCTTCTTTCTGTGAGCTTTTTGCTGATGTGTTCCCGCGGCCTGCTTACTTTTTGCACCACATAATAGCACGACATAATACTCACAGATGAGGCTTGATCCATTTATGTTGTATTCAATGGTTTATTAAAAAATTATTCAAGTCGCTGCCAGCAGCAGAATTACAGTTACATAATTAATAATTTGGAGTAAAACATTACACTAATAATAAAAATGGCATTAAAGGCAATGGACACCTTTGATAATTGTCAAAGACCAGTCTTGTTGCATACTTGTGGTCTTTCTGAGATGCTTGAACTCGATACCTCAGCTCAATTCAAATATTGTAGTGAAAAATTACCTCTTCATCGAAAACTAAGTTTTTTCACAGTGTTTTATACCACTAACAGCTCTCCATTGCTCGTTACCAAGTGAGTTTCTATGCGAACAATTATTTTGAGTAATTACCAATCCATTACCACCAGTGTCCAGTCCCTTTAAATCTATTACACATAAAAAAGGCTTGTAATTGTACTTGTTTATAGGATAAATATGAAGAAGGAGATGTGTCACCACAACTTACATTTTGGCCCTCAAGAATTTAAAAATGTAAACGAAAATCCATCATATTATGGGGTGGGGGGGGGGGGGTACTACGTTCATTACTTTGATGCGATTGAAACAAACGCACAAACTGAAAACGTTCGACCCGATGAGGTGTTTGGTGGTAAGGTAGGAGGCAGGAATGGTTGTTCAGCATGAACAAATTGTTGACAAAATGTTTTGTCCTTACTTCATGTTTTCAAAGGGAGCCCTCTACTGCTAGTTTGTTGTTTGTCTTAAGTTACACATGGGGGATGTTTACACTCAGACACAGACATTCCAACAGGCAATCGCAGCGTAGGGCATTCAAAGATGCTATGTCAGATTTTTGGCCCAAACATTAAACCCAATTTTTTTTTGAGTGAATGGTATTTTAAAGAGTATCACCCGCTCTAACGAAGAAAAGTTTAACTTTTACTTTTAATGGAACCATGACAAAAAATTAAAACGTTTCTTATAAAACACATAAGAATTGGTCACGTGATATATTGTCGGGATCCCGACAAAAACTAATTTTGAGCACTTTATTTCACTGCTACTAATAATTGGCGGACTTTTTCGAGCAATGGCTCAAATGAAAGCTTGTAACTTTCTCGACCCCTATCAAAAAACCTATTGAATTTTAAATCATAATTTGTTCGTCAAATCGGCCAAAAATCTGACAAAGCATCTTTAAAGTATGACGAAATGTCAAAACGGTGTTTCAAGAACCGGTGAAAAAATACAAAAGTTTAAAGATGGATCATAAAGTTCAATTGATTTACTTGTTTTGTTCAACAGACTGATTTACTATGGATGCCCTATCAAACAGCATCGTCATCGTCATAGCTGTGTTTTTAGGCATCGCCATCGTGCTTGGTTGCTGTCGAGCCTGCACCAAATCAGTCGACACCCAGACGGCGGTCGACGACAACGGCCGGACACTGTCGGCCAACGCCCAGCACCCCATTGTCCAAATCCGAGAAGTGGGCGGGGGCGTGGCTAGTACGCAGCTCTTCCAACATGCGAACGAACCCCCGCCAGACTTTTCCGTGGTTGCCCCCTACCCGATTGGGGATGACCCGCCACCAGCCTATGATGATGTCGTGAATAACCGAGTACCAGTGAACTCCCAAGGCCCTGATGACGTCACATTAAATTTCATGTAACTGTGGAGTCTCCCCAAAATAGTTTTTAAATCATTATAAACTTTTTACTATCAACTGATGGGCAATAACTTATTTTATATGCCTTTATGCAATTTCCGTAGTTTTTGAAATACAATAGTATCATACATTGTAATCCACAGCCAGGAGTGCAATTTGCGCAGACTACATTCGCAGTAATTCGATTGCGGCAATCGAAATAAGAAACAGTGATTTGTGAGGACTTTGCTATCTCCGCTACATGGACAGTGTTTATATGGTGATTATAGGCACCATACCAAATCAGTGTAGGTTTCTTTGCCTAAAAAAATGGCGAGAGGAAAATGTGGTTCTTAGGGGAGAACCTAAGGAAAATCTCATAGCTCAGTTGGCATAGAGCATCTGTCTGGAGTTTCAGGGGTCTTGGGTTCAAATCCCGACTGAGGACCATTTGTTTTTTCTCTCATCCAATGTTTGAGTGTTTCAGAATGAAATGAAGACTGGTGGTGACATCAACTTATCAATAGTGTGAGCTTGAGATTGGGCATCAACTGTTTTCGATAACAAAACTATCTTCCCGTAAACTTTGTACGAGAGGTAGTAAACAAAATGTTTAGAAAAAAAAATGCAATTATTTAAATATGCGGACAGCATTGGTAATTGTCAAAGACAAGTTATATTGAGACCCGACAATACATGAATAAAACCTTGACTGGAGGAAGTCAAGGTGATGTTTTTTTTAAGACAATGGACACTATGGGTAAACGTAAAAGACCAGTCTTCTCACTTGGTGTATCTCAACATACGCATAAAATAACAAACCTGTGAAAATTTGAGCTCGATTGGTCATCGGAGTTGCGAGATAACTATGACAGAAGAAAAACACCCTTGTCACACGAAGTTGTGTGCTTTCAGATGCTTGATTTCGAGACCTCAAATTCTAAACTTGAGGTATTGAAATCAAATTTGAAATTTTTCTGTCTCGAAAACTACGTCAATGCAGAGGGAGCCGTTGCTCACAATGTTTTTTACTATTAACAACCTCACCCCATTACCAAGTGAGGCTTTTTGCTGATAATTATGTTTAAGTTGATAATAGGTTTTGTTAAAAGTTTATTATAATAATAATAAGCAAAGTGTAACACCTGCAAGCGGTGACCTCATAATATTGTCCCTCATGACTTGGTTTGCACTGACTTTTTGGCAGCAGCTCCCATTAGTTTGTTTGGTACACAGTTTCCAACTGCAGGAGGACCACACAAAACCTAACTGTGTGCATTGTCCTGTTTACTCGAGTTCGCGTAAATGTCTTCCCTATTACAGCAATATCGTCATACAGAAAAAAATAAAACAAAGAATTAAATTCGCCAACCCGCCATAATTCTCAATAAAAGGGAGCAGCACACTTCATGTCTATGAATGCAAAACACAAATCAGTGAACAATCATTTGATAACGAGAACGAAGGACGGAGGACCCAAGCCCCTCCGATCAGTTTGTGAGTGAGCACGCATCATTCATTTCCACTAAAAATTATAATTTACTTTTATTGGGGCCACACGCAGTGTGTCACATTCTATTCCAACTCCCTCGCCGGTGTGGCAGGAGATTCTTTGCCCCCCCCCCCCCCCCCCAACGGAGATTCGGTCTCCCAATATGGCAAACTGTGTGGTGCGTTCGTTTACCTTCCCTGGGTCGACCCCGGTCTGCCCCCGGTGCGTTCGAATAGCTTTGACGTCATTCCAGGGGCTCACCCGGGTCAGCCCCCAGTGCCCTGCATGTGGAGTGGGTCACTTGGGGTGACCTGAGGTGCATGCCGTCACCACGAGAGGGCGAGTGTGATCGTTCGATTAGCTCTTGCAAGGGGCTCACCCGAGTGAGCACTGCGGGGTCGACCCAGGAAAGCTTATCGAACGCACCCTGTAAAAACTACCTCTTTTGAATCATGTAAATTTCCCCTTGGGGACCGAATCCCCTGGGACACCGGCCATCAATTTTGTCCCCAGCACTTTAGAACTTTTCCTGGATTTTTATTAAGGATTCCTTATTTTGAATGGATTTAGAAGAACAAAAATCCCTATTGAAAAGCAACACGACGGTGGCACTTCGGAGTACAGAAAAGCATTGCGCCGGCCAAGTGGGACAATCTGCTCTGTACCTGCCAGTAAGGTCTTTTTGAAAAAAAAGTAGACTACCAGAACATTACTCCTACGTAGAATTCTATCAACATTCCTCAAGAGATTCACAAACGAACAAATAGAATGCGAAATTCTTTTTTTAATGGTCCTGGTAACGGCACAAGGACGTGTCCTGATTAGAAATTGCCAGGTTAAGAATCCCCATAGTCAGTGCGAAATAATATATAGCACGCTCAAACCGTGCATTTTCCCCATGAATTTTCCAGAATGCAAATCACTAGGCCAAGGTGTGGAATTATTTGAGTGGAGCAGAAAGCAGAAAAATGATGAGACACAATCAACTCCTGGAATTAAGGGGGAAGGGTTGCGTTTGCGCGGGGCAGATACTGAGGTTGGACAATTTGCCCTCTGGTCTATTCCGATTTAGAAATTGACATCAACTCCATTTGACTTAAAGGCGCAGGCTCGTTATATAGGCATCAACGACAAATTCTCGCCACGAATGTCACCTTTGAACCCTATACACCGTGCGAGGGTTCTGTGGTCCGAATGCAGGAATGCCCTTTTCGAAATCACGGCTCAGGTTAGGGATTGGGCTACAGGACGTTGGGCTCCGTTTTGGGGCTCCGGCCCCGTATAGTTTGACGCCCCGTATCGAAAGCACACTAAAATAGCAGACTAACTTGGGCCCAATTTTGGGTTCGGGATTGGGCTAGATGACTTTATGATGTTTTTGGCTCCAAACGCTTGTTTGACGCCCCGCATCGAAAGCACACGCTTTCAGAATAGTAGGCAGGGCCTAACACGAGGCTGTATAGCACGTCTAGATAATAAACGGTTTTGATAATGGGAAGAGAGCTTGGACACTTAAGGTTCGCAAATGTATACTTTAAGTTTTCAACATGATTTTGCTCATACCTTTTCAGCAATCTGTGTTTCTTGCTCCAGCCGTCTGCGTTCTTGTTTTCCGTTCCTCCTGAATAAATCAATTGAAAAAAACCCACAGATAATTAATACCTTTAATTTGTCCCCATGCATGGTATGACGCTGGACACGATTCCACGAAGCTGTTTGACATAACACTATTTGATGGTTTTAAACCGGATTAATGGTAGACCAACTGCAACGTACATTGTATGAACCAGTTTCATAAAGCTGTTTTCATATTTCAAACGGCTTGCTGTAGCAGAAACAATGGGAGACTTTGGAACGCTAGGTGGCAGCAGCCTTACCAGGTAAATTTCAATCGTTTAAGTAGTTCTGAGCATGCGTACATGACCGTAAACAATGGAATTTACCTGGTAAGTCTGCTGCAACCAAGCGTCCAAAAAGTCTTCCATTACATAAACTGTCACATGATGTCATCGTCACCTTTTGAGGTCAATGTCCCTATGTGTAGTATTGCGCATTTTAGGAGTGACTCCCCTATATTGAGTTACCAGTTACTCCCAAACATGCGAGCGCAACAGACATAGTGCGTTTGACTTTAGTGCAGGGAGCGACCCCTTGCACCGCTGGCAAGTTTGGCTGCCCTTTGCGTTGCTTGAGCAAGGTAGCACTGGCGGCGTTTAAAAATGAAAACTGCTAAGGGAGGCCATTTAAAGCAGAATACGTCTGCTTAAAGGGTTTATGACATTGCACATTATATGAAGAAAACTGTTGGCGACTGTCTTCCTAAACAACAACTTCTGCAGCGACAGTACCCACTATTGAGCACACCCCCCCCCCCCCCCCACCCCCACTCTGCGAGTATTGCTCAACTTTTACATTGAAACCACGCATTGATTGTTCATTGTCAAAGTCAACGGCTAACCTCAGCTCATCAAGTCACATCAATGAGTTGTACCTCTGGCAAACAGTCACCTTCCCTTCGGCCCTCAATTATTAGAACGATCAGTACCTTTGCCTCGTCCCGAGACGACCCTGCTTACTAATCCCATCCCAGAGCGCCTTGTGTGGAACTTCGCTCAATGCGCTCGTGATGTCCCCGGTAAATCTGATTAGGATCGGGCAATTCCGAGCCGGGCTGCGGCGGGGAGAGCAGCATGAAGTCAGACCCCCGGCGGCGCTTTGTCTTCCTCCTCTTCTCTCTCGTGTGAGATTTCAGCATGTTCTTTCCCCTCTACAAAAGGGGACTTCGTGCGTACCCTGTGGCATAATTTTCGTTTTCGACGACGGATGGTTCTGCGACGGTAAAGATGACATTTGGCGTCATCTGCGCATGCGTCGGCTTTGAGGACGATCGTCCCTCAATTTCTACGACAGTACTTGGGATGAATCTTCGTTGTGCTGAAAACGACAACGTTTAGCTGAACAACCGTCGCAGAACCATCCGTCGTCGAAAACGAAAAGTCCCTAATGGCTGACTGCCCACATCGAGTGGTGAATGTAAAGCCATGCCTCACGGGGGTAAAGAGCCGGCGATCCGGGAGGGAAAGTTTGCTCGAACACGAGTTGGTAAACTCACTTTCACCCCACACCGTAAACACAGGCTTTAATGGCCTTAAAAAACGTCACGACCGTCACTCTAAAAAGCAAACCGATAACAACCACATTTGTTTTGCAAAGCAAAGACCGGAAAAAGAAAAAACGGAGGGAAACAACTTCTTCTTTGGCTCCTCAGGATATCTTGCAGGTAATCTCAAATTATCCCGAGCTCCCACGTTTCGCCCGCGGTTGAATTCAAATTATACGGCAGGATGGTCGCATGGATGGCTGCTGAACATTTTTTACCGCACGGACCGAAGAACTATAGTGATTTGCACTGAGATTACTATGCACTGTCTATCTCCCATCCCATAAGATGATTTTGACCGTTGATGGTGGTCTTGCCGTCGCAGTGTGCGTTTGATGATTACCGACAAAACGTACTTATCATTATCTGATATTTTATCGCAAGTGGGAATTGTTCTTGTGTCTGATCTTGACAGAAGTTGAGAAACCGGAATTAATAAAGTTAGGTTGTTGGATTGATTTGTTTAACAATAATAATATAATAAAGACCATTGTGACGCAGCGAGAGATATAGTTTAACTACACACACAATGTAATGTTTTCAATATGCAATGGGAGCACCTTTGTTATTGAACGGTATATGTTAATTGAGGAAACCATTTGTGGGGGTCAAAATAAAAACGAATGCTGTATGGTTGATATTTGCCTGGGTTGTAGTTTATTAAGGACAACAACACCACAGAAAATGATTATAAACGTACATAGTCGAACATTCACACCAAACTATATATTATGCTATAGAGCACCTTTATAAAAAAAATTAAAAAACCGGAAGATTAACACAGAAAATAGCATAAGTAAAACCAACAAAGACGCAAACTGCCCCAATATCTCTCGCACTATTTATTTTCATGGGTCCATTCACGTTGCCTGGCTGGAAACACAAAATATAGTAAGTGCTTACCCGAACGAACAAGACGCGTGTTTCGCTGCGCGTGTACCAGACTGGCTACGTGAAACGCACGCATTAATCGAGGCCGTGCCAAGACCGGTAAATATCTGCGTCATACTACACTCTACTAGCACTTATATGCACACGTATACATGTGCTATTTATTTCTGCTGATTTTCACTAGCACTCCGGCCTCATTAGGATTGCAGTAGATTAAGTTTACGCGGAAAATGGTTGCATGTAGGAAGGCGAATATACAGTGATAAATAGTGCTTGATTTGGTTTTCAGAGGTTTTTTTTTTTTGCGGGAATCAGGGCAAAGGATTTACTCCATTTTGGCGGCCAGCAAACCACTATCTGTCGGAAATGGGAACCGAGTAATTTCAAGGGTTCACGCTTAGACCATGCATACATGTGGACTTCCTTCTCATCTAGCACAATTTGTGCACAGCTCAATGAACAAATTAAATCTCATATTTGCTGGAGAAATGCGTACCCACAAAAAAAAATCACATTAAAATACACGAAAACAAAAAATGATGTGAAGTCCCGACGCGCGAATCGGCTCGTAAATATTTTCGTGTCGTTCAGGAAGTAGGTTACATTATTAATGACTGCCCCAACAAGCGTGTTTCTCCCAGACATTATTGTTCTCCCACTGTGACTGGTTTCCTTCGTGTATATTAACTTGAACGGTACGTGCTCGCGGGTAAACACTGCCCGCTATCCACAACCATGCTTAAAGGAGCACGTTGCCTTGGATCGGTCGAGTTGGTCTTTGAAAAGCGTTTGAAACCGTTTGTTACATGCATATGATTAGAAAGATATTTTAAAAGTAGATTATAATGATCCACACAAACATGCCTCGAAATTGCTCGGTTTTCCTTTTGCCTCGTCCGACTACTTTTTTATGGGAGTCAAGTTTTTGACTGCCATAAATGGCCGAACGTGTTAGTTCGCAAAGTAAGGGGGGAAACCACGCAATTTCGAGGCAAATGTGTAATAATAATAACAAATTCTTATATAGCGCATTTCACAATAAACCGTATCAATGCGCTTTACATTAGTCCCCTGGTCATTGGGCCAATAAACATCCCTTTAATCTTTCTCAGCTCCCATTAGGGAGTATACAGCCCCGAGCTGCCGCGGCGCTCCGAAAGCTTTTCATTCACAATATCAACCTCTACCCTCGCAGGTACCCATTTATACCCCTGGGTGAAGAGAAGCAATTATAGTAAAGTATCTTGCTCAAGGACACAAGTGTCACGACCGGGATTCGAACCCACACTGTGTGTGGATCATTGTCTACAACATCTATCCAACCATAATACATTTTTTTAACAAAAGGTTAGAAACGCTTTTTATAGACCAACTCGTCCGATCCGAGGCAACGTGTTCCTTTAAACTGCCTTTTTGAACGAATTGTTGTTGGCTAATATGAATGTTTACGTTTGTGCTTATTACCAATGACATTGCATTATTATTCGTCAGTGGCGTAACAATGGCGTCACAAACATAAAATGTGTAGTAATTTTTGAGTCCACGTCGGTCCATGCTTTAACCAAGTCTGCTGTCACACAAAACCTCCTCAGGAAACTCGGCCATTGAACCTCATCCTTTTATAACTTATCGATATTGATTGCATCTCCGTCTTCAACATGACGCTTCCCCATAATTTCGCTACATGTGTGTTGCTGGTGTGTCAGGGGATTCTATGTGCCCCTCACCCCACCCTCAGAGATTGTGTCCCCCACATGGCAATCCATGTACTAACTACTTCTGAGAGCACCCTCTTTTGATTCCTCCTCTTTCAGCCCACGGCACAAATTTACGGCACTTTACTTGGCACCATAGCTGTCAGGTATATTGCCGTCTGAATTTCATGGTGGAAGTTTTGCAAACCACCCCTTCAAAGCACAATTTACCCAAACTTACACCGTGCAATTTACGGCACTTTACCTGGCACCCTAGCTGCCAGGTTAAGCACCTTAAGTTTTACGGAATTTTTTTTTACAGTGCACGTTAATTCCCTTGTGGGTGACAGAATTTTCGGCGGAAGAATTCCAGTGGACAACGGCGTGGCCTTTTTTTCAACGGGAGGCTTCCCCCGGGCATCTTGAACATCAGTTTGTACATCAGTTTGCTACATGTTTGTTGCCGGTGAGGCAGGAGATTCTGCCCCCGGAGATTCGGTGTCCCCCCCCCCCCCCCCCCAACAAAAATGGCAAACTGTGCGCAAACTACATTTGATAGCGCCCTCTTTTGAATCTTCCTCCTACAGCCTATGTTAATTCCTATGAAGGGGACAGAATCTCCGCCGGACACATTTCTCTGGGACAACGGCGTTAACCATGCGTCTCATTGTGGGTTCAGCTCCACACACACAAAAACGCTTTCCGCTCATGGAAAGGTAATGTTCCACACAATGTGCGAAAAGAGGTTATCATTCAAGCAAAACGCACTTCATCTTGGACTACGGATAGACAACAGCTACGACCGGTCACGCATGGTGTGATAGCCCTGACCGACATCGTCTCGCCCGGCCGCCGCCAATCGATACGTCTCACCAAAAAGAGATTTGAACACCGGAGATGCGTCAATACTCCGTAATGTACAACGCGACGCGGATGGTGCATCTTTAAGGGTTACACGCGGCCCCGGCACCATCTCACGCTACCATTCATAAAATTGTCAATAAAACCATGGGAATATCTGTTGACTCTCCCCCCCCCCTTTCATCCCAAGACGGGAACTATAGTCCCACGCTGATGCATCTAAGACATCCTCAAGTGCGTCCTACTCATATCCATTCACAGAAAAAAATACACGCGTACACACATTTTTTTGAAGAATATCAGTAGATTTTTTGCCATAACACACTCCAAGACGGGAACTACGGTGCTTGTGATATGGTCTGGTACAGTGTGTGTATTGACATTTTGAGATGGGGGATAGAAATCGATGCTAAATGGACGGTGGCCAAGAGAGTCAAGATGTATATCGCGTAGTAGTGAGTGGGGGGAAAAGGTCACCACGTGCATTTATAATGTAGGCTATTTTGGAAGTGCGCGTGAATGAGAACCGGTATCCCTAGCGGCCTTCTCTGATGACGAGTCCCCCCCCCCACCCCGTCTAATGAAGTACAGTATGTGATCAAGAACAACAAGGACCATACTAAATTCTCACTCCTAGCCTCGCTTCAATCTAATGGGGTTCATGATAATAACTAAAGGAAACGTTCTGTTCTCGATGATGCATCCATCTGTACATAGATCTAACAAGATTGTTTAGGGTCGTGCTGCAGTTAAAACCGAAACTGAAGTCAAGACTTGGAGACGAAAATCCTCAAAACCCAATGTCACAATCATCCACCCACACGTCGTGTCCCCTATACGTGCAGAAGCAACCATTAATGCAGATTCGCATTTTGCGCCACGGGACCCAGCCTATTTCATTCCCCATTCAGCCTCGGTTTGATGTCAATTAGTTGAATGAACGGTTGTTGCACCATCAAGATAAGGCTACACTAACTTGTAGTCTGGTGCCACTGAGCAAGACAAGTTGGGATGGAACCCTGTGATTGAGGCCCCGCCTCTTTAGCTCCCAGGTAGAATTAGCAACGGTCCAATAACCTCTATAAATCCTTATCATGTCGCAGCCATCTTGTCTTGTCCTTTCCCCCTACCCTCACCCAATTCAAATCAATATTACCATAACCAACGCTGGAGGGCAGACTAGCTTGACCCATCTGGGGTATATAAATGAGCCCCAGCCTACCCTGGACGATCGGCACAAAGGATCAACAGAGACACTCCGTTCACATTGATGAGTCTACACTGACAGACTGTCCTCTCAACGGAAACTAATCACTGTCACATTGAAGAAGACGCGATTAACAGGTCAAGCAAAAATCAAACAGTTATGGGGGATGTATAAGTACATTGGCTTGGGGGCTGACTTTAAACAGTGCGCGCAAAAGTGCCCCACGGACGGTTCCCGCAGAAAAGTCAATATTTCATTAGGAACGTGACTTCATTATTAGACGTGACTTTAAAGGTTGAAGGAGACAGAGAGGGGGAAAATGCCCACTACAACTCTCAGATCATTTACTTGTCATTGATAAACTGTCACTGGAAGAGTGCGTTGGGCAAATAATGGCTCCACAATCGGTTGCAATTATTAACGCCATTGATCACAACCTTATTTTTTGTCATGTTTTGTGGGTTTTAAATGTATATTTTAATTGTTCTTGAAAGAGTAAATTTGTTGCAGCATGGAGCAGCGTCAAACATATGACGTCATAAGTACTGTCATTTTTGACGTACGCTGTAAACGGCAAAGGTGTTTCCAGATTTTGATAACCTTACCATTCAGAAGTGTACAAATATCAAAATTAGATTCAAATGTTAAACAAACACGTGAATAAATACAGCAATCATGTAAACAAAATTTCGCTCAACTTCCTGCTCTAAGAAATTGGGCCAAGTTGAAAACAGTAAACGCGGTTAAGATGACCTACTTAATCAACTTATGCCATATAGTACGGTGATCATCAATACATTTCCAAATCAAATCGACCAAAACCTGACCTAATTAAAAACGACACATCTGCTTCTCTGACTGCAACATCAGACGCCTCTCTTGCACAATTGAGTAGTATTTATTTCCGATCACGTAGTGTTTAATGGCAGCTTTGTGTTATATACCGTTACTCACTGTCGTGGTGATGGTGAAGGCAACCGGTCGCAGCTGTTGTGTGTAGTAGGTGTGACAATGCAAATGTCATAGACGTTACTACTGAGAACGGTATGTATACTTGGTCTTAATGTCAAGGTCACTAAAAAATATACCACCTAAATCTTAAGTTTTGGAAGATGGCAGTGTAATTAATTGTTGGGGCACATCTCACATAAATAAGTCACTGCTGTAAAGGGAAGATACGTTTGGCAATCTCTCTGAAAACGAATGGCACCAAAAACTACTTGGTATATGAAGCACAATCAGCTTTCGATTGGCAGGCATATTAAAAAGTATTTAGAAAATCATATTCATCCTTAACTTAACCGGTGAATACGGAGGGCTGAGACAGTACTATACGATAATTTAAGCAGCCCGAGGTTGTATGTTTACTATAGAGTTGAGAAACATTGAGGAACGATGAACAGGGGTAACAATGTTGCGAAGCGTCTTGATAGTACATGTGCACCAGCAAATTATTCTTTTATGTTCTCTTCGAACGCGTGCACCTGTGATTTAAAGGCTGCAACTCAAAATAATTATTAGCATAAAACCTTACTTGGTAAAGAGTAATGGGGAGAGGTTGATAGTATAAAACATTGTGAGAAACGGGTCCCTCTGAAGTGACATAGTTTTCGAGAAAGAAGTAATTTTCCACGAATTTGATTTCGAGACCTCAGATTTAGAACTTGAGGTCACGAAATCAAGCATCTGAAAGGACAAGGGTGTTTTTCTTTCATTATTATCTCGCAACTTTGACGACCAATTGAGCTCAAATTTTCACAGGTTTGTTATTTTATACATATGTTGAGATACACTAAGTAGGTCTTTGACAAATACCAATAGTGTCCAACGCTTTAAAAGGGTTTTGTTTATAGTTTTCTGCATGAGAACCAACAAGCTAAAATGATTTACTCATTCCCAACCCCAATATTTTACCATCGCGGTCAGAAAGCGTTGCTGAATACGGGATCATCCGATGAAATACGGTGTAACTGATTTTAAATATCCGCTACAGGCCTATACGGCAGGTGCATTAAAGAGTTTACGCTTCTGTACTTTCTGATTCGCGGAGTATACGTTTCGGGCCACAGTCAACAATCTATCACACCACGATAGACGTCATCAGAGGGATTGTTGCGAGGGTATCCTGAAACCGGTAAAGCCACGGGATTTAATACATGCGAATGGACACTCGTCAGCCTGGATGGCCAATCTACTACGGGGATTTACAATTCATTCAACTTTCTCTCAGACAGAAGTGATTGTATAGAAGTGATTGTATACAAGGATGGGGCAGCAACAACCGAAAATTTATACCATAAGATGACCAACTCCAAATGTATTCATAACTATACATCCATGCAATACAAAAACCGCCCAAAACATACAAACCAACCGAAAAAAAACAATAAAAAAACACCAGCGAAACACACAGGGTGAGATGATACCAAATTGAAAATCCTTACAAAAAGTCATTTTGTTTTACGGGTTTTGTCTTCTCTTTCGCCCGTCAGGGTGTATATTTCACACATGACAACATTCGCATTATGTCTGTAATTTCCGTAATATTCAGAGCTTGTCTAAATACCGTATTTACTAAGTTAATTTCAAACCTTCAATAAGTCTCCGAATTCACACATTCTAAAGCAAAGACAAGCCAAAAAGCATGCAAATGCGAGTTGGATTTGTTCACCTAATAAATTTGAATTCAACGGACTAAAAACATGTCAAATAGTTCGGGAATGTTCATGCAAAAGTAATTAAAGAGAAGACGAACATCCATACACAATTTTCAATATAATGCGTATTAGCACAACGGTTCCAGACCAGAGGTTGCTATACAAATGCTTGCCCAGACTATGTGACATAGCAACACGTTTTAGTCTGCAGGCTGTGACCAAGTAAGTAACATGCATGAGACATTATCTAACTCTATGTATGATTTATTTACCCGGATTTGCGCCACTTGTGGCCTGACCGATATGGAAAACTCTGACCCAGAATTTGTGTCAGAATTGGTCAAACTGACACAGAATCAGAGGTTAAATTCCCATTTCTTAAGAGAATTTCGGGTCATCCGACCAAGATTATGGGTCAGGCATGGTACACGGAATCTGGGTAAATTCTGCCCCTGTATTTTTAGAACAGGCGCTGATGTATACATGTCCCCCTTCACCAGTATATCTTTCTCCAATCGATATTGAAGTTTCGTGAACAAAATTACACTGAAATAAACAAGAACATTCACCCAAATTACATTCCAAGTAGATCTCAGAACTTAACCGTAAAGATATATCTTTACGGTTAAGTGAGAATTTTAGACACAACGATAGAATTCTAACAACATTCACTGCAGCCGCGACTCACGAAGCAAAATGTCAAAAATAATACGAATTCAGTAACTTTAGCGCATCCTGTGGCGAATATATAAGAGCGTGTATGTGAAACTTTTGCTAATAAGGCGGCTTTTGCTTGAGGCGACGTCTATAACATTTACCTTTGTTTACTCACGGATGATCTATAGTATCAAATGTTGAAAGCCGATTGCCCGTCTCCTTAAAGGGTACGCTATGTAACTATTCTTTATATTAATGGCGATAAGAACTTTTGGTTAGACGCCTGTATAAACCTATATTCACTGTATGTTTCAACCGTTTTTACAACTGCTTTCCCATTTTGTCAAATAATCTATATATTTTTTAAATAACTGTATATTGTCTATTTCTAGCCACTGTTACTGTTTTAATTTTATATGGAGCTGGCCAACTGAATTAATTGCCTATTGAGGATGATTAAAGTGTTTTGAATTGAATTGAATTGGTTGTTGGGTTGTTTGTTAGTTTTTTAGTTTTGGGGTTAGGTGGGGTTTTTTTTTTTTTGGGGGGGGGGTTGGGGGGCTGTTTATTTTTTTATTTATTTTTTTACAAATAATATGTTGGATAACCAAAATATAATTAAGCTGAGATAATCAAGCAGGAAGGTTTCATTTACAACAAACAATATCGTACTCTTGACAGGAAATTCTAATTTTACAAACATAGAAAAACTTGAAGTAAAACAAAGATAGCCCCCGAAGCGTTTCCTGTCACGACGCTTAAATCAGTACGGAACCGACGGCTGATTTGCAACATGTCAAAATGTTATTAATGCCTACAGGTAAATGTATAGGTCATTACGACGTGAATGGTGACATGAATATTTCAAATGGAAGGAAAAACACATCACCTTCGGAAAAACTGTTCTAACAAAAAGGTAAAAAAAAAAAATTAAAAATGACAAATACATCTTGTTTTACCCATAAAAGTCTGCATACCTAATTAGGCCTACATGATTTGCATTTCTAAATTCAACAAACATTGTCTTTAATAAACGATTTTGAGATATGACGGACACCATACTACGACACTAATGTTTGGCTAAATTTGTCTGTACAGCCAAACCAAACAGTACACTCATATCACGTCCGCAATACCCCCAAAAGGTACTGGAAGAAGTATAACCTTGCAACAAGAGGACTCACATTTGACATCAATTTGTGCATGCACGAAAATAGCAACATAACAAGCAGCGTGGCCTTAGCTTTAAATGCCCATACCGGGGTCTTTTCTAATGGAAAACATGCATGGATTGATAAGTTAAAGGCAGTGGACACAATTGGTAATTACTCAAAATAATTATTAGCATAATACCTTACTTGGTAACGAGCAATAGGGAGAGGTTGATGGTTAAACATTGTGAGAAACGGCTCCCTCTGAAGTGACATAGTTTTCGAGAAAGAAGTAATTTTCCTTAAATTTGATTTCGAGACCTTATGAATTTGATATCTCGAAATCAACCATCTAACCGCACACAAATTTACAAAAGGGTGGGTTATTTTTCTTTCATTATTATCTCGTACAAAAAGCTTTTGGTAAAATTATCAAATTGCGTGGTTAAGTTTCCGTAAAAAGGACAGTTATAAAACTTTTACCGCGGACTTTTTCTGCGGACACGAGGCCGTCCTTCATACACATTTTTCTTCACTACCAATCTGTACCAGATACTGTATCGCATTTATAAAAAGTGCGATTTTTAACACTAAAAACTAATTAATTAACTTTGTTGACACTTTCTTTACACTTATGATCATGTTTGCTTAAAAATATTCTCATTACACGACGCAGTGATGCACCCTGCCGAATTCGTTCGTCATGCAGCTATCAACAGAATACCGTTGTCTGCGACACATAAATGATTATCAACTACACACAAATTAATTTATCGACTACATGGGAAATTAATTACTAAGCTGTACAGAGTTCAATCTACATTGTCAAGAAATACTTTTATGATCGTACACTAAAATAGTTGATTAGTCTCTCTTTACCAATAGTCAAATCTCAAGGTCCTCCAATCCGTTCCGCCCAGGGCGATTTGTCAATGAAGGAAATAAAATGACTACGAAGCTATACTGTAATACTCTTTGTGAAGCAATCTTCCATGGCTCTTCAATATTGAGCGTGACTTGTTGAAACGCACACTCATGGGTCAACGATTAGGTTCCATGTGCAAATAAATCTATCCCTATACTCCTGGCAAATTAAGTTGGCATTATCGCACTGGCGTGTTGCACTTTCATGTAGATTTGATCCCCGTCCCGCGAGCATATACCTGAGGTATTATAGTCTTCTTTCCCTTTCACAGTGACCTTGCCCCCAGCTTCCCTTCAAGTGTACTATACAGCACTGTAACATTGAGAGCAGACTCATTCATACCCCTTGTTTTTCAATAAAACACATCTGAAGCGGAAACATACTGTTGGCAAAGCACCTTATGGAAACATCACAACAACCTTTTTCAGAGAAGACAAATTTCAGTTTAGACGTGGGAGGAGACCTCCTATGGAAAAACCACGCAGTCAGAGGAACTGGGGAAAAAAAATCCACATACAAGGCTCTGGTCCGGGTATCGAACTGGAAAGAAACCACTGAGCCAACCCGACTACAAAACCCGACATAAAACCAGCCACGTTCCAGTGAAACCAAAAAGAAGCGCATTAGCTTTAAATGGGTTCATACGTGTTTTTTTACACCACACGGGACCTAACGGCTTCACGTCCCATCCGAAGGACGAAGCAATGATAGTTCAGCGTCCAAGTCGAGGACACTTGCTGTCACAACCAGGTTTCGAACCAACACTCTAACAACACAGGACTGGTAATCCAATGCCCTTCACCTAACCACAACAATACATCCGGATTCGACTCTGATTGTGTGCTCTCTTCTCGAATCCCTAAAAAGCCGTAGGTTCAAATAATGACAACAGTCCAGCCGTTTCTGACACATATTTACTCCCCTGCCCCTGCAGGACTGGCCTCTGTTGCCCTGATTTTGGCCTCTGTGCCCCTTCTAAAAAAAAAAACCTTCTCATGGAAGTGCACGTGCAATTCCAGGCTTGCCATAAAAAGTGGTCATCTACACAAGAACTCATAAATAATGATTCAACGATGATTTCCCAGTGACAGGAAATCTCCCCAGACTGTCAAATGTTATCACGTTGCCAGCAAAACGTGATGTTGATGTATTCACACGAGTAAAGCCGAGAATTGGCAGCTTGGAATTCACACGTACACTATACACTCAATTGAACGTAATAACAGGTGTGTAACAGTCCCGAGCAGAGGTGCCATTTGTACCACAGAGACTACTACAGTCAATAAAGACAAAACAAGTTTACAACTCATCTCAAGTACGGGATTTTTGAAGACGTCACGGTGTTGGACCCTTTCAGCACCCGGGTGTTTTCGTGAAAAACCTGGCGCTGAAAGTTGTACCGAGCACCGAGCCATCACTGCTCCTTGCTAGTGTTATAGGTCTATTCCGCCAATCGGCAACGAGTTACGGCGGTCGGGAAACATTCACCGGCGGCTGTTTGATGTTTGGGAGAGGGAAATTCGTTCGAGAAAATTGTGTACTCCCGTATTTACAAATAAGCACTCGTTTATAAAATGTACAGTGTTTTATATACGCATCTTTATTGAATTAAATGTAACATGCCCTCAAGCTTTGCTTAGTTTTGTTTTAAAGGCAGTGGACACATATTGGAAATTACTTAAAATAATTATTAGCATAAACCTTTCTTGATTACAAGTAATGAGGAGAGGTTGATAGTATAAAACATTGTGAAAAGACTGGTCTTTGACAATTACCAATAGTGTATAGTGTCTTTAAGCTTTGCTTAGTTTTGTTTTAAGAGCAACCACTATAAATGCTGCATGTTCAATGCATTCCAAAACTAGCCGAAAAACATTCATTTGAATACTGCATTATTTTCATAAGCGCACTATATCAAAGCATCTGTTTGTCTGTGACGGTAACAACTTTACATTGTAATACTTCTGCTGTAATTTTGTTATCAATTAAAATAATATTCATATTCGAGTTCGTTTATTTCGAAGGCTTAGAGGCAAAATCTTACAAATCTCACAGCTTTTACAAAATCATGAAGGGTTTCAGGGGGGAAAAGGAAGCATTTTATGAACATGAATGTGGTTATTCGTTTGTTTAAATCATCGTTGAGTTTTATTCTAATGCTGACAATTTGTTTGCAGCATATTTTGACCATGACTCAAGGCATGTATGTAGCTAGGAAATTTAATAATTTTTAAGGAGAGCTTTTATTTTAAAGGGAACGTACATGTTTGTGTGATGACGTTCACCCCGGCCCACATTTATGTTTAGTTCACGCCCACTGGTCATGGTGATTATGTACACCTGGCTTTTCCATAAAGGTTAACATGCCCCCATGGTGGATGTTATGTAATAGTTAAGTATTTAAGGCACACCCAACGTCGACTCGTGGTCTGTATCCTTCAGGTGCGCCACCGAGACGACGGTGCATTATTCGTATATTATTTATCAAGTATATTTTTTAGTATTTCATTTGAGTTGTGTTTAAATAAAACACCCTGTTGTGGGTCTACGTTTTCAACAGAAGAAGAACGTTTAAGTTGTGTTTAATTGATAAGTTCGATCCCTTGGGCGGGATGGCTGAGGAGGCCAAACCGTCCATAACATTTGGTATTCACTCTTAAAAATAGTATTTTTCATTCCCGAGTGTTGAGCAGTAAATAATAACAAAACACAAACCGATAAGACGTTTGCTCAAAAACTGTTTTGCAATAATTTTGTAGATTATGTTTGTCTCACGTTGATGGAAAAACAAGATGATTCAAATGAACGTTCTCATGCAAAATAGACCGACAAGTAATTCCTCAGACATTTGTCCCTGAAAGCCAGTAGATTGGAATGATATAGGCCTGCTCTGTATAATACAATCAACCGTGCATCAATCAATGCGGTTTTAGAAACAGACAGATTGGAACAAAGTCTAACACTCTCCTATGACGAACAATCCTTTTATGGCATGCTCTTGTGAAACCTAGCAGTTTGGAATGAAATAGGCCTACCCTTAAAGGTACTTTGGTAATTGTCAAAGACCAGTATTCTCACTTGGTGTACCCCAGCATATGCATACCTTAACAAATATGTGACTCAATTGGTCACCAAAGTTGCAAGTGAGTAGAAGAAAAAACACCCTTGTTGCACACAACTTACATCTTTCTAGAAAACTACGTTACTTCAGAGGGAGCCGTTTCTCACATTGTATTATACTGGATGCGTTCGTTTAGCTTCCCTGGGTCGACCCCGGTGTGTGACGTTTTTTCCCCAGGACGAACGTGTGCAGATAATTACCCACGGCCGTCCTGGGAAAAAAACCGTCACACACCGGGGATGACCCAGGGAAGCTAAACGAACGCACCCAATAATCAACAGCTATCCATGGCTCGTTACCAAGCAAGTTTTTATGCTAACAAATTATTTTTAGTGATTACATAGCGTACAGTGCCTTTAAGTTCAAGAGACAGACTGGAGGGAAGTTTATACACTCTTCAATCAATGAACAGTCTCTTTATGACATGCTCCTGTGAAACCTAGCGGTTTGGAATGAATTAGGCATACCCTTGAGTTTTAGAATCAGGCAGATTAGATGAAGAAAAAATCGTAAGCACTCTTTGTATATGAACACTCCTTTATGACACGCTCATTGACGTGTTTGGAATTAAATAACACACCAAACTCTTAAAAGCCAAACCAATATGTATTCATCAAATTTAGTTTGATATTGTAACGTACAATGGATTTCACGTTTATTTCCTATTTCGATATTGGACATTCACATACATTTGTACAGCGAATGTCTACTTTTTATTTGACGCTTGAACGATCACTTACACGTTTGTACAGCGAATAAATTTCTACATTGCTGTTGGACATCGATTAGGCAATGCTGCCCAAATCTAAGTGAATGTCAAAATGTCGAAGTAACTTTACTGTCTTCTCTATAGATAATGTGACCTGTGACATCACATGTTTACAAAAGAGCCGCAGAGCCTGGACTTCATGCAGGCATGATTTGTACACAGCCTAATTGAAGAAAACATAAAATCTTACATTTTATGGACTTTCTTATCAACTTTTGATATGATGAAAGGGGGTCTATCTCCAAACTACTTCCATAACTCTTGGATTGATGTGGAAATTATGACACAAAATGTCAACTGCCCATGTGACCAGTGCAGTATCTCGCCTGCAAGACTAGCAAAAGAAGGTCACACTAATTGTAAACAAAAGTCACATGGTCTATAATGCATGAAATGTGTCTAATGGTTGGAATGATAGTTTTACAATGAAGAGAAGAATACCAGTTCCTAGTTTGACTTATAGAGAATTAGGACGACACACTAAAGTGACACCTTGGATTTGAATAATGGCGTCGTGTCACTACGTGGTGTGCGTCTTAAATTGGACTGGCTGTTATGTTAAAAAAATGTATCACTTTGTATTCTCTCTCATGAAGACAACCAAATCATGCTGATCGAAACGTAGAGTTGTTAAACCTGTCGTGACCTTATATATATTTATGTGTCGCCACATATTAAAAAAAGAAGTTGAGCACTTTGGGAGGTCAGTACATGCATTACTGAAAATATTTTGAGGTGAGCCTTGTGCAAATCTGATTTCACAGGTGCTTTGTTTTAACTTGGAACTTATGTTTGCTACAGAAGCACGTGTATTTTGTATTATCCATGAAACTAATATTTTTGAATGAATGCATTTTTCCAAGAAACCAATGGAGCATTCTTGTTCGCACCTTGTGTCTTGAAACTAAAGAACAGAATGGTAACCTACCAACCAACCAATGAATGCAGCAACGATGTAGCAACGATGCAGCTGCGACTTTAATGGCCGATCCTATTTCAACCGACGTCACATTGACGTCAGAATAATCAGGGAGAAAATGTTTCTCGAATCAATTAGTCCAACCTTTTAAATGGGTTAAATCGTTCGCTCTTTGCAACTGTTCACGATTCGGAATTCACATGCAACGGCCGTCGGGTTGAACCTAGCGACGTCCCATCACGCTCCGCTGGCGAATAAAAGAAGGCGATTTCACACGGGGCGAATATTATCGGTATGAAACGATCAAAGTGATGATGGTGATGAAGTATTGGCATTAAGTGAATATAGATGGCACGGACGGCAAAGTAGTGCTCAGAGTGAACAAACACAGCAAACAACTGGGGCTGCGTCAGAGACGAGGAAAGAGAGACTACACACTCGAGGGAAAGAGGATGAAGAAGACAGTCGCTGTTTCGCCTGCTTGTGAAATATAACCGTGAGTGTGAACTTTGTGTTGAAGGCCATTTTGATTGGTTCGAGTTCACATGAGAAGTTCCACATATACAAGTTGGATAGCATAACAATAGAGACGGGATACCATCGGTGAGTCAGCGACGCATCAAATGAGTAAATACCAACAATCCAAAACACGTATAAAAGGTCAAGTTTCATGGTTGCCAATCGTACAGTAAACACAGTTCTATAGTTTTCTACAAAGTGACCTACGTCGTGACTTTTCGTCAGGCTGACACTTCGCACTGAAGACGAGGGAAGTCAATACAACGTTAAAGACCGCTGTCTGCGCTGGACTGACCCCGACGCCGAAAGTAGTGTACGCGGTGAGAGAATTGGAACGGGAAGAGTTGACAGACGGAACGGTAGCTCGTACATACGGCCTGCCCGCTCCCTCGGAGTTCATCGGCCCGGAGTTGCCAGGAAAATTTGTCCGGTGTCTTTTTTGGAGGGCTTAGCCAACAAGCCGAGGAAAAGACTGACTATACTGTTGTTGTGACTGAATTCGGTAAGTAGACTTTGTGAAGTTGATTTTGTCTCTGTATATGTGAAGTTTTCTTATTAGGACAGTGCATAAAAGGATAACATGCGTAAATCAAAAGAAAGAAAAGAAAACGCTACCCACGCAATTGTCATTTCTGAAATGAAAACTATTGGTATACTTAAAGATAACATAGTCGTACTGATAACTAATACGTTACCAACTAACAGCAAACAAGCATGTTTTTTCACAAACATGTAGATGGAAATTGCATCGGTGATAAAGGATATTTATTTTGGTTTTATCCATTTACACCGATGTGTGTAAACACTGAATTACTTTCCCGAGTCCTGTGAAAAAGAGGTCGTCTTTGTTAAAGACAGGGGACACTATTGGTAATTGTCAAACACCAGTCTTCTCACTTGGTGTATCTCAACATATACATAAAATAACAAACCTGTGAAAATTTGAGCTCAATCGGTGGTCGAAGTTGCGAGATAATAATGAAAGAAAAAACACCCTTGTCACACGCAGTTGTCTGCTTTTAGATGGTTGATTTCGAGACCACAAATTCTAAACTTGAGGTCTCGAAACCAAATTCGTGGAAAAGTACTTCTATCTCGAAAACTATGTCACTTCAGAGGGAGCCGTTTCTCACAATGTTTTATACTATCATCCTCTCCCCATTACTCATTACCAAGTAAAGTTTTATGCTAATAATTATTTTGAGTAATTACCAATAGTGTCCACTGCCTTTAAGACACTGCTCTAGATGTAAAGGTCGTAGATTCGAATCCCACCGAGGAAAGTACTGAGTATACAGCGCTTACACACACAATTAGCATTTTGAAATGTAAGTAACATTAGAACTATGGTACTCATAAAACAATCAATAGTCAAGTCTACCTGCATGATGTGTTCAATTGGTGTGCGTTTGGAATGGACGCCGGAAACCTAAGCGCAAGGGCAGACACTTTATGAGCCGATATCGCATTTCAACGTAATATACGCCGCTCCACGTGCGGCCAGATTTGGTTACTTTATTAGGCTCACGTTAAATATGTATTTTATACTCGCAAATCAATATTGGAGTTGATACGACTGTCGGTTCGCAGTTACTCAACTTTCATCGCGATGGTATCACACAAGTGACAGTTCTATTAAGAGTCTTGTGAGTACGAGAACACACTTGAGCAGGACATTTCACAATCGGAGCTTTATTAAAGATGCTATGTCAGATCCCAAAAGCTTTGATTTAAAAATTTAATAGGTATTTTGATTGGGGTCGAGAAAGTTACAAGCTTTTATTTGAGCCATTGCTCAAAAAAGTCCGCCAATTATTAGTAGCAGTGAAGTAAAGTGCTCAAAATTAGTTTTCGTCGGGATCCCGACAATATTAACACGTGACCAATTCTTATGTGTTTTATAAGAAACGTTTTAAATTTTTGTTCTGGTTCCTGACCATTAAAAGTAAAACTTAAAATGTTTTCATTAAAGCGGGTGATACTCTTTGAAATACCATTCACTCAAAAAAATAATTTTTTTTAATGTTTTTAATCTGACATAGCATCTTTAAGGGACAGCAAAAGGGTGATAAATATTCCTTGCCCATTGGAAATTGATTTTTTTTTTTAAAGAAAGTTGGAATTTGTTGTGATCGATCGAGCCCCAAACTGCTGGGTGTGGGTGAAGTTAACATGTATCATCGCCCGATGAGTCAGATCTGCACACTATAGGGCATGTTTGCAGAACGCATTACTAAATATGTATAATCCTTTATCAAATCATGCATATAAGTGGAAGCTTTTATAGGATGGCCTAGGCGATACTCCCGTCGAGGCCTTTTAAAGTATACCTTTGGTTGTTGGAATCGTTCGATTGTTTTAAATTTATATTTTAGAGAACTTGGGTACTTTTTGTAACACAAAACACAATGTCCACATAATTACATTAAACTTACATCGCTTAAAGGCAGTGGACACTATTGGTAATTACTCAAAATAATTATTAGCATAAAACCTTACTTGGTAACGAGTAATACGGAGAGGGTTGATATTCTATAAAAGATGGTGAGAAACGGCTCCCTCTGAAGTGCCATAGTTTTCGAGAAAGAAGTAATTTTCCACGAATTTGATTTCGAGACCTCAGATTTAGAACTTGAGGTCTCGAAATCAAGCATATGAAAGCACACAACTCCGTGTGACGAATCTTTCATAGTTATCTCGCAACTTCAACGACCAATTGAGCTCAAATTTTCACAGGTTTGTTATTTTGTGCATATGTTGAGATACACCAAGAGAGTGAAACTAATCTGTGACAGTTACCTATAGTGTCAAGGGTCTTTAATGATATGGTTCATACTTCTGCAATGATTTGGGTAAGACAGTGAGTACTTTTCATTTAGATGAGTCTATGCTAAATAAAGTCATGGTATAAGTATGATCATCATGTATAATCAGCTGATTTATAAATCAATACAAAAAAATAGGTCGAAACAATTATAATGCCTCTAAGGATCGCCTTGAGGCAACTTATGAAGATTCAAATTTCCCTGGTGTCCGTTTGTAAATGCTACGGGTTGGGGCTAGACAGTTGGTTGACATTTACCAAAAGGTTGGTCTTTAACTGCCACGGTTAAACAATAAGGGCACATCAAGTGAAGCGCAATGCTTTTCTTTTTGGTAAAAAATAAATAAAAGATGAACCTAAAAAAGCTGTCTCAGTTGTAATCTGCATGCGGTCATGATAAAGAATGAGAGAAACAGTTCTGTCGAAAAACTTAAATTGTGCGCGACACCCCCTCTAAAACTCGGTGATTACTTCAAAAATATCCCATCCCTATAACATAATTGAACATTGACAACACTGGCAAATCAGTGAAAATCATCACAATAAAACACTTTTTGGTAAAAACCTCGTTTTTTTTCTTTTGCCAGAGTCACTTTCCCCACACTCTTTCAGTTATAGTTTTCAGTTTAAAACACACCTCACAAATAAATTGTGAACGTAACATCAAATTTATAGGTGAACAGGCTTCTAGTGAAAACCAACGAAACCGATTGAAGCTTTTTGGTCGTGGACTTCATAAACGATTGCTGCCATCAAAATAAGCAAAATTTATTTGTGGAGAGGTTTGGGACTTAAAAGACACTGGACAACTTTGGTAATTGTCAAAGAGCAGAATTCTCACTTGGTGTATCTCAACATTATATGAAAAAGAACTTTGAAAATGTTCCCTCTATTTGGCGCCGAAGTTGCGAAAGAATAATGAAAGAAAAAACACCTTTGTCGCACTTGTCGTGTGCTTTCAAAAGCCTTGAATTCGAGACCTCAGCTGAGGTTGCAATATTCAATTCAAATATTTGAGTGAGAAATAATTTCAAATTACCTCTTTCTCAAAACTACGTTACTTCAGAGGGAGCCACTTCTCACAATGTTTTGTTACCCCACCAACAGCTCTCCATTGCTCGTTACCAAGTAAGTTTGTATGCTAACAACGATTTTGGGTAATAACCAATAGTGTCCGGTGCCTTTAAAGACACTGGCCACCTTCGGAAATTGTCAAAGACCAGTCTTCTCATTTTGGGTATCTCAACATATGCACAAAATAACAAGCCTGTGAAAATTTGGGATATACATTTAATAAATGAATTTTCTATGAAATAATATACAATTTATTAAAGCATTGCGAGCTTGCAGACCGAGACTGTTCAATCCCTGGGTCACTTTAGGTTTCCATGAGATTATCCAGCCGTGGACCAGCTGGCCTTGAATAACAAGTAAGCCATATTGCCTAATATCCCCACCCAACAAGCAAACAATGCCAAACTTGATGTATGACAACAATATCAAACCCTTTCGTTTGTCATGATGTTTTGTTCCGTAAACCTGTCTCGCTTCGCATGAAAAATTACCTTCAAAGTACAAGGTATATTGCAGACATCATATTAACGTCCCCAAATGTCAGTTGGTATCGTACGGTGTTGAAATGGTGAGACGGACGAAAGCTTGTTCCGTCCGTCTTTCTCCGCATGAAGAATTACTTTAAAAGCACTCAGTAGTGTAGAACAACGTTCCCTTGGTCGGATTTTGTACGGCAAGAACATGGCCAGACGAAAGTTACATTGGTTTAATTAGCAAAAGTACTTTCAACCCCACCTTTTTCCTCATTGTAAAACAATTTACATTTCGATTGCATTTGGTTTCGAATGGATTTTCTTTCAATCAAAGAATAAGTGAATAAAGGTACCGTGCCGGCACAATGTTTACTTAAAAAGCTTGCATTGTGAGAATGAATGGCCTTGGGAGTGGCCGTGACCAGACAAGGTCGCTGAAAACTCCTCTTCTTTAGCATGTGTTGTAGCTGAAGTCGAAATCAATTGATTAAGACAAGGCCTTGTACGCATTTTATACACGATTCCATCTCTGTAGGTTATGTAGTTTTCTCTATTATTTTTGATAAACAGACTCCCTATTTTGCTTCCATGTGTACGTATTACAGTGACGTTGCCTCTTTAGTTAAACCTTCAATCTATTTCACTTTGAGGCACTCCATGCACGACCATAACACAGCATTTATATTCAGTAAAACTTCATTCTAGCCGTGCAAAATTACCATTCAATTTAGCAGAGTACATGGACAATAAGGATTGAAGCGAAAAGATGCTGCAAATTCGAATGCCATTTTGAGTGGATTGCTAAATTGAAAAAGGTCTCGGGAGGAACGTCTTGGCTTCGAATCCCAAACGAGTTGCGTGGGCTATGAGTGTGTTATCTAGCCCCCCCCCCCCCCCCCCTCCCCCCAGGAACCAAGGAGCAGTCATCAGACCTACTTAATGGTGTCAAACCAATTAGAAGATTGATCAAAGTACAACTCATTTTACTGATTGAGGAAAAAAACATCGCATGGTGACCTTAATCGGTCAAGTGCATTCGATGGTAAGAGACTGTGCAAGTCTCGCGCGAATCAAATAACGAGAAAACAACCAAAACAAATTAGTTAAAGCAAAATGTCATGAGATGTCATGAAAATGAAAAACAGCTCAACTGGTAGAGCGCCGGCACGTTAATCTGGAGGTTGTTGGTT
This sequence comes from Asterias rubens, assembly GCF_902459465.1. Taxonomy (NCBI): domain Eukaryota; kingdom Metazoa; phylum Echinodermata; class Asteroidea; order Forcipulatida; family Asteriidae; genus Asterias; species Asterias rubens. The sequence continues at coordinate 6,598,523 of NC_047069.1, read as the reverse complement.
CGAATCCCACTCTATTAAATTCTTTGTTCAACCCCCAAAGTCAATTAAAAATTCATCCAGTCAGTTTCCCTTGTGGTTTATATAGAAAATGAAAATAATTTTTAGCATAAAACCTCACTTGGTAACGAGTAATGGGGAGAGGTTTATTGTATATAACATTGTGAGAAACGGCTCCCTCTGAAGTGACGTAGTTTTCGAGAAAGAAGTAGTTTTCCACGAATTTGATTTCGAGACCTCAAGTTTAGAATTTGAGGTCTCGAAATCAAGCATCTGAAAGCGCACAACTTCGTGTGACAAGGGTATTTTTTATTTCATTCATATCTCGCAACTTCGACGACCAATTGAGCTCAAATTTTCACAGGTTGGTTATTTTATCCATATGTTTAGATACACCAAGTGAGATGACTGGTGTTTGACAATTACCAATAGTATCCACTGTCTTTAAACGTTCAAATAAATCAAATTATTTGTTAAAGTTCAAGGTGAACAAAATTTAAAAAACTTCAGAATCGATGGTTATTCCTTTAGAATTCCCAACTGCGAATCACGTCCAAATGCGTGCGACCCTTGCTTAGGTTTAATGAAAAAAGAACGTCAGTTTGCCAAAACGGAGATCCAGTCATATTTTCGAAGTTTCTTGATTTTTACCATTATACATTACAATGGCTAAAGTTGACTTTCCTGGCAATACTAACGATGTACTTTTCACAGCCAACAGACTACGTTTTACTCAAGCATTGAAGCAGAATCGCACACACGAAAAACTAATTAAAGACAGTGGACACTATTGGTAATTGTCAAAGACTAGTCTTCAAAGTCCGTGTATCTCAACATATGCATAAAATAACAAACCTGTAAAAATTTGAGCTCAATCGGTCGTCGAAGTTGCGAGATAATAATGAAAGAAAAAAAACGCCCTTGTCACACGAAGTTGTGTGCTTTCTGATGCTTGATTTCGAGACCTCAAATTCTAAACTTGAAGTATCGAAATCAAATTCGTGGAAAATTACTTCTTTCTCAAAAACTACCTCACTTCAGAGGGAGCTGTTTCTCACAATGTTTTATACTATCAACCTCTCCCCATTACTCGTAATCCAGAAAGGTTTTATGATGATAATTATTTTGAGTAATCACCAATAGTGTCCACTGCCTTTAAGGCCGATGGGACAAACTTAGTATCGGCAGTTGCAAAACGCGCAAGACTTGAACAGGGCCCAATTTCATGGCTCTGCTTACCGCCGAATTCTGCGCTTACGATCAAGATTCCCCGCTTCACGTGCAAGCGCCGAATTTCTGCGCTAGCCTTGTATGTAAGCGTATAATGCCTATAGTAACGTGAAGTACGCACGCGCAGAAGCCAAAATTCGCCGCTTACCCGTGAAATACGCTTGCCGTAAGAACGGAATTCCCTGCTTCCGTAAGCGTCGATTCTGTGCTTACCATAAGAAAGGCCATGAAATTGGGCACAGTACTGCAGAGCATAAACAAAACGAGTATATATCGAGAATATGAACTATACCATTAATCGACACGTGGTTTTCTACTTGCCCGATAACGGTTGAGCACAAAAACTACTGGATTTCCAGCAGCATTCAATCGCACCGTGTCAATCGATTTTCCTGTGGATTTCTTTTCACAGAACCCGGGAGAGTACCGAGATAGTGCTTAAAGACACTGGACACTAATGATAATTTACTGGGCACTAATGGTAATTGTCAAAGACCAGTTTTCTCACTTAGTTTATCTCAACATATGCACAAAATAACAAACCTGTGAAAATTTGAGCTCAATTGGTCGTCGAAGTTGCGAGATAATAATGAAAGAAAAAACACCCTTGTCACGCGAAGTTGTGCACTTTCAGATGCTTGATTTCGAGACCTCAAATTCTAAATCTGAGGTATCGAAATCAAATTCGTGGAATATATCTTCTTTCTCGAAAACAATGTCACTTCAGAGGGAGCCGTTTCTCCAATGTTTTATACCATCAACCTCTCCCGATTACTCGTCACCAAGAAAGGTTTTATGCTAATATTTATTTTGAGCAATTACCAATAGTGTCCACTGCCTTTAATACACTTCGGTGTGAGGGTGAATAGAAAATGATAAACTCTCCACTGCAAAATCTGTTTTCGTTCTCCCGGCATTCACCCCGAATTTGTCCCCGTATTCAAGGAAAAACAAACTCCAACCAATACCCCAGTATAAGTGTATAGCCGGTCATATAATTCCATATCCCTCGCTGGAACGTGGGTATTAGGTTTTCATCTTTTCTGACCCAAAATCACACACGCGCCAACAAATTTAAATCAATAAATCGTGGTAAATGCCCTTAGTGTTGTAACATAAGCAGCTCACCGATTCGAGGGCCGTCCATCTTCAGTGGTTCTCCCAAAGTGTTGGTTTACACGGGGGGCACTTCAGTTCAAATTCACCGCAGCCTTAAACCCCATTGCACTTGCACTCTCCATCACAGATAAATGTCATAATATTGTTTTCACTTAACCCACATATTCGGTTAACAAGTGCGGCTAGGCAGATTTAGAGCTAACTGAATATGGGCTCAAGGACCTGAATGGTAATTTTGGCGAGCCTTGTTTATTTGGTAAGCTCACAGTATTGTAATATCATACTATTCCACTATTCGTGCATAATTGAAATATAAATTTGTAATGTTTCGCGTCGAACTGGTGTGTGAAAAAAAAATCAAAACGCTTAACGAAAACAATAAGATTTGAAAGTGCACTATTATTTGTAACATAAGTTTAGCTTTAACGGTGCATCCGTTTGAGTTTTTTTTTTTAAGGTTTTGTGTTTGACTAATTCAAAACAGAACAGTTTAAAGTTAAATAAGTATATATCAAACCACCCTTTAAAGCCTTTGTCTTGGTATAGCACAAGACCTAATTGGAGGGTGTGGGTGGGGCTTTTTAGACTTTTGTGAAACAGACTTCCTATTTTTCAATGAATTTATCTTGCACGTTGTCATTGCTGCATGCAGTGCTGTCGTGTTCTAGAGGGATTGTGTGCCACGTTGGTGTTCAGAGTTGCGTTTAGCCTGACTGTGGCCAAATTTGCACACCAAGTATACGAAAACAGAAATAGAAGTTGAACCCAGCACTAATTTGAAAAGGGAATTCGAAACAATGGAAAGTGGGTTAAGTTGCTCTCGGCTTCGGAACCGTCTAAACAGTGACATGGGAGCCCATAAATGCGGACCAGCCATGTTTCAAACATAACCAATACCCTAAAGCAATATTGCTATAAACAAACTTTATGAACTTATCTTAATTATTGGCTTAAAACGCGACACTTTCATAACTTGTCCAACAACAGAATTCCATAAGCTGAAACATTGTTCACCTTCCGCAGAAAAAAATATAGGATTCTTAATAATTTTATAAAGAATTCCCTCGCAGAAAAAGGGAAGGATTCTTAAAAAAACCGGTGATGAGTCGAGCCTAAACAAAGCGGCTCCCACGCGAGCAATATGACATTTTTAAACTATCACACGCACGCAGCAAGTCACGGTGGCATTGTCGAGACTGGGGGAATTGGTTTAGGTCTACTGTTTCCTTCATGATTACTTATGGCCACAAGAGACATGGCATTGCAATGATTCAGCACGATCAAACATCCTTGAAAAATTATGACCAGACATGACAACAAAATTAGCACGTTGACCATAATATGTATGTACCAGAAGATGGTACAAACAAGCTTCATAGAAATTGGGGGGGGGGGAATCTGAAGACATTGACCTTTACAGTACCTTATCCCTATGAAAAGACAAGCAATGCCATTTACATATAAACAGCTTTATATATACCAAATCCCCCTGTCAAACATTGGCTATTTATTTCGAAGATCAACTTCATATACCATGCACAGTTTTATGGAAAAACTGATACAAAAATTGACCCGAACGGGGATTTGAACATATATACCCCGGGCATAGTGTCCAGTGCCTTTAACAGAAGAGTTTGGTCGTGTACTGAATCGATACTTCGTCCAAAATGCAAAACAATCTGCTCAAGCTAACTCTTAAAACTGTGAACGATTGCCAACACTTGTGATGGTAATGTTAAAACAATATTTACCGAGCGAAAGTAGTAATAAAATTGTTCCCAAGCTGAGAGTGAACTCAGGCTCCAACGTTTTCGCCTTTAATCGACAGTGGTGCATTATATTGTATCAAATTTCACATAATATTATTTCTCTTCACATTATTTATGGTAAATGATTACTTATAATTGTTACAAATCATGACAGTGTTTTTGTTTGTCGCGAGCAGTTTCTTCCTCGTAATTTTACACATCCGATGAGCGGTCACGGGGCGCATTGAGAAAACAAAATGTAGGCCTACGCAGTTTCAATGTTGAACAATATTATTGTAAAAGAAAACACTAAAAGATTGGTTAATTTCGAAAACAACATTGACAAGTTTCAATCTAAGTTTCAACGTTTCGATCGCCGTAATTATTGCGTTGGGTTTTTTTTCGTTGAATGCGTTATATCACCAAATTTGGGTGGTTTAAAAATATAATCGCCTTTATATTGCTCGAAGTATGGCGATATAACGCAGTGACAGCGATACAATGCAACAGGCGACAAATGCAATAAAACACAGAAATATAAATAACGCTATAGGCTATATCGCAACACTTCGCTAATACAACGCCGTAAAAATTCACAAGAGTTCTCTAGAAACTGCACTCGTTTCACATTACTAATACTGTTCGACATTATGTTTTCCCCCCATTACGTTCATACACTAGGTCTGTATCTTAACTAGATTTTTATCTCATTAAAAACTAAAGCCAGTCGGCTTAATAAGTGCGCATCTATTATTATTCGTATGCATTTTTAATTTAATCCTTTTTGCATGAGAGTACGATGTTTTTAGTTTGATAGTCTAATGTCGTGGTCATTTTGTTCTTGTATGAGCGTTTTCCCCTGTGTTTGGTCAATGTTATTCCCTGAAATTCTACTCCAACGTTCGCGGCAAGGTACTTTTAAAGCACTTGGAGGAGAACAACTGTCCGCAACTGTCAGCACATGCTGAAAATTGGTTAAAAGGGTTTTGGTACCTTTCGTAGATCAATTGGTGGACATGACATTAACTCCTACACACTATTATGTAATAGAAGTAGCAGCCTCATTTATAATTTTTTGAGAAAGAAAAAAGTGAAAATCACAGAGCAACGTTTTCAGGAGAGTGCGTTGCGACCAAACAGGTCCCTCGCTAAGGATTTTAATAGCATTTTAGTTTCTTTGATTATGATTATAGTTTGCTCTTAAAAATATATATCAAGTTGTTCTTATTACTATTTATTATTATTTTATTTCTCTACACAAGCTCATTAAAATTACACACAAAGGAGATAGAAAAAAGATATGGGGAAAGGCAAGACTATAAGGAGGAAAACGTAAATTTCCATAAAACTTCTGTTGATATGTTAAACAGTCTGGGACTAAACGACCAAAGGGAACCGGTGTTTCGGTCCAGAATATTCGTTTCAGTTCCCGTCGTTATGAGATGTTCGTAATCTATAAAATATATAGCTGTTCCTGTTCTTTGTCTATTTGCATATCTTTTATGGCAAATAAACTCAAATACTAAATGACATCTGTCACTGTGTTTATTTTATGCACAACTATTAATGATCCATACATTGCAAACTTGTTCAATAACATTTCCTCATTCGAACAGTACAGTTGACGTGCATCGTTTACTCGGGAACATGATCACAAATTATCTTGGAAATTGCTCTCAAGTTTGTAACATGATACCACTGTTTCTTTAAGGGGTGATGTAACATCGCTAGAGTTTGGAAACAGTATATATTTCATTCCTCCGGGCAAAGCAAAAATTGTTGAAGCAGGTGTGACATTCTTCAGGCAAGATATTTCGCCGATATCGGGGGGGGGGGGGTCTGTGAAATATTGCGCCGATATCGTCTTTTCACGCGATAGGAATTATAACGATGAAAATGCAAGTATTTCAGAGTCTAAATGCCTACTCCAAATTAGGAAAGTAACATCTCAAACGATTAATGCCTCCAACAGATTATCCCAAAGGTGTCTTAAAAGGAAGTATTTAACATTGTTGTCCTTCTTGAAACATAATGTATTGTTATATTGCAAACGGAACTACATGTACATGAGTTCATTGTCTTTATTTGAACATAATGTATGGTGTATTCTACAATTACTCTTTAATAAGGTTCTAAAATACTTCCTCCTTGAAACGTGATGTATGTTTCTATTAAAAATAGAAATATTTGATTTAATTGTCTTCATTGAAACATAATGTATGGTATTATTACAAAGTGAACTATTTGAGTTCACTGTCTTTATTGAAGAAAAAATGTATAGTATATTCACAATTAATCTATTGTATAGTTCTAAAATACTTCCTCCTTGAAACAAAATGTATGTTTCTATTAAAAACAGAACTATTTGATTTAATTGTCTTCATTGAAACAAAATAAATGGTTTCTATTACAAAATGAACTACTTGAGTTCACTGTCTTTATTGAAGAAAAAAATGCATGGTGTATTCACAATGAATCTATTGTATGATTCTAAAATACTTCCTCATTGAAACAAAATGTTTGTTTCTATTACGAACAGAACTATTTGATGTCATTGTCTTTATTGAAACGTAATGTATGGTGTATTGCATAATGAATCTTTAGTATAAAATAATAAGGACAATTCTATATTTTTAAATTTATATACCTTATAGGTCCTTTGGGTTTGTAAGCAGCTTGCAACAGCTAATTCTGGGGGGGGGGGGGTTCGTTCGGAAATACTATTTAGTTAATTATTCAAGCATTACTTGACAATTAATTACAACAGCATGAATATCAACTGCAACGTCTGCGAATTGAATGCGCAATGTGGCAATCCAAACAGCATTAAATATTACTCAGTAACTTGAAGAAATATTTACACAATGGGGAAAATGTAAAGAAATGTACACAGTATGTTTAGTGCCACAGCTGTTTCAATATCATGCGGTACCATGACCGGGTTGTCGACTAATGAGACGGTATCCGCATTATTCGGCTATTCGGATAGATGTGCATGCCAACACACGTGATATTTGCAGTATCGATTATTACATCGGTATTAGCAACATGTTTAACACCTTTGATTTATACACTGCTCTATAATTACAACGGTCGTGGGTTCGAATCCAACCTAAGTAGTATGCCTGTGATTTTTTTTTCACAGAGCCGGGGAGAGAACTGAGCAAACGGCGGTATATATTGGTGAAACAAAAACACAGAATTCTTCCCCAATGCCAATGTCCATCTATTAAACTTTGGTATTGTCCTTTACGCCCAAACTATACGGTTGAGACGGTCCCCTCTGTTTTGGTGGGACACGCCTACCTTTATAATTTCCACACATTGGGCAAGTCTAACAACAGATGGGTGGCCATCTTGTTGTTGTCACCCATTCAAATCAACAAAACAAAACCGAGGCTGGGGGTCTGTTCACCTGTGTGATAGACTGAGAAGCACTATTCGAAACTTCGCGTGCAACATTGTGAAACATGGCAATGTTGGCGACCGCTCATGCAAATAAACTGGCGGGGGGAGGGGCTAAAACAGTCTGTTCACCTGTATAGTAGAATAAAGACTATTCGAAACTTTGCGTGCAACATGTGAAACGTGGCAATTTCGGCAGCCGCTCATGCAAAGCTATTAGCAGAATTTTCGTGCGTTTCACTAACTTTTTTCTTAACAACTTGTGGGATCCACCACATTGTGGTTAACCGTTCAGAAAATGTCACTGTTTTTCAAGTATAGAGCATGAACTCACTTTCAGTAGATTGAGAAACATCGAAACTTCGCGTGCAAAACAGAAAACATGGCAATGTTGGCGGCCGCTCATGCAAATCTATTAGCAGAACTTTCGTGCGTTTCATTCACTTTGTTCGAACAACTTGTGTGATATCCACCGCATTTGAAGGTATTTACATGGTGTTACCGCAAACCTATTCTATGAGGTATTTCCCTTTCAGAAATGTTACAACTGTTTTTCCAGTAAGAGTATTGAACTCACATGCTTTGTAGTCAGGTCATTGGCGCTCAACATGACACTAGATTGGTGAACTAAATGAAACAAGTACGTATATTACAAACAAGTTTGATGTTTCCCCCTTTTGGTGTGTCACTTTTCTGCCGACAACAAAGGCTGTCTCAAGTTCATGCCCGATTGGCTTTGCATCTAATGTATTCATTGTTATTAGCTTCATGGTGTATACAAGGCTACTTAAATGTGGTCTCTGTTGCTTTTATGAATTATTCAGGCAGAAGCACAACGGGAAATGAACGTATAACAGTCATTTCAAGCTGTGCATTAGAGTGGTCTGTATAATATTATTGCAATGGTAATGGCATGACAAAATTATGATAATTTGCTCTCTTCTGCTGATGTGCACAGCATAAAGTGACGCCTTGGTATCGAATTATGTCGACATCATTGTAAAAATATTGCCGAGATTTAAAATGCAGAGACTAGACTTGTTATGAACATGGTGACGTGCTATACGCTGTTTTCTGTGATCACAACAACCATGCAGTAAGCCGAGCGATATACAAAAGACTGCAAGTTATCATGTTATTTGCCCGACTGAAGGTTCTATACATAATGACGTCACTGACAGTGCTCAATGACGTCGTTGTGACACCCAAAATGTAGCCCAAGACCCAAGGGGATCCCCTAACCCTACGTAAAAGCAGTCCCAACCTAATGAAGTCACAACCATGTGCCTAATAAATGGTACAACGTGTATGCAAAGCTATGTTTTAATTATGAGACTCATTCATATTATAAGGTTGGGTTTATGTGGCGCAACCTGCCCTTTCTCTCATAACGATAAGTGTACTGTCTTCGTTTACGTGCGCGACACACAATGGAGTGTCCGAAGGTTGAAGCAATATTTGTTGCAGCTGTCTATGGTCAAGGAAACAAGTGCCCACTATACTCCGACAGTGAACAAAGCAACTTTAGTTCGATGCACAACAAGGCCAGTCGCGCATGACACTCAGGATGCCCCATAGAGCAGAGGGTATCCCCCAATGTTCCTGTACTTTAACACATTATTTTCCTCTTGCGTCGAGAAGTACCTCAACTCAACCCCTACAACCCTTTAAAGTGTATTGAGATTCTAAGCACACAACGAAGACATAATGTTGGGATACACATGCCCAAAATCGAACACCAAATGCCATTCGCGCACTTCAACTTTATAAGACGCAAACTTGGCACAACGAAGACATAATGTTGGGATACACATGCCCAAAATCGAACACAAAATGCCATTCGCGCACTTCAACTTTATAAGACGCAAACTTTGCACAACGAAGACACAATGTTGGGATACACATGCCCAAAATGCCTGTAAAGCTAGTTGCAAACACTACCAGCTTACATACTGTTCAAGCAATCGCACAACATCAGTAAACAGTATTTTCCAAAAGCCCACACTTCGTGTATCACAACTTAAATATAAAATAAACAAGAAAATAACGGGAAAACCCACCCTTGTTTCCGCACGTTTCGCCATGTCATGACATGTGTTTAGAATAAATCCGTTATTCTCGATATCGAGAATTGATAATTGTTTTAATGTTTTCTCAAAAAGTAAAGCATTTCATGGAATAATATTCCGAGGGAAGTCTTTCACTATTACCTTCTGTAAACCCTGTTAGTTACTTGTAAATCGGTGAACTTTTAATTGTTGTTCTGTTCACAAAGTGTCCAATGGCTTTATAACAATATGGCTCGACTGTGGTTTGAATCCAATTCGATCGCATCCAAACAGGTTGGAGTGAAACTACTATTGCTACTGGTCCTCGCAGAAGTAATTTACACGGGGTCGTCATAATGCCTGAGAGCGACGGGCCCTTTCAATCTATACGTAGATAATGCATAAAAAGGATGAGACATTATAAAACAAGTCTCTTATAAATATATGATGTGTCGGTGAAGATTCGTAGAGAGTTGACTCATGCCAACTGACAAGGTGTCGATATCTCTCCTAGGGTGACCTCAGTTTTGCCGTAAGACCTTCGGGGAAAAAACTGGTGCAAAATCCGTACGTGTTACATTGTTATTTTTTACTCGAGACTTTTTTGCATCTTATTTGTGTGTTTGTTCATTTTTAAAGTGGCGACAGAGAAGCAGCGATGAGAATCACGCCTGGATGCTGTCAAAAGTATCGACTCGGGAAGGCAAAGGAAAAATAATTCATATGGAAATGCTATTCCGCCCCACACCTCGAAGGTTGAGGAGGTGTTAGGTGACCGTGAACTGTCGGGATGTGTCCGGGGGTTAATCGTGGCTTGGACACGGCCAAGAGATGCTGTCTATGGCTTGGTGCAATTAAGTCGAGTGTATCGCTAAATAGAGTCGTCATCTGATATATTCTTTGGGTGAGGCTCGGGAATAATCGAACTCATCTGGCCGTTCTCGCCCCCAAAAAATTGCAAGAATTCATGCACCGACTCATACTTTATCCGCGTGCTTGTTTTGTAGAGTTGCCATAAGAATATTTATTACACTGGTTTCATTTTACATTTACACTTCTGCGATCAATTCTACATCGGTGACAAAACCTCTCAAGTGTCTTTGTACATTGAAGATACTAATTTGTCGGCAACAAAAATTAACTTATATTGAACATTTTCTCATTTCAGTCAATAGAGGGCAGTATATCGGACACCCCCCCCCCCGCCCCCCTCAAGGACCAAATAAATCTCTCAATAAGGCTGAATAAAGTCAAATAAACTTTTCAGACAAGTTACTGTTGGACAGTTCAGACAGTTCAGACATATTGGACAAACTTGTAAGTGTCCAAAACCAAAAGAGACGAAAGTTGACACGATAACACACACAAAATATAGCCAGTAGAAACACGATTCAGTGCATCAACTTCCAATGGCCTGAGCGAACAATCAACATTTATATCCTTTAATAGAGATGCTTATCATTGGATTTTCAAAATAATTAATCTAATGTTTTCAACCCGCACCTGATTCCATAGTACGAATCATTAAGTTCCCAACAATTAACGTGTAGTCGTTTTCACCGGGAAAAATACCTCATATTTTTAATGAATATTGTGCAACCACTGCTGGGTGCACAAACTGCACCGTCCAGACCCAGCAAGTCTACATAACAGAACACATTACCGTAATGCCTTTAATTGCAGTGGTAACTGTAGCCTCAAATCCACTCTGATTACGTACTCATTACAGTATTTTTGAAGTATCCTTCAGATAAGCTATATAGACATCCTGCCTTTAGGGGTGACTTCAGGAGAGGCGGAGACTATATTATTATCTAATTTGGTTTGGCTTATTTTACAATCTATATAATTACGACCTTCTGTTAATGCGATCGAATGGTTCGGTAATTATGGCAGAGTCATCCAAAATAATCTAAGAAAATTTTGATATAATTATATACGGCATTTAACTTACAAGGGGTCGATGAGATATACAAATGCATGGATAGTCCTAAGTTAGGACGAGTCACTGGTCCTAACTCGAGATAAGACTAGTCCTAACTCTTTGTAAAATCCACCCCACGACTGGTGATAATCCAACTGCACTCTCAATAAATACTGGACCAGAACGAGCAGGAGAGCAGGGTTTGGACCTACCGGAGGAGCCGGAGCCGTTGCCCTAGGAAATCGGTCGGTCCCCGGAGATTTTGTCCCCCGATAGAAACTTGACGTGGGCTGAAGGAGGATGTTTCAAAAGAGGGCCCTATCAGTAGTAGTTTTTCCATAGTACCCTGTATGGGGAACAGAATCTCCTGCCACACCGGCCTGGCCTGGGTGCAGCAAAGGTTCCCAGGTCAGGCTAACCCTGGTTTTTCCACCACACATACACCTCTGAGTATATGTTCCTGCGTCAGGTTGAGGTGTCATTTAGTTCTACTGACCTAGACATGGGGCAACCCGATGGGACCCGGGTGCAGATCAATTCTGAGCCAAGAGTTTAAACAAACGACGGTGAAACTTACCCGTGATCATGTCCTCTTGGTTTCGAAGCCTCCTTTTGTTTTAGCGTAGACCCCTTTTCAACCTGTTAAGAAAAAGAAAATTGTACAATTGATTTTTTCAGTAAAGTAAATACTTTTCATAATCACTCTTCTTAAAGATAGCAATATTGGTTAGAAGCCTATAGCACATTTCGATAGTTAAAGCATTTTGAAAAACATTTCACTTCGAAGTAATATGGTTGTATACAAAATGTGTATTAGTTTTTGTGCCCCAAACTTGAATCCGAGAAGCGTTACTGCGGTAACGCTTTTTAGACTGAGTATTCCTAGTGGTGACTATTCTGCCTGCATGGACATTTTTCGCTCCTGATTTTCGGCGATATCTCTGGAAAGCTTCCCTTAAAATATTACTCGCTGAGGTGTTGTAGACTTTGAACAAAATGAGTGAAACAATGTCACGAAAATTATTATGGCATTGTTTTACTCGTTTTCTCAAAAACTACAGCACCTCAGCAAGTAGGCTAATATTTAAAGGGAAGATTTCTACCATCGATATCTTCAAATCGTGTAGTTTAATGTGGATATAGTGGTTTGTGTTAAAAAAATAGTACCAACATCCTTTAAATAAAAAAACACAAACGTGAACTTCTTTTTGTTCTGAAGGTGTGGAGGTGTCAAGTGGAGGGGAGTATACTCCACCTCCCCCCCCCCCCCCCCCCCATGTCAATGTTTTTGAATTCATACTAGAAGCTCTTCATCGATTGAGTTCACAGCTACGTTGATATAACCGGAGGTCAAGCACGCTCTTGTAACACACGCGCAGGAAAACTCACATTTTTATGTCAGTAGTTTGTGGTCCGCATAATACAGTGGCATCCTATATCGATTGACGACAGGTTCTAAATGGTGCACTGCAAAAAGGACTTCACCACTCAGTTTGTCGAAGCGAGGAAAAAGCCACCTTTCCACCACGGAAACACTTTTGTTCCGTCTCTCTCCATGTTTCCAATGCCGTGCGTTCGATAGGTTCACACACCTTCACGCTTACCGTGATGGACGCACACATCGAGGGCCAGGTGTGACTCTCAGATGCATTATTTACTTTAGAGACAATTTGTATATTATTTCCCTTGGTCCACCGTTTATATATATGAAATAATTGGCCCTTTCCACTCTGTATCTCTTATCCCCGTGGAATACAGCCCTGGGGAGGCCGGTGCCCCCACGGTAATACCCGCCACACCACGCGGGTTCTTGTTACACGTTTCAAGAAAACCCCGGGGTTTTACCGCTTACCCCCACCCGAGGGGCAGGGGTGGCTTTTCCCCGGGGTAAAACAAATTAACATATAAAACCACAATGTTCTCAACGACCAAATCTCATTTCATGTCAAATCAAACGACGGACTCGTAAACCTTGTTTTTGCCAAGTGCGAAAAATAAAACACGCCATAAAAAATGGTTGTTCCTTTTTGTAACACCCCATCGCTAAGACAAGACAGAACAGATGCAAAGGAGTTCTTCAATCACTTGCAATGATTTGAAACGACAGAGCGGTGTTCGATTTCAGGATTCCAATTAAGGCCAGACATGAAGCAACACATATGCTGGAGACAGTTGAAATATAGATTTTCCCTATAGCATATAACGACTATTTTTCTAACGGTTCTATTGCTTGGTAACACCCCGAACAAAAATAACACGATACATAAATAAACAACGACACAATAATTTTAACAAATCAATCAACAAATAAAAACATACTAAAATAATACACAAACTACAGATAAATAACCCCCCAAAAATATAACAATTTGTAATTTAAAGACACTAAACACTGATTTGTCAAAGACCAGTCTTCTCACTTGGTGTATCTCAACACATGCACAAAATAACAAACTTGAGCTCACTCGGTCGTCAAAGTTGCAAAATAATACAGAAATAAAAAAACACCCCTGTAACACGAAGTTGTGTGATGCTTGATTTTGAGACCTCAAATTCTAAATCTGAGGTCTCGAAATCAAATTCGTGTAAAATTTCTTCTTGCTCGAAAACTTCGTCACTTTAAGAGGGAGCCGTTTCTCACAATGTGTTATACTATCAATAGCTCCCCATTACTCATTACCAACAAAGGTTTTAGGCTGATACTTATTTTTGAGTAATTAACAATAGTGTCCACTGCCTTTAAATTATTTAAAAAATCCTTCTTGTTAATTTGTTGTTTAGGCCTATATACGTACATGTACTGTGCTTCACTGTTTTCAAAATAGTGAAATTAATACGTCGATTAATACGTTTGGTTATCACTCTAAAAGGTAATGACAAACAAATTGGGGTGATGGGGTCAAGTAACATTGACAAGTATCAGTTGTTATGCGCATACAATTGAAATTGAGAAGCGATGCTGTCGGTAACGCTTTTACTGTTGGTATAGCTTATCAGATTTGTGTACTCCAATCGCACTGTATTCTTCCTACGTGGACGATATCTCAAAAACACGACCTCTTTGTGAATTGCCTTTTTAACTTTGCTGAAAACAATATACATAATTGTTTATGATTTAAACTATCGAACGGTTCAAAATAGCAATAGGTAACCTTTCCCTTTAGATAAAGCCGTGAAGCTTTAGCAAAATTAAACAATTAATTTATAACATAACCGAGATTTTAATAAGAAGGTAAATAAATATACAAAATATAAAATACACTACAAATCCCTTGCAGATTTTATCTTTCACACACTCCACAAATCTTTAAATCACACATTTTGTCATACAAAATTTAATAAAACGGTGTGAAATGATTTGCTATCAATGCCCAGGAAATACTCTCGAGCGAGGGTCGTATAAGAACTTTCACCGACCTATCAAAGTTGAGGATGACTAATTTATTATGTTTGTATGATTACAAATGCGAGCCAAAACTAAATCTACAGATCTGTGATTGAACATTGATTTCCATAGGTTTGCAACTGCTTAAAATTCATAAAAACGACCTTGCGGAGTTTCCCAATAATCGAGGCTTTAAATAATTCAATCCAATTAAGTTTGTATAGACTAATTACTTTCGTGTATCTGCGTTTGGCTTTAGTACATGTATTATAATAGATAACATGTTATTGACAAACCATGGAGTATGTTGGCTAAAGAAAATAAGCACTTTTTAAAGGCAGTGGACACTATTGGTAAATTCTCAAAAAAATTAACAAGTAATGGGAAGCTGTTGATAGTAAAAACATTTTCAGAAAACGGCTCCCTCTGATTTGACGTAGTTTTCGAGAAAGAAGTAATTTTCAACGAATTTGATTTCGAGACGTCAGATTTAGAATTTCAGGTCTCGAAATTAAGCATCTGAAAGCACACAACTTCGTGTGACAAGGGTGTTTTTTCTATCATTTTTATCTCGCAACTTCGACGACCAATTGAGCTCAAATTCTCACAGGTATTTGTTATTTTATGCATATGTTGAGATACACCAAGTGAGAAGACTGGTCTTTGACAATTACCAATAGTGTCCAGTGTCTTTACTGTGATTCTATGAGATAAAGTAAAATGCAATAGGACTATCAGGAAGAATGGGGTTTATTTCCAATTTGTGAGAGAGTAATGCACTATTTATGGTTTTTTCTGAGACATTTACAGTAACCCTACTACTAAACTGTGCATTCCCCAGTGGGATGTTAATGTAAATAGAATGGAGGTTACAATGGGCCGGAAAAATAAAAACTAGCAATTAATTATCAAGTTAAAGGTTCAGCATTAGCAAGAAGACTGAAAAGTAAAAGATCAGGCATGAACATTTTGCTCGCTGGATTACCTTTCACTTATATAGACATATAAATAAAAACGACATTTTACTAACATACTGTAGCAATTATACTTGTATTTTTTACAAGCTACTGCATGAGGAGCTTGAGATTTTACTTGAACAACAGTGTTGCATATATGACTCGGTATCGCGTCAGTATTAAAGGGTTATTTTTCCCTTGGTCTAATGATCCAACAACAAATGTTACTTATAAATTTGTTGTGTACTTTAATTGCTCTAAAAGAACCAATCTCTGGAGCGCTGGCGTGGAGAGGCTGGCTGTTTCCTCATAGCCACTGCCGCCATCAAAAACTTTGACTATAAAGTGGAAACTGCCCTGCCTGCATTTCAGTTAATCGCTATTGATCTATGAGTCCATGCCTCTATTGTTATACTCCTGAATACCCCGCTATTGTGCTTTTCTCCGACCACTTACTAATCCGTTCAAGTACATGGTGTTTTTCCAGTAAAAGGTTATTTATAGAGATTTGAGCAAATTCTCATGCCTGATCTTAAACTTATCGACATTTTGTTAATGCTGGCCTTTATACGGCCCAGTATCTTGTGAAACTATCAGGCAATAGTAAAATGTCGGTTTTATTGACATCTCAATAAGAAGAGTCCCTCAAGCATTGATTTTACCTACTAGTGCGACCAATTACTAGCAATATTAAGGCTTACTTTTATTTATAAGGATTTAAGTAAAAGACTAGTAAAAGCAAATGCTAGTTTTTATTTATCTGGCCCAATGTCTGTATTGACCCAGTTTCAACCTA
The DNA here is from genome assembly GCF_902459465.1 of Asterias rubens. Lineage (NCBI taxonomy): Eukaryota > Metazoa > Echinodermata > Asteroidea > Forcipulatida > Asteriidae > Asterias > Asterias rubens. Next base: position 6,581,915 of record NC_047069.1, on the reverse strand, counting down.
GTTCTTCGATAAGAAATTCACAGTTACGGTCAAATTTATCAGAGTTTCAGACACGCAAGACGTCTACGCATTTGTTTATAGTGTATCATCTAGACCGATTGTCTGGAGTTCAATGTAGAAAGCTGCCAGTTTGTTGGTGTTTAGGGAACATGTTCAAAATATAAGGCGCCGTTTACTAAATGGAATGTCGTCACGCTACACATAGGGCGTGTGGCTTAAAAGCCATGTCCGGAACAAGCGACTCTGGCTACAGCTTGAACCATTGACTGCAATGTAAAAGAGCTGGCACTATATCAGCCATTGAAGCCCCTTTAGGCGTCTGCTCAAAGTACACACATTGTGCAAAAAGGTTTTTTTTTTTTTTTCGTTTTTTTTTCTTGCAGAATTGTATGACCAATTGAACCCAAATTTTCAAGATTTCCTATTTTGTTGGGACACACCAAGTAAGAATATTGGTCCTTGATAATTACCAACGGTGTCCATAGTGCCTTTAAAGGCAGTGGACACTACTGGTAATTACTCAAAATAATTATCATCCAAAAACAGTTCTTGATTACGAGTAATGGGGAGAGGTTGATAGTATAAACAATTGTGAGAAACAGCTCCCTTTTAAGTGACGTAGTTTTCGAGAAAGAAGTAATTTTCCACGAATTTGATTTCGAGACCTCAAGTTTAGGATTTGAGGTCTCGAAATAAAGCATTACAAAGCACACAACTTCGTATGATGACAAGGGTGTTTTTTCATTATCTCGCAACTTCGACGACCGATTGAGCTCAAATTTTCACAGGTTTGTTATTTTATGCATATGTTGAGATACACCAACTGTGAAGACTAGTCTTTGACAATTACCAATAGAGTCCACTGCCTTTAACAAACAAATGTTTTCACCGATGCAGCACTTGCCATTCCGAAGCCGTCAATTCTGATACGACCTAATTAACACGCTCCAATGACCCATTACTCTATTAGCCAATGACCGTGTTGCATTATGGTTGCCAGTCAAACATGCAACCGGATTCGTTCCTGTCAACTATTTCGTAAAAAACGTGATGTAATTCTGGCACATCGTCCTGAATTTCAGGCTAGAGTTGATATTGAGTTCGATTTTGATGTCAGACGTCCCCATCCCGAACAGTGATGGAGTGGACACCTGCTATACGGTGATGTAGTATGGAAATTAATGGCGACTGTTTCATGTATTTTGGGTCCGAAGATCACATTTCTGAAATTTCACCGATTTATGGCATGGTCGTGAGATAGAACACTCGTCAAACAGAAGTGTTATATCAACACTTTTAAATAACAACATGACCACTTAAAGACTCTTTCTGGAGTATAAAAAATATAGATTTGGTGAAAAGGTAATTTGAACTGTGCGCGGTCCAACGTTGTTCAAGAATTATCACCTGCAATGTTCAAGTGTTGATTAAACACTTGGTGTTTTTTACTTATTGTTCTGGGTGTAAATCATCACATTCTAAATAATTGACCCGATCTGGATCCCGTGGGACCTGACCCACTTCTAGGTATAACCCGAAATCCGTGTACAAATGGCCACAGAAATTAAATCCAATCTTTGTTTCACACTTTCCAGTTCAGTCTGACCTGCATTTGGGTCAGGTCCCGGACCAAGAAAATAGGTGTCAGTTTGACTCATTTCTAGGCTAGGTAATTTTGACACAGATTCGGGATCATTATCTGGTCCACAAACTAGGTCATATGCCTTGGCGTTTTAAGAATCCGCTGATATAGTTCCTTGACAGAATTCATGTGCATTCAATATTTAACTACATCACATGCACGGTCGTCGACTGGAAAACGTGCACACAATTCATGGTATTGGTTTCGTACAAACGCTGCTTGCCCTTAAGCACTCGGGACTATTTTTGCCATCGACAATATTATTTTACATAATTTATTTTCATATAAAAGTATGTTTACACTTAAAGACAATGGCACTATTGGTAATGGTCAAAATCCAGTCTTCTCATTTGGTGTATCTCAACATATGCATAATAAATAACAAACCTGTGAAAATTTGAGCTCGATTGGTCGTCGGAGTTACGAGATAACTATGAAAGAAAAAACACCCTTGTCACACGAAGTTGTGTGCTTTCAGATGCTCGATTTCACGACCTTAAATTCTAAACTTGAGGTCTCGAAATCAAATTCGTGGAAAATTACTTCTTTCTCGAAAACTACGTCACTTCAGATGGAGCCGTTTCTCACAATGTGTTATCAACCTCACCTCATCATTACCAAGTGAGCTTTCAAGCCGATAATTATTTTGAGTAATGACCGATAGTGTCCACTGCCTTTAATAAAATGTTTCTAAATAAGTATACGATTTTCTTTTCAAATACAAGAGCAAAGCTTATAACCATTATACAGATTTTGGCGAACAATTACACAGATTTTGACACATTTTGTGACGAGCATTTCTCCACACAGGCTGCATATTTTGAGATCTATAGTTAGAGAGCGAGGAAGAGGGAGGGTGAAAAAAAACAGACTCTATAACACGCAATCGTGCGGTAAATTTGCCGGTTGCCACAAGGCGTTTCAGCATATCCTTATCCATCGATAGCCTCTTCACCATAGCATCATCATCTCCAGAAAATATTGTTGGAGTTTACTCGAGCCCCAACCCACCCTCCAGCCACGGTGTACAGATGTTTTTTCTAGGCTTGCTTTTTAGTCCAATTGTCCGAGGTGCGATACGCGCTGATAATGTGCCCTGGTCCGCGCTGCGCCGTGCTTGGTGAAGAAAACACCGGCGGCCATTGGCAATAACCTCGCCGTAGTAGCAGAATCACCGATTTTAATCAAAAATGTATTGGAGGCCGTAACCTAACCCATTTAGGAGAGGAGGGAAGATGAAGAGGAGGTGGAAAGTCTTTATATAACTGTAAATAGACGTCGCAGGCCTATTACATTAGGATATTATTACCAAAGTCACGTATCTTCACTGGATTGCCTGTCTGCCAGTACATGTGTGTACATGTACTGGCACACTATAGGCATCATGTACAAGGTTGCAGACCACTTTCGTGGTTTCACGGATGTAGAATGGGTGGTGTCTAAGTCTCTCCCATCCCGCAGTGGTGCCAGTTCTAGGACTGGTGTCCGAGCGCACTGCTGCTGCCCAGTGCTGCATACCACTTTACGGTACAGAAAACTACTTTAGAACGCTTATTTTGAATCCGGAAAAGATAACCATGCAGACTTTGTTTGGGTCGAATATGGACTTATTCGCTGATCTTAAGGAAGGCCTATAAATTAATAAGATCATTTCAATTATAATTTTCTTAAATGCCCATTTTGGTCTTCTAAATTACCCTAAATATTTATGACTATCTTCAGTTTTAAAGACACCAGGAATACCGGGGCGAACCCCTTATCTTTCTAAGTGCACTGGGGTCGATTTCTCAAAGAGTTAGGACTCGTCTTATCTCGAGTTAGGACGATTTAATCTTAAGGTCTGCATGCTACAGTGCAGGGTTTAAACTCGTCCTAAGTCATATGATTAATTCCTAAGTTAGGAAGAGTTTTGTGAAATCGACGGCTGGACACTATTAGTAATTGTCAAAGACCAGTCTTCTCACTTGGTGTAACTTGAAAATTTGGTCGTCGAAGTTGCGAGATAATAATGAAACAAATTAATTCAGATGGAGCCGCTTTATACCATCAACCTCTCCCCAAATTATTTTGAGTAATTACCAATAGTAATTACCAATAGTGTCCACGCCCTTGAAGAAGATTTGGTTTATTTGATTTGTAGTGGCAAAATACGAAGGAACATACAAGCAAATACGTACAAAACAGAAAGAAAGGAAATTTGTCTGCTGAAACACGAGAACAAACTGTGCTTTCTAGAATAATAGCCAAAATAATATTCCACATAAATCGTCTGTGTCTGGTGTTCTGCTTACATTATCTTTAGCAGAAAGAAATGTGTTTAGCGCTGTTTGATGTTGGTAACCATAATTGTAAAAGCATGAAGACGCTGACAACTCTATACGAATGAATGATAATTACTTTATACATATATTTTTTCTTTGAAAAATCAGCAAGCAGGCTCCGAAAAGCAGGGGGTGGGGTTGGGGTGACTGATGTGGACCACATTGTGGACCCGGCGACAATTTGAATAAAAAGGACTCAATCTATTGATTCACATTCCCCTGGTCAGTTATTAAATTCATTTTTTTTCTCTTTTTTTTTCTTCTTCTTTTTTCTTTTTTAGAATTGTCCCGCTGTATATCTATAGAACTAGCTGCGCGATCAACGATCTCTCTCTGCAAATAACCATGTGTGCCCAATGAGGGGGCACGCGTACCCACCCTTCGGCTTGTTTTTGTCTCCTGTTGGCCAACTTCATGAAACACAAAGCGGACTTTTTCTGCAAGCTGACAATGTTCGCTTAAAGGCAGTGGACACTATTGGCAATTGTCAAAGACTAGCCTTCACAGTTGGTGTATCTCAACATATGCATAAAATAACTAACCTGTGAAAATTTGAGCTTAATCGGTCATCGAAGTTGCGAGATAATAATGAAAGAAAAAAACACCCTTGTCATAAGAAGTTGTGTGCGTTTAGATGGTTGATTTCGAAACCTCAAGTTCTAAATCTGAGGTCTCGAAATCAAATTCGTGGAAAAATACTTCTTTCTCGAAAACTATGGCACTTCAGAGGGAGCCGTTTCTCACAATGTTTTATACCATCAACCTCTCCACATTACTCGTCACCAAGTAAGGTTTTACGCTAATAATTACCAATAGTGTCCACTGCCTTTAAGAATAAATCTCTCAGCTCAGGGTCCAATATTAAACGGAGTTTCAGAAGCAGCAAATTACGATTGCATATAGCTAATCAAAGAATAATGTAATAATGTTTCCCTGCACATTTTCGCTTCAGCTGAAAATGTGACGCAATTTTTTGTGTGTGCTTGAATAGGAGTCTATGAATTTGGGTTTATATTTTGTTATCAACGCATCTTACCAATTTAGCAACGCAAATAATCAGCACCGAAGCTAGGGTTAAAACTTTAGGGGCACAAGGGTATCAAGGGCACCCTTTTGGGAGGTGGCACATTGGACTAGAACTTAGTACTCTACACACTCCGTGGGGATTTGCTCGGGGGAAAACTTTGTCAGTTGAACATGTTCGTAAAAAAAAAGCTAAGAGATGAAAATCCCTATAAATCAATATGTTTACAGGGCAGGTTTATAAGGTTGTTATGAACCTTTAAGTGAAATGTACTCGGAAATATGAGATGAAATTTATAGAAACCACGGCCTGGATTAACTGCGCATTTTTCTCCGGGTAACGTCTTATTGTGGAAAGATTTGTGAGCTGTCCGGGAAGAAACGGACGTCCGTATACTTGATGACAAGTCGTTAGTCCATATTGGAATCGAGGATGTGTGTACCGTCCGGACGGTACACACATCACCACAACTACAGTGGGGACGATACACAGTGTGGCGGGCGGCGAATAAGACTGTACAGCAACCGACTTGATTTCAAGACTATGACGTCCGTATAGCAACTAATTCGGTTTATACGACCAAAGCTTAATTCCCTTAATGACCAGCGAGTAGTCCAGCATCCGTACCGTTCATGACCGGCATTTGTACCGTCAACACACTACGGTTAGACAGGTTCTGACCGAACTGCCATTCACACGTAACAGTGCGGTTGGTTACTTATTGTTGAAATGGACACCGCTCCAAACTGCTACAGTTTCGCAACACTAACCGGACCGCATAAACGCGCAAGTTGCCGAAGTCCTTACTTTTGTCACACACGCGTATACACCTTTAAGGGGGGTAAGATTACGACTCGGCATCCCAGCAGACCGAACTGATATGGGGCCTATCTTGGGCCTGGTGCGTATATCCAATCGGGGCAGAAGCCTTCATCTCCCGGCCGGCTCGGCGGCTCGCTTCACCCCGTGGCATGGCTTATCGATTTCGGGTATAGTCTTAGGAGGAAACAGCGGTCATTGATTGGCGTTTTGCCCCGACCACGATTTTCTCTCCTTCTTTTGTTATTATTTTTCGATCCTACCAGACTTTGTTGCACCATTCTCGACAATTAGTTTCTATCAGAATAGAGTTTCAGTGTGAACGAAAACGCTTTAAAAAGAAGAAGAAACAAAATAGTTACAGTATACGATGGAAAATGTTAGCTTCCCCAAGGGACAGCTACAGATAGCATCGTAGATTTCTCTCATGGATTGATAGTGATGTTTGTTCACGGATGAACGGATGTATATGCCAACATTTCGATCGACATGATCTGGAGTCCTTCAGGAATAAGTGTCAAATTACCAGATTTAAAGCGCGCAGTTTAGCCACCTCCATATATAAAATTGGCAGCTTGAGGATTTTGACTTGGCGTCTAGTCCCCCGGGTTGAATATACCGTAATGGTACTTGACAGTAGTGAAGGTGACATTTAGCTAATAAGCTTGCCAACTATTGTCATAACATACAGGCAAATATTTTCTGTCTGGGGTACTGGAAAAAAATCCCCATCATTCATGTTGGTTTGTGTTTTTAGTCTCAAAAGGCCAAATTGGAATTACACGCAGGTGTTCGAACATACGATCCATGCCAAAACAGACACTCTCTTGGTAATTTTTTTTCGCAAACCGTACCATTACATGAATTCATGTTTGCAGGTGTGTAATTTAAAAACGAGAGGCTGGGCAAGATAAACCGATATTGGACCATTGGAACGCACACACTTTTGTACGCGCGGGGCACATGACTGGCCTCATGAAAAATATATCAAATGTATCAACTTTATAGAAAATGTGTTCCAAAAAAATATTTTCTGAAGAACTAGCGCCTACCGGTTATTTACTTTGGCAGATATTGATGTCGACTATGCTGAGTTCCCAAAATGACTTGGTAAAAATGTTTTCGTTAGAGTTCGAAATGTTATTAAGATTAGTATTTTACTGGAGCGAAGCTTTACGGTTATATTACTTAAAATAACAATTAAGTAATTCAATTACTCTATCGTGCAGCACTTTGCTCCCCAGCTAAAATCAAATTTGTTTATAAAGATGCATCTTTGAATGGACCGCCTTTTACATGCACGTCGTCTCGATTTATTTTCACCAATTTCAAAGTCAACACGGTCTTATTTCCACTCACGGTCGCGCTGTTATTTTAGTAAACATATACAACTCAAGTTATGTTTAATACTTGTGTAAATATTTTGGCGACGGCATAATCCAATTCCATTTGATCATCATTTCCCTCTAGTCCGCGTCTGGATATAAGACCGTAAACCTCAAGACTCGCTAGTGGGTTTTTTATTTGGTTGGCGGGATATCACAAGCAGTGGTAATTTAAAGTGACTGAAGAACGGCTTCATTCCAACCGCACTTAACTCGATTTCCTCCGGATTCTTTCCCCCATCTCTCTATCCAATATTTCGCATTGTGAACTGATGAAGTTTTGATTTGATTGAAAAGATTACTCTCTCAATCCAATATGTTTCATTACAATCTATTTTCAACCATCAAAGAGAAGTCCTGATAAACAGATAAAGCACCCCCCCCCCCCCACTTGACTTGAGCAAAATTTGAAGTTTTGAGAAAGGGTGGTTCGGTCTTCCATACTGTACTCCACTGCACTCGTACATTATGAGCTATACATGTATATTGCTCGATCAAAGTGATGCATAGCACTATACCCTTAGGCCATACACATCTCAAAACACGTCATTTGACTGAAAAGCAGACATTTGCGTGGGACTCCGCAAACGTATCGATGATTAGCGAGGCGAGAGTTGTGTAAATCAATGCCTACTTTGTACGAATCAATCTTGCGAATCCCTTTCCGTCCAGTCAACAAAAAAAAACACAAAAACTGCGAAGATACAAGTTAAACAGTTAATTTCACTGTTGCTTGTATTTTCTTCATGTTGATCTTTCAAGATATTCCCGATCTTAAGGGCACTGAACACTATTGGTATATTACTCAAAATATTAGTCAGAATAAAAACTTACTTATTTAAACAAGCAATGGAGAGAGCTTTTGATAGTATAACACACTGTCATAAAACGGCTCCCTCTGAAGCAACGCTTTTTTTTTAGAAAGAGGTAATTCTGAAAACACCAACGTGCAACAAGAGTGTTTTTTCTGTTATTATATGCTCTTACAACTTCGATGGCCAATTTAGTCAAATGTTTTCACATAGTTGTTATTTTAAGCGTATGTTTGGATACACCAAGTGAGAATACTGGTGTATAATAAAGTGTCCGGCCGTGCATGGATTTCACCAAACTCTTCCTTACTTAGGAGTTATCTTAGGACTTATAGGACGAGTTTAGGTTCTGTATCCATAGAAACATTGAACCCATCCTAAGTTAGGACGGTCTACTCGTCCTAAGTTAGGACGGTTTAATCGTCCTACTAACCTTAGATAGGATTAATCCTAGCGTATCGTGAAATCGGCTGCAGTTTTATAAACCGATTCACAAACACAGCGACATTTGCTGACCCTGTTTCTCGACCCGACTCGTACAGTCACGCGATTACATATTACTGTCACTGTACTCAAAAGGAAAACCTATCCTGTAATAAACCACTTCTCGGCAAAAACAACTAGGTTAATTTGAGATCTTTTGTAAGGTAACTCAACGCTAGTATAATGTCTAAAGTATCCACATTTATTATCAAACTTCACTCCAGCCACGACAATAAGAAGTAATCGACACGATCTGTCGACACTCTCAATTTTAATCCAAATGTCAAGAGACTTGCAATAACTAGCGATTGTATTTCTCTGGAATGTCACAAAAGAAAGGTGATTACAGCCAGTCTAGTTTAAAGGGATTGCATACGTTTGGTAATACTGGAACCCACTGATAGTTTCAATCCTATAGTTGTAGTTTTAAATACAAAAAACTAACCTGGGAAAATTTCATATAAAAGTGGATTTGGCAGCGTTTGTGAGACATCGCTGAAAATCTTGAGCGGTGGTGTCCACTCAGCAGGAATAACAATCTTTAATGGGAATACACTATCTGAGAAACGTTACTGTCATTTACGCTTCTCAGATTCACCGTTTTGAATAAATATCTTTCTCCTTAACCGCACTACTTTGTATAGAAAAAACTTCTCAAAACGCCTATTACACTATTCAAAACACTGTCCTTCTTACCAAAAGTCTTTATTGGCACTAATTTACAGAGTCATTACCAAACGTTACAGCCCTTTATTTAGAAACATCACCCGAACTAGCTTTGGGGTTGATAGAAACAAAACATTTAATGAAGAAAACAAAACCGAAGACGAACGCTATTCCCAAACTGAATTATGTATTGGTACCAGTCAGCCATGCCTATATACTTCGTCATGTATCGTTGGATGCTTGTAAATCAGTCGTACAGTTCGCTTTTGCCGCGTGGCCGGCCATCTAAGAAGGGGCGTGCTCGCCTTCAGACTTACGCATCAAGGAACATAAGCTTGTTTCGGTTCAAATAATAAAACGACAACCTTCTCTAATCCCTCGTGTCAAAATTCACTCGCACGTGAAGATCCATAAAACAAATTCATATTGCAGCCCAAACACGCAGGTGAGGCACCTTTAATGACAAATAAGGTGAAATTTACCTCTATAAATATCTTGTGACATCTGTCAAGTTCATTGCATGCATGTCTGCGCATTGGAAAGTGTACTCTGAAAGCCGTATAACTACAAGTTGTCGTAACTTTACTGATGATCGTGGCAAATAACTACAGCGGGTGTGATCGAGTTGCTCACCCGGTGTTACCGGAGGATACCACCGGGGTGGAGCCCAGGGCATGAGCTTATCCGAGTATGACTTACACGCGGAAATACTAAAAACTTTAAAATAAAAGCCACAGAGACTGGGTAAAAAAATAGTAACTTCAAATGTAAATATATAGTACCCTAGGTACCAAACTTCGGTCAAACCTCTAACAAGGTTGTGGCCAATCACAGAGTTTGCCGAAGCGAAAACATTTGCCCGACTTCCTTTACTCCTAAGGTGAACTTACCTTGCATGTGGGTCACTTGGTGTTGACTGACTGGTTGGTGTGGATATCAAATGACGTCATGTTTCAAATTTCGCTCTGAAAAAAGGGATCAAATAAAGTGACATTTGTATACCCAACACCATTATAAAAGTGACATTAGAGACTTGCAAATGTTTATACCTATTTTTATATATACCATATCTATTGGTACATGAGTGCATCACAAAAACTTATTTTGACATTGTAGCTCCTCTTTGATTTGCCATATCTCACATCTTTGAAAAATATGGCAAACTTGAACAATGCTTTAAGTCAGGGTTTGAGAGAATTTTTTTATTTAGGCTGCATGCCAAACTTTGCACATTGCAATCAGGGAGATTTTGTACAACAGTCCGGGAGATATTTAGAACTACATTCAACGCAATAGGGAAAGGTTTCCATAGGCCTAATCAGAGGTATTTAAAAAACAAATCATCGGGACATGGCAAGACATGGTTTCTTTTCAGGGAACTTTCTTTGGAATCAATCTTTGATAAAAAAAAGGTATATGACGATTGGCAAATGGACGGAGTAAGAGGGGTGGGGTTTCTTGGTGGGGGGCGTTCTCCACCATCAAGGCAGGACCTATAGCTTTATAATTATTGGCTTGTCACTGTGAAAAACAAAATGTTACATTCTGAGCACTTGTGCTGCTGATGGTGCATCGCCCGGACACAACCTTTTACGGCCTTTGTCTGAAATTGTAGTGTAAAGGTGCACGGGTCTGGGCTCGTATCATAGTTAGCCGGGGGTCGAGGTTGCGCCACCGACTTGATTAATAATACGTTCTCCGTATCGAATCGCTTTAGGTTCTGCACGTTTCAGACGTGCAACTCAGACAGGCTATATGCCTTATAAAGAAGAAAATAAAGATTTATTGATTCGGTTTTCTCTACTAAATTAAGTCCGTTTGTGGAATTGTTTTCTTCACTTTATAGGTGGTTTAATATACGGCTCCCTCCAGGCGCTGTTTAAATATCTTCTTGGGAATGTGGTTTAATTCACTTGGCGGCAATATTCAGGTGATAGTGTACACCACTGCGATTCTTTTTCGAGATAATGAAGAGGTAAAAAATCCCAGATTTCTTAATGCCGGAAATGAGCCCTTTTTCTACATGAAATTTGTTTTTGGTCTCTGTTGTGTTCGTGGAGAGTGTTGCCCCTCTGGGCCGGAGCATTTTATTACGTTCCGATTGTTGAAGGGGTATTTTCCTTTTTTTGAGGGGGTGTAAGTAATCGGCATACGCATCGGGTTCGTGCGGAGAATAAGTAACACGGCAATAGCTTCGAATTCACCCAATCAGTTGCAATTATGTCCCACAGACAGACCCAGGCCTTCGATGGTATCTTGCCTCAAGCCTCTCTCCTTCAAAATATCTGACGATCTCGGATCTTAATTAACCACAAATATTAAAGTCACCTGGAAATAGATATGTTGTTTACTGCACTTGATTTCACTTCAATATAAGAGTGATTTATTTGAGTATAAAAATATAAAATGAATCAATCTAATCAAGATGACGTAGGCCTACTGGAGTTGACAAATTGTCAAACGCAGCACCGGTAACACAAATAAGTCCAAGTAAAACTCACTCAATATAACTCCGTAAGCCGCATTCACATCGATGCATATAGTCAACATCTTGGAAATAATTGCCAATAAAATCTAATGAATGAAAAGGGCGACCGGATATAAAGTCCAGTGCGCTGCGATGGCTTAATGTACTTGATTGATTGCATGGACTGGAGACAAATTTAACAATGTAGTCTATAGGCTGCCTTATAAAACAAGACAAATAATCACAATGCACAAGAAAATGAAACTCAATTCGACAAGATAAAAGGGAAACTCTAAATTGATTCTTAAAAGAAACAAATTAACATTAATCATGATTGCAAAGTATGTGTTTTTTCCCCTTTACACTGTAAACTCAGTAATTTATTGAATTCTATGGAAAAACAACAACAGGCAAATTTCTCGGGTGGGATTCGAACCCACGACATTTGCGTGCAAATGTACCCATGCCAAAATACTTTTTTTGTCTCCCGGCTGTAATTTCGCATCAAGGGATTTGCTTTTCCTTTGTTATTATGCATGTTAGGTAATCCGACTGGAAATTTGCATTAGATCTCTTCGCGATAATCCCTTTGCCAGTTCCTCTGGGTAAGTCGTCTCGTATTCGACTTAGATCTCTAAGCTATACCCCTTGCCCAGTTTCTGGCAAGTTAAATCCACGTCCAATGAAACCCTAAGCCAGGGAAACACCCCGCGAGAGACGCACGACTGACGCGGTGAGTTTAAGTACACTTGACTGTTTGGATCATGCGGGTAACTCATCGGCATGCCGATCCCCGTCGACGTGATCAGAGCGGTATCAAAATTTATTTACTTCAATCCCAGAATAGATTCGTCCCTCTAATGCAGCCCAACTTTCTAAGTACATTCATGTTTAATGCGTGTGGGGGCGTTCGAATTATACAGATGGAATTAATTAAGCATTGTCGGTGCCCATATATCTGGGTGATCTATTTCATGGAGGTTGAACTACGAACTGCTTAGCTATGACGGTTGTTCGGATGATTTGTCCCCACGAACAGTTTACTAATACGTCAACTCTAATCGTACTTGATAACCTGTGAATCGATGGACCGATAGCACGCGAGTTTTTTTCTTCTCCTTTTCTGCTATTTATTTAGTTTTTGGGTTTTTTTTTACACTTGGCTGATGTATGTCGCCGGTCGATCAGGTAGGGTTCAAAAGCAAACAAATAGAAGTGAAGAGGAAGAAAAGGCAGCGGGTTAACTTACTGAGCAAAAACGACATGGGGTTGTACCTCGACAGGAAACATAAATATTTACCTATGGAAATGCACCTGATTTCTGATGATCAGGTACCAGACCTAAAACGCCATCACTTTAAAGGCGCAATAAGCACCAAGTGGCGTAGATTGTTGTATAACGATGACGGGGTACACACATACAGTATCTTATTCTCTTCCATTGTCTTATCAACAGGTGGAATTAATCTAGTAGTACATATAATGTACTCTGAAAGCATCCACCACTCTACCATCACTATTAGAGTACCTTTACCTAACCCCTCCCCAACCGGGTACAACAGCCCCAGTTTTCTTTAAGTTACTTCAGGCCTACATTAGGCAAAAGTGCAAGCGTCTTTCATTATTCTCTTGCAACTTCGATTACCATTTGAGTCCAAGTTTTTGACAGATTTATTATTGTATGCATACGTCGTTGAGATACACCATGGATACACCAAGTGAGAATACTGGTCTTTGGAAATTACCAAAGGTGTCAAGTGTATTTATTGAGCTGTACACATAAACTACATAATATGGGACATGTTCCATTTAGGGTGTCTTACTTTCTATAAACAATGATCAACATGTGTTGACACCTTCATTAACCACTCACCAAAACGTGTCCAAGCAACGAGCACACCAGTTGATTTATTTCTATACATCTGACACTATCCATACACTACACATGGCATTATGACAGACAGACGCTGTATGTTGTACATGGTTGTACCGAGTGTTTTTCGAGAGTAAATAATTGAAGATGAAAATGAAACTGAATACTGCTGAGAGCACGTGGGACACTGCGCCCGGTGCGTTTCCTCAATATGTTACCTTGTGTTATTCGGACTGGATCGATGGGGCCTATTTTTAGTTTGCAATCAACCACACCCAACATAGGATCTTATACTGCCACGTCAGCGTGCAGCATCTGACTATGGCGTGTCATTGCCAAGAGCACCGGACTCAAACTTTTGTGTGTTAGATCAGCATAATGTGGGTACGAGACTCATTCGTGACACCTGTGTCCTTACGCAAGACGATTAAACCATGATGATTCGTCCTTCGAATGGGACTTAAAAGCGTTGGTCCCGTGTGCACATAAGATAACCAAGTGCACTCATCGTAAAGATTACACAGTTTTCGGACAGTAGCCGCACTGTTTCAGCAGCTTGGACTTTTTCGGTCTTGGTATGAATGTGCAGTATTTAGACCACACTCGGCTCGTCAATCATTTCAATGTATGAATTTGAAGAGAAAACCGTATTCAAATTGGGCATGGTCGCTTTCTTTGTTGAAAACAAAACTACGGGTAATGACGGCTGACGGGCGTCACTAACTATTTCGTCTTGAGTCTGACTTGCGACATATGAAATATTATACACATATTGACTGGCAACGAGGAAACTAGTATACGTCTATTACCACGAGGGACTTTGAGTGACCAGAAGAGCGACCTATTTCCCGAGGCAGAAGGCCGAGGGAAATAGACCCCTCTTCTGGTTACTCACAGGCAAAAGGGGGAATAGACGTACACTAGTTACCGAATTATGCCAGTCGATATGTGTTTTATAACACAGCTCGATTTAAAATTTCAAATAAGAACAGAAAAAGGAGTTTTGTAGTTGTTGTTCACGGTTCAAGTCAAGAGAGGGCGCTGTTACCGTGGGCACTATATACCTTATCGCAAATACCAATGCGCAAGCGCAGACTGTTGAATGAGGTGCATTGTGGGATATATATGGATCAAATTTGGATACCAGCTAGACCACAATGCACCTAATTCCAAGCTTTACGCGCGCGCCCCGGTATTTGCGAAAAGGTCCATTTGCAAAGACTATTGCCCGCTCTGGTACTATTCCCGCAAAACACGCGCGCGCGACCACTAGCCTATATTAGTTCATCCCACGTGACCGTGTTTCAGCCAACCAGAATACAGAACAAGCAAGAGGTGTGTTATAATTCTGCATAGTATAGGGAATAGGCCTAGGAGACCTAGTCCATACGTTTTTTTCAGACTTTGTTAAACCTTCCTTTGTGTATTTGCATCTATGTTCTGGTCTGAAAGTTCATATTTGACACGACAAGACCATTCTTCCTAATTGCAAGGGCACTTCAATTCAAAAATCCGTTTTAGCAAAATTTTGCAAAGGAATGGGAGCAGAAACTGATGCAGGTAGATTCAATAGCTTCCCTATAATTCAGTATTTTGTTTCAAAAACTCAAATTTACCACTTATTGGAAATGAAAGTAGTCTCCTATAGACTGACTCATGTAAATACATCTTTTTGGCTTCATCACTTAGCCAATACCCCTGCAGGGAGCTGTTTCTTTATCCATTAAAAACCATCATGGCATCCTGAAAAACCTCTATTACGGCGTCGTCAAAGGGGATACTTTGTTTTACTCCCAAACCGCCCCCAACCCTTTTACGGGAACGCAAGTTAAAAGCAGAACTGATCAAGCTCATGTATTCGTATCAGTGTATCTGTCCACCACGTTCTCTTAATTGCTTTCTCCCATGGGCAGAATCTCATGGTTTTTAAAGACACCCTGGGTACGCCCACACGACGGGGCCCCGTTAGTCTGGTGCATACAAAGATCTGATTACGGGATAGGTATAGCTTTTGCATACACCTGGTGCGACCTTTGGGGGCGATACGGCTAATGATCCGGATCACACCAGAACGTGTGTGGAAAGGATCCGCGTTCGTGCATAGCCTTTAATCTAACAAGGGTTTGGATTCCCAATCGATCGGGCAGAAAAGTGCACTGAATCGAAACACCTTTGTGTGTGATGCTGCTGCACTCGCCGTGTGGTGAACATGCCGAGGGTTTATTACAAGCACAGGCTGCCCCAGTCAATTAACCCAATATCAGGGGGGCAAATTGTGTATGCGATACCGTTAACATTACACTGTTGCAATGTGGCTATTAACAATCCGGCCAGACTGCGTCCTACCACGGCTCCCTATTGCGGCAGACGGCCCCATTTCCCGCATTGTTGCATTGAACGGAAAATATCAAGTGCAAACGCGGTAAAAGCAATAAACTTTCACATTTAATAACATCGGATTCCCCCCGAGACCATTGAATGAATCCCGACTGGGATAGTATTAACTCGTGCAAATAAACTAAGCCGTATACCTTGGTATCACCGTGATCCTCAGCTCATTTCCATTCAATTAAAATCTCTGTAAAATATTCGCCGGAACCGAAGATGATCTACACTACTGTATAATAATTTTTGAAATGGTCGAAACATGTATTATTTATACATTCTACAAAATGTAGAATTGAAATTCTAACGATCGCTCAAGACTCTTTAGACCTAGTTGACTTCGAGAGTGTACGAGCTTTCGCGAGAATATATGGCCTTCAGGGCACCTCGAAATGCAGCTGTTGCGTGTATAAAGTTGTTTTATAGAAGATCTTGTTTTATGATGTGTGGTTTTTATTCAATTTCACACAGTTGTTCTTGAAAAGAACTTGTACTGCGATTTCTTTATATTACCCCATTTAATATTTGTTTGAATAATAGAAAACGAAATTTATAAATTGTAAATTGCAACTTCGCAAATCTGTGTAAAAAAATAAATATAGGCTGACCTTATTTTCGCTTCACGTTTGAACATAAGAGCATGCAATAAAAAGTGATCGTCGTGATCCTTGACGTGCACGCGTGCAAATAAGAGCAAGTTGTACTACAGTGTAGCCAACCCGCTCAAAACTAGGACGGTGTTGTCTCGGCGGCGCTATATGCAGCATCACGTAAAATCCATGCGACAGGAGGTCTGATTTCGCGCTTAGTAACGAAACACTTTTTAATTTTTAATTCCGATATTATATTATAACCTGTAACTTCGGTTTGCGAATGCAATCGAAAGAGCTTGTTGCCAACACAGTCAACGTAAATTCGAAGTTTTGACACTTCAGCCGGATCAGCCTACCCTAGATTGAGTCAGGCCCTGTGAAACACATAATCCGGGTCAACTCTGACCCGTTTTTTTAAGGGTGTTTTGTGTGCCGATTTTAGGTCAACGAGAGGGAACAAGTGCACGAAGTTGCTGCAACACTCGTTTGTGTTATTTTAAAAATACAGATTTGGAATGAGCAGAAATATTGATTTCTTTGTTTAATTCCTGTCATTGCAGAAGCGCAACGATGACTACTTACAGCGCACTGGAGCTGTCGACGGAACTAAGGGATATCTTCTTGACGTGTGCATTGTGCTTAGGGCGCTACCTGAAGCCCAAACAACTGCCATGCCAGCACACCTTCTGCTCCAGGTGTCTCTTCAAGTGGTACAACGCCCGCCCCATCCGGGGGAAGAGCCTCCAATGCCCAGTGTGCAGGGACTCGGTCCCGGTTCCAGCTGGTGGTATCCAGACTCTACCAGACAGCATGCTTGTGGTGTCGATCATGGAATACCTGGACCGAAAGGTCGAGACCAATGACTCGGTGTCGTCGATACTCGTGGGACTCGTCCACCAATTCGGGGTGAAAGGAAACGCAGAGGGGCAGTTGTATAAACCCCTTGGAGTGTCTGTCAGTATCGACACTGAACAAGTATTCGTTGCAGACTGCAAGAACCGAATACAGGTATTCGATATGGATGGAAAGTTCCTCCGGAAACTCGTAGTGAAGAACTTAAGCAAAAAGTTCACCCCGACGTTTGTGAACATCACAAGGCATCTTAGCATGGACGGAAGCGAGAGACTGGTCATCTCGGATATCAACAACAAACAGGTACTGGTATGCGATTTCCAGGGCAGGGTGCTACGACAAGTCGGGAAACACGACCTTGGTATGCCGGGTGGTGCTGCCGTGACGAGCGATGGCCACATCCATGTAGTGGACGTCTACGCGCGTATTGTGCGGACCTACGACCGCTACGGCACACCACTCCGGCTACTCGGACGCTACGGGACGGCAGAGAACGCCTTCAGACACCCCAAACACATCGCCGTTACCAAGAACGACGACATCGTTGTGACGGACACCACAAATCACACTGTCCATGTCTTCGAAATGTCCGGGAGGCTGGAGCGCGCGTTCGGCGTCCGCGGTAAACTGGACGGGGAGTTCCGCTCACCGAACGGACTGACGGTGGACAGAGAAGGTCATATCATGGTAGCAGATGTGGGTAACCACAGCCTACTGATGTTTGACATCAACGGCCAGTTCATTCGTCGAATCGATGACCCAATCGATGATCTTCGGCATCCAGAGAGCATAGCCATTGCTGGAGATGGCAAAATTGCTGTTGCAGATTCGGGCAACCACAGCATTAAATTCTTCTCCTTTTAAAGTTTGGCGCACTGCAAGTTGATAAAATTACCATTCCTTATTCGGGCTCGTACTTAGCCACTCAACAGGTATTATAAAATAATAAACCGTCTGCCTATTGTTACATCACCACCGCCCTCTATTGGAATCTTTCCAACGGTACGGCATTGTTCTTGTTTTGCATATTGTGTTAGGTGGTGTGTTTTAAGGTCAAAGGTAATTCAAAGGCAATCTGAGAATCTGACTCATGACGTCACGCGTAATCCAAAAACTGTAGTCGTGCACACACCGCCTTATAAATGTTTTGGTTTCGTGACGTCAGAGGGCCCATCGTTTACATCCACCCACTGCAATGGGACTTTTAGTCAAAACGTTTTCCTTCCACCGACGTAGCTATGAAGTACTTATTCCAAAACACCACGTGCTCCCAGGTTCTTTAGAACATTCGGATGAGATTTGTTCACTAAAATGGCATCTATGAACTTCCAACTGCTGATACGTGCACGGTGAAGCGAGGCCAACATTATCTGTAACATCGAGTTGAAACTTAGTGCGTTTAACCATGAACGAGTTGCACCCACCGGGGAATGCGTTTGTTCCACGAAACTCACCCTAGTCAAATCGTCGACCAGACGGCGGGGATTAAGAGAAGCAGATGGTCTGGAATTCACGCTCCTTGTAATTTTTCTTAGTTTTTGATGGCTTTTCCGCAGTGGGGGAGATTTACGCGAGCAACGTGGTTTAAACCCACGAATGTTCAGCTGCTGTCAATACCTCTCTGTATTTGAAAACGCATTCAGGAGATAGTTGTGATCTTATACCTTCAGAACAATTTTTTTTCTCTCCTGTGGAGACTTTTGTTTAGTAGAGACTTTGAAGAGTCTGCGCTTCCATATTCACGTGCTCGGCTAATCAGGCTGAATAGAATGATTTAGCAATTCTCAAAACTGCTGTACGGTCCCAATTTGTCAGTCTGTTCATTGCACGGTATTAGAGCTGGGAAAATGGGGATTTGGTGGTTTGTATGTATGTTCATTGCTAAAGGATTCGAGCTTAAAGTCTGGGATTTGGTGGATGTCATGAATGACTTCGTGATTGAGCTAATAAACCATTGTTTTTATATAGAATAAGCATACCAACATTTATCTGTGTTTATATACACCTGGGTATTTATTTATTTGATGATTGTATTATTTTTTTGATGTTGTATTATTATGAATAAATTATGATGGACATTGTTATTATTATTATTAACCTATCTTACTTTATTTACTTTTAGAAAATTAGGTTTTAATTTATGAACACTGTTACTCTTAGAAACTGTATGTTGACGGATGAGTACGGTACTAGTATTGGAATTGACATTTCAAAATTTTGTTTATAGACGGGGATTTTTTCGAAAGGCAGATCACAAGTACAACACACTCTATCAAGATAAAATTTGCCTTTTGGAGACGGAAAACGGCTTGTGTGATTGTTATTTATATTAAATTTCGAGGTATTTTTTTAGGGGGAAATTGTAGTTCATTAAGAAATCCTCATAAAATAACATCAGTATTATTTATTAGATGGGACTTAATAGTATTATTGCTATATCAAACAACTTTTTAAAAAAAATTGTATTTCTTTTAAGGTTTTAATTTTATGTTCATATGGTTTTTCACTGATAAAATTACTGCAAATTACGAATCAACAATTTTGTTTTTCTTAAAAAGTTGCTTTCAATAGATCCACGTCTTGGCGATCTAAACGGTTAATAGTGTCACTGCGGAAAACTACTAAACACGTTAGAATTGTTGCATGTGGTGAGCTGTCACAGCGATTATAATGGAAACATGATGACAATAGATGGCTTCCAGCAAAGTGCAAACCTGTTTTTAAAGGAACTCGACACTATTGGTAATTACTCGAAAAATTGTCGGCATAAAAATCGACTTGGTAACAAGCAATGGAGAGGTTTTGATAAATATAAAACAATGTAGGAAACGGCTCCCTCTGAGAAAGAGGTAATTTCTCAAGGAGTGAGAAATTACCTCTTTCTCAAAAACTATTATATTTCAGAGGGGGCCGTTTCTCAGAAGCGTTAGCCTCTTCAGGCCTGAAGCCTGTTCTTATGGGCATCTAAAGCACACAAATTAGTGCAAAAACTGTTGTATTTATCTTTTGCAACTTCGATGACCAATTGAGTAAACATTTCCACATCTTTCTTACATGTAATTGTATGCATATATTTTGGGATAAACCAAGTGAGAATACTGGTCTTTGACAATTACCAAAGGTTGTGTAATGGCCTTTAAAGGAATATTCACTTTGTTTGAATTTAACATCAACTCGCATCACTCGCCTATAACTCAAATGGATTATCCTCCAGACTAAACTCACCAGTACCCCCAGTATTCGTGCGCTGCGTTAGCGTGTCTGTACTAGAGTTACGATGATTATTGATGTGTGAAAGAGATAGAGAGAGAGATTTAATCAATCTTTGAAGATCTTGTATTTTTGTAAACAAATTCGTTGTTGCTAATACTTAATAGTTTGAAGTTCTGCATCTGGGAAATCCCTCACCGGGGGGGGGGGGGGGGGGGGGGGGCGGTCTGGTGTCTTTTGGGCATCCTGTTGTATCTGTCATTTACGTGTAAATGTACGGTATCTGAACAATTTGGACACCAGTTTTTGTTTTCAAGCAGTTTTGTGGACCCTACAAACCAAATCCTGGCTTAAACCTTGCTACAGACACACCAAACCTTTTATACAAATCTGCTATGAGGGTAGTGACTTTCTGGCTGGCAAACCCCGAGTTTTCACAAAATATTAACAAGAGTTCCAGTAGTCATATGTCTCGTCAATGAAGGCCAAATCAAGGAGTTCGAACCCCGGTCATGACACCTGTGTCCTTCAGTAAGACACTTTATTTCTTCTCACCACACAGGAGTTGGGTTGTTAGTTTGAAATATTAGAAGCACGTGCACCCATTTGGCTGCCGGTGCTGCATACTCCTAAGGAGTTGAGATGGTTTAAGGAAAGCCTATGGCTTGTGAACAGGTAAAAACTGTATCAAGAGATTCAAAACCGGCATAATAAATACACAGTTGTTATTATCATTGTTGTTGCTGTTGCCAATCTTCTTTATCGCAACGGTCTTTACAAGTCAGTATTCATCTCTGCGTGAATTTGCATAGCTCGCTGAATTTGGTTAATCTTGAAAGTGTCTAATATATATATTCTCTATTGTTTAAATAAAAAGGTCTTCAAAAAGACAAACAAAATAAAATGCTTCCATACTGTTTTGTGGTATTGAGTGGTAGGAAAAAAAATGTAGGGAAAACCCATGCAGTCAGGTATATAGGGACTGAACAACCCACATGCAAGGCTTCAGGCCGGTATTGAACTTGGATCTACCATGGGATCTACAGAGGTAAAATGTAGGAACATAAACCACTGAGCCAACCTGACTGCAACCTGACTTGAAACAGGCTAGACTGTCAGATGGAGGGAAACAAATACCAGGCAAGAAGTTCCAAACAGATGCAGTACTATAAGAATGGTTCTTCATCTTATCATAGCTAGAGTCACTGGCTAGAGTGTACTGGTGGGAGCAGCCAGCAAGCCCAGTTTCATGCTCAGACACCCTGATAAATGAAGAGTTAGGACTACTCCTAACTTAGGACTAGTCCTTGGGGATATTAAAAACGTATGGGTAGTCCTAAGTGAGGACGAGTATAGGACTAGTCTTTATAACTCTTTGTGACATCCACTGGTGTAAAACTACTGTGGAACAATAGCCCATACATACATTAAAGAGGTCAATGAACAGAATCAACTTTTGAATCAGATTGAAGGCTCTTAACAAATCACTCATTCTGGGTTCTTCAAATGTTCACTTTGTCAGAAAAGGAAGATGTATCAAGGAAACACAAAGAAGAAGGTGTTTGTGCACACATTTGGTAATGTTGCCATTGCCAACAACAAAGACTAGAAGACTGTCCCTTGAAATATCTGTACAAGAGACAGAGGCTGGAAACAGACCTTTGATCAGAAATAGATGGGCCAAACTCTTCCGCAACCAGACTGACAATTGAGCACTTAATTTAATAATCATACGTGGCAGGTAGAAGCCCAAGTGGGGGTGGAGATTCAGCCCCCCCCCCCCGCCCCCAGAGGAAATGGTGT
The DNA here is from genome assembly GCF_902459465.1 of Asterias rubens. Lineage (NCBI taxonomy): Eukaryota > Metazoa > Echinodermata > Asteroidea > Forcipulatida > Asteriidae > Asterias > Asterias rubens. The sequence continues at coordinate 6,559,580 of NC_047069.1, read as the reverse complement.
AACACTTTCATCTATTAAAATTGCCCTCATTGAACCTACTTTCTACAGCCTATGTTAATCTACCGTTTCATAGTTTTTAATAAGGGAATCAATGTGTGGTGAAGCGGTTTTCAACTAGTGGTTTAATCCCAACGAGGCCTGGTTCTTAATGATTTTACTGAGACGAAGTCGGGGTAAATTATCAAGAACCAGGCCTCGGCACTTTGATTCCCATTCATACCTTTGCGGTCAAAAACATCAACACTTTTTGGTCAAAAGGTAAAATAAATTGCAAAAACAAAAATTATTCAATGATTTCCTTCATCACAACACCTCTCCAGCTATGAAATGGTTAGGCCCTCGGGTAAACAACTCCTTATAAGGAGATGCTGTGCGCGTCGCGCGTATCACGTGATGTTTCAGCCGTTGCTCTCGACCAATAGGAATAAAGAGATTGTCTTATACGCACAGGTGCAAGTTCGCCTGGCACGCCCATGTTATAACACTTTTTGCTGGTGTTATATCATCCGTTCAAACAACACCTCGTGATGCCCTCTCGACCAATCAGAATGGATAAACTGCTAGGTATTTATGAATTAGAGGTAAAGACTGATCTTAATAAGTGAAGAGCCATCTTAATTGCAAAGTAAAGTGTGGTGCCACAATACAAAACACTATGGTGGTACTGAAAACTCATCTTAACATGAATCTTAGTGATTTGTGTAATTGGCTCAAGGGAAGATAGGAACTTCCAAGCTTCGATAAAGGCTAACAAAACTGTACATTTACTCGAGACATGAGAAAGAAATATTAATACCAGAAGTGTATTACTTCAAAAAACACTTGTGCCTTTTCCCAAAACATAATAATACTTGGAAATCTTAACCAGCACAAACTTTGTGAAAGTACAGGACTGTGCGTGCGGATACGCATGTACATTGTAAATGTAAAATGTCGCTAACTGCGCATTGCAAATAGAGATACCCCGTACTACACATAGACTCCACTACCTAAACATTTTTTGGTAAAGTGTTTCTGCCTTTTCCCTATAGCTCAGTGTTGCAGCTAAGGAGGTTGGGGGTTAGGTAGACCTCCCCAAACCCCCAAACCCCCCCCCCCCCCCCCCTCCGGAGGAACACCGCCTTCGCCCCAAAGGGCCTGTCCATGTACTTTATTAATCAAACCAGAAGGCAAACTTGTTAGCGGTTTATTTGACATATACCTGCCAACCCCCCCCCCCCCTCCCCGCTACTCCCATCACAGCTATACACTTGCTACTCTAGCGCCTCAGAGAAACAAGCTTAAATTTCAACCAGCCATCGACAAAAGGAAAGTAATTCCTACGAGCGACAAGTCAAGTGGCCCACGTTTTTTTCATCGGTGAGCATGACAATTGTAATGGCAATTTCTTTTTGTTCGTGATTGAAAAGAAAACACCCAAGTGCATCTGTGCCTGGCCGCTTTGCTTGTACTTTAATGGGTCTCTTGTTGGATAGCCCCAAGTTGTCCAAACATCACCGATAAATAATAATCAGGTGACATGCCAATCAATGGGATGGATACAAGCCGTTACTATCACTTTGATTTCCAAAATTACTGAGTTGAAAACATTTTTAAAAAGTTGAGTTTTGCCATAAAAACTCAGAAACTACACATCATTTTCACCAGTGGGTGTGTTAGACTGGGCCCCTGTCTTTATCCACAATGATAAAGACAGGCACCTGCTACTCAGGACCATTGGATAATGCAGTGAATAAAAGCTACCGTATATGGGTTCGTTTTGATTGGTCCTGCACGCAGTGTCCGCGTGCGTGTATATTGTGTCGTGTGTATTGTGTATTGTATACAGTACATGCATGTGTATGTACATGTACTTGCCTGTCATGTTGGTGTAGAGTTTGACTACGTATCTCTATGTGAAATGAATGAAGGTCAAGGGTGAATGTACACGCCAGCTGGAGGGCCGGTCCCTGGCCTTATCCACGAGCCTCGAAGTGTGACGTCAGATGTTCAGGCTATGGGTGTGTTAAACATTGAATTCCTTAGGTCGTTAAACTTAATGGATGTGCAGTTTATCTGCCAAAAGAGGGCGCTATACACTTCAAATGGGCAGGCAGTTTACAGTTTGCTAAAAACAAGAGAGAGTTTCAACAAGCTCCTACTAAAACACCAACAGTTAAAAACAGAGATATATTTATACTATGCAAAGTCATCAGTGTGGATAAGTAAAATGACTTACCTTTTTAACAAGTAGGGAGCTCTTCTCCCCTTCTTTCTTGTCCACAGTTGCTGCTGAGGGTTGACGAACAGGCAAAGCAAAATATAGGAAGGTTCCTGGGGTCTTTTGTGTCCAAAATTGCTGAAAGTTTACGAACTGGCCACTATATCAAAGCAAAATAAAATTACCCAAAGTTACAGAGGTGAAAGGTAGGGCATGATAACTATAAGCCAATCTCCACCCTCGCTTGGCACTTTCTCAACAAAAAGAGAAAAACCAAAGACCAATTGTTCTCAAGAGCAAGGCCAAATTTCATAGAGCTGCTAAGCAGCAAATACAGCTTACTTAATTTCTTTGGTAAGCAAAAACTGAGTCAGGCACCAGCCAACAATGCAAACTGGTGAAATTTGGGCTGGTGACCTGTTTCTGTTGTTTAGCAAAAATGAGTTAGGCACCAGCACTAAAACAAGGCAGACTTAATCATTGGGCAGGTGACCTGTTTCTGATGAGCAATACTAATCTGATGCTAATCAAAAATTGAGATGGGCACCAGCCACAACAAGGCAAACTTAATTCACTTTGGGCTGGTGACCTGTTTCTGCTAAGCAATATTATTCTGTTGCTCAGCAAAAATTTAGTTGGGCACCAGCCACAACAAGGCAAACTTGATTCACTTTGAGCTGGTGACCTGTTTCTGCTAAGGAATATTATTCTGTTGCTCAGCAAAAAATTGAGTTGGGCACCAGCCACAACAAGGCAAACTTGATCCACTTTGAGCTGGTGACCTGTTTCTGCTAAACAATATTGTTCTGTTGCTCAGCAAAAATTTAGTTGGGCACCAGCCACAACAAGGCAAACTTAATGGTGACCTGTTTCTGCTAAGCAATACTATTGTGTTGCTAAGCAAAAATTGAGTTGGGCACCAGCCACAACAAGGCAAACTTATGCACTTTGGGCTGGTGACCTGTTTCTGCTAAGCAATACTATTTTGTTGCTACACAAAAAAATGAGTTGGGCACCAGCCAAACTAAAAGTAATTTGGGCTGGTGACCTGCTTCTGCAATAGCAATTCTATACTGTTATTTAAAAGCCAAAACTGAGCCATGTAAGCGCAGTATTCATCGCTTCCGTAAGCACTGATTTCTTTGCTTACGGTAAGCAGAGCCCTGCAATTTGGCCCTGCAATTTGACACCTAGATGTACATAAGGTACTGGCATTGGGAGCTCTTTATGACTTGAAGAAAATCTGAAATACATACCCCCTGTCAAAGAAGCTCGAATTGAGAAACTTTGCAGACATTTTTTTCTCTAAATTGCAAGACTTGGGCCCTCATTGTGTACTCTTGGTAGCGTTTTGTCTTCTGTTGCTAATTACTTCTGCCAGTTTCTGAATCTTGTATTTTGCATCAACTGTCTAATTAATGACCTGGGCCTGATTTCATAGAGCAAGCTTAAGCAGAAAGTATTGCTTACAAACTCTCTGCTTAGTAGACATAGGCAATCACAAATGGTACATGTCAAATGGTAGTTTTTGCTGGTAACCTTTATTTGGTAAGCATAATTGATTGTGCTCTTTTTGTGCTTGAACAGCTCAAGGATATTGGGCCCTGGTCCACTTTCCATCTTTGGTGGTGGTATACTTACTCTTGGTATTGTTTTGTAGAAGCCCAGACCAAGTCACTCAATGGATACTACACCCGGATTCTCCTGATGGCACAGGACATTTAGATGGAAGACCCATATATGCCAAACACCAAGCTCTACGGCAAACTGCCAAACGTTTCGGAGAAGGTCAAGTCAAAACATCCTAGCCTTGCTCGGAACCAGGCGCCGAGCAGAGGGAGTCAAGCCAAGACCATGCTGAAGAAGACGATGTAGGTGATGCAGGGGTTGAGATAAATCTTGATGTATGGCATCTGTGTCATCATGCTCCTATCTCAAGCAGCAACTCTTGTCGCAGATTAGTGATAGTGGAGGGAGGAATGTAAGACAAAACGGGAGAAGGGTGGCACGGTGTGAGAGATCGTTACTCCATTCCAGAATAGATGCTGCAGTTTGCCCTGCCAGTGGGCACTTCTGTGAGAAAAAGGGAAAAAATAACTTGAGGTTTAATATTCAAAATCCCATGATGGATTAATTCAACATTAGTTAAAAGACGAGCACAGTCTTGTGGCCTTGTGCGTGTGAAAGGACTGAAGAGTGGGGCTGAAACAACAACAGAAGGCCAACAGTGCACCTTCTCAGTTTCAGGAGAAATCATTTCTCTCAATGAAATTGGATTAGACTGATTCATCTTTACACGCAGTGCTGCAGTAGATGAACTTGACAAAACCCAATGCAGTGGCAAAATCAACATGTTAAGATTACAGACATGTGATGCTCAGTCTCTCTGTGGGCAGAGAGTAAAAGGACTACTACAACAACAAACCTATCATCCAAAAGCCCTGTCTTGTAACTTGTACATGCAAGTGCAGCTATAGATATTGATTCTCATATGTGGGAACAGACTATTTGAAACCAGTCTCATGACTAATAGTTTCTTTTCTGTAGCCGATTTCACGTAACACTAGGATTAATCCTACTCATCCTATCTCGAGTTAGGACAAGTAACTCGTCCTAACTGTACTAACTAAGAATGGGTTCAAAGTGACTATGCGTCAATGCGTCTATTGGTTACAGAACTCATACTAAGCCCTAGGATTAATCCTAAGTTAGGAAGAGTTTGCTGAAACTGACGGCTGGCCCCGTTAGCTTCATTTCATGCTAATCTTTGTAAGGCGGAGAAGGGAACCAGTGACACTTAAGCCAAAAGGGGGGAAGGAAGTGGAAGTGTTTCCAAACGATTTGTATGAGTGAGTATGTTTCTTCTCATTGCAAGTCAGTTGTTAACTATTGGCAACTAAATGTGCACACTCGTTCTTGCTCATAGCTGTACCATTCCAAGGGTCCAAGAAAACTGCTGCGGGTACCATGGTTTCAATTAAGGACTAGAGATACAATAATCTTCACCCCGACAATAGGGTTCTGATCAACTCATATACCTTCAGTTTATGTATTTGTTTACACATCCAAAAGCAAGGAGCACCAATAGCCCTAGCAGGATGATATAGGATAAGAGAAGAAACGCTAAGTTTTAGATGTTGGACAAAAATCCAGAAATATAGAAAACCTGTGCAATCAGGCAGGGACTTAAACCCAATCCAAATGTCAGGTCTGAGGCGGTTTTGAACCGAGGTCAACAGAGGTGAAAGGCAAGGGGAAAAAAAACCACTGAGCCAACATGATGAGTGGGAACGCATGATGAGTAAATTAGACAATTGCTGAACCCATAGCCAGGATTGAAAGCAGAGTGTGTCGAGATTGTACCTAAATTATGAGACATCTTTCATATTCATATCAATGAAGTACTTTATGAAAAAAAAAAAAATGAACACAGGGTGTAGCGGCGTAATTGCATTATAGCGCCCTCAATTGACAACTCCTTGTTTTGTGACATGAAGAAGGGAGAGAAACTTCTCACATTTAAGCAGATAAAAAAAGGTTTAAATTCACTGTGAGTACATTGCATAAAGTGTACAATCCTCTTCTTTGGTTATGGTAATTTGGCTGCTTGGATTAAGAGAAAGTAAGAGGGTTTGTTGTAAATTAGTCACATGTTTCCTTGTGTATACATCATGGTTCATGTACATGTACATACAATATAGGGATAATACAGTGAGGGGTTTACATGGGATAAGTAATTTGGCTCAGTTCAAGATGTAATCACAGTATTGATGATTCAGGTTAAAATTGGGTAACGTTGTTATAGGCACTCATATAATGTGTTGTTGTTATTGTTGTTGTTACAGTAAACCAATGACCCTGGACCAGTTCTTTGAAGAGTTAAACGGTTGAGATCTAGCTAGAGCTGAAGAACTGTTCATGGCATTTCTTGATGAGTGTGTTTCAACTTGTACACCAATGTGACAAGCTTTAAGAGATTACACAGGGTAAGAACTTAGCATGGGAGACTAGTGAAATTTACTGCTCGACTAGAGTAGCACCTCATTTATTTGTGATATTGACACCAGTTGCGACTAAATTTGTATTCAAAAGATGCATTGCTGCATACGTTTGCTGCAGACTCAATATTAAGACAGTTCAAGCTGAAAGGATTGAATAGGGATGTCACTGATGTTGGTGGGGCTTTGTATGTAAAATCTGTTGTCATGAATAATTGTGAGCGCCATCATTGGTTCACCAAGCAGGCGTCACGATCAACCGAGTAGTTGAAAAACAGTAGTTACGCCTCAATTCTGCACTTGTCGCCAAGGATGGCTTAGATTAGTAAGAACTATTTGCAACAGAGTTTGTAGGCTTTAGTTCTTAAAAAAACAAATATTACATTTGAATAAATATTTAAAAACTGCACAACAAAGAGATCAGTTTGGTGTGAGTTTCTTTCTTTGATGTAGTGTAGTGGTTAGTACCATGGGATGGCTGGTGGGTAGTGGTAGTACTACGTACTACTACTACACTTGTGTAATTATGGCGGACTCCTCCACTTGCAGCCACTATACTACTACTAGCCCAACAATTTTTGTTTTAGGACCAATAACACTGTCACTAGTTTGTAACACTAAAGTAACACTAACTACAGCCATTTTGCTATTAATAAAGTTGCAAAGCAAAGATTTCTGCCACATTACCTCAACCCCCATACAAGTGTCCGAGTCCCCCCCCCCCCCCCCCCCACAAAAAAAAAAACTCTCTTAGAATGGTGAGAGGGATTATGTGCAACTATTCAACAGGCGGTGAGACACTGCAAGTCTCTTATCGCCAAAAGTTTTAAACTGAAGTGCAGTCTTCACACTAAAACTAAAACACAATTAAAATTTGAAAGACAGCACGTTCGAAGCTCCGTTCAAGCCTCAATCCTCCCTACTTTCCAGTTGATTATGAATTTACAATTTCGACCAATGTACTTGACTTACCAATGAAAATAAAGAGGTTTTTCATCTGGAAAATTTAGTCAACTTTGCAGACGACTTCTTCCGAACACACTCACGCACAAACATGTGTTCCTTGGTATGCGAACGTTTGTTAGGACAGCTTTGGTGCGAAGGAAGGGCAACGGTGCACCAGTGAAATGTAGCCGGTTGTGAGGGCGCCCCACCCAAATGACAATAGTTCATTTGAGTCGGTGTGTATTGGTCCAAAGTTTTGCAAACATCACGTGCGTGAATGGGGTCTCAACAAGTTGTGATCAAACTATAATTAATTCGTTCTGGTTTATGGTTTATTTGACAGTTGAAATTCTGACGCTCTGGATTATTAAAATATCCCTCAAAGATAATGAAGTCTGTCTCACAGCTTGGATGAGATCGACGGGTTAGATTGATGTCAAAGGAAGGAAAATCAATGGAAACATTTTATTGGGGGAAAACGAGTACACATACACCTCGATCGACAATTTTGTAGTCTGAATAATCAATTGCATAGATTTATTATCAATTGTTTCACAAGAACAAAGTACACATGTAATTTGATTTAATTTAAATCATTTCTTTACAAAACAGCAAGAATTTGAAGCAAAACAGAAGCTCTCAATTTTAAATTATTTGTTATTCAACATAACAGATCTGCGTGATAAATACCTACAACCATAAACGCTCTCAACGGTCACCTGGAAATATATTTTTTTTTCTTCTTTCAAACATAAGAGTATATGCTTACGAACAATAAAACAATTTTTAGTAATTGTTTGTCACGATTTATATGTTTAAAAAATATATAAAGTTGTTTGGGGGGGCTGACTCCGCCTACCCCTTTTGTGACGTCAATCGAGGCAGACTTTGCCTGCAATGCGTATAGTAAACACACGTGCAAAGTACATGTACGTCCAAGTCGTGAGTTGGTACATTTCAAAAAGTGTTTTTCTGCATTCAGCAGCAATACACCTGGTCGGCATTGCCGGAAAAAAAACAAAAAAAAAATGTTTTTGGAAACGTACAAACTCACGACATGGTCCGTACACGTACTTTGCAATTGTGTTTACTCTACGCATTACAGGCAAAATTACAGATTGACGTCACGAACAGCGCCCTCTCGGGTCGGGGTCTACTCTTAAATTTGTAAATAACATAAGAACTGATTTTTTAAAACCTTAGTTAACTGTTTATTCACATTCCACTCATCAAAACACATATATTAGTGACAAAAGCTTTATTTTGAAAAAAAATACCACTTCCAGGTGACTTTAAGTGACTTAAAGTCGAAAATATTATTAAATAACCCTTGTTGGCAGAACCATCAAACGAAAACATTAATGCACATTCAGAAACTTTTAAATTTAGTTTAACTCAACATTTTTAACCTGAAAATTCGGGCTCCGGGAAACAAACACAAAATGAACAACTTGTTACAATTAATTGCTATAATTTAACAAACAAAACAAATAAATACCTCTGCGCATTATTTTGACCAGTAGATCACTAAAATTATTCCCTTATTGTTGGAATTGAATCGATGGAAACATTTTATGACCAAAAATGAGTCCATCGACACTTTATCACATTCTGAATAATCAATTGCATAGATTTATTATCAATTATTATTTCACATAAAAAAGTACACAAATGTTATAATTTAACATTTTGATTTTATTTTAGTCATTTCTTAACAAAAACAGCAAGATTTGGATGCATAAATAAAAGCTCTAACATTTTAAAAACCTTGTTAAAACAACTTTAAAAACAGAACGTTAGTCACACAACAACAACTCTGCGTGATAAAAACCTACAACCATAACGCCCCCAACGGGGACATAAGTACATAGTTAAGGACAAAAACAATAACCGAAAACATTAATGCACTTTTTGGAAACTTTCCAATTAATTAGTAAACTCAAATATTGAAACCTAAAAATTCGGACTTCGGGGAAAACAAACGTAACTGAGCGACCAGCCCAAAATTGATTTTAACTTGTATTTAATAATAAGCAAATAAATAAATACTTCTACGGATTTGTGGGACCGGTATAAGAAACAACTGGTCACACACACAAAAAACATCGCCACATTTCGAACTTTGTGTTCTACTGTAAAAGTAGACGATATAAAATTAAACATGTTGACAGTTTCATAGTTCTTCGTTTCACACTATCGTAAGTGTGATAAAAAATTAAAAGGGTGCAGGGTCACAGATCTTCTTCTGCACCCACTCCCCCCCCCCGAAAAAGAAAACAATATTAGCTTGAATTAAAGGCGGCAATGAATACCATTGGTAATTACTCTGTTATTTTTTACACATTATACAAATTAATGTCATGTACACGTCGGTTGAAGGGCCTTTAAACTGTTACATCACACTCATTTCGCAATTATGTGAGTGTGTCTTCTTAAACTTCGGTAATTGTCAAAGACCACTTGGTGTATCTCAACATTATGCACCATTATGCACAAAATAGTGGTCAAGTGGTCGTCGAAGTGAGGTCTCGAAATGATTTCAGTGAAAAAGTTCTTTCTCAAAAACTACGTTACTTCAGAGGGAGCCGTTTCTCACAATGTTTTGTAATAACAACAGCTCTTATTGATCGTTAACAAGTAAGTTTTTATGCTAACAATTAATTTTGAGTGATTACCGATAGTGTCAACTGCCTTTAAGTGTACAATGCTTATTACTCGTCAGTGTATGGGTAACCATTATTCTTTATCCCCAACGCACTCATTTAACATCTCTTTATTAATAAAGTTAAACAAACTTTATAAATTAATTGCTAGGGACAATTCCATTGTCTCTTTCATTACATGTTGTTTAGTGCTGTGTTCATATTAACGCTGCAGTGTCTGAGGTTGTTTCTGGTTTAGGGGCAGCTTCTATTTGGGTGACGTCCTGAGCTAACATCTGCGCATCAATGACGAGCAGTTCATTGTTCATGGTGATAACAACAGATGGCGCTGTTTCGTTATGGGTGTCAGCCGATGGTGGAAGGCTGACTGGCAAGAACGAGTTGCTGCTGCATACCTCACTGTATGAGGGCGGCATTTCGATGGAGGAGCTAGCTACGGCGATGTCCTCGGGTTTAGGGACGGAGTCATCGCCGAATGTCCGGTACGGGACCTCGATGACGGTCTCTGTCTTCCGTCGACAGAGCTGGGAGATCCCGGAGTTCACCTGCCATGTGTTCATGGCACCGAAGAAGAGGATCCCAACAAAGAATATGAAGATAGACTGGTAGCTCATGTCGAACGGTTTCCCGTTGATCAGCGAGATGGAAACACAGGCTAGAGGCAGGAATGCACGGAAGACAATACACGCGTAGACCGACAGTAACATCACGATTCGCTGGCACCGGACACTCTGTATCCGCGTCACCTGGACGAACTTGCCAACGTTTAAGAGGAATATATCACCCATGGAGATGGCTAGGACCAGGCCGATGGTGACATCTTCCCCGGTAAGAAGCACCGTGACGGCGGTAGCCAAGGACACGATGTAGATGATGATGTTCATGTACTTGATGGGGTCGTTCTTGGCGACCAGACAACACCGAAAGAGCAAGAAAATTAAGACGCCGGACAGGACACTGAAGAGCACCCGGAGTTCTGCGGGGTAGTTGGCGGCAAACGGCGAATCCAAAGCCCTCGTGGTGAACGCCAGAACAAAGGTTGCAACAGGAAGACACGTGAAAATAACTGCATCGACGTAACTGTAAAAATTAGAGACACGAAATTGGTTGAGAATATTTCAATAAAAGCAAAAGAAATACCACAAACAACAAGTTAGGGCCTTGTCAAACGAGGCAACCTTTGCCGGCAACACAGACGCAACCAACTGCAGTGCATGGTACAAGACCACTTTGGTAGCGCATGAGTAATGTTTTAAACAATGACATACAATCCCAAAAAATAGATGAGTCCCTTCGTGGAGATCGCCAGTGACATAGCCCTATATATAAATATTTGATTAAGAGAGGTTATTTACAAGCAAATCTTAAGGGTTCGCTCAAACGTTCCAATTCACACAAATTCGGCTCTTTTGAAGCCCTGTGGTTCTTTTGGCGAGCGCCCTCTATCTATACCAACTGGTTGTACCCAAAGCCGCAGACCGGCGCACAAACCAATTTCGCTTATTAGAAAAACAATTATTGTGTCACAAATACAATGTCAAGTGTACTGGTTTTGGGACTGAAACAACGTATTTGTTTGTTTAGAGCAACGTTTTCGAGAGGTGACCTTTTTCTAGCCCTATGAAATGGTCATAAAACCGAAGCTTACATTTCAAATTGGTAATGGATTCAAACCCATTACTTAATGTCTTTAATGTTTGATAAATTTGCTTGTATCCTATATCTGTGTAAGTAGTAGACCAGCATTACCCGACAACTAATCTAACAATAAACGCTCTGGGATCGCGATGAGGTCATCGTTCACAAGAAGGGAATTCCCCGAGAGTTTTGTATGGCGAAATAACCTGGGCACCCCCCCCCCCAAAAAAAAAAAAAAAAAAAAAAAAAAATATTATTACAACACTAAAGTTTCTGAGAATTATTGCCGCTTTTGGGTGGGAAGACCAACCCTTCCATATCAAGCGTTTTCCAAACCAGGCTTATGATTTGGGCTTGGACTCCGTCATGTATTAAGAAAGCGTGTGCTTTCGTTACCGGGTCGTTGTTCACCCGGTGAACCCAGGTCGTTGTTTCGAAAACGCAAATTACGTTTGCGAGATCGAAAAAAAAATGTGTTTTTTTTTAACGAAGCACCCTCGAGGGGGAACATGAGCTGATGGATCCAGCTGCATTGTATGCATTACCATGCTATCCATACATCGTGTTTCTGGTAAACTACTGTGCAATGAGGAATAAACGCATCCTAGATTGTGGCAGTGCAATCTTTTTGAATAAAATTTGCTATATACTTTATAAAACTTTTGCATTGTAAATATTTAGACTAGTGTGTCATTTTTGTGGTTTAGATTGTTTTGTTTCACACCTGGTAATGGAACTTCATGTACGTTTTACCACATAGGCCCTACTAATACAAAAACCTTCAACATGTACAATTATGACTGGTTTCCTACTTTCCTATTAAGCTTTGTCGTTAAGCTGCCCTTATATTTATGACAATGGGCTAGTATAAAGGGCCCATATAATACCCAAACAGAACCAACCCCTAAATGAGTCATAGTAACTTGATTGCCTTATGAGAATGTTTATTAATTAAACAGACGGTGTCACACCTATGAATAACATACCATTTGGAGGCATGGCACATCATACCAAAACCAGATTACAACAATATAAGTAGGCCTACGTGTCAAGGATAATGATCGAAGGATAGAAGAAAACAAATCATTTTCCTTTTGATTAAGAAATGCATCATTATACTCAACAATGATTCAAGCAATAATTAGTTTGATCGGCTGGATTTTAGTTCACCATCGTGCCCGGTACATTAGTCTAGACTTTCTCTCCAGAAGACGATCAGAGCATACTGATCGAAACGTCGAGTTAAAAACAAACGGTTCTTTTCAGAACCACCCCAACTCATTTAGAGATAGTCATTACATGGTGTTACCGCAAACCTATTCATATAGATTAAACCTGGTAATATAAATCGTGCTGGCAAAAATAAAAGCAGCATATTTTTAACTCATACATACAGCAGCCGTCGACCAGCCTGATGAATTAATGTACAGTTGAGATCAAAGTTCGATGGACGTCATGGGAAGTACGCTTCGTGTGTTATTTGCCAAAAGAGTTTTTTGTCCGATATGGGTGTAAACTAGTTTTACAAAAATGTAATAAATATTTTAGATATTTGTCACCGACCCCGTCCGTCCGGTCAATGCAACACGGCCCACGCGACAATGACAATGTGACAAAAATAGTAAACACGCTCACCATGGACACATTGTCGTGTGAATTTTTTATTTTGTAAACGCTATGAATACATGAGCGTTTTAAGTTTATATTATAAACACAATAGCAGTTCGAATGATATAAAGCACATGTTCAAGTTTTGATTACATCATTGTTATGTTTATTGAAAGATACATAAAATAATGTCCCCTTTCACTCTATTTGTTTCAGCAACTTATTCTCATTTAAATAAAAAACGATCGGAAGTTTTGAATTTCCTGTGGCCATCGTCTTCTCATCATTATCTTTCTCATTGTTTGTTGAGGATTGTGTTTACTTTGTTTGAGCTTTTTATTTCGTAATACAAAGACACGATAACCATGTCATGAGACTTGTTGGAATTTCCAGTCATGAGACTTGGGGATAGCCTACCAGTCATGAGACTCGGAGGTAAACATTATATTAATCCGATTGGTAAACATGAACTTTTCCTCCACACATTCCTTAAGACAACAATCAAAAACAAACAAACTCAAATACAAAATTTGATGAGTCCGAGGACATTCATGAAACCGTCTATTCCCTTTTAGCTTTCAAAATTATCTTTTTTATTTGTCCAAAACCAAAGCTAATTCCAAGACACAAGAACAGACCAAACATTTCCATCCAGTTTGATGGACCAATGTTTAAAAAATTTGGTAATTTTGTTTCAAAAGAACCCACTTTTACGAGGTTTTTGGAAAAACCAAAGTTGAATATTCCCAGTCAATAAAAGTTTCCAGCACCAAAGTTTTTACGTTCATCTCCAGGAACGGAACTAAACTGTGTTCTTTCAAACCGGACCAAAAGCAACTGGACAATATTGGTAATTACTCAAAATGATTGTTAGCATAAAAAACTTAGGTGGTAACGAGTATGGAAAACTGTTGATAATATAATAAACATGGTGAGAAATGGCTCCCTCTGAAGCAACGTGGTTTTTGAGACAGATGTACTAATTTCTTACTCAAATAATAAAAGGCTTTAAGCCTGAAGTCTTTTAACACTTCCAAGTCATCTAAAAGCAAAAATATTTGTGCAACAATGGCGTTTTTATTTCACTATTGTCTTGCAAGTTCGATGACAAATTGAGTCCAAAGTTTCACAGATTTGTTATGTTATGTATAATGTTGGGATACCCAAAAGAACACTTGTCTTTGACAATTATTGCCAAAAGTGTCCAGTGCCTTTAACCAGTATGCACTTAAATTCAAACAATAATATATTGTGTTTTAATTTTTAGCAACAGTCCCGAGAGAGAGAGAGAGAGAGAGAGAGAGAGAGAGAGAGAGAGAGAGAGAGAGAGAGAGAGAGAGAGAGAGAGAGAGAGAGAGAGAGAGAGAGAGAGAGAGAGAGAGAGAGAGAGAGAGAGAGAGAGAGAGAGAGAGAGAGAGAGAGAGAGAGAGAGAGAGAGAGAGGGGGGGGGGGGGCTCGCACGCGACCGTCAGCCCCGAGGTGTGGTACCCATTATGACGGTACTTCCGACTGTCAGCCATAACACCTCCGTCGGCAATTCATTACAGGGCACGGGGCGTGGAGGACCAAACACCCAAGGGACAAAAACTCACGGAGTACGGTAACAGAAGACCCGTGTGCAGCCCACAAGAGAACCCAAACTCCGAAATGAAGACAGTAGTTCGTTACGTTTCTAATAAACTTGGCAGGAAACCAAAGTGTAAAAAGACTCTTTCCATCCGAAGTCGTGTTCGAGAAATTGTCTACCAACACTCGGTTTTCAAAATGTTCACCGAAACTACACCCGCTTTCCTAAATGCAACTGCTATCATGTAGGAAGCCCCGTGTAGGCCTACGTATGATGATACTGGTCGGGAGGTTTACCCGCAAGTTACGCTAGCAAAAACGTGAACGTCAGAAATTTGTGTCGTTTCTAGGTGACGTCACCACTTTGGGCTCATTTCATGCTCACGTATGACGTCTGCAAGTATGTACGTACCTGACGTGAGAAATGTTTACTTCACGTATGCTTTAAAACGTGAGATTTTTACAACAACATTTTCTGACTTTCACGTTTACGTATTTGCTCGCGTAACGTGCAGCTAAACCTCCCCTATGTTTCATTTTTACACACGCGGTACCAGACAATAAACACTGCACTGCAAGAGTTGTTTTGAGTAAACGCGCACCTTATACCCCTCACTAATCACACACCCTTAAAACCCCCTCCCAAACATTCGGAAAATAAACAGCTGTGAAAACGGATCCGCATACAAGCTATTAATGTGCTATGTCCCCTCAATGTTCCCTAGTGGTGTCCCAATCCAACCCCCCCCCCCCATTTCAATCTCCCCCAACTTTAAGTGAAATCAAAAATGTGTGCAACGGGCACCCAACAAAAAACTGGAGCGAAGACTAAAAAAAAGTAAACACATTTCAATATTACATCAAAAATAAAGATAAATGTCAAATTCCAAAAAATACCTTAAACAGCCTCGCGTGCTAAACACCACCTTGTTTTTGTTATTCCTATCTTTGCTTGTTTTTCCAAACTGTGTCAGTATGCCGTGACCTCCACCGCCACCGGCTCAATCTCGATTACTCATCACTGTTCTCTCTCTCTCCCCCTTCCCCAAACTCCCCTCCTCCCCCCCCCCCCCTCTTCCACTGCCCGAAGGAGACCATAGATTGCGTACGTGTATCCTCCATGGGGGCCGCTATACACCGCAAACTTCCCTTTTCTCAGTTCATACACGACTGGCGTTTTAGCACCAAGCAACCCTCACTTTCATGATACATTTTTAAAGGGAAGGACTCATCGCCGGCCATGTTGGCCATGCACACTGGGCCCACTTTCAAACAGCCTGTAAGCACACAAACTTGCTAAGCACAGAATAATATCGCTTAGCAGAAACATGTTATACCAGTCAAAATTGCACTACGTTTGAAATGTTGTGGCTGGTTTTCTCTGAGAAAAACGGATTTGTATACATGTAGTTATTTTAAATTTGAAATCAGAAAAACTAATATCATTAAAAAGCCCGTTTTATACTAAAACCTCCATGCTGTTACAAAAAAATCCACCAAAAATTATCTGACTGTCTTCCGAAAAAGACTGATACAAGCTCAAACAAGCATCGGTGACAATGATTTACCATTCACCCCGACGGTAGATAACTTGGTGTATCCCATCATAAGCATAAAATAACAAGCCTGTGAAAATTGGGGTCCAATTGGTCATCGAAGTTGCGAGAAAAGGATGAAAGAAAAAGCACCCTTGTTGGACGAATTTGTGTCCTTTCCGATAGTAATAAAAAACTTTGGAAGTCTTTTAATATTTTAGTGAGAAATTACCTCTTTCTCAAAAACTTCGTTACTAAGTTCGGAGGGAGTCGTTTCCCACAATGTTTTATACTATCAGCAGCTCCCCAATGGTCGTTACCAAGTCTGTTTTTAAGGCAATATTTGTTTTGAGTAATTACCAAACGTGTACCTTCCCTTAAAACTGAGTTCAGTACAAGCTTATGTGAGTTGCAACAAAGCGCTGGTACGTAGTGGTACGGTAGCACCTCTTGATGGATCAACGATTGATGCTCAATTATTACCGAACAAAAAAAGGTGGAACGTATTTTGTACTCACAAAAAACTTCCACATTAATAGCACTTTTGGCATAGCTTGTAGACAGCTTTAATTTAAAGGGGCACTCTTGACATGATCAAAGCAGGCGGGTGGCTGCGAATTTATTGACTCTCACCAGTTATTGTACCCCCCCCCCCTATCAATGAAAGCATCCGACGCTGAGTCTTTTGCCGATTTCACAAAAAAATGGATTTGCATTGTTACGTCATTTATGTTAGTGCAGTAAGCACCGGAAAGTTAGCACGCCTTTTCGTGTGCTTACGGTTAGCAGCGCTCTGAAACAGAAATCGCACAGTAAGCATGAAATTGGGCCCAGGTACCGTACAAAATCTACACTATATGTGTGAACAAGGAATGTAAAGTTTCTCTGTATATAACAACTGCATCACCTTTAAGACTTTAAAAGAAACGTCCCCCAAAGTCTCCTCTCTCCACAGATTGAACGCTCGCAATAACCTTTCCCCTTTTGAGGTTTATCCGAGGCTCAACATCAGAGGAGGTTTTCTGACCTGACCGTCAACCGAATACTTAGGGGGACTTTAAGGAGGCTGGGAGTAGAGACGGAAGGATACGATTTATATCAGGCTAACCCGTGAAGGATGTTGTACATCAAAGGTTCCCATTGCCCATCAATCTTGGCCACATAGCCTTCTCCAATTCACACCATATCAACATGATGATGTCTCCATGCAGCTACGTCTTCTACATTATAGCGCATTGCGCGACGAAAATACAACTAATTAAAGGCACTGTCATGTTTGGTAATTGTCAAAGACCAGTGTTCTCACCTTTTGTATCCCATCATGAGCATAAAATAACGAGCCTGTGAAAATTTGGGCTCAATCGGTCATCGGAGTTGCGAGAAAATGATGAAAGAAACAACACCCTTGTTGTGTGCTTTCAGATAGGAATTAAAGACTTCTAGCTATAGAAGTCTTTTATGATTTTAGTGAGAAATTACCTCTTTCTCAAAAACTACATTACTTCAGAGGAATTCGTTTCCCACAAAGTTGTATACTATCAACAGCTCTCCAATGCTCGTTACCAAGTCAGTTTTTAAACTGTTCGATTGGAACCGTTCGATTGTAGATGGATTATATACAATACAACTAACATGAGAACATTTCATTTCAAAATGTCCCTTTTTTTATATATCGCCAAAAGTCTGTAGCGAAAAATGTGCACTCAGGAGGAATAATCACCAATACACAATCTAAGAAACATTACCAACAGTGACTCTTCTCAGAATCATTGGAATTTAAGGGCATCTGCAGTGAAATGTATTTCGCAAAATGCTTTATACTAATCAAAACATGATGAAGACTTCCAACCAATAGTTTGTATTTCCAATCATTTTAAAGACAGTGGACACTATTCGTATTCGTAATTGTCAAAGACTAGTCTTCACAGTTGGTGTATCTCAATATATGCATACAATAACAAACCTGTGAAAATTTTAGCTCAATCGGTCGTCGAAGTTGCGAGATAATAATAAAAGAAAAAACACCCTCATCATACGGAGTTGTGTGCTTTCAGATGTTTGATTTCGATACCTCAAATTCTAAACTTGAGGTCTCGAAATCAAATTTGTGGAAAATTAATTCTTTCTCGAAAACTACGTCACTTCAGAGGGAGCTGTTTCTCACAATGTTTTATACTCTCAAACTCGCCCCATTACTGGTAATCAAGAAAGGTTTTATGATGATAATTATTTTGAGTAATTACCAATAGTGTCCACTGCCTTTAGGAGTGGTTACCAAACGTATATCTTCCATTTAAAGCCATATTATCTGCCCGACTAAGTGATTTCTTGTATAAAACACACACACACACACCCATACGCTGTACCAGCTACGGGAAAACCCCATGGGTAAGCAAGAAATTTGTGTTATTCTTTCCACTTTCACGACTAGCGACTAGACGGGAAACAATCCCCATGACAAGATGTTTATCACAATAAAGACAATGAGGTGCTGTTTGGTATGCATGTCTTTCCTCCTATGGTTTAAATTAAATAACCAAAAATTGTTGTCAATTTGTATTATGCATCAATATAAGTTTTGGTTCACCCCCCCAAAAAAAAAAAAACTAAAAAAAAAAACTAAAGAATTGGTGGACCAGGAGTTGAACCACTGACCCCCGAATTAACGTACTCCGGATTAACATAGCGCTCTATACCAACTGAGCTGTATAGCCCCATGTTGGCGGTCTCCCTACATTACAAATAAGTGTTACTTTATAGTAGTTAACTTTTCTTTCTGAACATTTCAATACAATATTGTGACACCAAATGTTGCTTAGTTCCTTGAAACCAACTGAACAGGGCCCAATTTCATGAAAGCTGCTAAGCACTAAAATTTGCTTTAGCATGGAATTTCTTCCTTGATAAAAAACAGGAATACCAACCAAATTTTCACGTGAATTTCAGGATAAGCAAACAACAGCTGAATACCAGTAACAAGCAATATGTAACAAATGGAAATTTGGTTGGTAATCCTGTCATACTAGGCAAATTTGTGTGCTTAGCAGCTCTATGAAATTGCGCCCAGATCCTACAATGTGGAAAGTAGGTCTAAGAGAGTTCGTTGCCACCACGCATGGGAAGGGGACTTTCAATAAAATAAAAGACTCACTCAGAGGTAGATCACCCTGGAGGAAGAAAAAGAGACGACTTCAATTGGGAAAGTGTGTCTACACAGTCAGTGTTTAACCTCAGATGAACTCACAGTTCCTTTAAAGGGGATTGAGTTACATAGACTAAAGAAACACAATTTGAACGCCCTCATCGTTGAAAACAAATATGACCGAATTCGAAATATGAATAAAAATATATAAAAAATGCCTATGGTAACAACATATCCAAACAAAATTTCTAAACAAGAGGATTTTTTTTTTTACTTTTTCAACTGGAACTTTTAGTTGCCTCAAAACATAAAACAATCCACTATGCAAAACTTTTTACAGAGAATACCAAACAAACTACTTAAAGAAAGAATGAAAAAAAAAGATTGACCAGGTGATCTCATTCTCGACCCAGATGTAATTAAAATGGCGTTCTTTGTGTTTCATTTTTTTTTCTTCACAAGACGAAACAAACAAACCCAACACCCCACCAAACCAACCAACCAACCACCAAACAAACACTCCAACAAACGAACAAAAAAATCGTGACGACATATTATTTATTTTTGTACAGAAAAAAAAGGAAGGGCCTTTACGTCATTACTTTTCTGGAGTGTCAATTTTTTGATGTCATTCTTCTTTGCCAACTGTGTCTTGTGACAAGGATAACTGAGATAACACTCTGTTATCAAGCGGTCTCATAGTCTAGGTTCCTAGACCATTGGTGTTGCGTGGTCACACACAACCAACGTTCCGATTATGCACGGCAAAAACTGTACACGCTTGTAATGAACGAACGCTAGCAGGCGCTCTGTTTCTCTGATTTCCTGTGCTCACCAAAGTCTAGGACATTTGCAACGACGGGTCTTAACTTTTTTATTGTTTTTCGGCAAATCTCCCCCGACTTTCCGGTGGAGCCAATCAGAGGCTGCGTTGCGGTTGGCTCATGAATAATTCATCAGTGTTGTGCATGCAGTGTAAATGCATGCAGTAATGCGTTGCATGACTTTTGCTATACTCTGCATGTGTGTGTGGGTATATGTTTTTATCGGAGTATAATAATGTCCAGATCAGTAGGATTTGAAACTTTGCCACATGGTGGAAATAAGATAAAGAAAGGTTTGCGGTACCACCACAAACCTTTCTATGTATAATATCCAGATTCAGACTACTGCATTGCCATGATGCAGCTTGAAATGCGATCGTGGCGTTATGCTCCCGACGTGCCAGGGCCCACACTGATGAAGCCTGTATTGGCTAAACAATTTGCTTATAGTTAGCACAAAATAGTATTGCTTAGCAGAAACTGGTTACCAGCCAATTTTTAATTAAATTTGAAATGTTGTAGACTTATGCCTAGTGCCCACCTAATTTTTTGGATAGTAAAGAAATGTTGTACAGTATTTTCTGCCAAACAGATATTAACTGGTGGGCCCTGTAGTGTTATTCACAGTGAAAGTTTTTTAATCTTGGGGGAAGGAAATCTTGAGGGATTCAAAAGCGCCTTTGTGAGAATGTATTTTGAAACGTAACCGTAGCTGCAGATCTTGGAACGTAAGCGTAGCTTGACTCGGGATTGAAAGCGTACTTTTTGATATTGTAGCGTAACCTAAATGTATCTTGGAGTGTATAAGCGCAGCTGAGTAGCTGTGTAGCTTGGAACGTTGACATCTTTTGGAACGTAAGCATATCTTGGACTGAAGCGTAGCATCTTGGAACATAAATGTAGCTGCGTATCTTTGAACGTAAGCATAGCTTGACTCAGGCTTGAAAGCGTACCTTTTGATATTATAGTGTAACTTGAAGGAATGTAGACCTAAGCGTATTCTGGAACGTAAACGTAGCTGCGTATCTTTGAACGTAAGCATAGCTTGACTCGGGCTTGAAAGCGTACCTTTTGATATTATAGTGTAACTTGAAGGAACGTAGACCTAAGCAAATCTTGGAACGTAAACGTAGCTGCGTATCTTGGAATGTAAGCGTAGCTTGACTCGGGCTTGAAAACATACCTTTTGATATTAGTGTAACTTGAAGGAATGTAGACCTAAGCGTATCTTTGAACGTAAACGTAGCTGCGTATCTTGGAATGTAAGCGTAGCTTGACTCGGGCTTGAAAACATACCTTTTGATATTATAGTGTAACTTGAAGGAATGTAGACCTAAGCGTATCTTTGAACGTAAACGTAGCCGAGTAGCTGCGCAGCTTGGAACGTAACCATATAATATTTTTTGGAATGTAGTCGTAACAATATCTTTTGGAACAACTCATGAGAAATTGCGAATTTTGATTGCTTGTCGGGTGGCGACTACTGCTATTCAACTCCCAGTTATTTGAGGCGAATAGTCAGGTCATAAATTCCACTAGTTGCCCAGTTTAATCATTACCTCAAAAATAACTCTTCATTCACAGAATTAAAAAATAATACTTTGTTTGGCAAAATTATGCTTTGAGGGAATTTTGTTTCAGCATTATTTTTATTTCAACCTTTTATAAAAAATTCTCATAATATTTTAAAGCTACTCACACAATAACACTGTCAATATAACCATGGAGGTAGATGCGATATTCCTACGTTTTGACATCATCAAAATTATCTGAAACTCATAACAAAAAGAAATTAGGGGGCCATGAATCAAAATGGAGCATATTGGAACGTTGCGATCATAAGAAACAACGGAGTCGACACCGCAAGCTGGGAGTTTATAGCGCCTGGGATTTAACACCTCCAACCCCCACGAGACACGGCATGGGCGGTACGTGATATTCCACAAGGCTTATTTCACGTTCCGATTGCTCCACGCCGTGGGGCCATACAAGCATCCGTTACACGGACTCTCTGATGGATGCTAATCTTACGTTCGATTTTTGACCATTATTTACGATTTCAAATCGTCACGTATCCATAATCTGAATAGGTAGTCTATACTTAAAATTTCACTGTTTTCCTTTTAATAGGCCTATAATGACCACGGAATTACTCTTTGAGCAAAGATGATTAAAAATAGCGCGCCTATCACATTGACCTTTGACTCGGTCTAGTTTGAATAGTCATCTTCAACCCGTCACGTGATATGAATAATCGAGTCATTTGCATAGTCTGGCCACGCCTTCAATTTGCAAATGTCCTAGACCTTGGTGAGCACCAGGACATGGGGAGATCCGGAAATCAGAGAAACAGAGCGCCCGCTAGCGTTCGTTCATTACAAGCGTGTACAGTTTTTGCCGTGCATAATCGGAACGTTGGTTGTGTGTGACCACGCAACACCAATGGTCTAGGAACCTAGACTAGCGGTCTCAACCCAAACGGGTCACGTTATAACGAACAAACATTACAGTATACTTATCAGTACTTAACTACATAGTATTAAAAACTTACAGAGACTTTCATTGCAACATATAATCTTGGTGCAAGACGTTTCTCGTTTCCCTTTTCACGCACACCGCGGCCAATTCACCAACAGCGCCCGCACCGACTCAATCCGCACCGACATACCACTCGAATCAAAACGTATCCCAACGGTTAGAAATAAATTATTTTATAGAGCTGATTTACGGAACTGTTTTGGGAAAGAGAGTACAAAACAAAGTTGTTCTTATGTAGTATTGAATTGTGTATTTTAATGTAATTAATTGTTTTTAATTTGTAGTCAGTCTTCAAATTGATTTTTTTTTTAAACAATCTGAACTTTTTACTTGAAAACGGTGCTGCAAAAAAAAGTTTAAATTGAATAACCCATCATTAAGCATATTCACCTATAGTGAATATAAAATATCCACCTACAATTTCACAAAGATGTGAAGTATTATCTGTTAAAATTCTTTGTTGGATGTTCGGAAAAACAAACATTCTTGAAAGTTGCACGAATAGGTAAAAGGTCAAGTTCTAAGAATCTGCGGTTTGTGACAAAAACTTATGGTATAGTTTGAACATTAATAAGTCGAAAGGACCTTGAACATAATAGTTAGTCAACATTCCGTTAACAATTGTCCATTCGTACAAAAAAATATGGGGGGTTTGTGTTTCACTTTCTAGTCATCTTTTCTAAGCATCAATGGACTGAAGCTAGAGCCGTCAAGCGCCATTGTGCATGGGAATCCACGCGTATAGGCCTAGTCGATACGTCGTAAGTATACGGAGAACTTGACAAAGGAGGCCAAGTCAGAAGGTCTTTGCAAAATGGATTATGTCTATGTCTAAATATGAAGCATGCAGTTTACTTTAACAACAACTTGATACTCATTGATGTTTTGCATTTTCACCAAAAACGCACCTCAAACTTCAGTTCAGTAAAGAACCTTCTTTTGGCCCTGTTCACTGACCTTCCACGCACAAAACAAATCATTCACGAGACCCTTCCCAGAATAGACCTTTCTTGAAAGATGGATTGGTCCTAGCTGGTTACTGGCTGGACAGAGACAGTGACACACGAGGGTCTCAAACTCCCAAAGATCACTCAGACTTTGTGTTGACATCGTTACGGGGAAGAAACCAACTCTCGGTGTCAGGTGATTTGGGATCAGTTTCAGAAATTTACTAAGCAGAAATTACTGCTCAGTAAATTGCTCTGCTTGGCAAGATATGAGCGATGTACCAGAGCCAGCACTGGTAGCTGTTTGGCATTTCGGCTGGTAACCTATTTGTGCTGAGAAAAAGGTTTTTGTGCTTAGCGTTGTTTTTTTATGCTGGGCATGAAATCCAAGGCATCCACTTCCATAGCTTCGTAAGCAAGTATGATGTGCTAAAGCATGCAGAATTGACAGTTCGTGTATCCGTACATTTTTATGAACACTTTATACAACCAATCAGTTAAAAATGTTATATTATGTAGTGTTTACCAAAAAAAGGGTTTAGTCCAAAGATTTTGCGATGCAAAATTGCTGGTAGGCATACCTGGTAGGCTATTGCTATTTGAGCCCAGTCCTTTAGCAGCTGGTTGTATACCCACACACTTACAATCTCAAATCATTCTCTGTCTATTAAGTTTCATACCATTAATCATAACGAAGTGGAATACTTTTTTTTGGTTTTTTTTATGTTTTCCTCTTTCCTTTTATATAACACAGGACCATAGCGTAATACTGCTCTTGTGCTGATTTTTGTATCATGTATAAGGATTTTTAAATAAATAAATGAATAAATAAATAAATAAATGAATAAATAAATAAATAATACTACACACAGTTATCAGTAACAAAGTGTATCAGTTGCTGCTAAAAAATAAAATGACAAAATTGCTACTCAATATTTACAAAAAAATATATTGCGTCAAAATATTTTGCTTTGGAAATGTGTTGCTATTTAGTAAATGGAGTCCTTTAGCAGCTGGCTTTATACCCACACGCTTATACAATCTGAAATGATTCTCTGGTACACATTTAGTTCCATACCATTCATCATAATGAAGTGCAATTTTTCAACACAGTTATCAGTGACAAACAACAGTCATCAATATAGTAATAGCCCTACGAAGCACCACCCTAATTGATGGGACAACACACACAAAGGACCCGGCTAAACGGAGCGTAGGGCAGGTGGCGAATCGATTCTAAAAAACCAAAGTCGCGTTTCCTTTGTCTCGATGTTTTAGAAACCAAAAACATGAGTTCTTTGTTCGAACCTATCTAGCGAACCAATCCACCATAAAAAAAATGGTTATATTATGTTTTTTAGTATTTCATTTTGCGAGAGAATGTAGATATTTCGATCAGTGTGCTCTACCAGTTGTCGCCAGGAGACTCAACATATTGCACCAGTCGAAATAATATACAGATTAATATACCAAGGGCCAATATTTTCAGAGCCAACAACCTATGACTTAAGAAGATGTGGTGTAATAATCCCTCTCAGAGTTCAAGAAAACTTGAAGCATAATTCTCTTTCATCAGACCTAAACAACGATCGAAAGATTGACCAAATATTATGTTGATGACCAGATGCTAGTCCTTGAACTGACAAACACATTTGTTCTTTGTTCAAGTTAATGAGTATTCATGAACTTTGGAATCTAATAGACTTTACCAATCGTATGCGTCCCTTTATTTAAAATCTGTCTTTGTTGTGTTGTGGTGATGTTGGGGCAGACATTGAGTGGGCATGTGGACAATTTTGAGGGTGGCTTTATTGTATTCAATCTTGGAAACATGGGTATAAAAGGGCAACTTTACAATACAGGAAGAGTCCCCTATCCAGAGATAACGCAACATGGCGGAAATGCGCTAACGAGCCGTGCAATGCAGATATTAGATGGCCATCTAATTAACCCGCATGAAATGGTCATTAAGAACTTATCTGGTTTCCCGTTGCCTGGATCTGGGCAGAGGAAGGGAAACTAGATTTCTGGAAACTTTCGACTAGAGGAGGGGGGGGGGGGGTGATAGCTTTAATGGTGACTGACAGCTCGCGGTAGAGCGTGGCTTAAGATTTAAATAGGTCAATGGGAAGGCCTATACAAGATTGATAAAATAAAATGGTGGCAACTTTGTTGCAGGGCCTTTATACTGAAGAGTGGAACATTATGTAAAATTGTTTTATCTTAGAATGCTGTGTGAACGATATTTTTCATAAATTTTATTAAGCTTTAAAGGTGCAATACAACATTGTTTTATTATCTGTATGGCAGGGCCTCTTTTGAATGTTTTCGATGAGTCCTTTCATCTTAGATAACAGTGAATCTGCTCCTAATATAATGAAATGGACACCAATAACAGTTCACAGAAATTGTCGATTTCGTATTATAATCGTATGGAAACACTAACCACGTACGTATGTTCAGACAGAAATGTTTTTCGGGACGATTGTACAGACCAATTGTATAAATCAGATCTTTATTTTGTGGCTAACACAAACAAGTTGTTAGTTACCGTTGTTGTTATCAGTCCCGGTCATGTCGTGTTCACATCCGTGAACTACTAAATCACACAATATCAGACCAATGTCATATCCTATATACCGGTAGGTCCATAACATAAAACGCAGATATCTTGCTTAGCAGCAGCAGCAGTCATCTTTGCTTAGCAATCTAGGAAGGTCTTTGCTGAACATGTTTGGCATGTGATTTCTGCGTACAGCCTTGAAACGGGGAGTTCATGTTGGCAATATTTAACAGTTTGTCCCCAAGTTCATCCCAATAGATAATACTGTTGTTATAAGTTTAATGTGGTTTTGGTTTTCTAGTTCAAGGTAATTTAAAACTATTCTACTTCGTTTATAAAGGTTGGAAGAACAGTTTTGTTTTGAGGCAGAATTCGTTTCTTCACATCCTCGTTTCATATTATATTTTCGATTATTACATATCTATTTCTTGTGCTTTTGAAAACTGTGCCGTGCAAAATCTACTTCATGAAAAAAAGGTACAAGTGAAACAATACTTGTTTTAAATAATTATTTCACAATTATTTGTGTTGCTCCCATCGATATAAACATGTGTCATACTTTTAATCTGCATGTCAAGGATTCGCTGAATGGCTTTCTAGATCATCAGCAATGATAAATTTCAAACTGAAACAATAACTTGTTGCCTCAATTTCTAACCCACATGTTGAGGTCGTACAAAAAGTATTTCACCCCCCCCCCCCCCAATTGCCTTTTATATACACTGGAGCACAACAAGTTGTTTTCAAAACAAGTCACAAACGAAAACAAAGGTGGAACAAAGTTAATCTGCTCCGTTGCAAACTGCTTGAACACTCCGTAACACAATTACATTTGTTTGGAATACAAAATATGAAATGCTTTCCTTCATCAAATAATGACTAACTCACCGACCAATTTTGGCTGGTATATAATATCAAACAAAATGCCATAAACCCCAAATTGGTAATGGCCTGACGTTTCAACCAAAGCAGAGTCAAAGACAAGCAAACAATGTTATTAATCCTCTTTAATCATCACATGGCGGCAAGGGACCCTTGCTAAATTGTTCTCGTGTGAAAAGGGGCTAAACTCACCCAGCTAACATGTTTCACACATGTCAAAATAACTAGCAATGAAAAGGCGAGCGATTGTGGAGGTCCATTATTAAAGTTACCGGAAAAACATATTATTATCATAATTGAGTTTCGAAACTTTAGCGTACAATATTACACCCTCCTTGCCCAATCCACAATCATATCAGCTTGCTTTATAACGAGAGGTCCCCGTGGACATATCTACTTCTCATGAAGATTGTGTTACCACCGTAAAACAAAACTGTCAAAAACTGGGGATATATTACTAAAGACATCGAAAGTAAGAAAATGAAAGATACATATAACACCATTACGTACGAGTACAAAAATTCAGGCAAACAATAAAGCCAAGTGCAGATGTAGTTTTTTCAAGTTGAGGTCAAACACTTCGATCAAAAATCTTTGAAGGAACTTTTTTTTTAAATCTGGTTTTCAATACAGCACTCAAGTTACCACGGCCATTTGATTTTATACTAATTGGTATTTTTTTTTTCCCTCAACTGGTCAAAATTGTCCTTCGTGCAAATGCAAAAACGATCACAAAATCGGACCGTTTCCAAAAAGAGTCTTTGATCAAAGTGAGTTACAAACTTCTAGACCAAATGGTATACGTTTCAATTCTAGTGTACCATAGATAATTGGCATTAGAATGGTGGCAGCGGTTTTTGTTTTTTTTGGGTTTTTTTTGCCAAAAATCTGGTGCAGGTAGAATTTGGACGCGAATACGGACAAGATGACGACTTTCAAAGCAAAAAAAAAAACGGTGTTCAACGGTCTAATGGAATACACAATCTTAGGGATGTTACTGTCAGTAATGCTTCTCAGACTTACGTTTGAGGATAAAAAGTGAAGTTTCTCACAATGCATTATACTATCCAGAGCTGCTGTACAGCTTTATACCAACTAAGGTGTTAATGCTATTAATTTTCAGAGTCATTACCAAATGGACACTGGACACTATTGGTAATTGTCAAAGACCAGTCTTCTCACTTGGTGTATCTCAACATATGCATAAAACAACAAACCTGGTTGAGCTCAATTGGTCGTCGAAGTTGTGAGATAATAATGAAAGAAAAAAACACCCTTGTCACACGAAGTTGTGTGATTTCAGATGCTTGATTTCGAGACCTCAAACTCTAAACTTGAGGTCTCGAAATCTAATTCGTGGAAAATTACTTCTTTCTCGAAAACTACATTACTTCAGAGGGAGCCGATTAACGTTTTTTACTATCAACCTCTCACCCATTACTCGTTACCAAGGGAGGTTTTATGCTAATAATTATTTTGAGTAATTACCAATAGTGTCCACTACTTTCTTAACTGATGACAGCCAAAGTTTAACCTTGATTGCAAAATTCAGGACTTTCTGTTATAACAAAAAATGCATTAGCCCAACACAGGAAAGTGAAAAAGTGGGACTAGATGGCCAAACCATTTTCATTGTCACAACTTCGCAAGAGGGGTCAACAATTTCCAAAACGCCTCCCAGCCCTTTAAAACTGTTCCAAGACATGAACAAATTATTTCACATGAACTTAGGTCATCGTAAGCAATACGTCTAGTCAGTCAAATCGAAATGCACACGTTTTGTCCACACGCGGGCAAGGGGAGTTTTTTTTACGGGTAAGTTTATGGTTATATCGTGCTAGGGTGTGTGCCTCGCCTCTATTCCCATGGGGGGCTGCAGCGCGTTACAACCGGCTACAGAAACTTGTTCATTCACGCCAGACAAAGAAGCCTACCCTAGATCCTTCGTAAGAAAAAAAATGTATAATGTAAAAGTGAAGGGGGAGAAATTTATTTAAGTCACAGATTCATGGGTGTGTCCCGTCCGAACTTTTTTTCTTAAAAGCACTTGGCTTTGATTTAAAGGAACAGTTTTCAACTTCAAGTAGTTTGCATTGGGCCCTTTAAGCATATTATAACAGGCTAGATATAGATTTAAAGATTCAATAACATTATTGGAATTATGAAAAGTCAATTCATGTTCGTCTTGCTTATAATTTATTTCAAAATTAAATTACACAAAGTTGCCACGTCTAAAGTAAAAACAACAACGCTGTTTGTATGTTTTGCCATGATTTTTGTGTGTATAGGCCTATCTATAGCCCTTGTCTGTTTTCACTTTTAATGTTTTAATAATATGTCAACATTTTAACTGTAAATAT
The DNA here is from genome assembly GCF_902459465.1 of Asterias rubens. Lineage (NCBI taxonomy): Eukaryota > Metazoa > Echinodermata > Asteroidea > Forcipulatida > Asteriidae > Asterias > Asterias rubens. Next base: position 6,530,171 of record NC_047069.1, on the reverse strand, counting down.
GCACACTATTTTGTACAACAATGGTGTTTTTTCTTTCATAATTTTCTTGCAACTTCAATGACCAATTGAGTCCAAATTTCCACAGGTTTGTTACTTTATGCATATTTTGGGATACACCAAGTGAGAATACTGGTCTTTGATAATTACCAAAGGTGTCCAGTGTCTTTAACCACAGTCATGATTGTCACTGACTGATTATCAATTGATCATTGTTCAACAACTCTCAGAAGAAACCTTAATCATTATGTACTAAACTAAACTGATAACATATTTTATATCAAAAAATCATTATCCAGATGCCAACATTTCATGCAAACCAGACCAGGCAACTAAACACAACACAACGCAACCCATTGTTGGTTTGTTTTATCTAATAGTTGATTTTATAAAAGTAAAATGAAGACAACGCTTTGTATATCACATCCTAATTGGCACAATTGACACCATTTATTGCAAAGCCATAATCTTCGAGAACTCGGACAGGGAAATGGAATGGTCCTCATCAATTGAAGGTTATTCTTCTATGTGACCCAATTAGTGTCAGTAAATCTCGGTAATAAACGTAAGCGACAATGCACAATGCAGTCACATAAATACTTTCGTCAAAAGGGCATTAATAGGGGGAAATGCGTACATAACATTTGAAGAAGACAACAAATTAATGTTTAATTTATAGAATGCGAATAATATTTTTTCCAGGCAAATACTTTGAAGACCACTCTTGCTCAATAAACTCCATTTACCAGGAGCTTCAAATATGCAAAAGCAGTTTTGCGAAGTACACATTTCACTATAAGGACCTTATATAGTTCTGAGCATGCAGACTTTATGAAAGGTCAGGTTTGCGGGTTTTCCCCCATGAATGTTTACAAGAGTGGGGAGTTTGCATAGCCTGGGGAGACTTCTGAGAAATACAATTTAATTTGCCACATTTATCGATGCACACAACGTTGTCAGACAAAGGGTTTTTCCTTTCGATATGACATTTTTAAATACCCTACAACTGATGATCCAAAGTAAATTTTGGGGACGTATAGGTTTCTTCCAGTGCACCATTTTAAATACATGCCAATTTAGTAAATAGAAGAGACAGCATCTCTTTGTGTGTGAATAAGTCTACATGTACATTGAAACATATGGTCTAAAAGCACAGAGTAAGTTCTCGCTTTGATTGTGTGTACAAACCAATGGAGACTTCGTGAAAAACTAAAACCCAAAACAAAGGGAGAAAATCCGACGTCCTCGATTTAGATTTGGTTTGGAATTTTAAGTTTCACTTGGGATTTGTTATAATAAAATATGGCCTTCGGGTAATAAATTCAAATTCATATTTCTATTTCCATAGTTGCAGTTCGCAAAATATTACAAAACTGTACAGTTTTATACGCAAACGGGTTCTGTATCTATACGGCACTAACTAAGATTGGTTGCCAGCAGCCCGATACGAATACGTAGGATAGCCCCTTGCATAATAAACATCGCTGACATTTTTGAAATTCCCAAGTTTTCACAACATCAGTTCTGTATAACCCGCGGCTGAAGATCGCGGGATTCCCCCTGTTGACGACGAAATGATCTGGATTAGTCTTTCCTATTTTTGGACTTGACATGTCAGCAAAAGGGAACAAGACGTAGTTCTGATCGTTTGTAGTTATTAAAGCACAGTGGGGTTTGTTCTTAATCTTAGTTTTAAAAAAAATTAACTTGGCGGCTGTGTGTGTAATGGTGTAGGCTGCCGTCAACAACACTTGCAGTAGAACAAATCAGGTATAAACACCACAACAAAGTTATGATTTTTGCACAAGTTACAATGCTTTAAAAAGTTGCACGGCCATGGCCACTGGAATAAGCCTTATCATACAAACCAACCCCAACACTGTTTCTAACATGACAACCTTTCTCTGGTCTGGGTAGGCCTAACTGGTACCGTCGAGAAGATGCAAATTCATCGACAGACATTGGCAATTAATTTGTGACATTGTTATATTTTTCTGCGCATTACTGGCCCTTGAAGTGTATTTTGAAAACAATCTAGAAACAAACTCAATCTAGAAATAGTTATACGTAAACTTGTACGTATTAACATTTGATAAAGTGTTAGAAATAGCTAAAATATGTAATTAAAGCGAATAAAGGGTTACACGTTCCGACCCAGAGTATTACACACCCGATTAATCTAATCTACAATTCTATAACTAAACCTAATCAGCTATAATAATACAGCTCAGAACAAAGAAGGGTTATTAATAATAATCCATATTAATTTAATTATCCGTTTTAAAGACAGGGTATACTGTTGGTAATATTGCCACTATAGACCAGTACAGTACAACCCCATCATTGGTGTATCCGCACATTATGCGGAAATTATCGAACATGTGTAAATGAGTTCATTTGGTCTTTGAAGTTGCAGAATATGTAATGAAACAAAATAACATTATAGTTGAACAGAATGTGCTATCAGTATCAGACGCCTGCCTGAAGCCATTCTCAGATTGAAATATTTAAGTGAAAAATTACCGCTTTGTCCGAAACTACTTTACTTCAAATGGGTCGTTTCTGATAATGATTTATAGGAAACATCAACAGTTCTCTTGTCCAGTGCTCATTGGCAAGTAATTTGTATGGATATACATTTTTGGGGTAATTACAAATGTACGCCCTGCCTTTAAAATTCGACGTAAGTTAGGGGTGCGGTGCGGTAATTTAAATAAAATGAGAGTGTTTTTGCTGAGAATTTGGAATTCAGAGAATGTATACTTACAAATTCCTCATGAAAGCTGCATTGTGTTTGTGAGCAAGACGAAACCGCGTTAGTCTAGTCTGCGTCTCCTGGGCGACTAGCCTGTCCATCACGGCGTACACACCGAACTGCATCCATGCACAAACATTCACCGTTATCGACGCTACAAACAACGCCTCGAAAATTCCCAATTCTCCATCCATCTTGTGGCAAAAAATAAAAACTACAACCCCCTAAACAAATATAGGCCTCCTCCCGGTGGGAGAATGAGGTGTAGTTCTTGAAACCTCGAGGTGAGGTTTTTTATTATATTTTTATCAGTTCGAGCCCAGGTTGTGTGGAGAGGACGTAATGCCGGGGGATGCAGAGCGGAGATGCGGGTCTAAAAACTGACGACAGATGCCTCACACACACCGAAAGCCCGTACGGGTTCAATGTTTGACAACTTCCAATACACCACGCACGTATTGTGGCCACACGTGCTGTTTCACACACTAGTTATCTCCACGCATACCCAATAATACTCTGCTCTTTGTTGCGGATGGAACAGTTTGTGCGCACTGTTGCCATTCACCACGACACACGACGACTGTTTCATCACTCAGCTCATCGCAACAGGGAATAGGTACAGTACCTTCTCCCCTTCACCACACACATGCGCTGATTAAAAACAAAAGTCTTGCACACTGTGATGAAATTGAATGGGTATATTTTACTGGGATCGTGAATGGGTTACGTATGAATTTCGGATATGTTAGTCACCAAGCAAGTGGGTTCAATTTGCGATCACTACAGTCAAATCAGTGTTCTGGAAACTTACATGCTTTTTATCATGGCATCACTTGAATGTGTTAACGATAAAGTATGGGGGAAGAATTTGGAGTCGAGAGAGGGTGCAATGACTGCCCCATTTGTTGATAGACCTCATCACAGTTCAGCCATTATCTCGCTCAATGTAAACCAAACCGAGGCTGAGATGACAGTTGTCAGTATTCCCTCGTTTATGCTTCGATAAAGAACTTTAATGGTGAAGTCAGGGAACCCAACAAACGGTCTAGTTACTGACCACATCATTTCGTTTTGCGGGAAGAAAGGTTTATAAGCCAAAATTTCACAGTGTATTGTTTCTAAGTGGGTACCCTGAACCCGTTACTGGACACTATTGGTAATTGTCAAAAATCAGTCTTCTCACTTGGTGAACCTCAACATATGCATAAAATATCAAACCAGTGAAAATTTTAGCTCAATTGGTCGCCGGAGTTGCGAGATAATAATGAAGAAGAAGAAAAAAACTTGTCACACGAAGTTGTGTGTGGTGGAAAAATAATTCTTTCTCGAAAACAACGTCACTTCAGAGGCAGCCGTTTCTCACAATGTTTTATACTATCATCCTCTCCCCATTACTCGTTACCAAGTAAGGTTGGTTTTATGATAATAATTATTTTGAATAATTACCAATAGTGTCCACTGCCTTTAATATTAGCTCAACACATTTTTTGGCAAGGAAGATCAAATTAAAATGTATATAATTTTCTTTATAAATACTTTACTGATTATTAATTATGTTCGGCAAAGTATCAACTTTACAAAGCAGTCTATAATAAGTATTGTTTCTATATTTGGGACACTGAAACATAGAAACATTTCCCGAACGTAGTTCTCGAAAAACAAAAGTTTAGCCTAAACAACAGAGGGCGTTATCAAGTCCAAATGAGGTTGCACAATATTTTTGTAAAATCCCCTTTCATTACGAAACGGCACCCGCCCCGTTTTCAGTGAATTCCAGCATGCAATGTAAAAATAGAAATGTGATGTCGAAAATAACCACTCTGGATTGTTTATACACAGCTTAGTTGCTGGCTCATATGTCTATTCTGTATAGCAGTGATCAAAACTTTGAGAATAAAAACGAATAATGGCCATTCGTGACTTACCCATTTCTTCATTTAGGACAACTGATGGAACACTCTATCCTCCTCATTGTTTCCTGGATTAGTCTCGACGTTTCATCAAGAAAATACTTCTAAACTGTAGGAAGATAGGAAGAGAACAAATTATAAGTTCAGATCAAAATAGTATACTTCAAGATTGAACAAGGTTCGGATATACAAATGTCATGGTCGGCACCGTTCTTTCTAGTTCTTTCTAGTTCACTGGGCCCAATTTCATCTAGCCTGTAAGCGCACAAATTGATTGATTGATTGATTGAATTTATTCGGATAAAAATACAGCAAGAACATACTCAAAATACAAACATGTACTTAACAACAGGAGAAAAGACAAAAAAAACAAGATAGAAATACTGCAGAAAATTATCCAAGGATAGCCCAAAAAAGCCAATAACTTAGACTTATTTCCATTGGGGTCCTTACAAAAAACAGACGAACCTAGTCAAGGGCAAAAAGATGATTCAAGGAAAAACAAAGCAAGAGAACACAAGAAAAATAAATAGAATAGGAAAAACAAATATTTTAAATTAAAAATTAAGTTAAATTAAATTAAATCGATAAATAATATAACAAATTGAAACCAAAAAGGAACCCAAGCTATGCTTCCTTAGAGGTGGCTTTTGTGGCAAGGTGGCATTTGACTAGTTTTTTAAATTGTTGCAGCCTAGTAGCATGGTTTAATTATACATAAAAATACACGGTCATCAGCTTTTTCAGCACGTCAAATAGAACAGTCGTCTATTGTGTTTAACACCCCACAAACAACAATCACATTATTATTTGAAACTCGCGAACGAATCAAATACATTTTGCAGATTTCTATTATCTGTTTCCGTGTGTTTAGTAGACTACACTTTAATCCCACTGTATAGCCTAGTTTAGCTTTCGTTTTGAGCGATAAGATTTACTTCCGTTGTGCCAAAAATACAAACCGAGAAGAAAACCAAGGATAGATCTATGATAGGCCTATATTATATAATGAATAGGGTAGATGGCCTTAGCTTTCGATCCAATCAGGACCTTCTTCAGAGGCATAAGACAAGTACAAACAAATACATATCCATTTATAGAAAAAGAGAGGGGGAAAGGGATTAAGGAAAGGATCCAGAAAGAAGCGGGAAAATAACAGCCAATCAAAGTTCCTATTTCAGAAACAATATTGGGGGCTATGAACCAAGGAGTGAGTGGCGAGGACAAAGGATGATTAAAAAATAAAGACAAAGTACATGGGTCCAATAAACGAAACATCATTCAACTACAGGTTTCTCTATGAAAGATCATCACTGATTATAGTCCGTGTGCAACAGTCCTCAACACAAAATATTGATGTCTGAAATGTTGCATAAGACCAATATTTGAAGAAGAAAAAATAAGTTGCTATCCAAGAAAATTCTCCGCAGAATAAGGTTACTAAAACTCAATGTTTACGCGTACAAAATGTAACTGGTTTCCAACAAAATGTTGCTAAGTAAGCACACAAGATTTCTGCTTACCAGGATAAGGATATCAGCTAAAACACCATTTCACATGATCACAGTGTAACTGCATGGTATACTACGTTAGTTTTGCTATAGCAGAAACATGTTCAACAATATTTGCTCAAGCAGCTCAATGAAATTGGCACTGGATAGAAACCCGTTTAGTTACCTAACTTTGAACGTTGTCAAGGGAGTCACTAGACCACTTAAAGTCACCTGGAAATAGAATTTCTTTTCTTTCAAACATAAGCGTATATGCTTACGAACGACAAAACAATTTTTTAGAAATTGTTTGTTACGATTTATATGTTTAAAAAATATATAAAGTAGTTTGGGGCTGACTCCGCCTACCCCTTTTGTGACGTAAATCGAGGCAGACTTTGCATGCAATGCGTATCGTAAACACACGTGCAAAGTACATGTATGTCCAAGTCGTGAGTTGGTACATTTCAAAAAGTGTTTTTCTGCATTCAGCAGCAATACACCTGGTCGGCATTGCCGGAAAAAAAACAAAAACAACTTTTTTTTGAAACGTACAAACTCACGACTTGGTCCGTACATGTACTTTGCAATTGTTTTTACTCTACGCATTACAGGCAAAGTCTGCCTCGATTGACGTCACGAACAGCGCCCTCTCGGGTCGGGGTCTACTCTTAAATTTGTAAATAACATAAGAACTGATTTTTTAAAACCTTAGTTAACTGTTTATTCACATTCCACTCATCAAAACACATATATTAGTGACAAAAGCTTTTTTTCAAAAAATACCACTTCCAGGTGACTTTAAAGCCATTTGACACTTCCGTAACCAGTATTTTCCAAAGGCCCACACTTCGTGTATCACAACTTATGTATAAAATAACAAACCTGTGAAAATTTAGGCTCAATCAGGCATCGGATTCGGGAGAAAATAACGGGGAAACCCACCCTTGTTTCCGCACATTTCACCGTGTCATGACATGTGTTTAAAATAAATCCGTAATTCTTGATATCGAGAGATGATAATTGTTTTATGTTTTCTCAAAAAGTAAAGCATTTCATGGAATAATATTTCAAGAGAAGTTTTTCACCATTACCTTCTGTAAAACCCTGTGAGTTATTTATAAATCTGTGAACTTTTGTTTTCTGTTCCGAAAGTGTATAATGGCTTTAACTGTTTGGGGCCCTGTGGTATTTAAATTTTTTTTATTTTCACATAAGCGTGTTTGTAAACTGGATGCAAATGTCATTTTTTTTTCAAAATGAGTGCAGTAACTGGGAGTCAGAGTCAGAGGGTTATGTCTATAACAAGTAAAAGGTTTGGAAAGTAAACAATTCCGTAACGCACCCAAAATTTTACTCTTTTGACAATTGTGTTCATTCATTAAGTTATGCATGCAATGCAATATTCCTGCTAAAAACACAATGTTGTAACCTGTGCCCCTCGCTCGACAGTGTAATCAATTTGATGAAAACTAGTAAATATTATTAATTAATTTTGCAAAACCAAGCTAAATGGAGATGGGCTGGACCCACTGCCTAAATAACTGACAACAAATGGACAACAAGAATAATGGACTGGCAACCAAGGGAGGGGAAAGGGAAAGAGTAAAGGCCGGTTTATAGTCGGTCGCGCGATGGTCGTGCGGTGGAAATCTTGCGCGCGATCCTAAGATTGAGGCCTAAAAACTGTGTCTTTTTATGACTGCGCGTCAAGATTTCTATCGCGCGACCATGGCACGACCGACTATAAACCGGCCTGTAGACAGAGAAGAAGATGGAGAGATGACATCAGGGCATATGCTCGAGCAACATGGACTACAACTGCAAGAAATAGAAATGAATGGCATTTATGTGAGGAGGGCTAACATCTTACACTGGGTGAATAAATGATGATGATGAATGACGATCAAATAATGACACAAATTCTTGGGTGGGTTTTTTGTCCGATAAGTGCTCGTGAGGGACCATCCATCATATCTAAATGGATAAAGCATTCTGTGGCCTGCGCTTATCACGAGAGAAACATATGCGTCAATAGAGAGTTATATGACAATCGCTCCCACACTGTCACCATATATGGCCATTTGACATTGGCGCCTGAAATATTTGTTTAAATAATAATACATCAAGTAATTATAGGCCATGTTTGTGTTTGAAATCAATGTTCCACTTTTTGTTTCACTGAATAAAGGCAGGATTTACTTATGGTGTAATACCCCACAATATTCAACTATCATAGTTGCAAATATTCACAGGCCTGCCATTCTCATGATTTTTAATTTTGAACAATGAAACTAAGAACTGCGAACTGAAAACAAGTTTGTTTCACTCTTTCCTTAGACGGATATAGGCTGGCTCTTTGGATAAGGAGTTAATCAAAATGTTATCAAAATTATCAGCTCATTTAAAATCCCTCAGCATGTTATCGGGTGGCTGATACGCAAAGAGGTTTGGACCGATCCAGGTATGGCCTTTTTCTATCCGATGTCCTGAGGTCAAGCAAGCGGATAGAGAGGGTCATTTTGACCAAAGCCAACACGCATTTTGGCAACATGAAAAACGGGGTTTTACAAATAAAGGGTCTCAGCATCAGTACTGTCAATCACTGCAGTAAAATATCCAAATGTCATACTCCTTCACTCGGAATCACAAAACAAAAAAACAAGAAACAAACATCATCTACATGTATTGCAGAAATTGTATCTCTGATCCATATTGTGTTACTAAATGTCACTTCAGTAACCCTGACCCTACTACAGTGCGTAAATCCGGGCACCGACCTCAATCAAAACTGCTAATTAGTGGTAATAAATATTAATTATACAATCTGTTAATAATTAAAATTGTGACCGTTTGAAGGGGTTAATACTCGTACCCTTAGCCCTGGTTTGGTTATAGAAACCAGGCATGGAGAGAGGGGCTTCCTTGGCCAAATTTCATAGAGCTGCTCAGCAAAACAATTTGCTTAGCATGACTCTATTTGCCTTGATAAACATAGGATCACCGACCAAAACTCCACGTAATTGTCAGGATAAGCAAACAACAGCTGAATACCAGTAACAAGCAATATCCAACAAATGGAAAGTTGGATGGTTGGAGGAAGAAACGTCATGCTAAGCAGAAAGTTGTGCTTAGCAGCTCTAAGAAAATTGTGCGTTGGTGGACGGTCTAACAAAGCCGTGGTATAGGACAGTATTCATGCTTTGTTTGATCAACCACATACATGAAATAACAAACTTGTGTTAATGAAATTGCATTTATGACTATGGGGGAAAATTTTCCACAACTTTTGACAAATTGGTAACTGTAAAGTTATCACCTCTTTGTAGTTACATTTTTTAGTGGGAAACTGACTTATTAGTTCTGTTTAGGGGTCGTCTACAGTTGACAACATTTTAAAAGGAAGTTCGTACAGGAAGTTTCTTCAGAACCCAATTTCTCGCCCCCAGGTTTGGGCACTCTTCAATATGCATTTCCTGTTCCAACTCTACAAGATTCCACTCAATATAAACACAAAATTGACGTTTGTACTAAGATTTTTTTCTTCCGTGACTCCTGGGTTTTTCTTAAAGGGAACGTACTACACAAACTTTGGTTTTGGCACTGTTCGATTGTTTTAGTCCTATATTAATGTGAAATCAAACTTAGCTGAGAATTTTATTTCAAAAGGGGGTCACGTACCAGGCATGAGAATGGGTGATGACTTGAGATATCGCCAAAAGGCTTGAGCAAATGTGTCCATGGCAAAATAATCCCAAATAGTAATACACAATCTGAGAAACGCTACTGGGACTAAAGCTTCGCAGATTCAAATTTTGGGGCATAAAGACTTACATCTTTTTTACAAAACCACATTACTTCGAAGTATAAGGTTTCTCAAAATGCTTATAAACAACTGGAGCTGTTAGGCTTCTAAAAGTAAGGTTTTATTTTGCTATAAGTTTTAAGAGTGATTACAAAACGTACACATTCTACAGGACTGGCTGAAACTTGTCCGTTGCCCCAAAAAACCAGTTTTCACATGTTTCGTTTTCTTGTAAAATCCCCCACTGGAAGCAACGACGGTCGGGGTTGGGCGACATGACATTCAAAAGAAACGAAAGGCTTCGATTTCGAAAGTAAACATTCCAACGAAACACGGCATTTTTTATTTACGTTTATACTGACGTGCACTGACACTCTTATCAACTAAAGTGATTTGTGAAGTGTTCAGTTTTAGTGCATGCGATATTCTATCATTGTTTAGTTTGCAGGGTAGCCCTTTCAAATCCGGAAGTAGTGCCTGGCAATCGCTCTATACAATTAGAAAGAAGACCTTTTATTACCTGTGGGAATGTTCACAGTGCGTGAGATAATTTTCTTTCGAAATGCGTCACCCTATTTTCCAGCATTTTTGCCCCTTCACATTCTTGAAATGTCATACTCATTTTAAGGCATAATGATTGAGTGATTAATGAACGATTTTTAAATATGTAAGCTGGTACTCTTTGCACACTCAGGAGATTGGCCTGGACCTAGTTACATTACCAATCAAGTACAATGCGTGTTGTAGTACTGATGTACTTATACTAAGTACTATTCGAGTACCACCCAAGTACCATTTTGAAAGTACTGGTACTTATACTCACGGTACTCGGTTAGCAAAACTCAAAGTTAGTACTCAACCCTCAACTTTACAATGACTCCTATACTGTAATCGAAGAGTCTTGATACTCAACTAGAAATTGGGGTCTGCATAAACATAGGGAATCCACTCATTATTTTGTATACAAATGATTATTCCAGTTTAAAACAGTGTTTGGTAACATAAAATGTTGAAGTGCCTGTACTAGACACTATTGGTAATTGTCAACGACCAGTCTTCACAGTTGGTGTATCTCATCGTATGCATAAAATAACAAACCTGTGAAAATTTGAGCTCAATTGGTCGCGGACTTGCGAGATATTAATGAAAGAAAAAACACCATTGTCGCACCATGGTCACACGAAGTTGTGTGCTTTCAGATGCTTGATTTCGAGACCTCAATTTCTAAATCTGAGGTCTCAAAATCAAATTCGTGGAAAATTACTTCTTTCTCGAAAACTACATCACTTCAGAGGGAGATGTTTCTCACACTGGTTTATATCAACCTCCCCCATTACTCGTTACCAAGAAAGGTTTTTATGCTAATAATTATTTTGAGTAATTACTAATAGTGTCCACTGCCTTTAATACTTTATGTATATGTGTCCAATACCTTTAATACTTTATGTATATACTATCGAGCACTACTCGAGTACCACAAGCTCCAAAGGCAATGGTACTCATACTAGTACTTGTCTAACAAGGCAATGGTACTCATACTAGTACTTGTCTAACAAGGCAATGGTACTCATACTAGTACTTGGACAACAAGGCAATGGTACTCATACTAGTACTTGACTAACAAGGCAATGGTACTCATACTAGTACTTGTCTAACAAGGCAATGGTACTCATACTAGTACTTGACTAACAAGGCAATGGTACTCATACTAGTACTTGACTAACAAGGCAATGGTACTCATACTAGTACTTGGACAACAAGGCAATGGTACTCATACTAGTACTTGGACAACAACATAATAGGTACTAACGATCAAATTAAAAATGACTCAGTTAAACTCATACTCGTACTCGAAATCACACCTTGACATTCAACCAAAACTTGATATTTAATTCAAAACTTGATTTTGGGAAAATGTTGCTACTACTCATACCACGCAATACAATGGTCCCCAGGGTCTGCGTAGGGTCTCCACTAACTTACAACGATCATTCCGGTTATGAGTACTATCTGAGTACTTCTCAAATACCACTTGGAATGTACTAGTACCCATACTGGTCACTCGTCTAGCAAAGCACTCGGAATCAAATAGTACACTATTATACTCAACTTGAAAATCACTCATATTCGTAAATGAAGTTAAAAGCTAATTGATATTCAACCAAACGTCAGTGTGTTGCTGCACTAATCTATGGCCCTTGTCACACTATTCTGGGGTATATGGTATGCCCATTTCGCTCGGATCGCTTTACCCCCTGATCTACCCCAGCAAAGGAGCAAACCCCATGGAATTTCCAATCCCTCTTCTAGAGTAGGGGTAAGCGGTGAAACCCTGGGGGTAACCCCGGTGAAACCCTGGGGTATTCTTAAACTGTGTAAACGCAACCCCGTGCAAGCGACAGTGTGAAAGTGTGCCGGGGTAACCTGGTGGGGTAAAACAAAAACTCCCTGGCCTCACTCCTTAGGGGCTGTTTTCCACAAAATACAGTGTAAAAGGGGACTTGGACACGTTCATGACTGGTGAGTCTATCCACTAAACAGTCAAGGAAAATATGTAAGATTGATAAGAAAAGATTGAGCCTCATTATTGCTAAAATTAGTTGTTCTCAAATCGTGATGGCTCATGGAAAATCAACTATGCATGTCCCTCGTTAGATAACCCGGCGGCAAAGCCAGCAAACGGCCTTGCGTAGACCGCGCACGTCGTGAATGCGCAACACGCCCAACTCTCAGCCAATGACAAGTCTTACTTTGAACCTGAAGAGGGCGCTGTTTACGTTTTTTGGCGTCACCTAAAATGCAGGGTTTCCATTGGTGGAAAGTTGTGGCGCTGTATAATTAATAATATTTCAGAAAAAGAACACTAAGCTCTATACGCGCGCATCCGCGTCTGGTGGCGCGGTTTGTACGCATACGTTACCAATGGGTACACATGCAGGAAAATAAACAGAACATGCTTCATATTTCAATTTGCTGTTGCTAGTGCAGGATATACGATTTGCAGCTTTTCAAAGTTTCAAAGTTTGACAGTTCTGCATCTTATCAGCAAGATAAAAACGGACCGAAAATGAGTGACGTAAACCCAGGAGGTAAGACACTTGTCTACTACAACAATTATTACAGTTATTGCTTTTTAGAAACATAAATTCAGATCTGCTTTTGGTTGGACTCGAGCAGAGAAATTTTACCAGTGTTTTTTTTTTTCTTCATGTTTATGGTTCAACTCATTTCAATTTAATAAACAAAACATTATTTCCAAATTGGCATATCTTCAAAAGACGAGCAGAGTAGGCCTATACTGTTCGAAACGTCGATACCAAAACCGGCTCTTTTCAGCGCAAACACCAACTACAGAGATCAATACATGGTTGTACCCGCAATTTAACTATGTATTTAAAGTTCATTCTTATTATTCACTCCATGCTTACAACATCATTAAGAACATTCCATTGTATCTCACACATTATAGCACAACGGATCAATGAACTGATCCGGAATTATGACCCGCCACAGTCCAATGAGACCGATCCAACATGTGAGTGTGTAGCTGAAAGAATTGCCATGGTAATGAAGATGCACACCCCGGAAGAGCAGGTCGTCATCGCTAATTCCATCGCCTCCAGGATCATGAAGGCCGGGGAAGTGGATGTACCGTCTGGTGTAGATCATAAGAAACATGCAAGTATCTACACGTGTCATGAGGATGAATGCGTTACCATGGTGACTGATAACAAGAAGGATGAAGACGGTGGTAGAGGTCATGCGCAGAAGAGGGAAGCCTCACAGGTGAGTTTTATTCGATAATCTTGATTTGTATTTCACAAAAGGGAAAATTCATTCGAAATTGTAATCTCAAATCACTATAAAATATTAACCAAAGGAGTATTTACACTTTGACATTGGAAAGGCCGTGATAAACAGGTCATTTCAAAGATGACACAAGTTTTTTATGTTTTGGTAAAACATAAACGTGTAACAAGATTCATGCTTTTACCAACGAGTGTCAGAAACTGCCAAATTACTGCCCCTACGTGCTCATGATATTACTAGAAGCTGGTTGGTTACGATGTTTCAAACTGCATAGTCAACGGCAGAACACTAAAGAGATGTTTTCAACACTGGCTAAAATATATCGAGGAGAGCAACAACCTATATTATTAGTGATAAGTTACTGAATTTTACTCCCGATACTTTTAATACGAAAGGTATGGGAAGAGCCATCCGAGCTGGTTTCCGATGAGACGAGCTTGATAGTCAGCGTATCTCATCACCTAGAAACAACCAAGGAAGACGAGAGGAAGAAAACAGACGGACAAGAGGAGGTGAAGACAAAGGGAGAGATATATAAAGAAATGAAGATAAAGGTGATAAAGATCGAGAAAGTTGTAGAGGTGGAGAGCATTGTTGAAGAATACTTGCAACAGAAGGAACAGAAAGAGGAAAGTTGTGCCAAGGTAGAGATGGTAAAGGGCGAGGAGGGGGAGCTCAAGATGATGTATCAGTTTAAGGAGGAAGCAAAGGTAGATCATGTAAGTATATTTTAAAGTATGATTTTAAGAAATGCGTTTCCTTATTCTCATTTTTAAAGGCAGTGGGCGCTATTGGTTACTGTCAAAGATCAGTCTTCTTTACTTGCTGTATCTGATCATATATGCATATTTCGATACCTCAAATTCTAAATCTGAAGTCTCGAAATCAAATTCGTAGAAAATCACTTCTTTCTCGAAAACTTCAGAGGGAGCCGTTTCTCACAATGTTTTAAACTACCAACCTCTCTCCATTACTCGTTACCAAGTAAGGTTACCATGTTAATATTTATTTTGAGTAATTACCAATAGTGTCCACTGCCTTTAAGACACATGCTCATTATGTAAAACAGCCGTTGTGCTGATTGATATGTGTACCATGTATAAAGATCTTGAAATAAAAACAATAAAACATTTAATGTATAATCCTCAGGAGATGACAGATCAAGTTGAGGAGATGAGGACTGAGGAAACCAGGGCTGAGCTAGGAGACGCAAATGGCAGCGAGGTTGAAGGGATGGAGGATAATTCAAAAGGAGAAGAACAGGGTGCTCCAAAGAAGATCGGAGAGCCAGTCCAAGAGGCAAACACAAAGGAAATCAAGTCCGAAGTAGTGAAGAGAAGGGATGGAGAAATAGGGGAGATGGGTGAGGTGGGGTCAAGGGTGAAAGAGGAGGTTGGACATAACGAACCGGTTGAGGGGGTGACAATGAAGGAAGAATGGAATATAGAGGACCAAAGGAAAGATGAGGTAGTTGTGGAAATGAAGCTCAAGAATCAACCAAAGGGAGATGGGGATGCTGCGGCGAACTGGGCAACCGAGGAAGGAGAGATTCTGGAGCAAGTAGAAGATGAAGAAGGTAAGGTTCATATAATTAAAGTCTGGATAAATTAATATTGGAAATTCCAAGAACATGTTACTCTGAAAAAGTAAACAAATGAGAAAAACAAATCAAAGTAGATCATCGACCAGCATCACTCTCGTAAGCTTTTAAAGTTTTACAGAAAGCCAGTATACACGTGATCTTTGTTAATAAGATGCTCCAGTGGGATTCGAACCGATGTATGTAATCACTGCACACTCAGAACTTTCCTGAGCTCTGTGGAAAAAAAAAACACACAAACACATTACTCGGATGGGGTTGGTTCGAACCGAGAACTTTGCAACTCAACAGCAGTGTCTTACGAACTATAGGATGTTTCAAAGACATTTCTTGTTGAGATTAAACTTGACGATTGTTGATTCTTCAGAGTTGACGTCTTGGTCGAGCATTAGTGACCTGGATACGGTCTCATTGCTCACGAGCATCTCATCATTGTCATTTGGGGAAATTATCAGCGTGTCTGGCGAGGACGAAGGGGAGTTGACTGCCGATGAAATAGATGATGAAGTGTGGGACGATTACGTCAATGAGGGTAAGGGAGGATCTATAAACTAACAAAGACATCTTCTTATTTAGAAGGAAACAATCAAACATCCAGACTATACAGAGATAAAGATATAACTTACACGACAATGTCAATAACATGTTAAGATAATAACACCAGAGTATGAAGCATCGCAAAATGTTTCTCCTGAAGACGAGCAGAGTACACTGTTCGAAACGTCGAGACCAAACCGGCACGTCTCAGAGCCAACACTCTCCCACACAAGAGATTTTCACATGGTTATACCCGCAAGTTCGTTATATATTTATAGTTTCTTTTTATATCTAAACCATGCAAAGCTTCAAACAGTATTTGTCGCAAAACGTGTTTCAGGTAACAATTACACCTTTTCGTGTCCCTTCAGAGCCTCCATAGAAAACACAACAAATACTTACAAATGACTGCCTAATTATTATGGTTAACTTTTCCTTCACAAATCTGATTTACTGTTGTATTATGTGTTGTTAATTCTTCGGATAGATAAAAAACATTTCACCGGGCGTAGTCCAGGAAAGTACACGTCCAGTTTTACTTCAAATTCCCTGGACTGCTCCTGGTCAAGATGTTTTTATTGTCCGAATGTAAAATAAATATATATAACAATATTTAAAAAAATATTCTATACGACATGAACCGTTGAATTTCTTTGGCGACGCCAGCAATTAATTTTGTGAAACAGAATTTAAAAAAACGTCGTCTTATCTTAATTCCACAGATGAAATCAAAGATGCGGCCTCTATTACCTCGAAGATATTCATCCTTGATGGAGACGACACTGCACTTCAGTCAGATGACGATCAGACTGACCTGATATTGATTTGCTCAAAAGGTATTCAGAAATAAACAACGTTGTACAAGGCTCCAGTTTGGGAGAAAACTCCACAAGACTATGGTTTTTTTTTTTTATAGCTCTACACTTTTACTGGACCAGAATTTGTTGAACAACACAGAATCAAAATGTGAAAAACAATGCCTGAAACAGTTTATTAACATTCATTTAAAGGTTTAGGTTGATCTCATGTGGCTTGTTCTGGTATGGAGCTGAATAAATATACTTTATTACGCAACATAATTAAAAGGTATTTTCCAGACTCAAGATCAGCATTTGAAAGTTTATTTCTGTTCAAGATTTGCAGTGACGTATTGATATTCAATTGTAAAACACAAGACTGCCATACTTGTTTGGTCAATAGTTTACTGGCCCGCCACTAAAACCACTGGCCTCGGGCAGGTTGTTCAGTGTAGCATTCAAGACAGACCTGTTGTATTGTGATTATTTAATTTTGCCTATTCTTTAAATTAGAAGGCTATAAGTGTAGTGCTTCCTGGTGGAAAGTGATACTACTCCCCCATCCCACTGAAAACAAAAAAAAATTAAAACAATAAAAAATAATATATGAGTTTTGATCAAGATGCCATTTCGTTTTCTTCAGGTCAAGAGCTCACAGAGGATGCTTCAACTTCCAGAAGAGGATTCTGGTCTAGGATCTTCGGCAGACGCCAAAGCAAGAGAGACAAAAAGATGAAGAAGACCGCAGTAGAGCAGGAGATCAAAACGAAGAAATATCCCAAGATGGTGGAAATTATGTTCGCCTGCTGCTGTGTGCAGCCATTAGATTGATAGCAATTATGTTGTCAACACCGGGGGACTCCCTCCAAACAAACCCAAAATATTTTTATAATTAGGTCGAGGCCTAACAAATAATGTCAAATAATTAATATAAAAATGAAAGGAAAAACAAACAAGGAAAAAAAGGCATTCTGTGATGGTTGATCCAATGCGACGAAAGTGCTTAATCGGAATATTTTTGGCAAGATCAAAGAAATAGGTTTGGAAAGGCTCGGTTAAAGGCCTTTTTCGGTCGTGCGAACGTGGATTACATCACGCCGCGTATCATACAGTGTTAAAAAATTTCGGAATAGTTTTTGTCATAATCAAATATATTTGACACGCTCGGTTTATGGAACTTTTTTTGGGGGGGTCGTGCATAGTTGAATTATATCAAAGGACTTCACTGAAGATGATGAGATCGGTAGATAGGAAACAAGACGAAAGATATTGTGATTAGAATTGCATGAAATTGTGGTAA
Source organism: Asterias rubens (assembly GCF_902459465.1). NCBI lineage: Eukaryota > Metazoa > Echinodermata > Asteroidea > Forcipulatida > Asteriidae > Asterias > Asterias rubens. Next base: position 6,512,170 of record NC_047069.1, on the reverse strand, counting down.
TGAAATGTAAGGTAGACTTCAAAACCCATGAATAACGGAACAAGAAGTGTACACCATCAAGGGACTAGGCCTACCGAACTTTCATCTATAAACAGACCAATGTAACTGGTATGAGAAACATAAGAATGATAACTGATGACATTTAAGACAAAGAAGTGCAGTAGGTATGATGAATCTATGGCTTGTGTTTCTGTACGATAACTGTCATAACTCATCCGTGAAAACTTCGGGTGCTCAGGTAGCATGAACTGTTTTACAATAATAATAGTTTGGGGGGCTAATCATCCTTACTCGCAGCTAAGAGCTGAATTGCGAAATGACGCGGCTACGACGTGTTCGAGAAGCAGGCATGCAAGGGCGCCTCTGGCTGCCAGCCACATCAACCCATCCATGACCACGGAGCACAGCCAAAGATCGAAAGTGTTTGATTATCCCAAAGGAGGAAAACCAGTTGGTCTGTAAAACCCTCGTGGCACAGCAAAGAGTCAACGCACATCTCAACTCACCTGTGGCCCTGGCCGGGTATCGAACCAGGGTCACCTTGGTATAAGAGCTGAGCGCTTTACACAACAATCCAACCATGCCAAGTCTTGATGTAACTAATCGGTCACAAAAGTCCCCTTTTTATATAGGTCCAAAGAATAATAACACAGTTCATACTGACTTAGTTCCCAAAGTCATAAAACATAGTTCTTATGCCCCCCGCCCCCCGATGTCCTCCGATCATTAAGGGTGGCATGGTTGGCTTGTGATTAAAGCGCTCAGCTCTCACCAAGGTGACCCTGGTTCGAAACCCGGCCAGCGTCATATGTAAGTTAAGTTGTGCGTTGGTTCTCTGCTGTGCCATGGGGGATTTCCAGACCATCCGGTTCTCCTCCCTCTCGAAAAATCAAGCGTTTCGATCTCTGGCTGTGCTCCGTGGTCATGGATGGGTTGATGTGGCTGGCTGCCAAAGGCGCCCTTGCATGCCTGCTTCTCGAACACGTTGTAGCCACGTCCTTCACAATTCAGTTCTCAGCTGCGAGTAAGGATGATTTAGCCTCCCAACTTATCATAAATTATTATAACACAGTTCATGTTACCCGCGCTCTCGAAGTTTTCACGGGTGAGTTCTGAGAGTTATTGTACAAAAACACAATCAATGGATTCCTCATAACTTCTGCACTTCTTTGTCTTAAATATCATCAGTTATCATTCTGATGTTTCTCATACCGGTTACATTGGTATGTTTATAGATGAAGGTTCGGTAGGCCTAGTCCCTTGATGGTGTACACTTCTTGTTCTGTTATCATGGGTTTTCAGGTATACCTTACATTTCATTACCACAATTTCATGCAATTCTTATCACAAAATCTTCCGTCTTATTTCCTATCTACCGATCTCATCATCTTTAGAGAAGTTCTTTGTGTGCTCTTGTCAGCATCTTTAGCTGAGCTTGTTGGTTTAAATGGCACAAAACCACGGCACGGGTCGCAACACTAACTCTGGTGAGTTGTTGCCATTGCTTGGGCTTTGCAATGCAACAATCACTGCGATTTGGTATACTTGCAAGACTTCAATTCCTGCAAGGTTTTAAGTTTGCTTTTCATTTCATTACCACAATTTCATCCAATTCCGATTTTAATATTTTTCGTCTTACTTCCCATCTACGGATCACACTATCTTTGCTGAAGTCCTTAGTGAGTCACAAAACCACGGCACGGGTCGCAACATTTCTGGGGAGTTGTTGCGTTACTGGCTACAACTTTGATTTGCCATACTTGTAAAACTTCAACTCTTGCTGGCAAAAAAAAAAGTATCTTTGTGTTTCCATTCATTATTGGCTAAAGTTCTTTGGGTTCATATTGATGATCGAGACCCGCTATGGTTGATTCTAAGGGTGCATGCCGCGAACGGTTTGCAGCTTTAAAAATAAATTTAAAAAACACTAATTTGCTTATGAACAAATTCTGTAGTTTGGGGAAAAATCTCAAAATTTCAAAAATGTCGAAGATGCAAACTATTGAAGACTTATAGCAGTACCAAGTGCAACAATTAACTTTCTAAGTCAATTCCACCCCGACAACGTAAACATTATTTTCGGAGCAGTCGAACAAACCTTTTGTTATCACAATTAATTCTCTAATGCTACTTTCGACGCATTGTATCAACCAATCATAGAGCTCACCAACCATGACGTCACTCTGATTCATTACTCACCAGTCATTGCCGTTTTGTCTTTAAAACTATACAGTTTCAATATAAATTAATGTGATTATTATTTTGTGATATATTCACATATAATCAGTTTTTCGTTGGTTGACTACTTTTGTACGAATTCGATGGGGCCTATCTATAAAAGGCAGTGAATTCACAAAGAGGAAGTTGATTTTAAAATAATGTGCATCAATCTTAACTGCTACGCAGCTAAGTGTGGTGCCACAACAACAAACAATCTTTCTGTGAGCATATTTACAACTCATCTTATGATAAATCTCACCAAGTCTGAACCCTAGGCTCGATTTCACAAAGAGAAAGTTGTTTAATTTTGAAAAGAGCATCAATCTTAACTGCTATGCAGCTTAGTGTGGTGCCATAAACAAATCTCTCTGTGAGCATATTTACAACTCATCTTAGGATAAATCTCACTATATAAGTCTGAACCCTAAGCTCCATTTCACAAAGAGCTAAGATTGGTCTGAACAGCCTATGAATATTACCTGATATTAAGGTACTGGACACTATTGGTAACTACTGAAAAATAATTACTTATACGGGTCAAAAACATTGTGAGAAACGGCTCCCGCTAAAGTTACGTAGTTTTTGAGAAAGAGGTAATTTCGCACGAAAATAATAAAAGACTTCAGGCCTGAAGTATTTTATTAGGCTTCTCACAGCAAACAATTTTTCTTCTTTCATCATTCTCTTGCAACTCAAATGACCAATTGAGTCCAAATTTCCACTGTTTTTTTTTATAATTATATTTTTGTATGCATATGTTGCGATACAACAAGCGAGAATACTTGTCTTAAAAGTGTCAAGTGCCTTTATTTGTCATAGTGTGATGTCACAATAGGCTTTCAAATCACAAATAGTGGCAATATTGACAAAATCGTTTTCAGGTGAATCTCACTGTTTTGTGATATCGAGTCCAGCAGGTTCATATTACTATAGGGTTGCAAAATTCGGACAACGTTCAAAACCAAAATTCAAAATCAAAATTCAAAATCTAAATCTGTTTTATACCAGCATTTTATATAAATCATGGCTACTTATTTTATAAAAAGTACTCGGTAAGCCTTTGGTATCGATGTACACAAATATGTTCTTTTGTATCTCATCATCATGTTGTCCGAAGCTTTGATATTGTAAGGATGTTTCTACACATCAAGCCTAACTATCAGGTTTTTTTTTGTAAAATAAACTATTAAATACAAAAAATTATTTATACAAACAAACAACCTTTGTGTCTGTGGTTAATTTGTGTGTCCAAATGTCGTAACTAATCAAGATACAGTCGACGGTGCTACCAGTGAAGTGGCTTGTTATTGTTATTGTAGCAGGAGATGCTGCCACCCCCCCCCCCCGGATATTCTCTATGTCGTGCCCCCCCCCCCCCAAAAAAAAAAAAAAAAAAAAAAAAAAACACACAAATACGGGTGCACCTCACTCTAGGTCAAAAGTCATGAACCAAGCTGCTTAACATAAGTAAGACCGATGGAAAGGTTTGCGGTAACACCGTGTAATGACTATCTCTCAAAATCTTTTGAATAAGAACTTTGTTGGGTCATGTTATTAATAAATTGTGTATAAACAACGAATCTTAACATGGAGGCTCTGTGCTTCAACTTTTGATGAGATTTGATTTAAGCATTAAAGTTGGAGCTATTTGGCTTGGGAATGAGAGAGAGGAATGCCTCATGGAAACTGGCAGCGAGTCGGTTTGGAAAAACGAAATCTGTTTTTTTCTTTCTTTCTATGTATTATTAGCCAAAATTCTAAACCTTTAACCAACCACAATCTTAAAAGAAATACAAAGTTAAGTTGTTTGAAAATAATATATCTGATGTGTTTCAAAAGGGGCTGAGCGAAATCACAATTGAATATTTTTCATTTAGCATTCTATGGGAGTAGGGTGCATCCATGATAAACAATGCTAGTGGAGTATTTATACATGTTTGGGTTTTGTTTACAACTTGAAACGACGCACAAATGAGTCTCATTTGTTGTATGTGTTATTTGTTGTCAATTGATGCATTTTACATTGAAAACATCGTTCCTTTGACTGTTAACAGTTCGTGTTATTTCCTAAATACAATATGATTTATTACTATAGAGTATTAAAATAGTGGTTCGCTGGGTTTGTTTTTATAGTAAGACTACGACGAGTATGGGGCTATGACTGCCAGTCATATTCAACAAAATCAAGAGTCAACATAAATGGCTGGTTGATCAGGAAAAGAAGGAGAGAAAAATCACCAACAGGCTATAAATTATTGTGTGGGTTTTGTACTTGAAAATCATTGCACAAGTTAATTCTCCACAATGAGATGGCATGCCCATTTTTAATTGAGAAAACGGAAAACATGTAAATCTATTATGTATTTCTATTATATTCTGCGATTTGATAACGCCGAGATGAAGTATGTAGAAAGTAAAAGAAATGGCGTTGTCTACCACAACGTGGTGTCTCAACAACAACAAACTTGCCCGCAGACGACAATACACGAGACTGGCCTTTTTAGAACGCATGAGGACGCTATGCTACTTACTTATAAACAACAACACGTTCGTTCACGGTTTTTGATGTTTCCTTACAGAACTTGAAGACACGGAACTTTCAGTGACGTTTAGCTAGCAAGCGACGGGGAAGAAATAGTACAGAATATTTGAGCATTATACAAACCTCAAACAAGAAGTACGTACCTTATTTTGAGAATTCTTTAGCACAGACACACGTGTTCCTTGGGCTTCTTGAAAATTGCACACAAAAATGGCGCTGCAGTGTTCCTTGATTTAACGCCTTGGGTTACCACGTATGAGTTGTCAGGGCACCAGTCTATGTTACAAGCCACGCATGGAGTGTACACAATACATGGTTTTGGCAGAGTACAGTGTATAGTCACAGTATTATGACATTGTTATTTTGCTAAACTGATTGGCCTATTTGATTTTAAATTACACTCGAAATTGGTTTCCAAATGCAATTTAAAGTTAGTATTGGAAGTTATTTTGTGAGAAAAGGATATTTACTTATTTATTTTTTATTTTATTTTTTTTATTTATTTCAAGTAAGGCCCATCTTTCGACTTACAAACTTCCATGAATATTTCTATAGCTAAGGGAGTTCGGGGAGGGGATGGTGCCGGTCGACATAATGGATTGAAATAATTATTTATTCTCATTGTCATGAAGCTCCGTTGTGCAATGCAACATAAAGAGAAGCAATTTAATCTTTAAGAGGGCAAGGAAGGTTGTATTTTGCAAATCCAGTCAGCCTACATGAACTTTTATAAAAGGGCACTAGGGCCATCAGAGACCATGGCCTCCGTGTTATTCCTTGGGATATGGTATTCAAAGGACAAATTGAACATAATAATTAAAAGATCGTTCTTTGGCAACTCTTCATAAAACAAAACTATCCGAGCCCCAGATAATTTAAAAGACGGGGACAGACAAAACTTGAAATCTGAGGCAAGTTGTCACTGCTGATAAGCCGCGATACATTGCACGAACAGTAAACGGGCCTTAATAATTGGCACTGGCAGGTATCGACCGAAGATCAGGACCCAATTTCATAAAGCTGCTATTGTTAAGCAGAAAATACTGCTCAGTAAACGTCTTTGTAGCAAACAATAAGTGATGCACCAACTGAATATAAACTTTATGAGTCTTTGGCCGGTAACAATTCTGCCAAGCATGATTTCTTTGTGCTAAGCATACGTGCTTTCTGAAATTGTGCCCAGGGCTAACATCTTTCTGAACCTTGAGAATGAGGTTGTCACTCGTCAGTGGAATTTCAACCGAGACTCCCTCGCTCCGCCTTAATTATTCTTCATGCCCCCGTTCCAAACTGTCGGGCTACAGTACACCCGTCCAGTCCGGACCATCAGATATGACAGCTTTGCTTTTGAGTCACCAATTAGAGCCCCATTATAGCGCAACCAGTGTTTGACCGCCTTATACGCACCATCAATGGACCTAGACTGAGGCTGGGGTAAAAACTTGTCTAGTCCCTAGGCCCCGGTGTGGCAGGAGATTCTAGGTGCCCCCCCCTTCCCAGAGATTCTGTCCCCCACATGGCCAACTGTGTACTAACTACTTATGACAGCGCCCTCTTTGGAAATATCCTCCTTCACCCCCATGTTAATTTCCCATAATTATGGGGGACATCAATTTCCGGTGGAACGATTTCCCTAGGACACTGGTTCGCTCGTCCCCAGTGCATTGCCTTATAGACCTACAGGCCGCTGGGGCCGAGGGAGGGACACCGGTTCGCTCGTCCCCAGCGCCTTGCTTTAACCATCCAAAGGCGCTGGGATGGGCAAACGTATCATGCACTGTCATTGGTTTAATAATGCGCAGTCCCATCATGCATACACTCAACACTGCACCATATTTCTATGCACTACATACATGACGTACTTCCTTAACAAGAATCTGTGCAAGCGATTAGCCCATCCCAGCGGTCCTGGATAGACTGGCCGCTGGGGCCGAGCGAAGGACACCGGCGGCTCACGGTGCAGAAGTCGAGCGCCCTCTTTTGTTGACATTAAAGCTTTGGCAACTGCTGACGTTCTGAGCTACTGTTCGTTTAAACGTAACCATGGATTTGTAAGTTACCGTTACCCATGGTAACACAAGTCAACAAAAGTAAGCATATGCTGGTATTTTCGAGACAAACACAATGTTTTCTTAAGTAACAAATGAGTGTAAAACTATCACTTAAACATACTTCCATACAGGCCAACATTTTGTAGTTACTACTCAATTTTTTTTTTTTAATACCTTTTAATCTATTGGTGTTTATTTGCAAGTGTCCGTATTATTAGAAAACACCCGTCAGAAAAACGTCAATTTGCGAGTGATTCGTAACAAAAACATCTCTAAGATGACATCGCTACTTGGTGAAATTATTACCGGTCATGTATTGGAAACTATACGGGGAATGGAAACAATTCACTCTTTAAAACACACAAGGTTGTATCATAACGATTACCTAAGGTGAGTTTTTATAAAATACTATTTAATGCTGTCTGACCATTGTGTCTCTAATCAACAGAATACTAAAAATCTGCTTAAACAGAAATCTCAGAACAGAACAAAGAAACTGTTAATTACAAACTTCTAGAAATTGAACAAAAATTATAGGCACAATCAAAATTGCTAATTAATTTATGAATAAACGGCACAAGCTGCCAATTTGTGAAGAAAACAGCACAGTATTATTAGAACATTTAGCAACATTATTAAATTGTAATTCACACTACTTTGCGTGAGATTTTATCACAATCTTCAGCAACATTTTGTTTAAATATTTTATAACTCAACAATAATAAATTGATTTATTTCCCTTCTCTCTAAACATAAAACCGATTGGATATGTTGTACAACATTCAAGTTTGCTTCTTGAATTAGCTAAAAAAAATGATTTCCTTCGGAAGCCATCAATATTGACATCAACGAATCTGGAAAGATTTTATTGAAACACGAGTGTGATTGAACCAGTGATTGTCATTACTAATGAGAATGTCCAGTAAATGTGGTTGACGTAATTTGGAATAAAAATCATAATTTCTAGCAAACTTATTCAGGAGATTCCCATTATAGATAAATTTTGCATGAATATTATTGTTAATTTGTCCATGTAAAGATTTTGGTTAGTGTTGCATTGATAGCCGTTCCGCAACTGCGGCGTTAACGTCGCAAACGGAATGTGTCAACAGACCATAGTATGAAGGATCCGACACCGGCGGCCATTTTGAAAACACCCGGCCAAAGAGGGCGCCTTCAAAGAAATGCCTTCCAGACCGGATACACCGGTTCCAAAGCCACTTAATCCATGTACATGTAAGTGTACATGTACATCACAGTTCATCACATGCGAATGTACTTCATCGACACATCATAGGTCAACGCCAGCACAGAAAAAAACACTACATGCACCCCCTCCTCTCCAATGAAACGCACCCCCTCCTCTCCAATGAAACGCACCCCCTCCTCTCCAATGAAACACCCCCCCCCTCTCCAATGAATCACCCCTCCCTCACCAAGGGGGTTAGATCAGTCATACATGTCGACAGAAGGGGGTCACCTACTTAAAGCGTTGAATGATAAACTACCTCAAACAAGGGGGTCGATGATAGAAATCCCAACCCACGAAATAATACTTGAAAGTAACGAAGGGACGAGCTTACTCCAATTTCATGCAGCTGTTAAAGCAGAAAATATTGTGAACACATTGTGTGGCAATTTTCTAAAACTTTCAAGGCGAAAATAAACAGGATACCAGGCATAGTTGGTACAGTTAGTATACGATTTTAGCTGGTATAACCTTAATCTGATAACTCAAATATTGGATTTGCGTTTTTGTGCTTAGCGGCAGCTCTATGAAGTATGGTTTTTTTTATGTGAACCATAGCAGTTGGGAAAAATTCAAGTATCTTATACCCAAGTACAAAATAATTAACAACTCATGTGAATAGCATTCATCAACTATTAAACACATGGCTACAGTACAAGTAGTACAAACTATGGAAATTGTTCATCGACTTGGTCGGCCGAGTTCTCAAGACAAAATAAACCAAACGAGGTTTTCATTTTGAATGATGAAGGCACACGGTTTAATCAGGCTAGTTTCGGTTAGGCACATCGAAACTTCTTATAAGAACGGATTTCTAATGACATTTTCATTTAACGCCTTGACACGATTAATAGTGTTTCACACAGCAAAATTCTTCAGTACATGAGGTATTAGTATCAAAGTTAGAGCTCAAAGAATAAATTAGCAACCGTGAACATTATTCTGAATCAATTGCCTTATCTAGATGATAGATCAAAATTCGGATCAAAAGTTGCTGTGCACAAAGCGTACACAGCCAAAGAAAGCCCCCTCGATAACTTTTGTTCGAAAAAGTGGACAACCGTTACAATAATATTTGTAACTTTAATACTGGGAGAAAAATCTCCTTATCATAAAACACCCCTTTTAACACGGGTGATCTTTAAGTTCCCCTTACTCCTTTCTTCTATTCTAAAAGCAGGTCATTAACCCATCATGTGCTTCCGTTTGAACCTTTAAAACTACTTCAGAGACGGATGCAGTCCTGCCTACATACCGCAGGGGAAATACTGTTTTCGACTTGGCCATTTATACTAAGAACAAAATGTTGGCTAAGAAAGACACACAACCTAATGCCAACTGTTTGAAACTTAAAGATCTTGTTGAACCTTTGATACGATCTTCAAAACTAAGGTTTCAGATAATCTTCAATTTTGACCCTCGCCTTTGGGCCGACATCTGATCTTCACAGCCTAATGGAACTGTGTCTTGAATAGTTATACGGTCGAAGTGACAACACACGTTTTTAAAAAATGAGAACATTAGCGACCAAATAAGATTCCCTGTGTGTACGGAATACCCCTATAGGGGTATATTGTAGGGTGTAATTCCAGAGACGAGTTTGCACCCTTGTTTGGGCCATACTACAGATTACAGCACGTTGTACTATGGCCCATTGTGGACTGGTTCAACACAAGCCCACATTAGGGTTGTATACACTATCAGGGTGCAAAAATATATCTCTTTCTGAAACACACAACGTGACTGTTACAACTTAATGCATAACTGCTAAATCATTCTGTACCATCGATAAAAGAGAAAATGCAACTCGAAACCGAACTACAAAAAGCAAAAACAAAAGTTCATCAAAGTTCAAACAAAACAAAACAACACATTCTTACTACTCCATGCTACAACGAAGTATAAAAAAGTTACCCGGGTCATTAGAAGGCAGCAAGAGGGCGCTGTTTATGCCATTTGATCAACCTCAAACTTTAACGGTACAACTGCCAGGACAACACCTGATCAAAATCAGAAATAAACAGTTTGCTTCGTCTTTGGTACAAGAGACGCCTTGGAAGTAAATCTCTTTCGACGCCATTTTAAAAGTCAAGGCAGCAGTGGCTGAATTTATATTCTCTGTTACCATTTGAAGATATTCTACCGTTTTCTCTCGTAAACTATAGACCATGTCAACATTAGTTTACAAAAAGAGTGACTTTGTACATTCCATGGCGTTTCCTGGCAGGCAAGATACTACGTGGTCAGTTGGGGATATCTTATGTTGTATCATAATTTCCACAGAAATCCAAGAAGTTATTAAAATCACAACTGTGCAATAGATAATCGATGTGCCCGCTTTCTTTATTTAAAATGTTGATGCTTGTACAGTGCACTCTCCTTAAATGAAAGATTTGAAAGTTTTCTTCCATTGTGTGTGTTTACAAAATCGTGCCTGCAGGAATTCCTGGCTCTAAGACTGTGACGTCACATGTTACACTGCCAATTTCCGGAGTCTCAATTCAATCGTCCAAGTTCAGCACTTGTTACCGGCGAAGGGATCGCTCAATCATAATCCACACGACGCCATTATTTTAAGTCACCAGCAGATTAAGGCTCCGTGTGGATTAACCCCACAGCTGACACAGAAGTGACCCGTCAACCGTTGCTACAAGCCCCGGTGCTTCCACGTCGGCTTCATGGTCAATTCCAAACAACTTCCCGGGACCAGAGGGGCCCTCCTTGTTGTTCCGCATGAATGGATTGGGCAGACCTGGAATATACACACAGGCCACTCAGGTCATAGCCTCTGTTGTCCTGGTCTTGGCCTTAGTGTCCCTTCAAAAGTTTCCCATTGAATTTAAGATTTTCCAATGGAAGTGCCTTTTGCAAAGTGAAATGGCCTTGCCCTTTCAATTGTGGAATTCAAGGCCCGAAAGGATGCCTCGCTATGAGTGATCGCTTCCTCTAGGTATCACATCATTATCAATCTCGTTACCAATGAGGTCCTCCTCCTCAAACTCGTTCTCAGGTTGATTATGTTTTAAGTAGTACTGCTTCGGAGGCGCATAGCCAAACGTAATGAAGTCCAATATGAACTTGTCCACGAACTGTTGAATGTACACGGGGTCGACGTCCTTGATGAGGTTCTGCATCTTCTCCTCGGTTGTCGGGTTGTACCAGTCCTGCCGACGCGGGAAGTACGCTCCGGTGTCCCCCTTGATCTTGTCCAGCACGAAGTCCGCATCTGCGTTCAGCTGCTCAAAGGAGCCCACAAAGTCATACTGCATGGCACATGGATGACATAGTAGATGCATGGGCTTCCAATGCTGGTCCATGGTCCTAGTCCGGGAATCAATAACAAATCTTATAAACTCCTCTAAGGTAATATTGTTGCTTTTCCCATCCCATTCCCCCCTGTAGCGGTGTATAATTCTAGGAGCGTATCTGTCTTTGTATTGGCTGAGCGCCACCTCTCCAAATTTGTTCCTGTACGCCGATAACAGTCTCTCCATTGGATTGCGGACGAACATGAATTTGTAGTAATTCTTAATTCTATAGTTGATCTCCTTCTCGGAAAAGCTGTCCAAAAACACCAGTCCGTTCTTGTGGTCCATCTTCAGCCTGGTACCAATGTCGTCGATGGTACCCTGCATGAACTTGATGACGCGCTTCCAGTTAGAGCACGCCACCTTCGGCACGTAGCAGTAAAGGAACTTGCGTTTGTCGTCCACAATGATCTGACGCGCCAGTAGGTCCCGCTGGCCGCGGTCCAGCATGCTCACGTCGTTCACTTCCTCGGCACGGCATATGGACTGCAAGGTGTGATTCCGAATGGACCTGGTGATCTGGAAAACAAAGTTTCAAATACAAAGTGAAAATTAATGTTGAAACCACAGACCTATGTGGGACTGGGGGCACTGGTCATTGCTTTTTTCATACAAACCAAGTACCAATCACCATGTACCAATAACTAAGTACCAATCAGCACGTACAAAGTACCAGGCACCAATCACCAGGTACCAATCACCATCTACCAATCATCAGGTACCAATCACCAGGTACCAATCACCAGGTACCAAGTACAAAATACCAGGTACCAAATACCAAATACCAGGTACAGAGTACCAGGTACCAATCACCAGGTACCAATCATCAGGTACCAACCACCAGGTACCAACCACCAGCCACCAGGTACCAACCACCAGGTACCAACCACCAGGTACCAATCACCGTGTACCAATCAACAGGTACCAAGTCACCCGGTACCAAGTGCAAAGTACTCAGCACAAAGTATCAAGTAGAAGGTTGCCTCAATGGTGAAACAACTTTTGTACCTAAAATAGCTCCACAAATGCGATCTCCGTTCCCACATGCAAAAACTTCCGACCTAATAACTTGTTCTAATGATAAGAATGTTAACGTTAACGTGTAGATAGTCCCTTCCTTTAAGCTTACTTTCCTTCCCCCAAGGCCACATCTCACTCCATGTGATTGCAATATCACCCCCTCCCTCACCCCAACCATACCAATCTTATAGAGAAGACAACTGTGTGCGTTAATTTAATAAAACTGTCCGGAAATCCAGGGCAGTCTCCGTCTTTGATGAGGCTGGCAACAGTTTTGCTTTATAATGACGTCGTTATAAAGGTATATTGTACACTATGGGTATTGTACATCATATTCAGTGTGTTGGCAAAGGCACGGCTACTGATGTGATTACTCTCTTTGAATCAAGATAATGTACGTCAATTGTGAATGTTTAAAAACAAACATCTGCTCTTGATATCCATTTATTCTATTAAACTGCCTATAGATATGGTAAACCTTCAATATGTTGCAAAACTTCTGCTGCTGATTAGCTTCCTTTTGTGAGTGAAGGAATGCAAATCCTTGTTCATTTATGAGAAGCAATAAGGTAATAACAATTATAACGCACACTTTTCCAGAAAACCGGTCAAGGCGTCTACACAAAATGAAAACATTATAGGTACAGTAAAGCATTCCTATTGTTGTAAGCTGTAAGTTGTGAAAGTGCTTTATACTTTCGACAAAGCTCATGTAATTCTAATCGAGTAAGTTTGTATTGCCAATTTCAAAACTAACTATCAAACGTATAGGGGCCTAGGGCATATACATTCCCTTTCGGGGAACAAGCTCCGTCATCGTTAGTCATGTTGGCAAAGTTACAACCCATTCCCATCGACTAAAGAGTACAACAATTGTTCGGTTGCTGAATGGCTACACTGGTTTGAATTAAGATGAGGTACGCCAAACAAACAAATCAGACGGAATGAGTTTTATGTACGATTAGTGCCACATTAACCAGTATGCTCTATTTTGAATTTATGAAGGTTATTCAACGCATGACTGCGATAGACACCATTGCGCCAAATCGTCTATAAAACTTGTCCAAGGTCTTCTAGATCATACAGTTGTATTAGATCGGTCTTAACAGGAAGTCTCGATGAGGAAACGAACGTCTCGAGGGTCTTCAAGATTGCGAAGGCCAGGCCAGACCCCCCCCCCTCCCTAAACCACACAATTCAGAGTTTATTGCTGTCTCCATCTACACGTTATAAAATCACATGTGCATTACAGCTGGCTCTCACAGCTAGGGAGGGGTAGGGTAGTTCCCGGATGAGGCCGTTGACCTATTTCCATGGGTTGTTTTCGCTCTCCGAAATGGACTGGCACTAACATAGGCCTAGTTTGTTTCTTACGTCCATAAAATCATAGGCCAGTATGGAAGATTCGTTTTTGAAAGGGCAAGGGTACCATGGCAATTTCTCCTTATCAAAGGGCACCCTATGATTAGGAAAATGTAGTTCTTCTGAAGAATATCAAGGGCACCAAGGCAAAGGCCAAGGGTCATGGAGGCAATCGCCTTTGTTGCCTCCTTGAAGTATCTGTCAGGCTTGTTAGGTTGGTACAAATAATCGTTTCAATCTTTTAAAAGAAACATGACACTGCTTTATTTTGATGAAAGTTATCAGATCAGGTGGTCAGTAGGTTCAAATTACCAAACGTTTCCCACCCCTTTAATAGGGTTGGATTGAATTTGATCTTCGAAAACAACAACAACAACAAGATACACCAAAATCAACAACAACAACAACAGTCACAGCACCGCAAGCCAACTGAGATTTTTTCAGCCTATCTCGCTTTGGGTAATGACGCCTAACATTGTTATCAGCTAGCCATACTTGACCATCCTATCTGATAATCAACGCATTAGGGGTTGTCAAAAGTTCATACATTTTTTAGAGGCACTGCTTTTACAGATAAAGCTACTTTACAATCCAGTAAACTTGTTTGAGGTATGGCTTATGAAGCTTCCTGATGAAGAGTGTACAATTTTCATCATAGAAAACGTTTGAGCTGGTAGTTTGAAAATGAAGTCCTTAGACGACTTCAATTGACCTGCATAATTGATGCCCATTGCACGCTGAGACATTCATCATCATCATGCTCATGAGTGACTTAGTCCCTGACAACAACTTCGAAGCTTTTCCCTGGCTGGGGAAATCTCTCACCCTACACCTATGCATGGAGGTAGCTACCTCCATGACCTATGACAGGGCGACACAGTTCCTTTAAGGGTCAAACATTCACGCAAAGGCATTGCGTGAATCACTACGGTAATCATACAAATTAAACAATTTTAGTTCAAGATAAATGACAAGACTACAGGCTTCGTTCGCAGTACGATTGTACTGAGAATGTTAATTCTTGAAAAACGCCAGTAGCCTCCAAACAGTTCCTTATTTCAGTTGCCCCAAATGAAAATAGCTACACTCTACATGGACAAAAAAGTGCATGTCAAAAAATGAACTAAGTAAAAAGCATACAAAGCCACTTAGAATTCCTATCGATGGATTAACACACATTTAAAAAAAACAGTGAACAACGCATGCTTTGTCAACCCTCTGTTTTGTTCAAAAAAGAGTAAAATGCCACCATTTCAGTTGAGTGTTTGGGGGATAATAGAAAAGCGAGCGATAACACTATTTATTGTTTTGACTTGTCAGCTGTTTCCGGGGATCTTTACAGATTTTGACATTTTATGTTAAAAAAAAATAAATCATACTTGAAACTGGTGTTTGTGTTCATTTTGAAATCAGATTTCCTCTGGAAAAAAATGCAACAAAAGCCACAAAAGACCCAAAGGGCACTGTTTTGGGCCTTTTCTTAAGTTGGGTATAAATCACAGGCGATGAAACGTCCAACTGATAAACGATGCAATTTAGATTGAATGGAAAGGACAATGAAGAAAAGAAATGCCTTCGCTAGAACCGACATGCCTTGAGGAAAAAGCTCGACACTACAGTTCAATCCAGTCGCTAGTTTTTTTAAAGAAAGCAATTATTTCAAACTGACAGTTTATATGGTGTTGGCGTCTTTCGTGAAAACAATGCGCAACGGTTTTTAATAATATACCGGTCAGTTTTTGATTGTCAGTCACTGTTTACTTAAAGGATTTGGGTACTTTTTCAAAATGTCCATAGATTTACACTAAACTTACAGGGTTTGAAGATAATGATAGTGGAAAGCTTCCCTTCAAATCTTACTTACTGAGGTGCTGTAGTTTATGAGAAATGAGTAAAACAATGTTATGAAAATACGTTTTTATCATTTACAAACGTATTTTTAATTTTCGTCTCATGAGACGAAAATTATTTTCATGACATTATTTTTCCCAAAAACTACAGCACCTCAGCATGTAGTATTTTCAGGGAAGCTTTCTACTATCATTATCTTCAAACTGTGTAAGTTTAGCGTAAATCTGTGGACATGGTGTTTTTTGTCCTACAAAAGTTACATAGACCCTTTAAAACGTAGTAAGATTGATCGTCGATGTAATGTTCGTTTAAAAAAAAATGTATCAACATCAAAACTGGTGCTTAACAATACGGCCGTTGTGGATCATTGAGAAAAGGTAGCACAGTATAAAATCAAACATTGCAAGTTGTGTAGGCCTATACACAAGATATACAAATCTTTCTGTATAAAAGAGCGTCCTTGTGCATTCCAGGCAAAACAATAAACTTGTCATATTTATGGTAAATTTTACAGTGTCTGTCATATATAAATTCAACTTAAATTCACGAGTTGTAAACAATACGACTGGACAGGCTCTGAAGCTCTTTCTTCATACAACAAGTCGATAAAAAAGAACAGTGAAATATCCATACATTAGTATTGATGTATTTTTCCATTGGGTTGTGTACAAATTGTGCCTGTGTGCCTGCAGTGCAGGAAGTCAAGCCTCTGCGACTCTTTTGTAAACGTGATTTCACAGATCACATGGTCTACATAAATGAACACGCACATGATGGATTACGTAACTTAACATCTGGTAAAAAATACATTTGTACATAACGACATTACTTAGGAGTGAAATGTTTTCTCAAAAACCATCAAAGACTGATGACGTGGGTTTCTAACCAATAATTGTTGAGGCCATGATTACCAAACGTACCTCCCCTTTAACTGGTGTACCTATAAATAAGTAACTACCATCCCCTTCGAATAAGGTTGTATAGCAGAGTACATTGATGTAACACACTCTATGCAAAGTCCATACAACAAATATACCTCACTGAAAATTCATTAAAAATTAAAACATAGACCTATCACTGACACTAATAAGCATGCGGCATGTTAATTACATGTTATTACGATTATCCAGACATCTTGCATGCCATTATAGTCGGCAATTTTCTCATTCTAAAATGTTAAAGCATCTAAATAAAACCAGACAAAGATGGCAGGAATTCGTGGCCTTGTGTGTGATGGGTGACGACAATCAATGCGTGATGATGTTCCTTTAAAATGTTTTCCTCTTTCACTTTGATCTGGACTGGGATCAACTTAATTAATATTTCAGACAGTTTGGGATAACGTTATTATGCAATCCATAGACTGATCCCCCTGTTTTATCCGGATAAGATAACCTGCTCTATGCATGCTCTACGGGACACGGTACACGACCATTTACTTCAGCCATCGGGAATATCAACACGCATCTTAAAGGCACTGGACACTATTGGTAATTGCCAAAGACCAGTGCTCTCACTTAGTGTTTCTCAACTTCAGAGGGAGCCGTTTTCTCACAATGTTTACTATCAACCTCTCCCCGTTACTCGTAACCAAATAAGTTTTTGTGCTAATAATTATTTTGAGTAATTACCAAAAGTGTCCACTGCTATAAGTATTATATAATACAAACAGATTTGTGTAACCTGTGCATGTTTTGTAAACTTCACAAACTTAAAGCACTCAGTTGCTGAATGCCTTATGACAATTAAGCTAATTAGCCTCAATTTGTTCAAGCTCTCCGTAAAAGGATTGGGCCTAATGGGTTCTTAAGGGGGGGGGGGCGTCCTGATTAGTCTCCATAATTGATCATTATTTGATTATTGATTATTGGTTCTGAATGGTTCAGAATCTAAAGCTTCAAATCCTTCACACGCACACTGTACATGGCGTTATACTACAAACCACACTTGAGTTGAGTTCTATGTATCTCATTGTCACCATGCAAAATTTCAAAGGATATGTAATGTACGTGGTGTGACAACAAGAACACCTTACTAGGTTGTATCTCAACCATGCAAAGTTTCAAATCCTAGTCATGAACATTGTGAGACTGCAAACCTTACAATATTGTACCCCACCCTGCAAAATTTCAAATTTTTACTAATTTTATGTACACGGTGTTATACAGCAAACCAATACTAGAAAGTATCTCATGCAAAGCTAAAACTCCTACTTGAATTGGTGCCTTTCGAATAAATCTCGCCACAAAATCATAATGATGGGTCGAAACTGTAAGCACAATTACAACAACAATTTTCATCCGCTGTTGTTTTCTAACAAACAGAGCAGCCCAAATAGAGGACCCACTTTTCCCCAAACCAACAAAAAAATATATTTAAAGACACTGTATGGACAATATTGGTTATAGTCAAACACCAATCTTCTAACACGAAGTTGTGTGCTTGATTTCGAGACCTCAAAAGTCTATTACAGGTCTCAAAATCAAATTCGTGGAAAATTACCATTTTCTCTAAAACTACGTTAATTCTGAGGGAACCGTTTCTCACAATGTTTTATATATCAACCTTTCCCCGTTACTCGTAACCAAGTGAGGTTTTATGCTAATAAATATTTTGAGTAATTACCAGTAGTGTCCAGTGCCTTTAAAATTGATTGAAGTGTTTTTATGTTACCGACCCTTTCAATCAAAATGGGTTGATAAGAATGCCGATATCAACAATGAAAATATGCATTATTTGTTATTCTAGCAACTCCTCAATACTAACACTAATAATATACGGCCGACCTCTTACATTTTGGGGTCAAGTTTGGTACAATATCGCTTTTTTATCTGCGCAAAGACATAGCTTGAAAGATCAATATGATTTCATATGAAGCGGAAAATATGTAAGCTTTGAGTTGTTTATTTGTTTTTTGGAACCATTCATGGATGTGAACGTATTAGACACGCCAGTGTGACGACACAAATACATGTTTTTCTCCAACAGATGATTGAAGCATAGAGAAACGACCTCTATGATTAAAGTTGCTCCCTCTGTGTCGTAGGTCGTAGGTAGGCTATATATGCGTTCTGTTATAGACCTACGGTTTTTACGACTTGTGCAAATTAAGAGACCTAAATTTGTACAGATACAGCAACCCGCCAACAGGAGGCAAGCAACACTAGACAAGCAACACTGGGCATTCATGAGAATGAGGACCTTGAGTCAGAGTCTAGACTAGCTGTATGTCCGAAGATAAGAAAATCAGAGCATACCGTTTACAATATGAACACTTTTGTAGAGTATCGATTCCAGACCGTACGAGGTTGCAAAGCCACATCGTACCCCTACAGTATTTTAACGGCGCCTTGCACTACATTGACGCAGGTCTCTACTCCAGCAGAAGGAGACGCATGATGAATAAGTCTAGTTTTAACTAAAAACATATGAGGGCGCTCGCAGCCCCCCCCCCCCCCCCCCCCACCACCACCATTAATGATCAACGCATTGCAAGGGGCCACAAGGTTATCAATATTTACTGCCCTGGGTCCTTTCGCAGACTTGTTTTTTTCCACGAGCTAGGTCCTATAGCTCTAAGGTTTTCCTTGCTCCGTGGGTCGGTCACCTGTAACGATCTAACCCTATAACCCTGGATCTAAGTTACATAACCAATAAACCGTTTGTTCAAAATAACTAATAACTAAATTGAAATGTCCGTGAGCAGTATGCATCATACAGTAGGGCCTACATACTGTACATTTACAGTATAATGCATAGTACATTTAGCCCTATAAAAAAATAGGACTCTTCCTCTGTACACAGATACAATACGAAAGTGTAAGACGCCAGGGCTAATGGTACACTGTACAGTGCACATGCATGACCTTTTCAGTACAGATATTTCAAATACATGTAGGGCCAAATGTCATGTAGGCCTACAAATACTTCGTAAAGTTATAGTTTTCCAGACAGTTCTTCAACCTTAGAGGGAAGCCATTTTTACTTAATAGAACTATCAGTCCAACTACTGTGCAAAATAACACTTAAAATATTATCCACCTTAAATATTGACAAATTGAATAATACTTTGCACGTACTGGCTGACTGGGATGTGGTGTAGATGTTTCAATATTTTAGACCTTAATATCACTTTATACAGAACATTTTGTTTCATTGTGAACACGAATACTCACATACATTACAGTATTCAATTTGAAAATAATGACACTGTCTCCTGAATGATTTAGAGCAGGGGTAGCACGCTTAAGCAATTGCTCAATCGAATATATCTTGTAAAGAACGACACTGTAATACCTTTATGCGAACAACAAGGGTTCCACGGGCTCCATTTTAGGACCTAACTTGTTAAAACCGTCACTGGTGCTCTAAGTTTGCTCAAATGATCTTTTGTTCATTTAAATCTACCTGTTATCCAAGCTAAATCTATTTTCAAAGGATGCCTACTCAATCGTTACAATCGAAATCAAAAGACATTCAGATCGGATTAAGAATTAAGATCATGTCGCTCTCGACAAATCCCTTCTTAGAACGGATAACCATGGGATAACGCAGACCTCATGATAAACCAACAATACAAACCAACTATTATATTGGTTTAAGCACTGTATTATTAAGTTCCCCTATATTTCGCCTAAGGAAAACAACGTCATGGTTGCATTCCCCCCTCGAATCTCAAGTCGTTAATTAATAGCTAGCTGTCAATCGGCTACGATGTCTGCCATTTCAAATGCCACTAATTTATCCTAAGGAAGAGTAACATACTACAGTTTCCGGATACACAGTAAAACAGACCTTACCATCAGAAATACAGTCCTTGTTTTTTTGTAGAGATATTTTAGATAGAGTTCTTTCCTACACTGATAATATTTTATCATCACAGCATTGAACTTTACCTTTACAAACGAAATCCTTCTCTAAGTACATAAACAGACTATAAGTCATTGTGACGTTGTTAAGTGCTACGTAAGACAGGGAACTAGAAATACCAAGCCCTGATAAGTAAACCACTCTATGGACCTATACGTTAAACTTAAAGGAACACGTTGCCTTGGATCGGACGAGTTGGTCGTTGAAAAGCGTTTGAAATCGTTTGTTATGAAATGCATATGGTTAGATAGATAATTTAAAAGTAGAATATAATGATCCACACAAATTTGCCTCGAAATTGCATGGTTTTCCTTTTACTTTGCGAACTAACACGGTCGGCCATTTATGGGAGTCCAAAATTTGACTCCCATAAATGGCCTACCGTGTTGGTTGACGAGGTAAAAGGAAAACCACGCAATTTCGAGGCATATTTGTGTAGATAAATGTATTCTACTTTTACAACATCTTTCTAATCAAATACATTTTATAACAAACGGTTACAAACGCCTTTGATATACCAACTCGTCCGTTCCAAGGCAACGTGTTCCTTTAAGATGGGGCACTTCATTCTTGTGAACTCTGGTCTTGTAATTTCGCCCACTATCACGATGACTCTTAGGCCGTGTCCGAATTGACGACTTCGGCTACAGCTACGTCTAGATCAGCGCGTCTACCAGTGTTAAAGAATAGGCAGACGCGCGCGATCTAGCCGTAGCTGTAGCCGAAGTCGTCGTTTCGGACACGGCCTTATTAGAAATAAGTGCATCACAAAACTCAAATGGACCTCGAAGTCCCTCTTTAACAAGATTAAAGCATATGGTAAATTCAATGCCGTATTATATCTGGTGAACTTGCAACTTGTAAATATAGACATATATTTCACCGTCAAAAGGAAAGGGAAGACTGGTGTTGATATAAATCAAGCTATTTATGGTATGAGGATATGTAAGCCGCCTGTCATAATCTTAGAATGTTTGGTTGTAATACCCAAATATTAGAACGAGGTGGACGTCTCAAGGATCGTACGACCCATGACACCCAAATCAAGCATGAGAGTTAGACTCATGCGAACAATCCTGGGGAAAAAAGGAATTTTAAAGGCAGTGGACACTATTGGTAATTGTCAAAGACTAGCCTTCACAGTTGGTGTATCTCAACATATGCATAAAATAACAAACCTGTGAAAATTTGAGCTCAAATCGGTCATCAAAGTTGCGAGATAATAATGAAAGAAGAAAACACCCTTATCACAAGAAGTTGTGTGCGTTGAGATGGTTGATTTCGAGACCTCAAGTTCTAAACTTGAGGTCTTGAAATCAAATTCGTGGAAAATTTACTTCTTTCTCCAAAACTATGGCACTTTAGAGGGAGCTGTTTCTCACAATGTTTTATACCACCAACCTCTCCCCATAACTTGTCACCAAGAAAGGTTTTATGCTAATAATTATTTTGCGTAATTACCAATAGTGTCCACTGCCTTTAAGCACTGTACAAGGTTTTTAAAAACACCAGGGGTGTTGTCACAAGGATAGATACTTAAAAAAAAGAATCTAAATAAATATTTACCATGTTAAAACGCCACTAATTTCTGCCAAAAACAATTACAATGGTGTAGTTTCAACACACTATTGATTCTCTCTTAATTAAGCTTTGTGAAAACAAGCATGGTGTAATTTATAACAGCCGAGTTTTTGCAGTGTACTCTAGACACATAACCTCCAAGATGTAACATTAATTAAAAGACTCTGTGCATCACCATGCACATGATGAGGCATTCAAAACAGAAGAGATTGACAATCTATTTCCGCTTTTGGTATCTCATGGCAAATGTCATGGGTTCGAATCCCACCGAGATATCAGTTTGAGGATATTTATCACAGGACTAGTACTGAATAATATTTACACACAGTGAGTAGGCCGGGTGAAACCAATCAAAATTGCTTTACATCTTCCACAAAAATGTGAACTCAAGAAATTTTTTAGAATATCTTAAAATTGGCGAAAAACGAGAAATTACAAGCCTGAAAAAAATGAACTACAGATAAATATGTATGGGTAAATATTTGGATAATTTACTGGCTATGGTCACGGCCTTTGAAACGGCAATAAGCGCCAACCATCCTGAGGAATGTTTCCAAGACATTGTTTTGATAACGCACAGGATGATGAGTGATAAACAAGGTGGCAAGTTAAACGTCCACGTCAAAACCAGCGAGTATGTCAATGCACTGTAACCTACGCCTTCGGTAATTATACCATAAAACTAACCTGTGAACAATTTGTTTTTCGAAGTAAAGTTTCGCAAAATGCATTAGGCCTACTATAAAGCTGCGGTACGTCTTACCAAGTAAGTTTATTAAAGCCATTATTTTTATCAGAGTGTCATTACTAAATGTTATAGTACAGGCCCTTTAAGCTAGGCATAAATTGATTAATATCATGAGCAGTAGGTGCTGTCTCTTTTATTGCTATGTTTATGCAGTTAAAAAGTGCACAGGCGTCCATGGCCTTATTTCGCTTGCAAACAAATTTGCTCAAATGCTAACTTCTTTCGACGATGACAGCATTTAAACTGCCTGTGAGCTTTCAAATTGAAACATAGTTGTGTGTAATTTATTTAGGACCAACCCTGTACCTCCAACAATGTTAACCCATTTCTTATACATGCTTCCGAAAATCCCCCGCGACGCCTTCTCAATGATCTTGCCATTAATTAGACCCTCAATTCTGAACGAGTGCCCGGATGAGACAAGCCGCTTTGCGAGAGAGGAGATTACACAACCCGATTGAGCTGTGGATATCATTATTCAAAACAAAACCATCAGAATTATGCAATTTGAGAAAATCGGCGAAGGCTATAGTTGTTACACACAAGTACCTACCCAGCATGTTTGCAGCCAGGATCTAAGTGAAAGGTTGTCAATATTCCAAAGAAACATAAGAACTAGTAGGCAATTTGAGATATTCGCTGAAAAAGGGTATGTATTAATGTTATGTTACTACCCAACATGGACGAGCCAGGATTTTAGTGAAAGGGTGTCATTTTTCTTAAGAAACATCAGAATCATATTTGCGAAATTCACTGGCTGAAAGTACATGTTCATGTACATATATTCCATATAGTTGTAGCCATGATTTTAGTGAAAGGGTGTCACATGCTGTGTGATTTCGGGGATTTAGCAGGGGCATTGAGGCGTCATGCTGCCGATGAAGACAGCAAAGATAATCTCATTCTGGAAGACGTTTTATCAAAGTACATCTATGCCCAAGGCCCTATTTCACAAACCAGTATAATGATATTTTGATAAGTGCCTTAACCAGCAGTCCCTACAATCCCTGTCAATCAACAACTCATTGGCAACTACACATCACTCTTTTTTCTTTGACTTGTTTTGCTTTTACTTCTTTGTTTCTGGTGATGTGGTAATTTCTGACGCTTCAGATTCATTACTCAGAATAGAGGGTATTTTCCGCATTTAGATTCATCACGAGGAAGTGCAGGTATAGAAATTTCAACAAGAATCAAAACTTGGATGAGTTTCAATTTTAAAGCTCACTCATGACAGTTTCACAATCACAAGCACCAATCCTTTTATACAAAAGAAACCCCAATAACTTCGTAAGCACTACTGTAGTCAGAGAACCCACGTTATGTATATTGTTGTAGCAATCGAAATAACTACGAAAA
The DNA here is from genome assembly GCF_902459465.1 of Asterias rubens. NCBI lineage: Eukaryota > Metazoa > Echinodermata > Asteroidea > Forcipulatida > Asteriidae > Asterias > Asterias rubens. Next base: position 6,488,010 of record NC_047069.1, on the reverse strand, counting down.
ACACACGTACTAAAATAAATGACAGAACATACACAAGAAGCCTATTTCACACATGTGTGAAATGGGCTTTCATTCAAAAAACTTACGAATCAATTTACCATTTCCTACCAAAACAACTTCAACAAATCAACTTGTTGAATAATTACTCATGAGCATCATCAAATGGACACAGAATGGAACCTTGCGGCACCACCTTATAGGCCTAAACCTCGATACCCTTGACCCCGCCTGCATCCTCATGCAGCTCGACAGTGATCCAGGTTTGGCTTTACGTCTATATATACATGAATATCAAGCCATGATTACACACCTTTAAAGTCGTTATCACCCACGATTAAAAGCTGTTACATAAAAACAGTACATCCTTTTCATATTAAAGCAATATTTGATATAATGAGTCACCCAACATATTTACCTTTGATTTTCTTACTTTTTTGCTTAACTCTCGTATAATTCCCGCGCTGGTATTTATGGATCCTGGGGGTGAAAGTCCACGTGTCTCATTGAATACGTAATCACTGCGGAATTCAGAAGGCCCGCCATCACTGGATGCGAACCCGGGATCTAGCGATTTGGAGTGAAGCTCACGAACTTTGTTACCGCCCACCGGCAACGGCCGAGCGCCACCGCCGTTCTCCCTCGTCGCCCCTCCCCGGCGGCGGACGAGCAGGACGGGCGGTGTGGTGGGTGGCGCAGCATCGTAACCGTCGTAAACGTAATACGTTGTCCGCCTGTCGGGGTTCCATCCTTGAAAAATTCCTAAGACAAACACAACGGCAGAAGCGACGACAAAAGTGAACCAAGTCAGCGTATTCCGGAGAGTTTTGTTCGACATGCCGGAGGAAAACTTTGCCAGGGCCAGAAAAATTGGTCTGGCAGGTGCAAGTCCAACACAAAATTCCTCCGCACTATCACCAAGGAAAAAATCTCATACTATCGTGCTGATGCCATTTTGGTATCCTTTTACAGTAATTTCAAGTTGAACTTCGGTCCGTAGAGTGTTCAACACATGTCTTTGCGGAGTTAAGTTTTATAGTTGCCTTCATCGACAAGCACAATGTACCGCAGCTGTAGACAATGAAGGCTTCGTCGTCTGGTTTGTAGTTCACACTAAATTACACTGGTGCCCGTGAAGATTCCACCGTAGTAATGAGGGTTGACAATAGCAAGGGAACTGAACACTGTGTCAATGCAGGGCGTTCCACTACACTGAACGTCAACTGTGCCCTATAAAATGCGTGTCGAGTCATGCGCACCCAGATCTGCGCGCATGGGTTTATTTATATCGTGGAAACAAGTTATTACACCAATATAATCGCAAACTGGGATCCGTTGACTTGTGATATGCCACACACTTAATGCTTCATTGATTTGTGTGATGGCGAAATTTGTGAAATCCACACGAAGAATTAACCTGTTGTGTGCGCTCAGGGGAAATTATTGATCGCAAAGTCCTTCCTCTATAACAAAAAATCAAAGCTTTTGGTCCACGTCACGTCATGACGCGTCACGTCCACACATTACAATGCATCACAAGCATGGAGTGACAAGTCACTCATGTTCGGACATTCAGACAAAACAGAAGGGACTATGGACTCTCTAATAGCTCACGCGGACTGCGGTCGTAGATGCGAGTCCCATGGCAATAACTCAGTAATAAATCATGGAGTCCAACTCAAACCACACCACGGATAAACAAACACAGCAAAAAACACATTTAAGTGTTTAATTACAAGGGTCCAAAAGTTCGCAGCTCACACCGTCCTAGCTCTATGCTCACACAAAGCACATTCGTAGATAACACGGCGTTCCCCCTGACCACTATCAGCTTGGGTAAAGTAAGGGGGTCAGAAGGTCCAGGATTAGGGACGACTTCCGCCGTTCCGCAGCAATTGCAACAAGTCACCAGAAACAAACAGCAGGCAGGTTGCTAATTAAAGGAATCAACGAGAGGTCCAAAATGGCGCGAGAGAATTCTTATATAGTCCTCTCTCTATGCATGGAGCATGGAGCGGGGAGGTAGAATCAGACTTGTTCTGTTGATAGAGTCATAGAAAGAACACATATAATCTGACAACTTCAAAGTGGGGTGATCGTCTGAGTCAATAAAGTTATGAGTGCTGATTGAATCGTCCTTGCGCTATACAGTTGACAAAATCAGGGTACCATGGAACTTCTCAGTATAGTCAGCCCACCACGGAGCTCGACAAAGGGCCAGCCCAGGCATAGCACGCTATATCCCGTGTTGGTTCCCACAGGTATCCTGAAATAGTATCGCACGCTCTGCTTCCAGCACATCTGTCTGTAAAGAACACCAGTTGATTTCAAACAGAAAGTCCCTACATAAGAACACGAAAATGTCTTGCTTGACGAAGGACTCAGTACACGATATTGCAGGCGTGCAGCTATACAACTTCCAAGCTGTGTATGGCCACTGCAAAGTGTCCTGTGCTAAAAAAAAATCCAGCACTTCGGAAGCCGACACTATATACAAGGTCTCTTTCTTGTATGAGTCACCATGGAGCAAGACAGTCACCAACGCTCAGAATTATTATCATTTTCATGAGTTGCTCTTTCATGGATGCAGCCATTCAGCAGCTGACAATAAATAAACTTCCATTTCCAAAGCCTGAACAAAGCCATTTTCTATGAAGGCCGAGTACATATTTTCTTTGAAGGTGTAATTAGGACAACGTCAAAAGCCCTAACTTGTCAAAAACACCTCGAAATGAGAACAACTTGCAAGTCATTCATCGTCTTCCTTTGATGCGCACACATAAAAGCTTGAGGTAACCATGTATACAAGGCGCGAAGCTGGTTTTCTCACTTGTCTGCTCTCTGCTCAAACTACACAAATGTAAAAGTATCGTTTCTTCATAAAATGGTGTAACATTCAACAACTATGTTCATAGATATGTGTGTACTCGACTCAGCAACAGGTTCGGTAGTGGCATAAGAGGGGGCGTGGCTTACGCCATTTGAGAGGTTGGGAAGAGAAGGCCTAACACATTCGGGGATCCATGCTGGTGTTGCCATAGAATTGCTATTGTGCCATGCTGAAACACATGGTTGAGCATGGGTTGGCATTAATATACCCCGTTTGCACTCAGTTGACAGCAATGCATTTATTGTAGTTTTTGTTGTTGGTGATGTTGTTAACAAGTGATGCCATTAGACCATGTAACCGGTGACATCACAAGTTTACAAAGAGCTGCGGAGCTTGGACTTCCTGCAGAAATATGTTTTTTTTTGTATACACAGCACACTGAAGTATTATATTACATTTCATCATTTTTGGGGGCATGTACAAAAGGGGCACATATCAAATTTGTTCGGCTGTTACTTTTGTGTATATGTGAGCAATTTTTTGTGGAAATTGTTGCACAAAGTGTATATTTTCCTTAACCAGTGTAGTATCTTGCCTGTCAGAAAGGCACATGTACAACATCGCTCGTTTATAGTCAACACATGCTACGTGGGTATGTCATGTCAATGCAATATATGGTCGTGGGTTCGATTCATGACTAAAGCACGCCAAGAGTTTGCTTCTTCACCATGCTCACAATGCCTAAAGGTGTTTATTATACCCGATTAGTAAATATATAACGTACGAACACAAACCCGAAAGCTTTAGCTAAAAACTCGTCCGTGAACTTAAATAAAGGCAATAACTTTTGGTTGAACTTTCCTACTTTTGAAATTCAATGAGTCACTTAGCAAACGGATGCGCTTTTGAACTCAGAATAAAGATAATTAAAAGTATATATTTAGCGCCATGGAACAGCTGATGAAACACGTAGTGGACGCCCTCATTAGTCAGCATACCAAGACCATTCCTCTGTGGAGGTATAGATACCATATTAATAGTGTTTTAATGAATTGTGTGTAAACGAAACAACCCACGAAGTCAAGGTTTCTTAAAAGCACTGGACACTATATTGGTAATTACTAGATAGCATTCAAAACTTGGTAACGAGCAATAGAGAGCAGATGGTGGTAAAAAACATGATGAGAAATGCCTCCCTCTGAAGTTACATAGTTAAAAGAGTTAAGATCCTTCAGGCCTGAAGCCTTTTATTATGCATCTGCACTATTCTCATGCAACTTCGACTACCAATTGAGTCAAAATAACCACATGTTCGTTATAACTTATACTGCATCCTATGCATTATGTTGGAATACACCACCAAGTGAGAATACTGGTCTTTGACAATTACCAGAGGTGTCCAGTGCCTTTAAGGGGGTGTGGATGACCCCCATCGGATCCGGCTCGAAGAAAAAAAGGAATTCCAGCAGCTCTGGTGTTTATTTCTCTATTTATGTAAGCCCAGCCTAGTCTCTCATTAACGTTGTCAACAGATACTCAACGAAGAGGTTTCGAAACAGTTTCGTTTACGATAGCCATAAAGAACGACGACCTCTAGTCAGGGTTCAAATTTAACCTGTCGAACCAAAGAAAGGTCCATATTTTTCGTGAGAAAACCAAGGGAACTTTCATGACAACCCAGAAAAAGAAAACATCGATAGATATGTATAAAAATTCATGTGGGTGTGATCAGGTTTTGTCCCTTTTTTATTAATAGTCTGTACAAATTTGTATTTGGTGTACTTCAAAAACGAATATAGCCTAACACTAAATAATGTCAACGGAAAACCATAGACTGTAACATTAGTTTCTGTCTTCCATTTCCAACGCACAAAGTACAACAAGAGAACTGTTTTTTTATAATTGCAAACAAATTACTGAAACCATATCGATGCGTGTTATTACAACTTATATAGTACGGTACTTTTTCATAGAAAGAAAACCCTTTACCTCATCACAGAGGCATGAAGTTGGGACAAAACAAAAACTATTTTTCATGTTCGGAAATGTTGCGTCTTCCCAGAAAACGTTGAAGGCAACGGGAGATAAAAGGACAATCGTAAAAATCAGGAAAATTTAGAATTATTTTCACTTTTAGGAATGCTTGTATGTACCACCTGTTAAACAAAAACTGAGACATTGTTTTTAAAATCAACCTTTATCAATAAGGTATGTTAGGTATGTCGTCAAAATGTAATGGTGTATATGGGTGTTTTGTATTATGATATTTTTTAAAGTTGTCTTTGACTTGAGAATGAAATGTCATATTTTGAGTTGGTTCTTGTGTTAACCCTGAACCTATAACAACTCAATTCCAGTCAAATCAAGAATATTTATCTCCATTTTACAAATAACTTTACTGTAAGTTATAAAGGACACTGGACACTACTGGTAATTGTCAAAGACCAGTCTTCTCACTTGGTGTATCTCAACATATGCATAAAATAACCAACCTGTGAAAATTTCAGCTCAATTGGTCGTCGAAGTTGCTAGATAATAATGAAAGACAAAAACACCCTTGGCACACGAAGTTGTTTGCTTTCAGATGCTTGATTTCGAGACCTCAAAATCTAATTCTGAGGTCTCGAAATCAAATTACTTCTTTCTCTCGAAAACTACGTCACTTCAGAGGGAGCCGTTTCTCACAATGTGTTTTACTATCATCCTCTCCCCATTACTTGTTACCAAGTAATGTTTTATGCTAATAATTATTTTGAGTAATCACCAATAGTGTCCACTGCCTTTAAAGTAAAAGGAATTCAAAATAAGTTTGATTACAATATTATACCCAACACATGAGACACCTGACATGAGATTTGTTTATAAACAACAGAGCAAGAAACGGGGCCCAATTTCATAAAGCTGATTTAAGCAGCGCAGCAGCATTGTTCTCACCAGCATAAGGTTACCAGCCAAACTATAAACAATGTCAAGTTCGAGCAAGGGAAAACTGGTAAGCAAATGTTTTCTGCTGCAGCTCTATTATATGCAATAGGGTCAAAGTGTAGTGCCCTGTCTATTTTAAAACAGGTTTGTCCAGCGAACCGTCGCGAGACTCTTTTTGACAATTTTGATAAAGGCCATGGCTATTTTTACGACCCAATATCCTGAGGGAACGTGACCCACATGGTGCAAAGCGACAGTATTTCCCACCTTCGGCTGTAAGCTACAACAGTCTCAATGTCAAGTAAGTCACAGGGCCCAATTTCATAGAGCTTAACGGTCGATTTTGCAAATTGTTCATTTCATAGCCTTGGTTAAGCAACGTTATTTGCTTATAGCGGCACGCAAGCAAGCAAAAAGGGTCCTTAAAGCCCCATTTCTGCTTAAGCGCTCTGTTTAAGCATAGGGGCAGAGCTGCCGTAACGGTCTTTTTGTGCTTATTGGGCGCACCTAGCACATTTTTCATTTCATAGCCTTGCTTAATCAAGTTTTTTGCTTAAAGCGGCAAGCAAACAAAAAGGGTCCTTAAAGCCTCTATTTTGCTTATGAGTCACCTTATTAACACAGTGCATAGTGCAATAATTATCATTGCAAAAGTTGTTATTGTGCCGGCGCAAATTATAAGTCTCTAAAATGCCACAGAAATGTTCGTACAATGTATTATCTTCTTATTTACTCTCAAGTTAGTGTGTAAACCTTTCAAGGGCGCTTTGAACCATTACAAATAGTACATACAAGCATCGAAGGCGATGATTCTTTTTTATCGCCGCTCTGCATTTATATCACCCACCATTTTGTCAGTAGGGGGCCTACCTTCTTCTTTTTAGCTTAAGCAAATGATCTAAAATCTTGTGAGCGCAGTTTGTTTGCGTGGTAAGCTCGCGAAATAGGTGTACATAACTCCATGGTTTAAGCAATTATTTTTGCTACGTTAAGCAACCAAATTTTGTTACTGTTGGGCAGCTCTATGAAATTGGGCCCTGGGCTCTGTCATGACGTATTGTGAACTGATGGTATTTTCGAAACTCAGTTCGTTCAGGGAAAGGCATTAAGTGTAACTTTGTACACATCATTTATTTTTCAAAGTGGCTGCACTAGCTTTCGAAAACACAAAATTAATGAGTCATTATTTTGTCCCACTCAAAAAAATTGTGTTTGCTAAGTATCATGCTACATCAACAACCGTTTGGACTATACTGTACAGTGTCCACAATGTTAGCTCTATGATAGCCATTACAGTTTTGCATGTACTTCATGTGGCCCTACATCGGACGTTACCATCATCAACATAATGAGAGACTTTGGAACGCTAGGTGGCAGCAGACTTCCCAGGTAAATTTCCATTGTTTACGTAGTTCTGAGCATGCGCACATTACCGAGAACAATGGATTTTACCTGGTAAGTCTGCTACAAGGTACACACCATGACACATTCTTTTGTAGCCCATTACTACGGTGTTTTTTTAAGGGACATCGAACACTTACGTAAATACTTAAGTAAATATCTCGGTTTGTACGACCAAATCACAACTATTAACGTATAAGTGTTAACGTAAATATTGGTGGGATTTTGCCCGTGTCGCAATAGTCTCGTGACATATGCGTAAAAACATGTCCTTGCTGGACCACCATACTTTGTTGAAATGTATCAACCTTGTGAATCTTGCCACATTGGAAACGTCCAAACCCCCACAAGTCTTAAGAGTTCAGGCCGTCACAAACATGAGAGAGGAAGAGAGAGAGACAAATCAGACTCCGACCAAAGCAGGACAAGTCCTTGCTCCTTGCTCCAAGCAACACATGCCCTTGATTCAGGCACAGTTCCTGTTATTCGTAATAATAACAAAATCAAGACTCAGCATTTTGGATGATAAATTCTGCGCGAGGAGAGGTTTGTAATATAATAGTCTAGACCATAGGGCTGGGCCCAGACGGAGTGGGTCCGTCTTGAGGACGCAAGACAACGGTGTGAAAGCGATAATTGACCGAGGAAAGAAAACGCACCGGGCGGCATTCCGTATCAATTCACGGGAACCGCCTCGGGGCCCGATTAGCTTAGAAATCCAATCAAACCTGACGAAAACGAGTCCAGTGGGATCTTTGATGAAAAAAGGGATGGACAACAGTACACAAACATCAACGACACTTTTGTTGTTGTTTTCACAATTTAAAGTGATACACCGTACGAAACTAAATGGTGTCAGCTTTAAAGGTATCATATTTAATGTTGATGATTAAACAAAATAAATAAAAGAAATGGAACGTTTTTTTTTTAGAGTAGCAGTTGTCATTCCAAATATGTCCGTACAACGTGTGATACATATTCAAGGGGAGTTAAAATATTATAACAGTGCTTGTATGATAAACCTTGACAAAACCTAAACTGTTTATTCAGTGTTTTATCTACGAGACGTGTCCATCACATTTGTTGTAGTAAACAGGTATTGAGTTTATGTTTGAAATGAAAGGTTACAAAATGCAAGCGTAAGTCAAAGCCCAACCCAACCACGATTCCACAGTGAACGATTCATTCCAATGAAGACACCTTATGCCCATATCGATGATTCAAGTTTGCTGGGCTGTACACGTTGGGGCCCCGTTTACCCAGCCAAACTCAACACAATTCGAAACAAAAGTCACCAAGGCCTATACCATGTGTGTCCCCCCCCCAAAAAAAAAAAAGAAGAAGATAGTCTAACACACTCTTTTCCTCTTGTGCAGAGGTACCCCCATGACCCCCCCCCCGCCCACAAATACTAAAATAATTTCCAAAGCATATATAACACAAAGAAGACACAGTAGGAAGTGGTATACACGGGAGGAGGCGGAACACCATGCCAAATTGTCTTAATTTACCAGTTAGAATAGAAGGTTGATGCATTTTTGATACACTGAGTCTTAGGCGGGTGACGAGTGCAAATCACTCGTCAGGCTTAAAGGGCTTTTCCGCTCAACAATATCCGGCGGAATAACAAGTACAGCGGTCAGCAGCAAGACAAAAATACACGCAACAAGAAACTCCTTCCCCCATTGACAAAAATGTCCGCACCAGGGTCAAATCCATAGAAAACAAACACATTGAAAATAGCCAGCGAGGATTTACATAATATCATGAAAATAACCACAACAAATTACCAGTTCCCTTCACCTGTCTGAAACGACTAAAGTAACTGGATGTTGGTCATACCCAATCAATGCACTTTAAGGCATTTACCGGCATATCACTTTGGGTTGTTTGCCGTTCAGTTTATCATGAATGAAGATAGAGAACATGTTCATAAAAGTGTGGAAATAAATGTGTATTTAAATGTACAGGAAAAGTGTTATTTTAAAACCCTATTTCATTTGGTGTTAATTTGATTACCTCTTCAGTATCCAAAGGCTACGAGACAATTACTGTAAATTTTAACACCTCATTTTTGCAGTGTGACATTTCAAACACCCTCAGGTGTCAAAGACATCACCCATTATTAATCAAGTGCCCTTTTATGCCAGAAGACCACCCCACCAATAAAATGTAATCTATGCGGAATTCTACCTCCATAGTTTGAGTTTCACTGATTTCTAATCAGAACTTCTTGAGAGAGCAACCTTGCCGAAATAACATCTATTTAGATCCTAAGCCTGCCTTGTATGGATAACGAGGCCGCAATTAAAATATCCGCAGTCCCACTCAAGGGGCAGGAGGGGAGTGGTGCACGGCCTTGTGCACTACCGTAAACATGAGGGAACAGCCGACAGAAGTAGGCTTGCTTCGAGGCGTTACTATAATGTTTTCATTTCTAATGTCAATTAACATTGCTCGTTATATATGAAGTTGATGATGAAACTACTAATCATTTTAAAGTTGGAAATTGCCCGAACATACCGTACATAAATACTGTATATTGTTTTGTTTTGTATTATATATGTACGAATGGACATGGTACCGCATACCGAACCAAACGTATACGCAAGGAGAGCCTTAAAGAAAGACTAACCATTTATAGCATCTTCGGATGGGGGCGGGACATACCTGGCAGGGGGTAAATCAAGCCACATGGTTAAATTTATTTCCATATCAATGACTGAATACATTTGTCCTTAAAAACGGACAGCGTGGAAATGAGATGGAGCTTTTGAGGGCAACCTAAATGTTCTCCCTTTAGGCACTGGGTTACTCACTTTTCGGTGACTAAAGGTTTGTCCTTGTTATTGCAACAAGACGGGGCTGCTCAGTGCGCAAGCCTAGCCCTGCTCTTGCGACTATAATTCACCATTTAAATTAGGACCAGGGGAACCAGTCTATTGTCCTTTTCGAAACCACGGCTTCGGCTTTGGATTCGGCACCAGGCTCCGTGCTCTCGTCCAAGCTAGCCTGGGCCGAATCTAAAGCCGAAGCCGTGGTTTCACAAAGGGCCTACATGTCTCGCAAACCGTTTTTTATGGAAGTCTTGAGTAGGTTGCTTCAAAAGAGGGCGCTATCACAAGTAATTTGTATTTGGGGAACAGAACCTCCAGGGTACAGAGTCTCCTGCCACACCGGAACCATGCCAATCCTTTAGTCGTCAATGATAACCATGCCCGGTATTGGACAGGGGGTATACCGCCATCATCCCATACTTCAACATTTATTGGTTTTCTGGTACAACATAATTCCTGATAATACCACAAGCACACAATGATGAAAAACAAAAGAGGGTAGGCCCCATCGAGCACAAAATGATGGATTTAAGTTTGATGGACCTTACTGTCTATACAATGTTGCAGGCCCTGTCCCAGCTCAACACAATGTAAAACATACCAATGCCCAAAATGTGACAGAGGGTGTCAACAAAATGGTCCCACACTTTAACACACTTTTTTCCTATTGTACATAAGTATTTTTAAACCTCACCATTATACAATATTGTTTTAGAAAGTTGAATCGGCGACTTAGTGTATTAACTATAGCAAATGTAAACTCTCATGGAACAACACTTTTCTTAAAGAAACTGGACACTAGTTAATTGTCAAAGACCAGTCTTCTCATCTTGGTGTATCTCAACATATGCATAAAATAACAAACCTGTGAAAATTTGAGCTCAATTTGTCGTCTAAGTTGCGAGATAAGAGTGAAAGAACAAAACACACGAAGTTGTGTGCGTTCAGATATTTGATTTCGAGACCTCAAATTCTAAGTCTGAGTTCTCGAAATCAAGTTCGCGGAAAATTACTTCTTTCTCGAAAACTGTGTCACTTCAGAGTGAGCCGTTTCTCACAATGCTTTATACCATCAACCTCTCCCCATTACTCATTACCAAGTAGGGTTTTATGTTAATAATTATTTATAGTAATGAACGGAAACATTTCTTAGGAAAACCAGTGGCCCAATAAAGTTAATGGGGTAGTAAGCGTCTAAAAAACAAGTTGTTAACTTGTTTTTCCAAACATTAAAATGGTTGAACACTACCGCTTAATATTTTATAATGGTGTTTTGCCAAAATCTTGAACAAACAAGAATTATATCTTATAAACAGGATTCGCAACGCTCCGATGCAACCACAAAAGGATAGATTGAAAACTGGGACTATTAAAAACCAGCCGCGGCGGCTAGTGGTACCGACACAAGTCATTCATAAAACCAACAATCAAAATATTTTATGTCATTTGTTAGAAATGAAATGGCCCGTATCGCCGGGTAGAAAGTCTACAAAAACGCCACCCTGTATTCTGGAGGTCAATGACATTGTAATTGTTAATCAAAGATCTTTGACCGACAAAATAAGTTTATCAAAACACAACTACGGATATTACTTTTTCTGTTTTTTTTTGCCTTCTTCCCCAAACTGCTTTTGCGGGCCCTGGTCTAGACGGCCCATTTTCTTTCAGGTTGATAATAACTCAAATAATTTTATTTTATTGAGAATTGGCTCCCTCTGAAGTAACGTTGACTTTGAGAAAGAGGTTACGTCTCACTAAAATATTGGAATCTGAAAAAGGCTTCATCAGTTCTGAAGCCTTTTTTTAATTAGGCATCTGAAAACACACACATTTTTCTGCACCAAGGAATTTCTTTCTTCCATGTATACCCTCGCAACTTCGATGGCCAATGAGCCCCAATTTTCACAGGTTTGTTAACTTATATATACTTGTGCAAGTGACATTTTTGGGGGGTACCATTTATACCCATTATAACAAGGCGTAACCAGTTAAATCGGTTCAAAAATCAAGACCTTGTTTAAGACTTATATACTAGAAAGGGGCTACTATAATATCACGGTACATATAAAATACAACACAGAACATACGATTATCCGAACTCCATTATCTACCTCCATGATGAAACAAGCATACAATTTTACAATACAAGAAAGTGTGCCTGTCACAATACCTTTAAAGGGACGCGTTGCCTTTGGATCGGGCGAGTTGGTCTATGAAATGCATTTGAAACCGTTTGTATTGAAATGCATATGTTAGAAAGATGTTATGGATCCAGACAAATATGGTTTTCCACCAAATGGCCGATTAGTTCGAAAGTAAATGGAAAACCATGCAATTTCGAGGCATACTTGTGTAGATCATTGTGTTATACTTTTGAAATATTTGTCTAACCATGCATTTCTTAACAAACGGTTTCAAACGCTTGTCACAGACCAACTCGCCCGATCCAAGGCACTGCTGTGTCCGTTCAACTATTAACCCTACAGCATGTATTACGAATGGGTTTTCGGGTTAAAGCTGTTGAAACAATGTAGACCAGTCACCGTCGCCATGATGGCTACAAACTAATGGATTCTGCACATACTTCAAGGTCAATCGGAGGAAAGGAAATCAGATGTAAAACCAAGTCATATAAAGTACAACAATGGGTGTCGATTCCCCTCTATCTCAAGTGCAAACTCATTTTTCCAATAACTCCAGTAATTTGCGTGGACATCCTAGTGAAGATATAATACAACCCTAATGTTTTCAACACATGCGCATGGTATGGTAGATCGTTTCATGGAATCTGTGGTGACATAAATCCATTTACATCTGTTGTGTGATGATCCCCATACACATGTAAGAATGTGTTGTTTTACCATTCCAGGATATACTCCATCCACCCTCCCATCATAAGGAAGTCATTGTTTTCCGTCGTCAAACAACAAAGGTGTAAAAGTGCACAGTTCACTCAATTAAGACGTGGTGTGAGTGTGTGACCTCGTACCCAAACAAAACATCTTGCCATACGGTACACTGTTGAGTTACACGGAACAGACTCGTGTCCCAGTGATGTCACCAGAGTCACCAGACTAAGATATTTTACGAAAAGGTCTGACATAAAGCCGTCAGTATGCTACGGGACAACCCGTAATTGTCACCGATCATTGCCTGCTGTTGATACAACATGAAACATGACACACACAGGAGTGAATGAATTTGTACAGCTTTCAATATAAACTTGTTATTTCTATCTCCATGAACAATCGCAGCTTAGTAAGCTACACTGAAAAAACTGCGGTGTTATAACATTACAATAGGTGTTAAAACATTATGGGTGTTGTCACATAAACGGTAACTCCAAAAAGGCTTCCAACATGTTGATATCATCGGTGTTGAAATAAAATTTAGTTCTGCCAACACAGTTAAATTGTGTGCTTATTTTAACACCCTGTCTCTCCTGGGTATTGTGACAACAATGATGTCCATTTGAATTGGATTCGTAAATATTTGTCATGACTATTGTTATCACTTATATCAGCTTGCATTTCATCAACATTGTTAAATCTTTGAGATGGAAAACGTCAACTTATCAGACAAGGTTAGACTTGTCCCCGCTCATAATTTCAAAACTTGTGCAGTACTATCATCTTTCTCTTTCGTTCTGCTTGACATGTGGTAATAAAGTTCAGTTTAAATTATACTCAACGCACGGTGGCGCCCTGCAGCGGCCGCGATCTCGATAAAAAGCCACATCATCTTCTCCCGATACAAATTCCCCAACTACAGAAGCCTAGAAATAAATCTTACAATGTCACTTTGAAATATCACATGCAAGCTTCTGCTAAACAAATCATCTAAAATAACTGATGTAAATAATTCAAGCACTGCATGATTTTCGAACAACAACAGAATGAATGTGTTTGCCATTTGCCTGCGCAGAAACTGAAGTAAAAGACTCATAGTTCAGGGTGATACTGAACCAACCATGGCCCTATAACCCATATAATCCTTATCATAACCGTTCCAAATTAAGTCATTCCAGATGTACTGAAGTGTTTGTTATAAACTTGTGAAATTTGCATGATTATATCCAGTGACAAGTGACAAGAGGATGGGGGGGGGGAGGGGCGGTCAGAACCGTTTCCCCGCCTATTGCACCCACCCATCTCCACGCCCACTTCCCAGCTTGCCCTCCCAATTCAGTATAGTATAGAGATTAGTGCATGTAGTGGTATAGATCCACCCCATTAAATCACGGAGTTGATTAAATCAAGGAGCTTGGCATCCATACAATTCAGGAGTCTAAGATTCAGGTTGTCAAAATATTTTGGTTGTCTTGGGAAGCATCTTCGATTTTTTTGTTTGGAAATTAGCAATTTACAGAGTTGAAGAATATGATCTTTCCGTGTGTCTCCCACAGTGACTACATTGCAGAGCTGCGTGTGCTTTTGTGTGTGTTCTGGGGGCAACGCCCTGTGGCTAACCCTAGCCTGTGAAATTGATCTGAAAAGTCTAGTTTATATATCATGATCACAATCTGTTTTCTTTCAAAAAGTTGTGAGACTTCTAAATATTGTCTGAGAGCGAACTTTTAAAATTGAAAACAAGTTTAGCAAAGTTTACTTTAGGACTATAGTTCAGACGGGAGTGCCCCCAAATCCCATTTTAATGAGTGTGCAGACAAATAAACAAACACCACGGGGCGCCCTTGTTTATCCAAAGATCTTTACACCTCATTAAACGCAGACATTGTTGTCAGACATTGTAATAAGTAACTTGCACAAACTATACAGCTGTGCTTTGTTTGAACATGGAGGTAGCTTGAACAACTAGCTTGTTTTGGGATTCTTGAACTATACGCATTAAAGGGGCACGGCATTGCCTTCGGTTTGGGCGCACTGGGCTTTTATACATAAGCGCTTGTTTTTAGAATTAATATGCCCTTTTATGGGATGGAATCCAAATAACCTTTTCTTGAAATGTTGTGTGCTTAATAATTTCATTAGAGACGGTCCACTACTTTCTTGAAACTGTTTACTCCACAAAATGGTGGACTGCATGTTCTTCTGGCCTGGTTGTACTTCAAGAGGCAATATCAGTCAAACATAGTTGTTTCCGCTTATAAACCCATATAATTAAGCACTTAAAGGGCCCCGTAAGGGCATTTTGGTAAGCTGATATGATCATAAAGCAAGGGTCACTATAGCCCGGGTTGGACTCCAGGGCTAAGGTCACTACCACCAGTCAGACACTACTGTACTTCCAGTTATTTGTAATGCCATGATGTACATGTATGTCAGGCCTGATACTTCATGGAGGCAACAAAGGCGATTGCCTCCAAGCCCCATGGTCATTGCCTTGGTGCCCTTGAAATGCTCCAGTAGAAATTTACATTTTCCTCATAGGGTGCCCTTTACCAAGGAGAAAATGCCTTGGTGCCCTTGCTCTTTCGCAAACGGAGCACATAGGCCTGTGTATGTGAAGTCCAATGTTACATCCAAGCACAATAACCAATAGTTTTACCATACACAACGGTTTGACCATCGTTTGACCCTCAATGGATCGTCCATCGTTCGATATTGTTTTAAGTTCACAAAGTCAAAGGTTGTATAATACCACTCTGGCTAAATCTGTTTATCACTGCTGACCAATACGCACCCTGGAGCAATGTTCTGTAACTGAGCACTCAGTGGCCAACTTCTATTTTATTTGACAGGAAACACACACAGTATATACATGGTACAATGTCAACCTTTATTCCACTTGGCAGTTATAGCCACTCAGGTATATATCAATATAGAACACGCTTAATCTCAGCAGTTTTAAGCCAACAGTCCAATACAATCCATCTATTTGTTTCTTATTTTGTAAAGCGCATAATAATAGTTTGAAAAGTCCCAGTTAGCGCATCCATAAAGAAAACAATAAGATATACAATGAGAGAAGGATGCAAATTACAAATCTAATGGTATTGCTTAAATTTAAAACAAAACTGTAGGCCTGCAAGTTATCCTAACTCAGCATGAGGCCAGGCATTTCTTTCTTCATGAGCACACCCTCGAAGGAGGCACATTCTCGCACTCTTGTAAGGATTCCTTTGTTTCATCATTAACGAGCACACTGGTCAGCTCATATGCCATATCTCATACAGCTGAGCCATGCCTTCAGTCAACATGTGGGACGGTGGTTCGGTGACAACGTGGAGCAATTATTGCTACGTGGTGAGAACAAGGCGCTATTTAAAGCTCCATGGTTCAGAAAAGGCAACATGAACAAAATCTGCATGCACATTTTGTTCATGTTGGTTTGACCATCGTCTGTCAATTAGAAGTGTCAAATATATGCGGTGTCTTCACTTGTTATTTCTGATATACGAACTGTTATAAAAATGGGAACTGCTGACGTTCACATAAAGTGAGAGCCATGGAGAACGAGAAGCCGAGATTCCCAAAATATTCGAATACACGTGCAGATCGGGAAAGGGTGTCAGAGAGTTGTTCCCGCACAAAAAAAACTAAGATAATGCAGGCACATTTGAAATGCAAATACAAACCAAGATCATTTATCAATAGGTAACTGAAAACAAATGTCAATGACTAACAATAAAGCGAGTATTACGAGTTCGTCGGGGAGTGGGATTTTGTGTGGGGGGGGCTGGTTGCAGGCACACAGACAGGGTGGCTAAAAGTTATTACCCGCCGAAACCTTTCTTTACCGTTTGTCTCAAACGGATTCGAGGAAAGACACTAACCGCTTCTATACTTCTAAGACCACATTGTATACTTCTTAGACCACATTTTCTGACGTGTCTACCCCTGGGTAAATCACTCCACGACACCGGGCTCGACATTGACCCCATGGCGTATGGCACATGGGCGCACCATTTCATCGAGACACACAGAATCTCACAGAAGTTGGCTACAAAATAAATTACCTAAACAAAACAGTCTTTCGTAAACGCCACTCTCCGGAGCGTGTGAAAATAACAAACCCTTGGGCCCCAGACTGATCAGTACGTGCATAAACACATTCGTGGGGCGTGTGGGAACAACGGCCCCTGGAGGCAGCAACCAGACGTGCACAGTTTACTGTTTTCATGGTTTCTTCCCCATTTCACAATCATTAAACAAAATACAGAATCATTAGGTTCATCACGGAAAGTTCACCATTTTGACACAAACTGTGCACGTGTACTGAAAACATTTGCACGAGAGTTTCATGTAGGCCCACATGTTATAGTTCCGCTAGGCAATGACAAAATAAATGCACTGGACACTATATAATTTTTAGAATTACTTAAAATAAATGAGCACATAAACTAACCTCTGAAGTAACAACAGTTTTTGAGAAAGAGGTAATTTCTCACTCAAATAATAAAAGACTTCAGCTGAAGTTATGCAACAAGGCATTTTTTCTTTCATTACTCTGACGTGCAACTTCGATGGCCAATTGAGCCCAAAGTTGCTATTTTATGCATATAATAGGCCTATGTCTGGTTACAGGTCTTTGACAATTACCAAACGTGTACGGTGCCTTTAATATGACGGCAAATAAGGGAAAGTCTGGACTCAATTTACCAAAGACACCTTGCCACAACCAGCCGGTTTTTTACCTTGAAATACCGTCCGCTCAGCATTCTTGTGCGGTCTCGTTAAGCAAAGTATTTGGCAAGGAGTGCCCATTATTTTCCCAGAACAACTTCAAGTAAACTTCCTTTCAAGGATTCTGACATTTTCCACTCTGACTTAAGAGGCAATTTTATACGTGTACGATGCCTGTAGTCTGCATCGTATATAAGGGAACTAGTCAGGTAATGCAACTAAAGTGACAAATCCAGAACAGAGTTTTAAGTGCCATCCTGAAAGTATCAACTGCATTCAGCTGTATTTTTTGTAAGAATTTGTTTGGGAAAACTTGTTTTGATTGATCTAAAGTGTATGTATGATGGGCCATGTTGGGCACACCTTCACGTACTCAAGAATTGCAAGGGTCGTGGGTTCGAATCCCACCCGAGTAACATGCCTGTGATATTTTTTCACAGGACTCGGGAAAGTACTGAGTATACAGTGCTAACACACATCGGTACTCAAGTTTGTTTGACAAGCCTTCGCAATATTATGTTTTGCAATCATATTTTTTTCTGAAAGGGGGACATAACCAATGTTTGATAGACCAAATTGTTTTGTGGAAATATACACCCGTCCAACTCTTTTGTTTTTGTCATGTCTTTTTATAAATAAATAAAAATGTTGCTTCTATAGTCTTCACATAAGGAAAACCTTGTACTTTCAAAGTCTATACGGTTGGTTTCCAAATTTGACGAGCCTATGTTGAAGCAAAGGTTGTTAAGCACGAAAAGCAAGGTGCGTAAAAAAATACTTGCATATTGTTAATTGGAAATGTGCAGTGGCTCGGGCGTTCGTGACGTTTTTGCACCAAGTGGGGCATATTAATGCAGCAACCAGTCTATTTACCAAATATCGAATTAAATGGTAGCCATTTTACAAACAAAATAGTTGTTAACTTCAACCGTAATGTGTACCATCTGATTAGAAAGAAACGCGTTTTATTTTATATTTTATATTGTCTCTCGGGAAAGTTCCACCCAAGCTCGTTTGCGTTTTATAAAAAATAAAAGCACGATTTTAGTTCATGACCTTTGTCAACGGTGACCCAAGGGGTCATACGTATCGTTACCAAATCTTCGCCCGACGCTTACAATAATATTTCCCGTGGACCTTTGTTGGTTTCTGTCCATCAGCGGAAATTAATGCAGACCGAGCCGTGTTTGGACAGGCGTATGATTTGTTCACGGGCCGGCGAACAAACACTCTGGTATACTGGTGGTATAAGGTTATGATAGGGGTGTCAAGTAGTCAGCAAGTCAAAACAGTTTTCCGGTTTTCTCAAAAAACTTTCATTTGCTTGTTGATTTTATCCTTTTGTTGCCTAATGACTCCAACTAAAACTCAACTGTCCGACCAAAATAGTTGACCCTGTCAAGGTAAATGCATACATTCAGTTCACTGGTTGCGAACACTGGGTGCGTTAAATCCACATGAGTAAATGTCATCAAATACACAACTTTTTTAAGGAAAGTTTTTCTTTATAAATGTTCAAACTATACTCTCCGACCTGCAACTATATTATTTATGTACAGCATTCAGAAACTGTTTATCATAGCCCAGTTTTGCAGTTGTCAAAACGTTTTACTCCGATCGAAAGTAACAAGACAAACCCAACAGAGGGCGCTACATATACTCAAGGACGGAAACGATGTACCCCTACCCCACAATCACTTACATCTGCATTATAAGGAAAAACCTCGCACCAAGCCCTCAAATAACTCCCAAAACAGAATACATGTACAACATTCAGCCCGTGGACATAAGTTCTTTCAGCCGCCAAAATCAGCTACAACTGCCATAATAATTTTGAAGCACAAATCTGCATCAAAACAATGCCGTCAAAACATCCTTGCAATTTTGTCCATGAATGTTTCAACTTCCCCACAACTTGGAAGTCATTCATTTTGACGCTGAAGTCTGGAGTTGATTTTCTATACTTGTCTGCTGATTGAAAAGCACCCACGGTAGACCCTTCTGTGGTAATGCATGCCACCTGAATAATCTCAAAGATACGGTAAAGGATCGGGAAACAGATGACCTGTATTTAAAGGCAGTGGACACTATTGGTAATTACTCAAAATAATTATTAGCATAAAACCTTTCTTGGTGACGAGTAATGGGGAGAGGTTGATGGTATAAAACTTTGTGAGAAACGGCTCCCTCTGAAGTGCCATAGTTTTGGAGAAAGAAGTAATTTTCCACGAATTTGATTTCGAGACCTCAAGTTTAGAACTTGAGGTCTCGAAATCAACCATCTAAACGCACACAACTTCGTGTGACAAGGGTGTTTTCTTCTTTCATTATTATCTCGCAACTTTGATGACCGATTGAGCTCAAATTTTCACAGGTTTGTTATTTTATGCATAAGTTGAGATACACCAACTGTGAAGGCTAGTCTTTGACAATTTATTACCAACAGTGTCCACTGCCTTTAATAATCCGCAGCTTGTCATTTTAATACTTTAATTCAGACATATCTGACTCACGAGAAATGTTTCAGTCAGGATTGATGGCATAAAGCCGAAAGGCATGCAGGGTCAACTTTTGGTTATTGTCAAAGACCAGTACCCTCATTCTGGTGTACTGTATCCCAACATGCAAAAAATAACAAACCTGCTGTACTTAATATTGATCATCGAAGTTGCAAAGAAAATATTGAAAGGAAAAAATAACCTTGTTGCATACTTTCAGATGCCTTAGAAAGGCTTCATTCTCAGATTCAATTTTTGTTGGACAAAAATTCCCTCTTCTTCTATACTTCTAAGGGGACGTTTCTAACAGCTCTCTACAAGTGCTCTTCACCACTAAGTTTTACACTTATTATGGTCGTGATTTTTTTTAGTAATAACCAAAGAAAAGCCTTCCCTCCAAACACAAAGAACTGTCTTCAAAGCACACTTCATATTTCGATTTAACGGGTCAAAATAAGCAACGAATTGGCAAAAACAGCCCAGAACAAATTACTATTCCATAAACCCACGTAAAAACGAACCATCGGCAGCTCCTGTTCTCTGAAGGAGCCGATACCATTTAAAAGGGGGAAATAACTGGAATATCTTGATTAAATACCCCAAAGTCGAAATACACGAGTCTTAATCACCAGTGACAGACAATTGCTGTAGTGTGCATACCAGTATCGTGTTAAATGTCATCAACTGTCATAAGACAAACAGCTGTATGAAATGTCAATGCACAAACCATCTTGTGTTATTCACCAACTATTGACGGATCTGTGGTTTTTGAAAAACAATTCTTTATTTTTTAGAACAATAAGTGTGGGACCGTCCTGGTTTACTTCTCTACTTAAAAAAGGGTTTTTGCGTTACCATGGAATTATACCAGGATTATATTTTTTCAAGATCGATGCCATTCATTCAGAAACAAGGAAACAGTTTCGTCCAGCAATTCTGCATATCAAGACATTTAGACTGAACATATTATTTGCCCACTGAATGCTGATAATAATTGAGTACCAAATCTAGATTTTTGAGTATAGCAATTTTAACCTTTTGTGAAGCATTTTGCTCCGCTATACAACAGAAATCTTCAACTGAGTATAGACCAACAAATTTTTCTGTCCATAAGTCCATTTTTGTAATATTAAAAATAGGATTACCCGCCCATTTGGAATCGGTTTCATCCTGTCCCTTTGAATCGTGAAAGTTATATAAAACACAGTTGAACAAGTGCATCCCCCATGTTTCTTGTCAACATTTTTAGCTGACACTATTAACACAATGGACCCGCATGATAAAAGGCCACGGTTCCGGAAAGATAACTCGTTTTCGAATCAGAGCAGGACAAACACTGGATATATTTCATGACAATTACACTGTCTGAGTATCAACAACAACAAAATCGATGCCATTGGGCATTACTGTCCATCAACACGGTGCATATTCAACTATACACTTCTGCCAAACCAAGAACACGGTTGTGTAAAATGGCGGATAAGAGAGCACGTGCCATTCACAACGTTTAAGCGTTTACTCCTATTTCGTAACAGAATTAACTTTGCTTTCTAAAATCTTCATGTTCATCAGAATTAAGGCGCATTCTGTGTCTCAGGGGGCCTATACCCTTTTCGGGGTCTGGGTGACCCCAACAATTGGGGTAATAGTGGGGATTTGGACGTGGATTACGTTCGATCGGAACAAGTTTGGCGTTAGGTTGTTACAAAATGTAGCAGTAACATGCATGCTAAAGAATGTGGTCAATATCTATAATGAACGTCCAGTGAATGTAAGTAATGGATTTGTAATCGGCTAAAATCGGATCACGCAACTTTTTATGGCCCTTTGCTTAGTCTGAGAGATACGTGGTTCAAACGCAGAGGAAACGAAGCCAGTTCAAACACAGAGCAAGGACCGTGGTGGGGGGGGGGGGGGGGGGTCCGGTTCCGTAGTTCAATGTCCCTGCTGGTATTATAGGATCACTTTGCAACTGGGTCGCGTCTCTGATATTTTAGGCTGGCTTCCACATCTGTTACTAACTAACCGAGAACCAATCTTGCACAGACTCATCATCAAGAGTGATATAGAAGTAGACGATGTGTGAAGTAACACTCCAATTGTTCCGCTAAATGCTGCTGGAAAGGTTGATGTAATTATCATTAATGACTTGAACATTTCCCACTACCAGCCTTGGTTTTTAGACTATGGTTTTAATGTCAAGCCTTTCGTGACTACATTCTAAAATCATGGAGGTAGACTATAATCAAGGCTCTGATCAACATGCATTGAAACTGCAACCCAAGAGTGTATAAAAACTTTTTGTATAGCCGAAATACAAACACTACAAATAAAGGTATGTTGGTGCATTAGTTGTCGACAGAGGGCGCTAGATGGGACATGTGTTTAGCATGCCTTGGTTTCACAAGTTTCCAATTATTTTCAAAACTTGTTGTATAGCCGAAAAAACAAACACTACAAATAAAGGTATGTTGGTGCATTAGTTGTCGACAGAGGGCGCTAGATGGGACATGTGTTTAGCATGCCTTGGTTTCACCATAGAGTAAGGACCACAAGTTTCCAATTATTTTCATAAGTTTGCGGTCATAATTATAGCCACGTGGAAACTTGGTAGTGAAAATCTCTAACATAGTTGTCCCGTTCTTGGAAACCAATTGGTTATAACGGAAACATATCAAGTAAATTAGCAACGCACATGATTGCAGACTGAGGGAGAAGGTTAATTATGTTGCGTCAAATTTGCGTCAAACACAAAAATGAAAAGTTGAAAGCTGTACTTTGTAGGAAATTTTATTTTTCAAAAGTGTTTCTCCGTGAAAAACAACAGCAGACTGAGGGAAGAGGTTAATTTATGTTACATCAAATTTGCGTTAGAAATAAAAATGCAAAATCGAAAACCGTACATTGTTGGATAATTTGTTTTCAAAAGTGTTTCTCGGTGAAAATCATCAACAAATGCCATCACGAATTGACCCCAAATTCTTGCGGTTTGCAAAAGTGTGTCTTCCTTCATGTTTCCATCATTGACTTTGGCAAGCTGTAAAGATACAATGACTATAGCACGCGCAGCTTTGCCATAGTTTTGACGTTCAACCTCGCAGGGGGTTAATTGGTTCGTTATAACGGCATGGTTGGTAGAGCAGTGGTGCGCTATGTAATGTAATTCGCATGACATTCGATCAGAGGTTGGTCTTTAGTAGGATCTTGGGCGATGTTCCATTTCTTTATAAGGGATGACTTCGGAGGCTCAACAATTTCTAGACAGACCATCGGGCAGCAAGGAAGTATGAAATATTCAGCCGTCAATATCAACAATCGCTTAGATGATTGTTGTTTTGCGTTTTATGATTATGAGTGTCGTATATGCTATTTTCTTATTTTGTTAATATCACCACAAGGGAAATAATTAACCGGTTATGTTATGTTCCATGGTTTTAAACTTTCGGATTAAACAAAGAACAATTTACCAGTGCGGGATTTGAATGTGCGATCTCTAGATTCATGGCATGTGTGCTTTACTATTTATGCAACTGAGCTACATCAAAGCCCCTGGCTTCGTTTTTACAACGACGTTGTGAACATGTTTTTTCGTCAAATTAATTATAAAGGCCTGTCAAAGGGATGGGTCAATCTCAAAGTCATATCCTTTATTCTCTTTTCCCCTCTTAAACTCTTCAAGTTTGATTGGAGCAGAGAACAATATGGAAATAAACAGGGCAAATTGACGTACGTTGATGTCCATGAATTGGGACAACAGGAAATATAGATAGTTTCCCAATTTCTCTCATTTTCTCTTCCTCTACTATATTTACAGAGTCTATATAGACAGTTATATTTTCACAGGATGTTCATCGCTATTCCCCAACGTTGAAAATAGTATACCAAGATAGTCAGATGAATCCGGTCATTTAGGGTTGAGTAACTACCAATGGTGACATCGTCGAGGCAGCAAAGGAAGGTCGTCATTTGCAAAAATTGTTTGTGTCAATGTCAAAGTCGTCCACAAGTACATGTACAACCCCAGCGGCGGTACCAAACGTCAATCCATCTGTGTTGCTCGATACAGAATGAATTCAATAAGTTCAGTAACACTATTGTCATCAAATTCCAGTCATAAAATTGTATCATGAATAGCAGCTCGATCATCATCCAGTGGCTACTCATCAATATTACAGTCATTATCTTTAATTTACTGCGGACGTGGAAGGAGTAGAGATATTGATGGTAAAGTTACATGCGTAGGGTGGGGGGTCTGACCTCGACCTAAACACTGTTCATATCGGGGTCGATTTTGTAACTTTTGTTAGTTCGAATGAAAATAAATTGCAGCACTTTAATCTCAAAAAATTTGTAAGAAAATATATTGGTATTAAGCTTTCGTATAGCATGATGACGAGGCCTAAGACCTAGTTCAATGATGCAACGAAGACAAACAACTTCAATGGTTTGTATGCAGTCACTGCTGAGTCAGGACAGGCTATAAACAAACATGGTAATGACTGATAAAATGACTGCTAAATATGATTAGGTCAGTACTACAGTCATACAGTCAGCAGCTCTAGTAACTGCCTACGTATTTACACTGTATACACTAATGACATCGATGAATTGGAAATATGACATCTGAAGTTCTACCTCCCGTGGTCAAACTGGCTGTGCTATTTCTACCTCCACGGTGCTAATTTGCTCGAGAGAAGGGGCCTAAAGGTGGACAACGACTGGCAAAAGTGCCTTTTTAACAATGATAAATAAACCATGGATTGTAAATGAAGTATACACCATCATGATTGGGATTCCATTTCACTGACATGACAATGAGGACCACCATAGAGCAAGGACAGAGAGGTCAAACATGATCCCATCAATAACCGTTTAACTACCCGAAACTCAAATAACCAAGCAAAACACACGTGGTGGTATAGGCATTTATAGCACCGCCGACCCACAAACTCCCTAATATTCCTTTACATTCACGGCCAGCTCTACTAAAGTTGGATTCGAAACTCATTTCCTTTATTGAATGCGAAAACACAATCAACAATGGGTGAGATGATGGGGACTTTGTTTTATTAATGGGATGAGAGATCGTCAACAACAGAAAGCCAGACAGGCACTTCAAATTGGTGCCAACACAACTGATCTGGGCTGTGTAGAGAATGTAGACCCAAATCAACTGTCACCATAAAAAGGGCACGTTGCCGCGCTGGGGCTGACTAAACCGTACGGGTACCCCTGTAGTAGCCCTAGCATGCAACGGAGGAGTCCAACCTGGGCTAGGGTATCCCCATTTGCACCGCATGGGTCATTCGTTTTTTTATCATCCTGAATGTTGCCTAGATAACGTGTAAAAGAATACAACTTCACAACACACGTCAGCAGAACTTCAGAACGCCCCATCATCTACTCCTTCCTATACTAGTCCTATAGCTATACACACCTCGGTAGAATCATAACTAGCTTTAGAACTGGAACAATTTCGTTCCGCCATCGTCTCCACGAACGGTGACCCTCGTGTTGCTAGCACCATAAACAGCTTGCAGCTGGTCAACCATCTCACAGTTATGCAATGTCGTTCATTGTTACGTAAACGGCTTATCATCGACACTTATCATGCATACAGGCCAGATAAAGGTGTTTATTTCATTGCCCCATCCATGTTGCAAAGTAACAATCGGAGACAACTTACCTGTGCTTGGATGCTGAGTGCATTGCTGTCCAAACCGAAATCGGGCACCAGACTAATCCTTGAGAATTGGTGGTAAACACCGCGCTGTACACCCCGGGCAGTCATCATGAAAACAATGGAGGCGAAACAAAAGGCGACCATCACGGTCGACCTTTTGGCCCGGCTTATAATGGTCCGCAACTTCATAGTGTTGAAAATTTCCTCTTGAAGTCACAGCAGAAGAGCCAACTTGTTCATTGTTGTTTCTACAGTTTTCCCAGCTTGCACAAAATGTCCTCTAAAACAATGGAGCACCTCCAAGGCCTGATGGATTAGATTTGAAGGTATTGTACTTGCAGCTGTGTGCGCGAACCAATGAGGACGTAACCTCAGCACGTAAACCTCAGCACGTCATAAACGGTGCAGTTTCACAACCATAAGCAGAGAAACACCACCATACCTGCAGCAGTGTTGGCTAATAACCTGAAATTAAAACCGTCCAGAGAATTGTGGCTATAGTCCCGATCCCATGCTGGTCCACACACACACCGGAAACACTGTGTACTATTCTTGAATCTGGTTGAATATTGCCAATAACAGACGAGGGAAAGTTTTACAAAAAGAGAAATACTTTCTGTAGTTTGCCAACCACACAACAAAACACTAAAATGACACCCCGATTTGTCTTCTTGCTGATTTTGATCTGTGAGGAAATCCAACCCGGAACTTGGTTGTGTGGTTTATTTCTGGGTAATGAAGTGTCGATAATATGGAACATTTGCAGACATGGTGTTCGCTGTAGAATGACCCAAACTCGCCGAAAGGCACGGAACCCTTCAAACTCAATTTGTCCTGACGTCAGCAAAATAACACGATGCCCAGTCTCGAGATTTGCAGCATGGCAGCAGGTATTGTTCCATACGGCATGCGAGAAGTCCAAACTGTAGTTCATCCACACAACTGAATACACAAACCTAGCCCGGATGCATTCAGTCTAATGTCACAATATTCAGTCGTTTTGCCATGCAGCTTCTTCTGCCAACCAGTTTTTTAGCATAAAAATAAACTGGAGAAGCCATGCCGCGTGTATACCAAGACGTTTTGAAGCGCACCGGGGGTCGCTGCTTTATGCAAAGGAAAAATATTCTTGACCTTTCGGTCGGCCTTGGAAACGTTCCTGTACACAGTGGTAGCGTCGTCTGCAACTTCACTGTACATGTACACACATCACATAACGACACAAGCAGCTGGTACGCACTTGTTGCTAATATAGCTTTTTATGCTGAACCTAGGGTCGGGTTTAGCTAGGTCGGCCACAACGTGCACCATGTACAGGTAGTCCGTGGTTCAAGCTCTTAATCGTTTTACAATAAGGATGAAAATGTAACTCTGTCATTTATTGTCAAGGACTAATCTAACTGCACAATAGGATGGTGTGTGCTAATGGTGTATCCTAGGTTGGTACGCAAGCGAATTTACCACGGACATGCGTGATCTCATTCACTGTACAATACAACCTATGACAACCCCTGGTGTATTGTCAATATTTGCACGGGGATTGACAGTGTTTTTCTTTGAAACACAAACCCATACTGAAACAACAAATTAGAGAACAAATTAAACAGAAAAATACATGTTTTAAGTCAATTTGCAGTCTCGTGAGAAATTACACACTCATGAAGAGTCATGAATGATCTTGCGTTCGACCCTGTACTCGAGAGCAATAATGTCATAGGGGGTTCCGGGTAACCAACCACAGGGTGCCTCGATGATGATACCGCACATGCGGGACGTTCACCCAAAAGCTTGCCGTATGATTCATCTTCGTTCCCCACAGGGAACTTTCTTTTCTCCACGGTATATTGTATGTGCTCATGTACATGTATAGATATACCTACGCGTAGGCCTACATGGATATGTGTAGGCATATGAATTCTTAGGACGAGTTCAGTTCCGGTTTCCGAAGACGTTTGGACGAATTGATTTGAACCCATCCTAAGCTATAGGACGGGCTATACTCGACATAGAGTATAGCGTTTCGTGAAAGCGGTTGCCGGTCTCAAAAGGTTGGGGTGGGAAAGTATTTCCACGTTCCCGGGAATTCAAGACTGCGTCATAAACATTCGTTTGGTGAAGGTTCAGGAGGTGCTATTGTCACTCCCGTTCATTCCCTATAGTTTCCAAGAAAAAAATATCACACAACTCAATGTGATCCACCGGATATTCAATTTGCAACCTGTAACAACAATTATTTACAGTTGTTTCAATAGTTAACGCGCCTGGCAATACACGTCCAATGTTTGCACTGCCACATACGAAGTGTTTGATGGTGGAAATACATAGGTTACATCACACTCATGCCTAGCTTGAACATCTGACGTCACACTTCGAGGATTCTTGCGGATAAAGACAGGGGTCCAGCCTAACTACTGCCGTGCGAAACACTTTTTTAAGATTGTCCCACAATCATTTCAAAAAATCACAAAACTTGTGTCTGTATCTTTAATCAAATAAATTCATGTGTCCGAAGGATTATGTTGCTAAAAACTATTAAAAAGAGCAGAACTAATGGAAGACAGTTCTGTGCTGATATGAAAACAAAACAGGGGCGCTGGGTGGGAGGTTCACCCCGCCCCACCCACCAACACCTTCCTAATAACCAACCCACCTCAACTTTCTCACAAGGTTTTTGCAATGATGTAATAATGATATTGCCATCACCACCCCTCACTATACGGCCACAGCTGGTCTAAAAACGGCAATCATGTTACATTTTACCCCATGGTGATCTTAAGATCAGTTTTACGAGTGTTTTACACCCGAAGGTCGACAAACTTACGTGAAAACGCGTGTTTCGTTTTCAAGGTCCTGAATAAAGGGTGATCAAAGTATGGATGATCTTAAAGTAGGAATTTAATGACATCTTGCCAAAATATCAATATTATAATGTTTATATCAAGGACTTTCGACACTGTTTGCTTTGTCCAATACCATACGATGTATAGACTACTGATTGAAGGGAAATATTATTGTCTTTCCGTGAGTTACATTCGGCTCAATTTTACCAGCAGAATAAAGAGACATTCGAACTGGAAACAAAAAAAACTACACAACATATATCAAGCTTGACATCTTAAACACCCAAATTGTTCTTACCTATTGTGAGTAAAAGGCTCAATTTTACGCAAAAGAAGGAGACATGTGTACTCATGGACCATAAAAGTTTGTTGTGAGCTGTTATTGTGTTGTTTATATTACCCAGCATAGACAAATGGAATACCTGATGATTCTCTTGCACTGTTTTGAGAATAAAGTTCATACCCCTAATAATTATGCTCTTTTAAAAGTCAGAAGTCAAACCACAATATTTTCAATTCCAGCGGGTGGACCCGATGTTACAACTTCTTATTGAGTCATAACGTATGTTCACCAGATGTAGAACGCCACATACTTCATTGGGTATTAATTCAACACAAAGTGTCGAAATGCATTACACGTAGAAACGATCAAACGTGAACATTGTGCGGTCCTTCCGGAGACCAAACACTCACAGTTTGGACAATTATTGCAAAAACGTGGAGCAAAATATTCAAAATGTAAATGTGGTGGGTTTTTTTTAGGGGGGGTGTTTGTTTGTTTGTTTGTTTGTTTGTTTGTTTGTTTGTTTGTTTGTTTGTTTGTTTGTTTGCCTGTTTGTTTGTTTGTCTGTTTATTTGTCTGTCTGTCTGTCTGTCTTCCCAACTACACTTATCACATATGAAAAAAGCAACCTTTACAACCCGTCTTGTATAAAGTGGTGTTCTACAAGTGCAACTAAAACTTAAATTATAACAAACATACACTCGACTCAAGTGTCACACAAGGATCGTGCAAGGTTGCATGGTGAAGTGTTTCAACCATGAATGGTTCGTCCCGTTAAGAGGCAATCTTCACACAATAGTCAAAATCAGTTCTAAAGGTAAATTTACTTTAAATTACTTCATAAACCTTTAAGATGGAAACGAGGCCATGACGAAACAGCTATTTCGCTGTAGCACCGGGCTCTCACGGAGAATTACGCTGGATCATTGGGGGGGGGGGGGAACCTGGCACAAGGTGCAAAATTAATTGCAACACCTGCTAAATTATGGCAGGTAGACCCCGAGTGGACATGGTGCCTCCCAGTATACAGAACCCTCCAACCATGGCGGTTCATGTACCTCCATATGGGGGGGGGGGGGCATTATATCTGTAATGAATTACCATAACTGACTGTAGGTCAAAATATTCCGAAGTTTATAAACTATACTACTTTAGTTTGTCCACTTGAACTTTGAGAGCAATTATTTGAGGTATAAAATCACAATGGGCTAGAACTGTATCTGCAACATGTGGTTTGCCCTCAGCATGCATCTTGGCTGGGATTGTTTTCTCCCACAAGACTTCCTGGTTTTGTAGTCTGGGCGAGGGTTCCTGTGGTTAAAGGTTCATTACATTTATATTGTCTAGAAGTATTGAGTTATGGATTTCATTATGGAGAGGCTATTTAAGTTTGATGTAAATTAAAGAAATCAAAACCAGGCTTAAAGTGGCGGCACTGTTGCTGGCATAGTGGTATCTTTCCACGCTTTCTCTTGGACCCCGGTTCAAATTCCACCGGGGCACGTTTTCAGTCTCTGTCGGAATGTGTGGGGTTTACCCTGGAATCTACTCTTGGATTTTCCTCCCATATCTTAAACTGAGACTTCATTCCTTGTCTTATCTCCATTGGGTTGTTGCCAAGTGTAGGGATAAGGTTCGCTATTCTTAAAGTTCTTGGCTTCACAATATAGAAAAATAAATGAAATGAAAAGCCTAATAGTACCATGGCATGGTAGTACTACATTGTGGTTTACCATTGCGCGTTCATCAAAGACACGAACACCTGTAATCAACATTGGCAAAAGGCATTCGTCCAAATCCCCCACTTTTGCCGTCTTCCTATCAAATCTTGGACGCCAAGTTCAGTCTGTCCCCTTAGATATTATCATCAACATAAATAAGCCTATAAAGTGTTCCAGCTGCGGTTTGGGGCAAACTCACACCCTAACAATCGTAATAAAGACGACCGCACTCATTATCAGGTTGACACTATTCTGTCAACAGAGGGCAGCATATAGTATTAATGGGTTGCCAAATTGTATCACTCGACATAAACAGATGATTGTAATGTTCAATCTATTACAAGTTAAATTTACACCAGTGATAGTTCAGTTGTGATATGATGACATATCAAAATCTTGAAAAGATTTTGTGAATTTTGTTGTTAATTTGTGTACAAAGAAAGCTCTAGAAAAAAAACAAAGTGCATATTTAAGTTCAGTTGAGCAATTGATGAATCAATTCTACACATATAAAACTTCAGTATCAGAATTAGAACCAGAACAAAACATTTCCATGCAATCTGTTGAAAGTAAAATCAATACGTCTTCCTATTTCTTTATTTATTTGAGCTTATGAGACAACGGTACAACAACATTATTTCCGATATGACATTTCATTCAGTGTATCCACTTATTAAATGGTTATCATTGCAGTTCACACCTCTGGGATATAATTCCCCAAGGCAGCAGGGGCAGAGCTTGTAGCTCAAGTCTCTTACCGGACATAAAGAATAATATTAACACTTTGTTTGATCAAACACTAGAGAAGATTAGTCTCATTTGTCTCATTGGTAAGTATTCTTCAATTTCCAACAAAATTGAACAATATTTATTAGAATCAAAGTCAACATTTGAAATTAATATTTTATTATACAGTCTGATATTGAAATTAAAAGGCTAAATCACTGGTCTCAGGCCTGCGGTCCAGTGTCAAATTTGAGCCCTGCTGACAGACCAATTTAAATACCACACAACAACCTGCCGACCGAAGTTAAGCAGCTAACAGAAAAGGCTTAATATACTTCTGCTCCTACCTTTTCAAGCCTTCTGAATTTTGTGCGTTAGTTCAAAAGAGGAACACAAATTGAGCAGACTGATGTAAACTTGACATTATCTTCAATATTCAATGGAAACTTCAGCGTTCGGTTTCGTCTTTAATACCAATTTTCTTGTGAGGAAGGAAACAAATGTATGTTCATAATATGACACCACATCTCAACATATGGCTAGGGGTCGATATCACAAAGAGTTAGGCCTAACTTTTAGGACTAGTTGTAGGAGATATTTTAAAAAAACTAAGGCTAGTCCCTAGTTAATACGAGTAACTCATCGTGATAAGACTAGTCTTAACTCTTTGTGAAATCAACCCCTGGGCATTTCTGACTCAAAGCACTGTTGTGCTGACCATGCAGAAACAGGTTACCAGTCAGTTACCAACAAAGCCTGGTCTGTTTGGAAGCAGTATGTTACACTAGTCTTTGAGACATTATGCAAGGCTTTAACACGCTGGCAAAGAATCATTGAGTGTAATTGCCATGAACACAACATATCCTGGCCTATTTGGAAGCTGTATGCTACACTAGTCGTTGAGACATTCTGCAAGGCTTCAACAGGTTGGCAAAATGTCCATGAGTGTATTTATACATGTAGACACACAGCCTGGTCAGTTTGGAAGCAGTATGTTACACTAGCCTTGGAGACATTCTGCAAAGCTTTAACAGGCTGGCAAAGTACCATTGAGTGTAATTGCCATGAACACAACATAGCCTGGTCTGTTTGAAAGCTGTATGTTACACTAGCCTTTCAAGACATTCTGCAAGGCTTCAACAGGCTGGCAAAGTGTCCAGGAGTTTATTTTCTATGAAGATCTCAGATCCTGTTGGACTTTCTTATTTACATTCTCCATCGAGAGCATTTTTCTCTTCATTGTAAGTCCATTTCTTCCTCCGGTTGATTCTGAGCTTTGAAGTTTTGCACACTGATCTATAGGAGTCAAGAGGTAGATTTTAAAAGTCATTCATAAATTACCGGTTGCCAGTTTGTTCATTCTGATTGACCAAGTGTAAAATGTGATAAATAAGAGAATAAAAGTGTAGCGACAAGTTCTTTCACGGCCGCTTAAAACAGGCAGGGTCGTTGCCGTGTGATAAATTATTCCCATTCATAAATGTCTTTTTGGTTAAAAGGCTCAATAAAGTAAGAAACTCTGTATAACTTATCCATTTTCTTGAGCTCTGTATGTACATGTACGACGTTCGTGTGTTGCATTGTTATGACTGAGACGCCTATTTCCGACAGTTTCCGGTTCCGTTCGTGCACGTGTGCATATAGTATTGGTGCAACATGTTCTCGTTTTCCTTTCACACACAGCGCGGCCAACTCACTGACAGCGCTCCCATCGCCTGTAACAAGAAACAACTCGCACCAAGACTAGCACGGAGTATCCGCTCACAATGGGTTATAAACACTGGTCATTATCAAGAGATAAAACACCCCCATGTGACGCGATCTCCACCAATAGGAATAGTGAAACTGTATGAGGTATTTATGAATTGTATTTTAAGTACATGGTGAAGAGTGTTCAAACATGGCATAGTAAACTTGCGGATACAACCATGTGCAGAATCTTTTTTTTTTTTGGGAGGGGTGCTGGCTCTGAAAAGAGGTGCAGCCGATTTCACGAAACGCTAGGATTAATCCTATCTCGAATTAGGACGAGTAACCAGTCCAACTTAGAATAGGTTCAATGCGTTCTAACGTCTTTGGATACGGAACTGAACACGTCCTAAGTCCTAAGATTAATCCTAAGTTAGGAAGAGTTTGGTGAAATAGACGGCTGGTCCTCACGAGAATGCTGGACTGCTGATGGTATACAGCTTGATGGCTCAAGGAAATTGAGTCAAAAGAGGGTGAGATGATTGCACATGGACCATTCCAAAATTGTGCAACCAAAATTATTGCGAATTGGGTCAATAACCTTTTGATAATTTATCTACAGACAGATTTACCTCAAATGTTTCCAGAACGTGCTCAGACAGCGCTGATAGATCAGCAAGACCTTTCTTAAAAACGTCAACTGCTGGTGGACCTGCACAAAACAAAAACAAGAGTTGTTCTGTGTTAAAAGATCATGCATGGAAAAGGCATGCAAGTTTCATCATCGATGTGGTCAATCACGTCAAGTGCAATCCATCTATTTGCCAAAATGGTCAAAGTGGTCACTGGAAGTGGCGAGGTAGCGGCCGGACTCCTTTCACTGAATTTGGCAGCAAACCACTTCTAAGGGAGAACACTACAAGGGCTGCAGAAATCAAGTGCAATAACTACCCCAACCCACATGCTGTGATCATGTTTCTATATATAAAAAAGAGTCACCTATTTCTGAAGAAAAAAAATTAAAAGTCAAATGCACACATACAATACTATGGAGAGTTTTGCAGCACTAAGACCAAATCTGAATTGGCAGCTAAAGCTATGGCTACAGCTGGCTTGCTACATCATCATGTGTTGAAGTATAGGACACCCTTAGCAACAGCCGTACCTGTAGCCATAGTCACCAATTCAGATAAGACACAAAAGGGAGGAATAATTGATTTCCAATCTACCCAAGTACTGCATATTTACCTTTTGTTTGTATTCTGAGGTTGACTTTCTTCTCTGAGGGATGAGGTATACTGTATCCGCAGAACTCAATATCTGGGCTGGAAAGAAAGGAAACGACAAACAATGATCAAGTCAAAATACAAGACTGGTGTTTATAGACGAAAAATAATGAGAGCTCAACGATTATGGGAAGTCCATACCACCAGTTTGTATACAGAAATATTTATATTTGAAATACTATCATTTGAAGAGTCTATAAGTATTGGTTTTAAGATTATTACCGTTACTGCAATCAAAATATGTGTGATATGAACAGGCACAAAATTCATGTTGTCATTTAGTAAAATAAAATAAAAATACCGTCTTTGATCGAACTCTCACAGAGAATTGTATGCATCACTTAGAGTGTTTGTGGAATCATTTCTAAACACTTCATGGTCAAAGGTGGAATTTGAATCAGGGTGCATGGACATGGAAGGACGAAAGGCAGTGAGAAAAAAACCTTACTTTTTCATGATCATGTAGCGAAGGGCATTACCGAGCGTGTGATCCTCATTGTGAAGTACAAACGTCAGACAGGGCGTGTCCCCTGTGTGCTCCGCCCCTGCCATCTGGACCTGCGATCAAACAAGTAAACAATGTTTAGAATCATCATAAATAGCCGGAACGGAATAAAACATTGATGTCAGATGACCTTTAATATCAAGGCCGGGTTTTGTTCACAGTGGCTGGTTTATTAAAAGCACCCTTTACAATACCATTATAAATCTTGGTTGGTAATTGTATGTCAGAAAAGAAGAAATTGATTTGTTTCAATCTGACTGTTGCATATTTCAATTACGAATATTATTATAATTTATTAAAACAAAAACAAGCCTAGCCTAGACCTATGGATGGTACTAGTACTACTACTTACTTCACTTGGATATGGGAAGGATCATTAAATTAATTGATGTTCCCCTTTTAAATCATGTAAATTGTTTACCTCCATGCTCCCTCCATGTCCTCTGGGCAATGATGACTGAATATGAATAGGCACAAGCATGACAAGCAGGGCCTACTGTCCTGTAGATTTTTAGTTAATTAGAAGAAGTAGTACTAGTAGTATGGATAGACACTACGTTTAATATGGTTTAATACTAACCGTTAGCATCAACTGTCAACAACTTTGATTGGCAATTGCAAATGAAATTGGCATTGAATTTTAATTGTGTGATTTGATTTGAATCAATGAATGATTGTTTGTGATTTTACATGTAAATAAAAAAATGTAACAACTAATTTCCTAATCGTTCTAATAAATAATCTTACCACACTAAGTCGATTCGAGCTCCCTTTGTCGTCTGCCATTTCTACTGTTGATTGAAGAGGTTCGTCTCGAAGAATATCAACAGCTCCGTTCGTCTCGAAGAATATCAACAGCTCCTGGTTCCAGGTCCGCCCGCGACCGTTAATGTAGAGAGGTAGAGTAGGTGTCAGTAGACAACTCGTCCTTCACCTCTGCACGTAAACTGTACAACTAGACGTGAACACGTGCTTATTCTGTGACCTTTAGTCTAGAAAGAACGGTGACCTTTGACCTTTGACGTCCCAATCATTATACTAACCGTTATATGTTTGATTTGCGGCGCGCATCAAATAGCCGTCGTGTGACAACAAGATCTACGTGCATTTTTGTTAACTATGAATGATTTTAACCGAATGATTGTTCGTTTTCATTCATATTATCGTGGATGTCAATGCAAAGACGAAGTGGTCACTGTTAACTTCGTGACAGGTAAGTATAACCAGAAAAATCAGTGATTTTTACGATTTTTACGTTAACCGTTTAGTATTTTTAACGTTCTGGTTCTGTTGTCGATGTTAGTTAGTGTTTAGTCAGTGTGAATATTATGAAACGTGTACCAACAGCAAAAGCAATAGACATGATTGATAGAGAAACTTGAAAGGAAAATTTATTATAATGTAGGCCCTATTTTAAATAAATAGTATTTATGTTACGATTTGACAACTTTCACAAAAGCTTACCATATAGAGCAAGGACAATTGGGGGATTTGGGATTTATTGAGGGGATCCAAAATTAATAACTGTATATTATATTAAAAATAAGTGTTATTGATCATTATTGACAACTGATTATTAGTTATTGAATGAATGGTTTGATTTTGAACCCTTGTGTTATATTTTTATATTAATATATAAATGCAGGTAGAAACTCTACTACAACACTCAAAACTTACTCTGGATGGAATAAGTCTGACCAGCAGAAAATGGTCCAAAGGAAGCAAAAGGTTTCCTAGCCCTTACAAAAACGAAACAACTTTTTGACTGTGATAATTTGTGTATTTATATAATATTCATTTATCATTTATTTTCCTTGTTTATTAAAGATTCCACATGAAAGCTATACTGAGCTGAGGGAGCTTTTGTGGTAATGAAGATTTGTTGGACGTGGACAACATTCATCCATCCAAGATGTGGGCCAAGGCCAGCAAACTGGACGTTGTGTATCGAAAAATTCTTCTCACCAAATTCTTCACCAAAGGATGGGGGTCGGTAGAAATACTCAAAAGGTGAGTAGGGTAATAAGGTTGATCGTGAATAGCAAAATATCAAGAGAGGGCGCTGTTGAACCCACACAAAGGTATAGGCGTTGCGTGCGGGAGTCGTAGAAACTGCAAAGAAACCGCCCCATCTTCTTTCCCACAATGCATTGCGTTTCTGAATCGCGATAAACCTTATGGATAGGTGGCCATACCTCCTGAATCATCTCAAAGGTCATACAGAGGAAATCAAGTGCTATGATTACCGCAGCTAGGCAATGGAAGGATTTCAGATAGTTTTGGTAGAAATAACAATGCAATCAAGAGGTATATCCTGTGTTGTCACCCTGAACTGGCAGTCAGCAGGCTTACAAGTCTGGAACCCCATAGCAAGCAAGGTCAAAGCCCAAAGATATCAAGGGTAGACATACATGTACTACTACGCAAAGACACACTTGCTATGTGACAACAAAGGAAATATTTACATGCATGAAAGACAGAGATCTGGGGAAACTGCCCGAGGACACCACTGGACATGTTATATTGCATCCTCCGTTAAGGCTTCCACTGCCACTTCCAAGGATCCTCAAAAGTTGGCCCTGTTAAAATATTCCACTGAGCACTCACTCAGTACACACAGTTTTCCGACATGGTATTCTATTTTTTTCTCTCATATTTCAGGATCTGTGAGTTCAGCAAAGTGATTTCAGATCGTTCCATGTGTAAACACCTGGTGGACAGAAGTTACCCCATCTTTATTGATAAAGTAAGAAATAGGTTTGTCCTCCATTGTCACAGTTTAAATTATTTTGTGAAATTTTGCCTTGTGATTGGTTTAGAGTAAGTATACCACATGGCATGTCTTATTTTATAAGAAAATTGCACTGAAATAATGAACTATATGCCTACCCAAAGCAATCAGTGTATAATTATCTGGTCATGAAACCAAGGATGCCTCATAAGTGAACTTAAAGATACTGTACACTATTGGTAAGTGTCAAAGACCAGTCTTCCCACTTCTATCTCAACATGTGCATAAAATAACAAACCTGTGAAAGTTTGAACTCAATTGGTCGCCGTAGCGAGATAATGAAAGAAAAAAACACCCTTGTCACACGAAGTTGTGTGCTTTCAGACACTTGATTTAGAGACCTCAAATTCTAAACCTGATGTCTTGAAATCAAATTCATGGAAAATTACTTCTTTCTCGAAAACTACATCACTTCAGAGGGAGCCGTTTCTCAGTGTGTTATACTATCAACCTCTCCCAATAACTTGTTACAAAGTGAGGTTTTATGCTATTACCAATACTGTCCACTGCCTTTAATCACTGTAGCTCTCAAGCCTGAACAAATCCGTAAATAGTTATAGTGTGAATTGTAAGCTTTGACCAGAGTTTCTTTGCTTTTAATGCTTGTCTTTTTCAGAATGAGAAATGGGGCGAGTGTCGTCTTATCGAGGGACACTTCTTGTCACCATTTGCCAAATACATGAAAGGAATCATGCCCAAGGAAGTTGAAACAGCAAGGTACATGTAGCAACTTTTGCATTTATACCATAGGTCCTATTGGTTGGTCAGCAGTTTCCAATCAGCTAATTCTATTCTTTAGTTTTGGAAGACGTCCATTTTTTGTTACTGCCCAATGCTAAAATTACTAGACTGGCCAGTAGGCCAGTTGGGTGTTTCAAGCCCAAATATTGTCTTTGTTTGTTTACTTCAAACATTTAAGTATCTTTCACTACTTTCTCAGATTTCAGTTTCTCTTACCACTGAAGTGGAGGACAGAAAAACGGCCGGTATGCATCCACCTTGCTGGCACAGGGGACCATGTAAGTACATTCTTTTACTAAATATTACCCGGTGAATTTGAGACTAACTGTTGTGCTTCTAAAATTTGAGACGTGGATTCGTAAAAAATTGAGAAAATGCATGCACCTAAAGACAGAGCTGCCAACTTCCCCTGATTCTACAGAAAGTTCCCTCAAAGTTTGTGAGACATGAGTCACCTACACTGTTGTGACTTGGAAATAGGCCCAATTTCATAAAGTTGTTAAGCAAAAAATACAGTGCTTGAGAATTTTTGGCTAACCACATATTGAATGGGACACCCGTAACACTAATGTAAACTCAATTTAAGTTTGGCTGGTAATCTGTTTCTGTTAAGCAATACTTGTCTATGCTTCCCAAGTTTTTGTGATTGTTTATGAAATTGGACCCTGCACAGAGACAGAAATTACTTGTAACTTGACTTGACCAACACTTGGCCTTGCCTTATTCATTCAGTTATTTTTTCATGAATGCTTTCTTTAAAGGGTTTTTGGAGGCGGAGAACCATTATGGCCAGGCCTCTCCTGAAGGAACATGAAATTGCTTCAATTATCCTGGAGAACCCATTTTATGGACTTCGAAAACCCAAAGAGCAACTGTAAGTTAAGGCCTTTTCTTAAAATATGAGGGGAAAATATGATTCATCATTGTGTCTTAAAATCAAAGGATTTTTTTTAAATTTTTAACTGTTGGGTTGTTTTAATGTTTTTGTTTAAATGTAGAAACAATAAAACTAACCTGTGAACATTTTATTTCAAAAGGCGGTAGAGATTCTGACAAAGTTTCATGCATGAAACAGTTTCAGATTTAAGTTTTTTCAAACGCCTCCTCTAAAACCACATTCCTTAGAAGGGAATAATTTCTCAAAATGTTATACACTATCAACAGCTCTGCAGTGTCTCTTACTCAGTAATTTTTTATGTCATTAATTTTTGGAGCAAATACCAAAGGTTTAGTAGGGACAAAAAGTCTCGGAGTTGAGTGAGACGAAGGAGCTGTCCATAGTTAATCTCATACTTCGGTTTGGAAAGTATCTTTTCTTGCCAGCCATAAGAAAGCAATGTATGATAAGAGTAACAAGTATTCCGATTGTAGTTTCTTGTGAAGGTTTTAGTTCCTTCATTGACAGTACCATGAAGGAGACCAATTTTGTATGGTGATGCTGTACACTGTCTCATTAAGACGGTGATAAGATTATGATCACCAAGCCCTTAGTATAAATAGGCAGTGATAAGCGTAAAATGAGAAGAATGTGTTTCAGGCTAATCTCAAAGCAGATGCAGGAACAGTACATTATCACTAATTAGGCTTGAGGCATAAACTTCAACTTATGGAAGCAGTTACTTATGAACTTAATTGGAAATATGGTTTTAAGTTTTGGGTTTTTGTAACTCGTATCAATACATCCAAACAAGTCTAACAAGTCATGACTCTGTGGTTAGTCCAAAAGGTTGTGCTGTACTTTAACTAGAGTTTTATACATAAATTTAACTAGCTTTCTTGAGGTTGCTCATTTA
Organism: Asterias rubens; assembly: GCF_902459465.1. NCBI lineage: Eukaryota > Metazoa > Echinodermata > Asteroidea > Forcipulatida > Asteriidae > Asterias > Asterias rubens. Next base: position 6,447,878 of record NC_047069.1, on the reverse strand, counting down.
ATGTAAAATGAGAGCGCCATATAGCAAGGGTCCTTGGTGATTATTTAACAAGGATAGCTTTCACAACCACTGGGATTTGCTACTTTGTTATCCGTGTTATTTTAGTCGATGTCACTTGTTAATAGTCTTTATGAAAATGCCTTTTAAATAGCTCTGGGGCCAAGGCTAAATAAATGTTCTTACCATAATTAGAAAATGTAATGTAATAGTAATCTTGTTATTTGAGCCATTGGATTTGCGCTTCACTTATTTCTCATAAAACGTTATTTTATTGTGATTTTAGGCGTTCCAGTCTGCACAATGTGAGTGACCTGTTTGTGATGGGAGGAGCGTTGATTCTAGAGACCCTGGCACTGCTACATTGGTGTGAGAAGGAAGGGTACGGCCCTCTAGGTGTGTCTGGTGTATCTATGGGTGGCCATGTAAGTACTGATGGTCTGTTGGCCCACGTATTAGTCCTTAAAGACACTGGACGCTATTGGTAATTACTCAAAATAATTAATAGCCTAAAAAATTACTTTGTAATGAGCTACAGAGAGCTGTTGATAGTATAGCACCCTCTAAAGTTACGTAGTCTTTGAACAGGAGGTAATAATAGAGAATGTCTCTCACAAATAATAAAAGACCAGGCCTGAAGCCTTTGTGTAACAAGGGTGTTTTTCTTTGATTATTTTTCTTGCAACTTCAATGACAAATTGAGTCGAAAATTTCAAAATTTGTTATGCATAAATGTTGTGATACACCAAGTCAGTGAGAATACTGGTCTTCTGCAGTGCCTTCAAATAATGAAAGAGTGGACTTATGTACTGAGTTCTTCCTTAATGGTATCACAGCACTTTACATAAACTGTACTCAACAGTACACGTCAGTTTTTCTGTGATCGAATGACGCCCAATTATACAGTAAAAAAACCTTATAAATGTGTGCTCAGTTTGTTTATGCCCAGCAAGTACTCTGGGGGGTTTGAGAGTCTATAACCAATGCCATCCAAACATGGGTCAAGCATGATTGAGAAACGTGGGTGTCCAATCTTGCTGTAAATTAAAAGTCGAGCGTCCAAATTTTCTCATTTAAAAACCATTTGGCATGTATGCATTAACAACAGACATAAGTCTAAAGTTGAAATAACTAACTTGCTAACAATCATCGTACTCCTGAACGACTATGTGCTCACAAAAGTAGGAAATGTTCACAAAACTATTCAAGACTTATGTAGTTATTAACAACTCTTGTGCCTTTTCTCATTCACAGATGGCAACCCTTGCTGCGACAAATTGGCATAAACCCCTAGCCCTTATTCCATGCCTATCCTGGAGTAATGCCACGCCTATTTTCACCCAAGGGGTAATGAGTGGTGCCATTCCATGGAAGACCCTCGCCTCCGAGTACGTCTTCCACTCAGAGTATGAAGCAGAGATCCTCAGGAAACTCATGAAGTGCCCACAGGTATGGAAAGTACAAGACAGTGCCATGGTCGTACATGTACGATATGTTTGATGTGTTTTTAAATGCCTAAATCGAACATGGGTAAAATTATGAACTTGAAATTTGTCATCAATTGTACATTATGTACTTGCCTATTATACATGTTATCACAATAGGGCATTGGCACTCGAGGAATACTTTGTGATGTACCAAGGCAACACAAGTCAGCAAGATATATTTTTGTTTGGTTAGAAATACTTCCTCGTTAATTTTTTTAACATAATTTCAAAAACCTCAAAAAGCTTGTCATTTTAGGTTCAAATTGGGCCCTTAATGAGGAAAATTGAAGTTGTATTGAAACTTTTCAAAGGGCACCACGGCAAATGCTGTGGGTGCTGTCGGTTATTTCGAGGCCTGGTTACAGTGTGATTTTTTATTCATTTTTTCAGTACGATGCCTTCCGACTTGGTCAGGAATTTGCTGTCAACTTTCCAGACAGCATAGAAGAACTTGGAGATGTTAAATTAAAATCCGGGTTCGGGTCTGCAAAGTATAAACAGACTACCTCTGCATCAACAAGTGAAATGCCTTCTGAGAAGGCCACCAGTACTTCAGGTCTAGACCAGGAATCCCTGAAATCCAATTCGGGTGTTCAAGCTAAGGTTAGCAATGCAATTTATACAAAGCCAGACCTGTTTCAAAGTGAAGCAACAAATGTGTCTGGAAGCTATTTATCATCCGACCAAACACACCGCAGTATTAAGACAGATGAATCTACACAAGAGGTGAACACAAGTGCTCATTTGTCTGATAGCCAGTCTGCACAAACTCTGAACAGTCACCCCGTCAAGGGTATACACACACAGAGCACGTGCAATGCGAGGACAGCACAAGAGATGCTCCTAGATCCGTCAATTGAGCCCTTGACGAGACCCAACCAGGCCCATGCAGATCCAGAAACTACTGCAGAAATAAAAGCGAGTTGGTTCGCTAAGTCTAGTCAGAAGAGGTCATCATCTGGTGAAAGGTCTTCAAAAACAACATTCAGTTGGACCAAAGACAGCGGCGCATCTTCCAAGAAAAGTGAGAAGCGACCGAAGTGGAAGCCAACAAAGGAGGAGTACGCCAAGCTGAGAGATGATGCTCTACACTTCATGGAAGGAGTGATGGATACAGCCACATTTGTTGGCAACTTCTCCAAGCCCGTTGACCCTGAGCTTGTATTTTCAGTCCTGGCTAAACAGGACGCATACATCCCCTGGCATCAGATGCAGAACTTGGCCGAGATGTGGCCTGGCATTCAGGTAAGAAGCACTTTATCTACAGGCGTCTCAAAGCGCTCACCATTTATATCCGAAAAGGTTTTGGAAGTTTATGAATTATGAGACCCATTTATTTAACATCATGTACAGATTGACGAAGTGCTGCAGTGCACTCGGCACCCACTGCCAGAAACCATACGGGGCAAACCCCTTCTCTTAGCGATTAGTGTACCTAGCTGGGTTCATTTCCATCATTACACAACAAACGGGACCAATGACTTTACGGACGCCATAAGGACGCAAGTGTCGAGAGCGGGACTCAAACCCACACTTTGCTGATTAGAAAAACCAACGGTTGAGTTCAGTGTGCTGGACTTAAACATCTTTAGATAAACAAAATTAAGAAATGAGGAAATATAAATGTTAAGTGGATGAATGTTAAATATTTTGGCTCTTTGTTTAACACTAGGTGCGTTACATCAACTCTGGTCATGTGTCAGCCATTCTGTTCCAGCAGCACCACTTCAGGTAAACCATAGATGTAGATCAGCTTTAAATGTATCACTAATTGCATTGTTTGTATGTTTGTTTGTTTGTTTAGATGATCTTCCCATCAAGGGAACTCGGCAAACTCCCACAAGGGGATGTAAACACCAAGCTGGCAGCATTAACCAATCTCTCTCATACAAACATTGGTTTAACCATAGAGCTAGCTAGCTCTATGGCTTAATGTCTATGATTATGAATTGCACAAATCAAGAAATTGTGATTCAGTAACTAGACGACAATATTTATTGTGGACAAGGAGAGAGCGAGAGATAACGTTTTTATCCTACAAATGATGTACCATGTGATAACAGCTGTATGCTCTTAACATCCTTCCCCCCCTTGCAATGAATAATTATCAATCAGTTGACTTGTGCTGCGAAGAACAGCCATGTATTGCATCGCACTCCCAGGAAGTATGAACCGGGCTATATTCTAGTAAGCATAGATATGTTCTGCTAAGCTACTTGTTTTGCTAAGCGGCTTTATGAAATTGGGCCCTGGTTTAAAACGCACACTGCACAGTAAGAGGAACACACAGGGGAATCTGACTTCCAAAATGGTGCAAGCAAGGATTATAATGTGTGGTAGCTTTTTTTGAAAATGGCTTTGCACTTATTTTCCCCCCTCTCCTTTTTTATTCACAGGACAGCAATTAATGATGCCTTTAAAAAGATGGAGGAGAAGTACAATGGTGTCTACCCAGAAGAATCGTGATGGTGGATGTGAAGTTAGAAGAATGGTTCCAACAACAGTGAGGAGGGGGGGGGGGCAGCTGTTCAATCTCGTTCAGAAACTGCAAGGACCACAGGATTTATTGGCGTCAGATGCCTGTCCTATTAGTAAGTGTGACCAAATTCTACTGGCTCAATTGATCCCCAGAGGACCTTAGGGATGGGATTGAATTTTGGTTTGAGGATTTATGCAAGAATTGGACTTTTACATACATACTTCTAAGATTTGAGGTCTTCTCAGAATTATAAAGTTTTTGCTATAAGAAATACCTTTGATTGATGAATTAGGCGATTTTTGGTAAAAGTGGACACAAATGTACAGTCCAGCTTTTGAGCAAGAAGTAAAATGGAAAAAAATTGATCTTTTCCCATGTGGAATTACTTGTTCAATTTCTTTATTTTGGGATGTTCGTCGTTTGAAGATGCTGTAAGTTTACGATAATGTTTGATTTCTGAAATGATTGTAAATGCTGCATAGCTATTGAAATGTTTATTGTTTGAAGTTAATCTTCTGAATGCCTTAGATCTGGTTGTTGTTTCCTTAAATATCAACTTGAAAGAAATTTACATTACTGACTCTTTTGTTATAGAAAAGTAAATGAGTGCGTTTGTAACAAAGTAAAACTTTATAAAAATGTATCAACTTGTAAGACCAGATTTTGATCAGTGTCACACCTGAAAAACATTACAATGGAAACTGTATTGCAACAAATATATTGGAACAAAGATAACCATCCTTCATCCAGTCTGTGTTGATGTATTTTACATCACAACACAGACTGGTGCTACACTGGTTTTCTTTGGCACTGGTACTTCAGTGTTAATTTCACACTACATTTGTATAGTCTTTGAACTGGGAAGCATGCAGAGTGCTGCCACGGGGAAAAATAATATTTGAAGGGGGGGGGGGGACACTAGTTTTTCAGATTGAATTTCGACAAAATGTCCTACTTATGACCAAATTAAAACCAGACACAACAAGGATATATAGTCAAGAAAGGGATTTTGTTCAAGTTGATTTTAAAAAATATAAGAATTTATGTCGGTAAGAAAGTCAAGAAATTGTTCACATGTTAAAGGAAGTAATATACAAATAGATGTTGTACCAGCTGTGTGTATTTTGGGCCTGCTAAAGTGCCATGGGCAAACATTGGAAAGAGGCACTACTGTTCGGTCAGCGTTACTTTCTGACCTTAGTGAGGGCGTTGCTTTAGCTTGTGACATCAGACGCAAAGCCGCTATGGGTTGCTCATCGGCGGAGCTGCCAACCCCCCAGAGCTGCCAATAAATACGTTCTCCCTGATTATGGAAACTTTCCCTATTATGTTAAATGTAATTCTAAAACATCTCCCTGAATACAAGATGCAAATTGTTGGCAGCTCTGCATCGATACAGTGAATGGGGAAAAGTCAACATTTAAGCAAATGTTGTACATGGCAGATGCAGTGATTGTGACATACGGAAATGTAGCACGCCAATTTAAATACATGTAAATCACAAGAACCATCTCTGCCCTCACAGGTGTTACCCCTGGATGGAGAGAAGAAACTAAAGTAATAAAGTATCTTGCTCATAGACACAAGTGTCATGACTGGGATTCAAATCCACACCTTTTCGACTTTAAGACCAGAACTTGCACAGGACTGCTATAAAATCTTGGATAGAGACGGAGAAAGGAATTTTGGAGAAACAACTTGAGGTGTAAAAGAAAACTGTACTACACATCTTTTAAAACAAATTACATAACACTTTTCATGAGAATAAAACGTCTTTTTGAAATGAAGTCTGTATCTGCTGTTTTTTCTCTTCGTACTATTAGTTCAGCACTTCCTATACATGTACATGTTTTAAACTTAGATGACATCTTAAGTATAGGCACCCAAGACACTCAATATATACAGCCAGAAGAAAAAAAGGCCATTGCCATTTTGTCCTTGGTGAATAGAAAGTCTTGCCAGTAACAATGCGGTCTACCGAAAAAAGAAGTATTAAACCACCGAGGAATACAAAATACGGTTTCCCTCACTGTATAGGCTCTAAAATTGGGTAATCTGTACTTCTCCATTACGCCTCCCCCAAACTCATATCAAACAGCACTGGCTACCCATCGCACACAAAAAATCAATCAAGTTAATAGAAGAAAATATCATGTTTAAAGCTCTCTGGACACAAGTTCCTAATGACAATATAGACATGCTCCAGACAAAGTTTATAGTCCTCAAACAGAGGCCACTTCAACAACCTCACTTCATGGCCCAATAACATGGATCTGCTCACCATCACAAAAGAATGGCGATTACAGAGGTAGGACTTCAGCACTCTCGTCAAGCGTTTTTCACAGGTTAACAGGGAATTTTGGCTTGTATGCGCGCATACTCCACATTAATAGGCATTCTTTGCTTACAAAGATACCGCAGAATGTCGGCGTTTGCACAGTAAGTAGAGAATTTTGATTGCAAGCGTAGAGTCCAGCAGTAAGCAGAGCTATGAAATTGGGCCCTGTACACTCATTTCCGACACTGTGTTGAGCCCAGATTTTGTTGCTTTTCCTAGTTTGCTGATACTACAGCATTCACAACTTACAGGACAGCCCTAAAATCTGGAACAACTTTCCAGATCAGATTACTGTGGTGGATCACATTATTTTAAATATGTGTTTGATGCACTTGCTCACAAAGTGATGTTTTCTACAAGTTACTAAATAAACAAGTTGTTTATAAATTAAGTCAGAATGATTGACCATAAATACTTCTCTTCGCCCAGGAGTACAGTACATGAGTAAAACTGTGAGTGCATCCAATGTTAGCAAGGCACCTACTTAAAAGCTGAACCTTAAGCAGTGGATAAAGCAACAAGACAGAAACCTCACTTTGTATCCTACTTCTCAGTTTTATTTATTGCAAAATAAAGGATCAAATCCAGTCTGGTCTCAATGTCTGTAGGAGTACAGAACATGAAAAAAGTGTTGACCAATTTCACATTTTTGTTTATAAATCTTAGCACTGGATTATATTACAAAGTATTTCATAAGATTCTTTCAACCTTTGAACTACACTGAAGTCCAAATAGTGTGGGTTGCTACCTGTCAAAGGAAAGGTCTTTAACAAAAGGAATTAGGTAGTTTTGAAAGTCATTGATTCGTTTTTGTGTACATAACAAACTACTCTCTGTACCACTTCATAACCATTTGACAACTTTTGAAGACCGACAAGAAAGTGCTTTGAATTGATCACCCTGTTCATTTTAAACACAATCTTCACTAACGAATTACCAAAGTAAATCAGACCCTTATAGCTATGCTTTTAGTTTGTATATATGCTTTGATTATGTCAATCCCTAAAGTGAAACGTTCTAACAGCAGTAAACCTATTGTGAACCAATTGATATCGCAAGACCCTCCTTCCCAAATTCTCTTCTTGAAGGAAAAGTACACTAGGTTTTCAGAGGGGTAAATTCATTCCCATCCTCTAGCTAAAACGAACACACCGTTCAACCAACCTGTGGAAATTGATCAAAACTGTTGATTAGCATCTATTGTTTTATATAAAGAAATTTATCAACATCATTTATGGCTTCCTAAAAAATTATGCAACTAAATCGACAGACTCTTAAGCCGATACTATGGTGAGATTTGAACCCAGTACAGCAATTAATTATACTTCCAGCCAGCTTAAACCATGGTGAGTTTCTACCACATTCCATTTTTTCTTTTCATTTGTTGCTTTTTGTTGATGGGGGCTGGTTGGATGTGAACCCTGATGAATTACATTCTGTTGACAGGTTCAAGTCCCAAGATGTGAAACCCTTTTGCCATGACAGCCGCTGCGGCTTCACACAGAAGAATCCGACTCATGTTAACTTTCACAATTTCACCTTCAACAAAATAATAACGGAAATGAATTAATAAAAACCCAACTAGCAAAAATACTGCTTAAATTTATCTTTAACTTTATATACTGAATATAGTTTAATAGAAATCTCATAACAAAGGACAGTAATACTAGAACACAGTCCTAAGATAGTGTGTCTTACATGTAAATCATCTCACATAGATATATAGCATCATATGATGTAAGGGTGACATACCCTGTTGATGATGGTGTTTGATTCCCCTTTTGTCTTTCTCCAATGCAGTCTACATTGCACCTATTGTTTTATCTGTAGCCCTCCCTGATTTAATAATCAATCTACACATCAAAGTAGATGCACAGACATGATGTTACCACAGACACTAAATAAACATTGACATTCGCTGATGTTTCACTTCAAATGATTTTACTTAAAAATAAAATGCTTTTAATTTTTATTGTTATGGAAATATCTTGGTATTTGAGAAATAATCGGTGGTTAGTGCTATGCACTGTCTGTCTCGTTACTAGATGTTTATTTTGCATCAGAGATAAAGAATATTGTCTATTTTAACCCAGAGACTGATTGGGGGGGGGGGGGGCTGGCACAGAGAAAACAATAGATGGGCTGCCTAGGAAAAAGACAAAAGTAGAATCAAACACTTTCGTCTAAGTGTTGTCAACCCTACAATGTGCTAATAAAAGGAGTTTATTTAGTTTACATGTATTAAGATGCAATTGTTGTGACGATTGTGGCTCATTGTTCACCAACCTGTTTGCCTGTCTTTCTCCACACAGTAGCACACATCGTAGAACTCGGTGAATGTCGTGGTCAGCTCATACAGATACTCACATAGCATGTGCATGAGCATCTCACTCAGGATGCGTGTGATGATCTCAGGGAAGCGGGACAGGCACTTGGCCAGTTTCCACTCCTTGGCGTGGGTCAGGTCAATGGGGGTCGTGGCTGCTGCTTTCAGGATGGCTGCTTGGTCTATTTTGGCAAGACGTGCAATGGATCTGTAAGCAATGTAAACAATTATTTACTCGTCATTCACAAATACACGGTACAGTTTATACATTCAATCACTGGTTTAGAGGAGATCACGTGGCTACGAACACGCCTCTTCCTTGAGCTCCCCCTTAAAAATGAAATTTTCTGTAAATTTCCATTTTTTTAGCTGCTTTATTTGGTCAAATCCTGGCTCCCCCCAAACATGTAGTTTTCTGTGAATTTCCGCTCCTTAGCTGTTTTTTTTTTGTCAAATCCTCGAACAATCCTTTAGTCAACTAACCACTGCCACCACTGTCATAAACAAGAGATCTTCAACATGACCACTAGAAAGGCAAAATCAAGTAATCTGTGACCTCAGGAGACCATGTATGTCTACCAGGCTCAGCGACAAACAAACCCATAACCAGTGATGATGGTGAGATTCAACAATTTGTTTGTGATAGCCTCACTGAAGACTGAGACATCTACCATCGAATTGACAAGCTAGAGGAAAGCTTCAAAACATCTATTTGGTTTAAGTCAAAAAGGAAGAATAAAAGAGTTGGGAAAGCTTACACCAATACTGGAAAATGCAGAAAAGCATATTTCTGACCACACATTTGAGTCGGCGAATCACACAAGAAATAAATGAGGACTGTCTAGCAATGGTTTCCGACCTGCTGTCCGATAAGTTCAACATGCCAAACACCAAACCTCTGGCCTACGCCTTTCACTTCATGCTCATGCACACAAATGCTGGTTCGCTGTTCACTCGATTTGCTCTTATACTAATGTATCCTAAGTTTTTGAAAGCTGATAATATGTCGATCGATGAGAGACACACTCATGATACTGCTTGAGTGTTCGAGAAATTCAAACACTTCTTTGGTGAGCGTTTTGACGTTATTTCTATTTCAAAAACGGAATCAACGTCCATAAAAGAACTTTAAAAAAAGCTACATGTAGAGGCCAATGAGCTGGAAAGAGGCAACAATTCCAGTTCTCCGGGAAAATAATATTATAAATAACTTAAGAGAAGGCTAAGCTGGCCTTGATAAACAAGGCTGAAGATCAAGACTCAGCGATAGAAGTGCTTCTGGAGGCCGAAAGAGTTAGTTGCTGAGCAAAAGAAGATCAGAATCGATGACTGTCTCCAAACTCCAGAAAAAGGGATTAGCTCAACTTTTGGCAGACCAGCAGAATAGCGTGAAGAAAGCTGAAGGAGAGGCTTTGAAGGAACTCGATACCCGAAAATTAAAGAGACTTCTTCTCTTGCTGACCGTCGTCTTTTTCGAGGTACTCGTATCTTTTGCATTATATTTTGTTACTTCAGCTTACATCTCCGTGCATGCAAGCCTACACCCCATGCTGTCTGAATAATATATTATTAATAAATTCAATGCAACAGAATATTTATTGTACCTTGTGTAATTTACCATATTATATAACACCCAAGCAGATCCTTGCCATTTGATTGGAGGATTGTCCGTCACGTGATAGCAAATAAAAGTACCATTGCACGCTGAGTCACTGACCGTGCTTTTTCGTTCCATCCGAAAAGTACCATTGCACGCTGCCAGCGTGCAATGGTACTTTTCGGATGGAATGAAAAAGCTGAGTAAAAACATCACTGCGTGCGCGTTGTCTTCGGTAACGCAGCAAAGCATATAAGTAAAATTACTAGCATTCGTCTTCTACAATTAAAAATTGGAGGCCTACGCTTTGTTTGTTTTGAAAGTTGTATCTTTCAATCAAAATGACAAAGATCTACTTGGATGTTATATAAAACAAATAATGAATGTTTTTCATTCGTGCAATGGTGCGAATATGTTCATTCGTTGAAAGCTGGAATGTTCCATTCAACTCGGCTCCGCCTCGTTGAATAGAACATTCCATCTTTCAACTCATGAACATATTTGCACCATTGCACTCATAAACATTCATTATGTGTATATTATCCTGCGGATAAGGCGAGTCTTATCTGATTTTTTAGACACCCCAAAACATCGGTTCAGTTTATCTTTTGGTGCACCTTGTCTGCTGATGATTGATTTTTTTTTCTTTTCTGATCACTGCGTGAAATAATACCTATAGTCCAGTTAAAATCAACATCTTTGTTGGAAGAATCCTTACTCAATAATGCGGTCAAACAATAATAATAATAATAATAATAATAATAATAATAATAATAATAATAATAATAATAATAATAATAATAATAATAATAATAATAATAATAATAATAATAATAATAATAATAATAAAAATAATAAAAATAATAAAAATAATAAAAATAATAATAATAATAATAATAATAATAATAATAATAATAATAATAATAATAATAATAATAATAATAATAATAATAATAATAATAATAATAATAATAATAATAATAATAATAATAATAATAATAATAATAATAATAATAATAATAATAATAATAATAATAATAATAATAATAATAATAATAATAATAATAATAATAATAATAATAATAATAATAATAATAATAATAATAATAATAATATAATAATAATAATAATAATAATAATAATAATAATAATAATAATAATAATAATAATAATAATAATAATAATAATAATATTAATAATAATAAGACTTGTAATGCGCACATCTCCACCCTGCTGGGTGTTCAAGGCGCAGTAAAACCAACAACAAAACACAACACAAACAAAAACAGACACAACAAAATTTGTCATTAAAAAAACAAGGCTCCTTGAGACCGTTTTTTCGTTCCAACAATGCCGCAATCCCCCAGACTGTCTTTTCATTCTAACAATGCCGCAACGTGTGGATCGTCAATTGCTTTGCTTAATGCATAACCGCTGTTTATTTATTTTGGTTTAATTTTGCTTGCTATTGCAAATGAGTTTTTCCCCAAAACAAAATCAAACCCAAATACAGGCTTAAAAGCAAGATTTTGTGGTCAACCTATGAAATATGGTTATCTAAAGCACAAAATTCTGAGCAACCGTAAGAGCCGATTGCGGGCTTACTGTTTAGAGAGACATAAAGTTGATATCTGATTCTTACTTGATTCTGGTGAATGCGTACAGAAGATACACAGCCGTGTTGCCCTTGTCATCCAACATCTAGTCAGGACAAAAAGGACAATTAGTAAAACAAAGGAATCAAGAGTAATTGTTTTTGAAATACCACCTTTGCACTGAGCTTCAAATGTGCATCGAATTGTGATTCCATACCACAAACAAGACAAACATTTCAAAAATAAGGGTCTTGTATGTTAACTTGTACTTAAAGGCACTACACTCGATTGGTAATCACTCAAAATAATTGTTAGCATAAAAATTTACTTAGTAACAAGCAATATAGAGTTGTTGGATAGTAAAAAACATTGTGAAACACGGCGTCCTCTGAAGTAGCGAAGTTTTTGAGAAAGAAGTAATTTCTCACTTAAATATTTGAAGAGAATTCGAGACCTCAGCTGAGGTCTCGAATTCACAGCACCTAAAAACAAATGACTTGTGTGATATGGGTGGGTTAATTTCTTACTCGCACACACAAAATTGCTTTCGCACCTGCTCTGTAACAGAACACAAAATCCAACTTGTGCCTTACCTTATCAAATGAGAAGACGTAATCACAAATACGATTGTGGCACAAGTCAGCATACTTGATACAGCCATAGGCTACAGAACGCTGGGCTGCCAGCAGTTCCTCTTCAGTCAATACCTTTAAGATAGAAATTGGAAGTTCACATGACAAAGATGTCAGTTTTGCATCAAAGATAAAAAATATGATTTGTATTTTACCTTTACACCAATGTGTATTAAACATTCCCAAGTTCTGTGAAAAAAAATAGACGAGCAAAATCACTCGGGTGGGATTTGAGCACACAACTTGCAATACTAAGCTAGACCCCAGAGCTTGCCTGGTGGCTGGAGGCAGTTTGAATCCTATGTGGTAGCAGCGGGTACCGCAACAATTTGATATACATTAATTTTGCATCTAGGATATAAAGTCAATAATTTGTTTCTAATGAGTTTTAAGAAGTCTTCAATTACTAAGCTTCGTTTGGTTGTGTCATCAACTTCAGGCATCGGGGGAAATGTGAAATCAGTGGGTAACTTGGATGAATTTGAACCCACAACCTTGTGAGTGCATGTCCTGCAGTCTAACCACCACAGAGTGTGTTTAATGAAAGCAATTAGATTCCACATCCAAGAAATATAGACATCCTATCCTTTAATTAGTTCAGCTTCTCATCGTCATTACCTTGTCTCTTTCTTTCTCTTTCAATTTATCCAATGATCGTTTCATTCCCTCGTTCAAGAGGTCTGCTAGCCGTACAGTATCACCAGAGCGAGTTTTGAACTTTTTCCTGAAACAAAAATAAAATAAAAATTATCAAAGTAAAGGCACATGACACTATTGGTAATTACTCAAAATAATCGTTAGCATAACAAGCATTGGAGAGCTGTTAATAGTGTAAAACATTGTGAGAAACAGCTTCCTCTGAAGTAACAAGTTTTGAGAAAGAGGTAATTTCTCACTCAAATAATAAAAGACTTTAGCTGAAACATTTTATTAGGCATCTGAAAGCACAAATAATTTGTGCAACAAGGGTGTTGTTTCTTTAGTTTTTCTCTTGCAACTGTGATGACCAATTGAGTCCAAATGTTCACAGATTTGTTATTTTATGAATATGGTGGGATACACCTTGTGAGAATTTGGGTCTTTGACAATTACCAAAGGTGTCCAGTGCCTTTTAGAGAAAGTAATACGAATAATAACCACTTCCGAAAAAAGAAACCGCAACTTTGTAAAAAGTAAAGTACTGTCAAGGATAGTAGTTTCATTCTATGATGCTAATCTTCAATTAAATAACATACAACCAGCATGAGAGAAACATTTCATAAAATTGATGAACATCCTGGTCTTACTTGTCTTCACCTAAGACGACCCCAAACTTGATATGTTCAATTCGCATCTTGGCTGGGTCGTACCAACCTGCCATCCTCCCTCCGGCAAATATATTCTCCATGTGTATGCTCTATAGCAGCAAAGATTCAAGTAAACAAACAAAATATTTACTATTATTCATACTTATCAATCCCTATTTGTAATTGTTGTTTGTAAAAATTGAACTGTGAAAACAGGTTTGTTTGTTTTTTGAAAAATATTTTAAAATAAAAGAGGTAAGCCTACACTACTAATTAATCCCTTTAAAGGTCTGAGGCCTAATTTTAGAAGACAAAAACTTACTTAGAAACTTCATTGTACATATCAGCATAAAAAAATGGAAAAACACCTTTTCCAAGCAATGACCATTACATAGCATTTTGGCTGGTCACCTATGCTAAGCCTGTGCTAAGATTTTGAGTTTAATAGACTTATAATAATAAAAATAATAATAATAATAATAATTATGAAGTTGGGGTAGGGGTTAATGAAAGTATCGGGAAACAAAGGTTCCTTAAACAGAAAGGAAACAGAGCAAAGCACAAGAGAGTGTCATAACAAAATATCCTGTAACAAAACTTACGTATAAATTAATGAAAGAAAGTGAAAGCAGGATGTAAAATTAGAAGTTAAAATCGAGATGATGCAATCATTGTTCATATGTGCGCTTGATGACATAAAAATCAAAGTTCATTTAGGCACGGTACAGATGTTCCAACACAAAGTTTAACATTATACTTTGACTACTGTGACTATCTTTCTAAGACTGGCTCCCTGTATACACTATGCCAGAGATAGTTCTAATACTAATTGTATGTCAAGGGGGACAGACTCTGTATTTGCTTCCCAGCCTTGGTTTGAGTACACTGAAAATGAAGAGCGAAAAGATGGTATGATAAATACAAAAAAAGTAGAATTCACTGTGCTATAATTAGTGATGATAACAAGCAATCAATCAATCAATCAATCAATCATTCAAAAAACATTATTTTCAATTATTGATATGAAAGCAATGAATATAAAGAGGATAAAGTAGATTGTGGAATAAATATAGGGCCAAATAAATATCAATAATACAAAGATCAGGATTCAATCAGTCAATCAATTAATCATCAATCAATCTATCAATCAACATTGTTTCCAATTCTAATCAATACAAATGCAATGAATAAAAAGAGAGTAAAGAAGAATAGGAAAAAGGGGCAATCAAATATCAATAAGACAAAGATAAAAATTCAATCAATCAATCAATCAATCAACATTTTCTTCAAAATCTAACCAATATGAATGCAATGGGTTGAATATAAAGACAAAGAAGAATAGGAAATAGGGACAAGCAAATATCGGTAAGACAAAGAGCAAAATTCAATCAATCAATCAATCGATCAATCAATCAACATTGTTTCCAATTCCAATCAATATGAATGCAATGAGTATAAAGAGGATTAAGTAAAATAGGAAATGGTGGAGGCAAGCAAATACAAATAAGACAAAGATCGGGATTCAATCAATAAATCAATTAATTATCAATCAATCAATCAGTCAATCAATCAATCAATCAATCAATCAATCAAATCAACATTGTTTCCAATTCCAATCAATGAATGCAATGAAAATAAAGATGGTAAAGTGGAATAGGAAATGGGGGCAAGAAAATAACATTTAAAGACAAATATTGCGATTAAATTAAATCGATCAATCAATCAATCAATCAATCAATCAATCAATCAATCAATCAGTCAACATGCTTCCAAATACAATCAATATAAATACAATGAATGTGAAGAGAGTTGAATAGGCAATTTGGGCAAGCAAATATAATTTAAAGATAAATATCGCGATTCAATCAACCAATCAATCAATTATATCAAATCAAAGAACAATCAATCAATAAAATAATACAAACAGCAATGCATTATAGTTTCAAATGCATTTTTAGTAATATTCATGGGCACTATACAAACAAACAATATCAAAGTTAAACAATTCTTCGTTCTGCAAAAAGAGACAGTGTGAATATAAGTACGTATGAGAGATTACAGGTCTCATATGACAACTTATGAATATAATTGACATAGCACAATTAAAATAAAATAGAATTGAAAGGACAGGAGGAAGAAAGTACACATCAATACAATAAATTGACAATGGATTGAAAATAAATATTTGCAGTTACATGTACCTTAACACCAACAAAACAGTGATGCATAGATTAAAGTTCATTTATCATCAAATGCATTCAATCAAAACTTGACAATAACGAACGCAAAAATATTATTGTAAATGTTTAAAACATAATGTCCAAAAGACACCTATTGCCCTCTGGCAAGCAGAGCCTTCCCCTTCCTACCCCCCCCCCCCCACACGGCTATCTTACCTGTCCCGCATCTATAACATACAGGATCCAGTCTGCCTTGTCTTCGAAAATCCTATATCTAATACAGGCCATGTCCGATGTGTCGTATGTGAACCCTCCGTCAGACTTGACCAACGTCAATGGCACTTTGCCGGCATCTGTGAACATGATTTTCCTCCCTTCATCCAGCTTTACAAAACCTGTGTCAATATCAACAAGAAAACAACATCCAAGGTTAATTGCGGTTTGCGGCGAGCACCGTGTTCATGCCGTGTTCAGGGCAAATGTGACATCATTCCTGCAGAGTGCTGTTGCCCAAAAGATTTTTCGGCAAACTCCGATAAGGGTATTTAAACTGCAAGCTGACATCAGCCAGTCTGTCACATACAAACATTGGTCTAGCGTCTACCATTATGAAGTGCACAAATCAAGAAATTGTGATTCAGTAACTAGACGACATAACTTATTCTAGTCATTGTGAAATCAGTGGTTAGCTTTGTAGGATTGGAACCCACAACCTTGTGATTGCAAGTTCTGCGGTCTAACCACTTGACTTGTATGTTCTGCTCACCATTGCTCTCCAGGGTCTCAACTGTTGATACCATCATGTCTTGGTAGAAAGACTCCCCACGGGGAATGAGGTTCTTGACGCCAAGTCGCTCATAGATCTCCTCAAAAGCTGCAAAGATCAAAATAATAATTCTGTTCATTCTTTCCTTGGCCTATAAGCTGTTAAGCACAACTGCTTAGCACAGACAAATCTTGCTTAGCAATCCAGCAATTGGATTGATGAGGTAAGCTGTCCTCAACAATACACCTAAGGCCAAACAAAATAATATATGTGTTTCCTATTACACCGGCCAAAAAATTTGGGTCGGTAGGGACGAAAACACATTTTATTTTGTTGAATTATTTTATTGCTTCAAAACTTAGGGTAGGAACCAATGTTAAAAATATTTTTGCCCTTGCATGTAAATTCAACGATGTCCAAGTTCGACTCGAAAATCTCTTAAAATGACACAGAAAATAAGCCCCAAAAAGCAACCGTTTCGAGGTCTGTAAATTTCACGTAACGCGAAAGCAGATTCTACGCCTGTAGTCGTTGTTACTTTGCGTGTGGCAACAAAATACAAGAAACATTGAACGCTAGAGGTCGTTTTGGAACAATGCAATACAGTGAGATAAAACGCCCTCTATTAGTAAAATCTACGCGAACCAGCAATAAACGCATTGAGACAAGACTCGACGTGTCACGTGGGAATTTTAGCGGGTTTCCAGGCGGCGCAAATGCGAGGGCGTAGCGCAGCTCGTCGGCGTACATCGCTCAATCAACATCTGTTGTGCAATCTCAAGATTGAGCAGCGCAATTAACAGATTGCTAGCATTACGAACTCGCACGTGTAAATGCATGCTGCGACCTCCCAACACACGCTACACACGTCGTCCGTCAGTCGTTGCAATACTAGTACTTGATCAACCATGGATCAACGACGTCTTTTCTCATAAGAAAATGTGTATTTTCTAATGCTTTATTTTAAATGTGAAAACGTTTTAGAAAAAAGGAAACATCAAATATAATAACGTTAAAATCGTGCGGTGGGAGTGGGAGCGGGGTTGTTTTATTTTATTTTGTCTGTAAATGTATAAAATTCCGTAGGGTCGGCGTGTTTTTCTAGGGTCGGTCGGGTAACCGGAAACACACATATTATTTTGTTTGGCCTAATCATCATCACTCACAAACACCTTTTTTTGTGATGTCAAAAAAATTAAATCTACTTATAAATACAAAAACAAATACAAAGCAAATCAAAGAACCATAAAACCAAAACAGAAACAACAAAGAAAGAGTTAAAAAAAGTTGATGATAGGAGGGCCACTAGACCAGCATTAAGAGAATCATGATTACCATCAAGGGGGAAAGGAGCATGCAAGATTATACATAGTAAGAAAATAAGGGAATCAACGTGTGGTGAAGAGGTTTTCAACTAGTGGTTTAAACCCGCGCCGAGGACTGGACTTGATCATTTTACAGAGACAAAGTCAACACACTTTGATTCCCATTCATAAATACCTTTTTAGTCAAAAAACATTAACACTTTTTGGTCAAAAGGTAAAATAAATGCAAAAATTATAATTGTTCAATTTCTTTCAACACAACACCCCCCAGCTATAGCCTTGCTCAAGGCAGTCAAATTATTTACTCCGAAAAAAGACCACCACTGTATAAAAACCCACCCGTATTCACTGTGCGTAACATCGCACGACACAATGCCCCAGTACACTATCCGCATGCGTCAGCCCTCAGGCCGTCAGCCTTGTAGGGTCTGTGTTGAAGCCACTGACCTCATTACTATAATAAGCGAAGAGTTCCCACGGTCAGCTCATTACCATAATGCCCGCGAAAGACGAGACATGTTTACATCACACACCACCACCACGGACGCTCAGCGAGCATGATAGGGTCCAAAGGTTGTGATAAGGGAAGTGCGTGACTGGACGTCAAAATGAATAATTCATTTGCCTCACATTTTTTTCCACTAGTGGAAATTATTTAATGAAACACATTAAACCCGGGTGTTACAGACCCGACAGGGCTGTTGGTCTGACGGCCTCCGCATGCGGTTAGTGGTACGAGTGCGGATGACTTGTGTGCACAGTAGTCGTACAATGTGACAGTGTGTATACGGGTGGGTCATGCGGTGTGATCGCACGCACCACGCACAGGGTATACGGATGGGTTTACAGCGGCGTCTTTTGGAGCGAATAATGCGACTGCCTTGAGCAAGGCTACTCCAGCTATAAAATGGTTAGGCCCACGGGTAAACAACTCCTTATAACGCGTATCGCGTGATGTGGCACAACTGTTTCAGCTGTTGCTCTCGACCAATAGGAATAAAAAAAATGTCTTATGTGCACAGGTGCAAGCGAGCGTGTCACGCCCATATTATAACACTTTTTACTGGTGTTATATCATCCGTTCAAACAACACCTCGTGATGCCCTCTCGACCAATCAGAATGGATCAATTGTCTTAGGTATTTATGATTTTTTTTTTACACAAGATAGTCGGACTTTTCTGGTCATAACTATACTGGCCCAACACTAAAACCAGTGGCATCAAGCCCAGGGTCCAGTGTAAAATTCAAGCCCTGAGAGTGCTTTGCTCTTTACTCGGGAGCTGTTACCTTTGAATGAGATGTCACAGATCATGGTCCATGCTTTGATGATGTCTGAATCTTTAGCTTGTAGCTTGACAACCAATGAGTAGGCACGCTTCTTGAACTCAGCATCCTCATCAAAGCGAACTTTAGACTCCTGAGATAGTTACAGGATGAAGAAAAACCAAGTCAACAAGACTGATCTTTGGAAATATGTGTTTACATCAATCTACACATCAACTCACACATTTTGTTTACGCGCGTATGTATGAACCAAACTTATGTGATGAAAAATAAAATAACTTTTTTTTTTAATGTTTTTATTGTTGTTATTATTGTTATTTATTTGGCTATTTTAAAAGGGCACTGGAAACTATTGGTAATTACTCAAAATAATTGTTTGGCATAAAAAATAACTTGGAGAGCCGTTTGATAGTTTAAAACATTGTGAGAATTGGCTCCCTTTGAAGTAGCAAAGTTTTCGAGAAAGAAGTTATTTTCCATGAATTTGATTTCAAGACCTCAGAATTAGATTTTGAAGTAACAAAATCAGGCATATGAAATCACACAACTCAGTGTGACAAGGGTGTTTTTTCTTTCATTATTATCTCCCAACTTTGACGACCAATTGAGTCAAAATGTTCACAAGATTATGTTGAGATACACCAAGTAAAAAAACTGGTCTTTGACAATTACCAAAGGTGTCCAGTGTCTTTAAAGGCAGTGGACACTATTGGTAAACACTCAAAATATTTACTAGCATAAAACCTTTCTTGGTGACGAGTAATGGGGTGAGGTTGATGGTATAAAACATTGTGAGAAACGGCTCCCTCTGAAGCAATGTAGTTTTCGAGAAAGAAGTAATTTTCCACGAATTTTATTTCAAGACCTCAGGTTTAAAACTTGAGGCCTCGAAATCATCTAAAGGCACACAAGTTCGTGTGACTAGGGTGTTTTTTTCTTTCATTATTATCTCGCAACTTCGATGACCGATTGAGCCCAAATTTTCACAGGTTTGTTATTTTATGCATATATGTTGAGATACACCAACTGTGAAGGCTAGTCTTTGATAATTACCAATAGTGTCCACTGCCTTTAATACAAGAAAACAATATACACAAAGTCAAAATAATATGAAGCAGAAGGTTTTCCTCCCACGACTAGAAAACTGGTAATTTCTTTATCATCTTCTCTACACTGTTGTATTCCGGCCTTGGTTAGAGTGCTTGTTGTTTTTGGCAAATCTTTCAAATAGAATAATACAGTACCTTGTAAAATGCCTGAAGATCGGAGATAGGGGGCGACTCAGTCAAGTAATTTGGGAAACGGTCCTGTAGATGGGCGATAAGCATCCCAAACTGGGTACCCCAGTCACCCAGATGGTTCACCTTCACGAGTTCATGACCTACAAGATAGAAAGGTGCCAACTCAATATCAAATCATTTTATAAGAGAGGCTTTGGAAGTCCAAAGACACACATATGGATACTGATCTGTCAACGATCAAATTTTGGAAGATTTCAAATGGTCAATCATCAGGAATATTTGTTTGGATTTTTGAATCATTTTATTAACTGGTATACCGTACTCACCTGCAAAAACCAGCAGTCGAGAGATGCTCTCACCAATGATGGTTGACCTTAGATGACCCACATGCATTTCCTTAGCAATATTTGGCGAGGACATGTCGATGACAACCCGTCGCTTGCCGCCAGTCTTTGGCGGCCTGACTCCCTTGTTTAGAATGTCACTGATCACTGTGGAAACAAAGGGACGTCTGATGTGGATATTGATGAAACCAGGGCCAGCAATGTCAACCTGAAAAAAATAATTGAAGAACAAGAAGGAATATTAAGGTAGCCAATAATATATGGCAAGGTTTGCCGTAACAACATGTAATGACTATCTCTAATGAGTTGGGGTGGTTCTGAAAACCACCGTTGGTTTAACTCGACGTTTTGATCAGTATGCTCTGATCCTCTTCTGGAGAGAAAAAAAAAAAGGAGAAAAAAAAAGACGATACTGATTGAAACTTCGAGTTTAACCAACGGTTCTTTTCAGAACCACTCCTACTCATTAGAGATAGTCATTACATGGTGTTACCGCAAACCTTTCTATATCGTATTTCCACCGTGCAAAGTTTCAAATCCTATGTAGCCAATAATGATATGCAGTGATGCTTTAGTTTTATTCATATCAATTATTCTGGTTGTGAAGCCAAGAACCCCAATGGAGAGACGACAAAACAGTTAGTTTCAGTTTTATAATATGTGGTGGAAACCCCATGTTATCAGTTAGTGACTGGAAAACCCAATCCACAAAGTGCCTCCAGGGGAATTCAAACTAGTATCCTAAAGGTGGAAGGCAAGGAAAGAAACCTTTTAAGGTTTAAGGTTCCGATTGGATGACAAATGCTACTCCAACTTTGAATTGGATGCTTATCCATCGAAGAGCCAGGATAATAAAAAAGAGGCTTAGTAGGAAGGTTCCGATTGGCGGAGGAAAAATTTTGAAAGGCTTCATTGGTTAAGATGACCATTGGAAACTCGCAGTTATGTACGTGCCACGCATAACTACCAGCCTACGATTGATTTTTCCTTTGTCATGCGTGAGGGCACTGTTTATGTGACGCCACAGTCGGTTTGAATTATCGGTTTGTGAAGACTTGTTAGATAACAGGCAGTTACGTCACTCAGTTAGCTGTCAGTGTTGAAATATTTAAGTGAAGCGGACTAAAAAAAATGGTCAAACATTTCACCGACAATTTTTCCTTTTTATTTCATCATTGTATTCCATTCTTGGTTAAATAAAAGCGTGAATAAAATCCAAAAGTTTCTCTGTTTTACAGATAAAGTTGCCAACATAATAAGTGTTTCCACAAACCTTTTCTATGATGTCACTAGGTGGCAAGCTCTTCACGACTTCCCTGGCAATTTCATTTGGTGAAGTCTTCTTTCCAATAGCTCTTAGTTGCTACATAGAGAGAGGGGTAGAGAGAAAATACAATAAAATACACTATGGGCATTTTCTTAAAAATATAAATAATTAGGTAATGATGAAATAAAACTCTACCAATGAATGGCATGTGGAATGTTAATTCGGAGGTCAAAATTCAAGTAAAAATCTTGTGAAAAGGCAACTTCTCTATAGTCTGAGGAATTCAAATTTACTTTGTAAATTGTGATCAACCAATTCATTGTACCAGACTTTATTCAAATCGGACTGCAAACTATGGCTTATTGGGCCCTGTTATTGATTATCAGCAATCATTTTAAGTCATTCTCCGTAACTTTCTTATCTTGTATAAGATTTGAGGGATTGCATG
Source organism: Asterias rubens (assembly GCF_902459465.1). NCBI lineage: Eukaryota > Metazoa > Echinodermata > Asteroidea > Forcipulatida > Asteriidae > Asterias > Asterias rubens. The sequence continues at coordinate 6,425,285 of NC_047069.1, read as the reverse complement.
GTGAGGTATCAATAAAATGTGGTTTGCAGTAACACTGTGTGCGTGTATCTTGCTGGTAGATTATATTCTTTTGAGAACTTGTCTTGCTGTTCAGAATTTTAGAGACTTCTCAGTTCTGAAAAGAACTGTCCTGCTTTACAAGTACTACCTTGGCAGAAGGAATGAAACTTTGTTACTTTACCTGAGCAATAGCCATAGCGCTGTTGCATTGGTAATCGCCAAAGCGATCATTCTTGCTGGATTCTACAGCAACTGACGGATTGGGAAGCTCTGGGAACGAAGCTTTGATTGCCGTGGCAAACACAGTCTCCAGCTTCTGGCTGATGTTGGTCATCACGTTGGCGTCATCTGAAGAAGCCTTAGCCGTGTTCTTTTCTTCTTCAGCAATGCTCTAAAGGCAAGGATGGAAACACACGTCAACTGAATAATTATTTCATTACTAAACTGGGGTTGGGATCTTTATTACAGGAGCAACACAAAGGCATTGGAGTGCTGCCCCTGGTCTTTACCTAAGTGCCCCATCAAAAGTGTCCCAGAAACTGGAAAACTTGAAGATTTTCCTACGGAAGAGCCCTTTGCCAATTGAAAATGGCCTTGCCCTTTCAAAGATGAAATTCCAGGTCTGAAAATTGAATAGGCTCCATCGTAGACCTGGGGTGTATTTCACAAAGAGTTAAGTCTACTCTTATCTCAAGTTAGTTACTCATCCTAACTTAGGAACAGCCATACGTTTGATGGCCACCAAGAATTACCTCCGTGGAGAAGCAGACCTGCCTTCAGAGCCCAATTCCATGTGTCTGCTTAAGCAAAAAAATTCCTTACCAATTTTCTGCTAAGCAGAAATGAGCAGGATACCAGTCACGAATTTTATGTGTGGCATAGTAGTTTGGCTGGTAACCTCATTTGCTGGTAAGCAAGGACACTATTGGTAATTACTTAAAATAACTGTTAGCATAAAAACTTATAGAGCAATGGAGAGCAATAAGCTGTTGATAGTATTAAACATTGTGAGAAACAGCTCCCTCTGAAGTAATTAGTGTTTGAGAAAGAAGTAATTTCTCACTAAAATATTTGAATTTAATTTAAGACCTGAGTTGAGGTTTTGATTTCAAGGCATCTGAAAGCATACAACTTGTCCAACAAGGGTGTCGTTTCCCCATTATTCTCTCGCAACTTGACAACCACTTGGGTTCAGATTTTCACAGGTTTGCTATTTCATGCTTATATGTTAAAACACACCAGGCGAGAAGAATGGTCTTTGACAATTACCAATAGTGTCCAATGCCTTTTAGCAGCTCTATGAAATTGGGACCAGATGTTTTACTCCAGTTTGTAAAATATATCAGCCTCTACATTTTTTTGTGACAGGGAAACAAATAAAGAAGTCAGATAATGTTTATATGGAGAGGTGATCATGTAAAACATCACCAAGGCTGAAAAAAACTCACCCTGAGTAGGTGTCCAAGACGATACTTGAGTTTCTGGTTCTCAACTTTGAGTTTCTCAACCTCCGGAGATAACTCAACCTCTCCATTTTGCAAAGCAAGAATTTCTTCTTTCAATTTTGCAATCTCAGCCTCCTACAAAAATTTAGATAAAACACAAGATATTTAATTTCATACCAAACTCAACTGAATCAAACAATGGGGGAATGTCACTTAGTATAAAAAATTATCGGATTGAAATATATGCAACAAGAAAATTGCAATACTATTACACAATATACATCAACAAAAACACACAAGGCATGGCAAAGAAACAAATTTGATAAAAAGACAATCAAACAGAGCTTGAAATCTGCAACTGAATCATAATTACACAGATATTGCGTAAAAAAGTAAGTACAATGGACACTGAAATGTTAACTTAAAAACAAAAGTAACAAAAGTGAAAATTGTAATATGAGCTCATTCAATAAGAGAGCATCTGACCAAGTCACTGGGGCTTTGTACTAATTTTTTACAATTCTGACATTGCATCTAGTACAAATATGTGAATGTCAGGGTTGTTTAAAATGAGAACAGAGCCTATATATTCAGTAGAAAGGCACCTTGGGATGAGCGAATTATTGAACCAGTTCTTTTTTGTCTGAAGTACAGAGGGAATATAACATCTGGAGGCAAGGTAATTGTTCAAATTTTGAAAAAAAATATTTCCCCTTCAAAAAAACATTTCCCCTTCGGAAGGAACTTGGGCGTAGAGCCAAGAAGCAGAGGGAGGGAGGGAGTCAAGCATATCGGTATTATTTACATGTACAGGGCCGGGGTGTATGTCCATTTATGGAGCTAGTTTTAAAGGAACGTTTCAGAATAGGTTAATACAAAGATTCTATTCATTTCCGTTTTGGCATCAATGCAATGCAAAATTTGTAATTGGTTTTTCACTATTCTCTTGTGACCCAGATGGCTGATTGATCTCGAACTACTTCAGGTTTGTCAGTTTATGTAAGTGGATGACAGCAAGTGTTTACACTGCCAGCATTTATTTGCTAGCAAAACCAATTTATGTAATTCCAAATGTAATCTTCCATTAGAAGGATAGAACTTCAAAGGCAATCTTAACTTTTTTTATTTACCATTTGATTGTTTTAATCAAATGTACTGTGTAGTTGTGTCTATTTAAATTAATCTCAGGAAATATCATTTCGCATGGCAGTGGCGTTTTTGAGATATCGCCGAAACTGCTTAGCGAATGTCCACGCAAGAAGAATAGTTTCTGTGAAATACACAATGTGTTGTTTAAAAAATTGTTGAATAGAGTAATGCGTTTGGATAATGGTAGTACTTTGAGGTGAAACCCTTCTCAAAATGCAATACTCTCCAAAGCTGATGTACTTCTTACCAAAAGATTCCATGTACATGTAGGAAGAATAGATAGAGAAGGTTTTATTGCCATTAGTTTTCAGAATCGTTACCAAACATGTAAAACAGACCCTTCATGAAAAGGCTATTAACATTATTAAATTAGTAAAATATTAAAAATAATTAATGTAATAATAAACGGCACTTATATAATAGAGCTTCACACAAAAGCTTTACAAAAATTAATAAATACAGAGGTAAGTTTTCAGCAGATGTTTGAGAAATTATCTTGTTTGGAGCAGTTCTCTGATGCTGTGCACGATGCAGCAACCAAATTTAAAGACTACTTCAGAGCACAACAAAAAAGGTCTAACCATCCATTGGCTTATTCTTATCTTACTAGAGTTAAGAATAAGCCCATGGATGGCCTTATTTTATTTTAAAAGGTAGAGATATCTTCTCAAATAAAATAAGGTGAATACTTCAATTAACACAACACACACCAGCCTGAACACAATAACCCCCATTAAAATGTCACTGACTAAACTGAAGGCGTAGAAACATGACAGCACACATCATGGGTCCTACTACTTGCCGTCAACTCGCCGTCAACTCACTTGCGCCGTCAACTCACCGTCAACTCCTCCAATATACATTTAAAATCCACAAAAGAAGCATAGAACTGTAAAGTATCAGCTCAAAGAGAATTCGCGTAATTTTTAGGTCATATTTCGGAATAAAAATTGAGTTTTTTTGTTGTGAAAAAATTATCTCGCAGCAGTTAAACCGTCGGCTGCCATCTTGCTTTTTCACATTGATTAGTCTTGGCCCAAGATGTCAATGATTGGTACTTTTTTTTTATCAACACAAAGTCGTTTTTGTGAATGAATTTTTACCGAAAACCATGAGAAATATGTAGTTTAGCCCAGACTTAACACTTCCGTGCCCCTTATATAGATTTTTCATGTAAATTTAATGAGTTGACGGCACGAAAATGAGTTGACGGCAAGTCGGCGAGTTGACGGCAAGTAGTAGGACTGCACATCATGATTCTTCCTCCGTTTCGGAAAAGTTTCCGTATGGCGCCACCACTTTTTCATTCGAAATAAAATAATATAGTATCTAATTTACCTGATTGATATATCCCTTTTTGTAAAAATGAGTGAAAAAGTGGTGGCGCCATACGGAAAGTTATCCCATGATTTTATGATTGTATGTCTTCCTTCCTTGCTTGCTTGACTGAGCTTGGGACAATTTATTTATTCAGAACACCCATGGTCTAATCACGGAGGTAGCTAACCATGGTCTAAACCGTCCGTCCAACCATGGAGGTAGGTCCAACTATACCAAACACAGAACAATTTATCGGTCCTACTACTTGCCGTCAACTCGCCGACTTGCCGTCAACTCGCCGTCAACTCATTTTCGTGCCGTCAACTCATTAAATTTACATGAAAAATCTATAAAAAGGGGGCACGGAAGTGTTAAGTCTGGGCTACATATTTCTCATGGTTTTCGGTACAAATTCATTCACAAAAACAACTTTGTGTTGATAAAAAAAAAGTACCAATCATTGACATCTTGGGCCAAGACTAATCATTGTGAAAAAGCAAGATGGCGGCCGACAGTTTTTTGGCTTCGAGAATTTTTTTTCACGAGAAAAAAAATCAATTTTTATTCCGAAATATGACCTAAAACTTACGCGAATGCTCTTTGAGCTGATACTTTACAGTTCTATGCTTCTTTTGTGAATTTTAAATGTATATTGGTGGAGTTGACGGCGAGTTGACGGCGCAAGTGAGTTGACGGCGAGTTGACGGCAAGTAGCTAGTAGGACCCCAATTTATACATCAAATTATATAAAAGACATTTTACAATTGTACACAACACTGAGAATGCAGCCAATTGCGCTAGTTTTGTGAAGAACGTTGCGTTGGCAGAATCTTTTCCTTTCCAGTTTTGTAAATTAAAATTGAAAGAATGTGAAGAATTACCTGCCGAGCAGCAACTTCCGCGTACTTGGTAACAACATCCGACATTGTTGTATTTGTAAGGTCACAAGTTGAAGTTCATTTGATGCCGAACCGAAAGCCAGCAGAGTCTGTACGTCTTGTTTTCACGGACGACAATTTGTATCATTTTTTTTCTGACGACATAAGTCACACAAAAACACGTGTACCCCCAACCCTTGACCTCAGTTTACCAAATTAACGGTCTCCTTATACAGCGCCCTCTAACGGAGGAGGAGGTCAGCCTAGACTGGTCCCTTATCTTTAACTGGTATCCGCAATGGTAAAGACATGCACAGGCCCAGTGGTTTTACTAGATGCAATGATTTCATTGGATAACGACAGTGACGTAAGCTTTTCATTATGCGTTATGATTGGTCCGATGTTTGATGGAGTTTACTACTGCAGCTTTTGCACACTTTCGATTGTCGTCTGCTCAGATCTAAAAAAAACAAAAGTGCAATTCCTGTGTGTGTGTTTTTTTACCGCTCAACCATGACCATGAGGCTGGCAATAATTTATAAATACTTACTGCTATACCCTTAGTGTGAATACAATTTAAATTCCACAGCCTAGAAAGGTCGCAAAGTTCACATCCTTGTTTCCTGCACTGCATCCTTAGGGAGTACTAGCTGTACAAATGTATCAATGTTTTTTGTGCTGCATTTTGTTCATAGAACTCTCTGTCATTACTCTGTGATTTATGGGCCTTCCTTGAAAACCATAAAATAGTACAGCTAACACAACATCTGATCATCTAAAACACACTGATCCAAAAACCAAAAAGGGATATTTTTTTTTTTTTTTTGGGGGGGGATACAAAATTGTGCAATCTTATGAGGAAGAAAACTCATGCTGATGTGTAAATTAAAACACAATATCTACAATTTGAGACAGAATGACGTTGAAATCAATTTATTTAGTCATCCACTCATATGTAAATCATGCATACAAATATAAAAAATCAACGGTACAGAATGTACACTTTATGCAATTGAAAAGGAGGTTTTGATGTCGGCACTATTTCAGAGAATTAGTAAGGATGCACTTCCCCAACCAACATTTGACAATGATTACACTGGCACTATGCATCCCTTCTTTTTAAAGCAATTTTTTTTTTTAAATAGCTGTTTACCCTTATATATAAGCAAAGGAAAATGCTGGCTAATCGCGGTTAGCACATGAGTGCTTGGCCCAATACCATAGCGCTGCTTAACGGTAAGCAAATTTTTCGTGCTTACTGTAGCAGAAAAATTTGCTATGGTATAAGCCTATTTCACAAGTTGGCAGACAAATTGGGCGGCCATAAGGCGTTTTTAACAATGGTTTGCATTGTGACGTCATTTAGTTTCGTTGCGGTGAGCACATGAAGGTAAGCATGCCTTTTCGTGTGCTTACGGTTAGCAGCGCTTTGAAATAGAAGTTGCACAGTAAGCACAAAATTGCCCGCTAAGCACGGCTATGAAATTATGGAGCTGCGTAACAAAGCAAATTTAGGTCAACGTGCATGCGCACCTAGAAATTATCTGGTTTCTCGAAAAATCATGGTGAAATCTGTCTATGCTTTTTAAACACACACTTTTCTGCTACAGAGTACGACAAACAGAGTACGGTAAACAGCTTTATGAAATTGGGCTCTAGCTGGGCCCAATATCATGGCTCAGTGTAACTTTAAGCACAGAATAGGCGCTTACGGAAGCAAGAAATTATGTGCATACTGCAAGCGTATGTCATGGGTTAGTGGCAAATTTTGGCTTCTGCGTGTGCATACTCCGCGTTACTAGGCATTCTACACTTACAAGGCTAGTGCAGAAATTCGGCGCTTGCACTTAATTGAGGAATCGTGATCGTAAGCGCATAATTCAGCGGTAAGCAGAGCCATGAAATTGGGCCCTGGTCGTGTCCATGACTCTGTGACTGTGCGTCAAGACGCAAGACCATGCTTGGAACAAGACGCATTTACTATTACTATTCACTCAACACACAATGAACATGATGAAATGAGTATTTATTTCCTGGTGTCATGTGTTTTCAGTAGGATAACAGGAAAATTGTTCACAATCAAAAACTAAATATTTTTGTTTCAAATCATCTATCCAATTTTTTAACAATAACACTTTCACTTCATGGTGTGTTGAAATTTTTAAAGTTTTGGTTTTACGTTGCGAGAGACAGCCCGCCATTAACAGTGCTTGTGCATGCACGACATTGGAGCAACGTCATATGTTTTCACACCTTTCATTGGTTGGTATTTTATTGAATATTCAGAAGTTAGTATGGCGTGCAAAGTAAATCAAAAATGTTATTCAATTAGTACTTAACAAATTTAATTACATTTTTGTCCTAAGGCATTATGGCTACTATATTAGAATCCAGAGATATCATAAGGCATGAAAGTAAAACACCCCACCCCCCCTCCCCCTTGATGCACTGACACTTCATAACAATCCGTTTCCCCCATTTCAGACCAGTCATGTTTGGTTTCAGGAGATAAGAAACCAATCTATGATATTTCCTCTTAAATGTAGACTTAATATTTATTAGTTTACGCTTATCAGAATTTATAACAGTTATGCAGTAAATAAATAAAACAAATTGTTGTCATTTTCACTTAAAATAGTTTAATATTTTCCCCACCACATTTGCGCACCATAGAACCCCAAATAGTAACCACCTCACGTGATCCATCTAGTGACTAAAGCAGAATGAAACTCAATCTATAGTAGTAAGGCCGTGTCCGAAACGACGACTTCGGCTACAGCTACGACTAGATCAGCGCGTCTACCAGTGTTGAAGAATAGGCAGACGCGCGCGATCTAGCCGTAGCTAGAGGTAGAAAAAAACACTCGGTAAAAAAAAAGGAAAAACCTAGGTACTTACCCAACAACCAGCACGCAACAGACACCGGTCGACCATGGAGCAATAGAGCAGAATTGACCACCTGTCATCACACAGCAATTGCAAGCACCCTGGCTCTCGATCCTACGAACCGGGTACTAAATTTTAGTTTAGTTAACGGTCCCCTTGTGTGTAGCGCCCTCCTAGGCATTGGGTTGTTTAGTTTGGTTAACGGTCCCCTTATATAGCGCCCTCCTAGGCATTGGGTGGTTAAGTCTAGTATTAATAATTGCACGTGCGCACTAGACCAGCATCACTAGAGGGCGCTATTTAATGTCACCGTTAATTAAATTACCTACTTAAGTTTATGTTATGAGTAAAGTTTACGTTATAATGAGTAACTAAGTAGGTTTATTAAGAAACCACGAACAGAGAGGGCTACTACTAGTTACGTGGACCTCTTATAAATAAAGTTAAGAAATGTGCACCCAATGTTTGGTTCTCGACCACAATTTGACAACATGTGCATAATAAACATTACGTACGGTTAGAGTGTCCGAAACGGTGAGTTCGGCTAGAGATACGACTATATCGCACGCATCTGCTTATTCTTCATCGCGTGCAGACGCGGTGATCTAGCCGTAGCTCAAGTCGAAGTCGCCGTTTCGGACACGGCCTAAATGCGTAGGATGGCGCTATATAATGAGACCGTTAACTAAACTAACCAATACAACATTATTTTTATACTTTATGGTTAAAAAGTGAAAACTTGAAAAATACGATGTGATTGTAAGTATGAAAAAAACGAAAATACTTTACCCGTTTGAAAAGTGCTTTTGCCCCAGCATGCTCAGGAAACTTGGAAAGTGTAGATCATTGTTTTGCATTAGTTCGTTGTCCCTGCCTCGTGCATCCATGGTTGTCCGATCGTGTTTACGCCAGTCGTCATTCATTGACAACTGCACCAGTATCGTGAGAATTTCCATTTGTTTTTGAAACTTTGATTGATATAGCGCGTGCAGGTGGCTTTTAAAATTGAAATCAATTTATACCAGTATCCTACTCTTACCAGTTTTCACGGTATTTTGCCTTTTTCTTTGAATTGGGAAATAAATAATGATGCGATATATCAAGACAACCGATATGCCCTCCTAATTAATTAAAACTTTATGGACATTGAAATTTTCACACCACACACCAGAATGCCCCAGAATGCTCAGCAGAATGTTCAGTAACATTAACAAGCATGATTTGATCATCGTAAATTGTGAATTGAATTAGTGTTTGATGAAACTTTTTCGGTGAGCAATTTTTGTTTTATATGGCCTCAACAATGACACATTTTTGTACCTTGTAGAAATGCCTAAAATACCAAACTTGTTGCATATTAAAGTTAGGCCTACAAGTTCAAATAACCAGTGGAGCCTTACGTGTTTCTAACTTTTGGTCAAGGCAGAGCAGACTCTTTGCTTGGCAAATAACACCAAATTTTATGTATCTATGGACTGTTTACATCACGCACAGAGAGGTAAAAGATTTGCCACGATTTTAGGGACACCTTGAAAACAGGACCTCCTTCCATGTACTTTTGTAGGCAAATACTAAAAGCGTATAGTATAGGAAGATTAACTAAAGAGCTTTATTAATACTAAAAAAGATTGCATTTGATTTTTGTTATGGATGTTTGATTCTGTTGTGTTTTAAATAAAGAACAAGACTTGTTTTCTATTTTATATTCCAGTGGATGCGTGCCTGAGGTACTTCAGTTGATGTTGCAGTGGGTCATCTCTGACCAACAATTCTGGGCAATTCTGTCATCATGACAACACAGCTATGTTTCAACCAGTCAGAGGCAGTCGAGCTCCATGGTCCCCATGGGCTGTACATCAAACCTATCGCCAAGCTCAACATCTCCGTAACGCTGCCGCAGATGAAGACAGAAGGGAAGTCCATCAGCAACTGGGAGGTCATGGAGAAGCTGAAGCGGATGGCCAAGCCTGATTCCTTCCTGGTCCTGAGAGTCAGCAAGAGCTCCCTGGAGTTCCTCCGCTTTGAGGCTGAGGTGGAAGCCAAAAGTCTTATCAAAGTCCTGATCCTTAGACTCGACGGGAAGGTCATCAAGCTCAGTGGATTCCCAGAGCCGCTCAAGGTCAGAGCAGCTGAGGCGAAGATAAACTTCCCCAACCGTCACGATTGGGACTCGTTCTTCCGCGATGCCAAAAACATGAATGAGAGCAATCACGGCGAGCGACCAGATACAATCAAACTGGAAGGCTTACCTTGCAAATGGTTTTCCTCAACGGCAGAGCCAGACAAACCCAGTGAGCTGATCATCAAGAAGATATTTGAGCTTTTCGGGGAGATAAGAAACGTGGATGTTCCAATGCTTGATCCGTACAGACATGAGTCTCAGGTCATCGGGGGAAACTTCAGAACGTTTTCATCCTTCAGTACGCTGACATTTGAAGTCTACGTTCAGTATAGCGAGTACATTGGATTTGTGAAGGCGATGGATGCTCTGAAGGGCATGAAGCTACTGAAGAAAGAAATGAGCTCGGAGGAAGGGAAGGAGGGCAAAGCCTATACAGCAGACATCAAGGTACTAGACCTTAGTCACCTTTACCAAGCACCAAGATTCCCCGTACAAATTCATGAGATCTAAAGCGAGGTTAACAGGGAAACAGTCTGGTTTCTTATTCGTTAACTATTCAGGGTGGCTCAGCGGTTTCTTTCCCTGCCTTACATCACAGTTGACCCAAGTTTGAATCCCCCTAAAATTAAACAGTATAATTGTCCTGCTCTTGCATTAAACGGTTGATGTTTTTTTTTTAACAGAACTCGGGAAAGTACTGAGTATGCATTGCCGTTGTACACATGGGGATAAGTACCAATAATTTTCATGCCTGTAAATTGCTGTACTGGTATGGTTAAATGGATTCAATAACTTTGCAATATTTTATCACCATCAAGTAAGCCACTTTTGGGGTCTGATACGACTGCCCTATCCCGGTCAACCTCAAGGCTAGCACTCCGGCCATTCCCAGCTCAGTTTCATCACAGAGTAATTCTTCATAGTAGTAGTAGTCTTATAGCGCACGTATCTACCAAACAAGGTACTCAAGGCGCCGAGTGTATACAAACTTTCAGAAAAATAGGTTATTGCAGTTATTAATTCCGAGACCCAATTATTTAGCACCTTATAAGGGTTTACAAGGCGCATACAGCAGCCACAGCCAGGAACACCGGGGCGAACCCCTTCTCTTTTCGAAAAGAGCACTGGGTTCTTTTACATGCGTCACACTCACACAACACATGGGACCAACGGCTTTACATCCCATCCGAAGGACGAAGCAATGGTTAAGTGTCTTGCTTAAGAACACAAGTGTCATGGCTGGGGATTCAAACCCACACTCTGCTGATCAGAAACACCAGAGTTTGAATTCGGTGCTCTTAACCGCTCGGCCACACACTTCCACTTTCATTACCCTCACGTAGCACATACTTGCCTACCCTTTGCCTTACAATACCTGCTGTGATTAAATTTTTGAAATAAATGTGTTAAAAAAAATTGAATCTTCCACTTATTTTATACATACATTTTTCACTTCAGGTTGATTTCGACAAAACTCGTCACATGAGTGCCAAAGCCATCCGGAAACGAGAGAAAGAAAGAACGAGACTGATTGAACTTGAGAAAGCCAGAGAAGACCAGAAACGCTTAGAAAGAGAAGAGGAAGAAAAGAAACTGGAAGACGAAAGGTAAAGAAGACTACTCCTAGACGGGGTTTTGTGTTCACACCACGTAGAAATCTCTTTTGAGTAGTGTTGGTTCTGAAAAGAACGAGTGGTTGACAACTCAAAGTTTCAATTAGCATGCTTTGACTGATCGTCTTCAGGATAATTAAGACGATCAGAAGACAATGAGAGCAAATTTACAAGAAATTCAAATTTACCTTTTGATGATTGACAATGCGTTTTAGAAGACCAAACCATTCTTTTCACATATGATTTGAGGCATTGCATTGGAGGTATTTTGGTTTGCGGTAACACCATGTGTGTATACTACTTGCCAGGAAGAGTTTGTTCTTTAGAGAACTTGCCTTGCTCTATATTCTACTACTGCGGAGTAGATTTTATTGGGTTTTCGGGAGACTTCTCAGTTCTGAAAAGAACTGTCCTGCTTATTAACTACTGCTTGGGTGGAAAAACGGCTGGGACTACTACTTTAGCTTAGTTGAAGGATTGTTAACTCAACTGCACTGCCACGGAGTGAGTTTTTAAAATTGGTCTAAATGTTTAGACAAGCTTGCTCCAGTCATCGTCAGGAGACATTCTCTTCATCCTGTGTTAAATTGTGATGATCTGAATATCTTTAAGTGTACTTCTAATAACTAAGTTTGTTTGTATTTGACATCTTGGATTTTCCTTCTAGGAGGAGGAAAGAGCAGGAGGAGTTGTACAAGAAGCAGCGCAAACAGGCCAAGCTGACACGGCGCGAGGAACGGAGGCAGCAAAGAGAAAAGAAACGAAGACGAATTCAAGAGGAGAAGAAGAGAATCAAACAGGAGGCAGAGTTGCAGCGTCGGATAGCGCTGGAGGAACGCAAGCTTCTCATAGCACTCAGGCAGCTAGAGTCAATCAGGTTGCTGACTGAGCTTCTTGAGAGAGTCAAGGTATGTTATGCCAAGCGCACCGCTGAACAGGGCAATAATAATTGTAATAATAGTCGGTTTTTATGTAGCAGCTTTACACACCCGAAGGGCGTCTCAAAGCGCTTCCAACATTGTAACCCCTGTTTACTGGGAAATGTACAGCAAATAAACGCTACCAAGCTTAATCAATCACAAGAATCATCTCTGCCCTCACAGGTAACCAGTTACCCCTGGGTTAGAGAGAGGAATAATTCAGTGTCTTGCTCAGGGACACGAGTGTAACGACTGGGACTCGATTAGAAACACCAGGGCTTGAGTTCGGTGTTCTTATCCGCTCAACCACAACATACCGCATTCAAATCTCCACTAACTGTACTTCTTTAATTCCTAATCATTATTCTTTTAGGTTGTGAGACAGCAAGAGGAGGTTCAGCAGCGTCTTGAGGAGCTAGAGAGAGAAAGACTGAGACAACTCGAAGAGGAGAAGCAACGGAAGGAGGAAGAAGAGAAGATGAAGTTGAAGGAGGAGGCGAGAAAGAGGCGAGAGCTGAGACGCCGAGAGGCGCACCTCAAGCAGAGACTGACAAAGAACCTCAAGACTCGAGAGGAACAGGAGCAGGAGAAGAAGAGAGAAGGCCTCAGGCAGAAAATTAGAGGCAGATCTAGGCTTAAGTCTGCCGTCATTCAGGACACAAAGTTTCGTCTCGATGACTACGAGGAGTATGATCGGAGAAAGAGAGAGAAGAATAAGAAGCCTAAGATAAGATCTGCTGTGGTGTACAAGACGAGGTAGCATCACCTGCATGTGTTGAGCGAGACTGCGTTTCATCACAGAGAGATAGTTTAAGATAAGGGACTAAGATAAAATCTGTTGTGAAGTACAAGACAAGGTAGCATCATGAGCGAGACTAATGTTTTATCACATAGAGATAAAGGACTAAGATTAAGGTCAGGTCTGCTGTGGGAAAAATTTGCTTAGCATGAAATTTCTTCCTTGATAAAAACAAGGTCACCAACCAAATTTTAATTTGTTGCATATTGCTTGTTACTGGCATTCAGCTGTTGTTTGCTTATCCTGAAAATCACATGGAAATTTGGTTGGTAATCCTGTTTTTATTAAGGAAGAAATTTTATGCTAAGCAAATTTTTTGCTTACAGGCTTTATGAAATTGGGCCGTGGTGTTTGAGTCAAGATAGCATTGTTGTTATGATTTCAATGCAACCTTGATGGTGTTTATCACAGGGAGAAAGATAAACACTCTTTTGTGTTAGAGATAGCAACCTCTTTAGCTGTAAATGACACTGATGTTATGACTTTCTAACAAGAGAATAGACCTTGTAAGCACATCATGTCGTATCAGTTGGGCACCCTCACGTAGAGGTGAAAAAACAGCTGTTCATTGCCCAAACCTGTGCACTGCGCGTACAAATCTGTGGTTTTGATTGTTTCGTCATCGTTTCACCTCTAAGATGGCGGCTGGATGATGCCAATGCATTATAGAGAGAAGTTGACTGGAAAGCATGTTTGTCTTTATCGTGAACTGGTGCCATTTTTCCATCTTTTTAAAAGTTTTTTTTTAATAAGTCTGAAGTTTGCAAGCAAGACATATTTTATTTGGTTACAACTTCAAAGCCAAAGATTACCAGTCGTGGAGATGAATATAAATCTGATAGTTGTGCTGGAGCTTAATTTGTTAGTTATCTACTTCATTGGTTCTTAAATAATAATATGAGGATTTGAAAAAAATGCTTTCTATTATAAACTTGAAGAAGAAAAAAAAAATGTGCTTCCTTTTTTTTACGGTTCAGATACAAGTAGCGACAAAATGGTTCTTTTTAATTTGTTAAGCACAAAAAACTAACCTAGCAAAAAGCAGGTTACTATCCAAAATTATTGCTTAGCAAATTACGTTACGAAGTAATGTTAAAAAATGCTGGACAGCTTTTTGCATTGGGGCAATCAATCCAATTCAAGAGACATGTTGCTTTCTGATTAAAATTGAACTAAAAAGATCCACACAAATATCCCTCCAATCACCGTCCACCATTTTGTGGAGTCAAACATTTGGTTCAGCAATATGGCAGACCGTGTAATAGTTCACAAAGTATAAAGAAAACCATACAATGTTCGGGTACATTTGCATAATTCACTGTATTCTACTTTTTTCCAACCCTATTCATTTCATAATAAATGCTTTTTATAGCCGGAGCGCCTAATACAAAGGCAACATGTCCCTTTAAGTTTACTCTTTTCTTTAAAAAGAAAATGGAAAAAAATTGATTGAAATGTCTTCCTATGTTACCATTGAAACTTAATACAAGTACTTATACTACTCTACAGCAGCTGTGAAAGTTTTTGAAACAAGAAAGTTCAAGGTGTGTTTTAGTGTGTAGAAAAAGAAAATTGTCGCACATAATTTATCTTAAATGCAAGAAAGACATATGATTCTGTAAGGCTTTTTCCCCGTAGTGTGGGGCTCGAATACCCACTGGACCACCAAGAGTCCAGTATCAAAAGCATTGGGCCAGTGTTTTTCTAAACATAGTACTTTCAAGACTGACTAATTCCCCTTAAGCCATTGGACACTTTCGGAACAGATTTTATTTTTTAAGTTCACAGATTTACAAATAACTTACAGGGTTTACAGAAGGTAATGGTGAAAGACTTTCCTGGAAATATTATTCCATGAAATGCTTTACTTTTTGAGAAAACATTAAAACAATATCAATTCTCGATATCGAAAATTACGGATTTATAGTAAACACATGTCATGACCCACGAAATGTGCGGAAACAAGGGTGGGTTTTCCCGATATTTTCTCCCGACTCCGATGACAGATTGGGCCTAATTTTCACAGGTTTGTTATTTTATATAGAAATTGTGATACACGAAGTGTGGGCCTTTGGACAATACTGTTTACCGAAAGTGTCCAATGGCTTTAAAATGTATGCTTTTGCTATGCATAAACATCCACGTAGGTTACAAGCTAGAATACATACAGTTATCAGTGCTGTTAATTTGTTTGCCTAGAGCCACGAATCTTACTACTGAAGGCGCTTTATTCAAACTTGCCAGAGTACACAATAAACAGTACCCAGTGCTCCTTTTATAAATGTGCTCAGTCAGAATCCTTCATTTCTTTTGTTGGGGGGGGGGGGGGGGGTTGGGGGATGGGGGGGATGGTGGTGGTGGTGTGTTTGAAGTAAACTACTTGTTATGGAGCTCCATTGTTATAACATGAAATATTCCACTTGCACTAAAGTGCCCCCCTTCTTATAATGCTCCAATAGAACTACGCCCCCCCCAGTAGCCCCCCCCCCCTAAAATGCTCTAGTAAAATTCCTGTGCTTCTGAGCACACAGTGAACAAAATGGGGAGAGGGGTGTACACCATGAACGAAATCAAGCACCAAATGTCCCTTATGGGAGCCAGTTTGGCAACGACATTGGACATCTCATTTATTAAGATTTTTCCACTGTATGTTTATAATGTGAACAGTTTTAGAATGGCTCTTTTGGTCGGGTCGGTCATGTTGATTGACATGCTTATATAAGAGAGTCACAGAACTCGGGGAAAGTACTGAGTATACAGTGCTAACACACATCAGTGTATGGGTAAAAAAAAAATTAATATTCTTTACTCCCGATGCAAAATCTCTTGTATCGTTGCGGTACCCGGCCGCTGCCAAAACATAGGATTCGAACTGCCTCTAGCTACCCGGCAATCTCGGTAGTCTAGTTGGTAAGACACTGCTCTAGAAATGTAAGGGTTGTGGGTTCGAATCCCACCCGAGTTATATGCCTGTGATATTTGTTCACAGGACTTGGGAAAGTACTGAGTATACAGTGCTAACACACATCGGTGTGCGGGTAAAAACCAAAATTGACATGCTTATAATTAGACCCCGACATTTCAAAAGTGTAGCGTGCACAGGCATACACCCTGCTTACAAAGAGAGACAAAAGGTACTGGAACGCATGCTCCAAATCTCCATGGGTATAGGATTCCAGACCTTTACCCTCTGTTGTTGTAAAAAAAATTAGCATTACCAGAGATACATTATGTAGGCTGCCACCCTTGTTTATTTTGGCATATGGGAGGCAAGGCTTAGTTTATAGTATGAAGCTTTAGCTGATTGATGGCCATGACTTTCGGCTATTAAGGTTTGGACCGTAATAGAGCCTGACTCGGAAGGACTGGAGCAAGTCTACTTGTCTGGATTAAATCAGCTAGTTTTGAACTAGCCCTGGCGGCCTTACACTTTTGTATTCTGTATCTGTGTACAGAGAAAGAGTCCTATATAGATAGGGCTATCTTTGGACCAGTTGTTTGTGTGATACAGATATCTCTTCAGTAAATCATGTTGCAATGGCGGCAACAACATTCACAAAATTTATGTCACTAATCGAAACTGAAGTTTGGCTGATTTACTTTGAAGATGTTCTTTAGTTCCTCAAAAGAGAATCCCCAAAACCAGTTAACTTAATTTTGTAACTTTGCAGGTCATTCTTTGTGTATGACGATATTCTCAAATTTTTAATTTGGTTTTGCGGAAAAGTTCTAAAAAATTAACACAGCGCAGAGGGCAAAGTCAGTCGTGAAGCGGTAAAAAGATTCACATTTTATTTCCAAAAACAAGGCTTTAGCAGAGATTCCAACATTTGCATGTTGCAGTCAGGGAGATTTTGTCCACCAAACGAGGAGATATCTAGATAATAATACCGAAGTCTTATATAGCGCACGTATCTACCAAACAAGGTACTCGAGGCACTGAGTATATACAAACTTTCAGAAAAATAGGTTATTGCAGTTATTAATTCCGAGACCCAATTATTTAGCACCTTATAATGGTTTACAAGGTGCTACAGCACGTTAAGCAGCCACAGCTAGGAACACCGGGGCGAATCCCTTCTCTTTTATTTAAGTGCAGTCTTTTTTTGTTTTTTTACATGCGTTACACAACACATGGGACCAACGGCTTTACGTCCCATCCGAAGGGCGAAGCAATGGTTAGGTGTCTTGCTTAAGGACACAAGTGTCACGGCTGGGGATTTGAACCCACACTCTGTTGATCAGAAACACCAGAGTTAGAGTTCGGTGCTCTTAACTTCCGACACTTCTGATTTACATAAAAAAAGCAGGGAAATAGTTTCCATACTCAGGTAAATTTTCAAATTTGTTCATCAGACATGGACAGATTGTTGATTTTCAGGGAAACTTTATGCGGATTAAAGTCATGACAAGAAATTACGTTAAAATGTTTACCCCGAGTCTGGTAAGAAAAATGTAAAACCAAAATTGAAATTCTTTTTTCTCAATGTAAATTTAACATCTATGAGATATCTTTGGTTCAAATAAAAACATGTTTAAATTTTTAATTTTATAGAAAGCTTTTTCTATTTAGATTCTGCTGTTGATTTCACTAAACTCCTCCTAACTTAGGATCAATCTTAAGACGCATCGACTCGTTCTAACTCGAGATAGGATTACTCCTAGCATTTCAGGAAATCGGCTGCTGGCCTTGTAAAATAAAATTATAGTCTGGTTATTCATTTGAACTTCAAGCCCTGCTGTGTGGAGTTTACCCTAAATTTGAGTACTGTTAATTAAAGGAACACATTGCCTTGGATAGGTCGAGTTGTTCTTTGAAAAGCATTTGTAACCGTTTGTATAAAATGCAATGGTTAGAAAAATGATTTAAAAGTAGAATACAATGATCCACACAAATTTGCCTCGAAATTGCGTGGTTTTCCTTTTACCTCTAACACGACTAACACGGTCGGCCATTTATGGGAGTCAATAAATTTATTGACTCGCATAAATGGCGGCCATTTATGGGAGTCAATAAATTTATTGACTCCCATAAATGGCCATTTATGTGAGTCAATAAATTTATTGACTCCCATAAATGGCCGACCTTGTTAGTCGACGAGGTAAAAGGAAAACCACGCAATTTTGAATGATACTTGTGTGGATTATTATATTCTACTTTTAAAATATCTTTCTTACCATATGCATTTTATAACAAAAGGTTAGAAACGCTTTTCAAAGACCAACTCGACCGATCCAAGGCAGCGTGTTCTTTTAAGCCTGGGTGAGAAGTGAAATTTACTTCTCGACTAATCGCGCCTCAAATAGACACCCTCAACACTATTCACAACTTATTTATAATTTCCAAGATGCATAATATAGTTGCCGCCGACACCATCAGGACAAACTATTTTTGTATTAAACTAGAGGCACGACTTACCGCGTAGTTGAAAAACGGTAGTTATGACTCGACTAAGCGATCAGTAGTTGCGACTTAGACACAAGTTAAACAGGCTTACTGTTGAACACAAACTATTCACACCAAATACATAAGAAAAGCACCACATTTCATTTATGATTCATCAAAATTAAATGTTTATTATATCGCTAGTGAATTATGGACAGCCATTGTAGGATTACTTTTCTCGCTTGTTAATATCATATCAACTAATGTTTTTTTAGTTATCATTATCGTTAAGTCTTAAAAGTAAGTTTTGTACAGAAACGAAAAAACAAAAATGTGGAACCGAAAACCATAAACATTATTGGACTCTTATCAATACACTCTTAATCTTATGAAGACAATAAAATATTCAGATAGCTTTTGCGAGGATAAATGTTGCCGATTAACATCAAAAACAAAACGAAATCTTTTTCTACTATTCTACCGATTCAAAATAAAGAAACAAGAGAGAAAACTACGACTATATGATATGTACACACAGCTTAATAAAAGGTAGTCAAAATTATCCAGTAAAAGTTTAACCATATATTGGTTTATATGTTTCACCATTTTATATTCAACCAACCCTGGTTCACGTGGACAAAAAGTTAACAGTTGAAGAATAACAAATTATTTAATATCAGCGTTTGAAATGTTCGTGCAATCTTGGGTCTTGTGATCTTGACCTTGTAAAATAGATTTAAGCAACCTAGTGAGCTTAACCAATTGCATTTCAACTTAAATTTCCGTTCTTTATTTGATTATTTTCCACTCTGTTTACAGAACTCTGATTCAGTTCATATAATCCCCCAATCAAGACAGTATACAATTACACCAACAACGAACAAGGCCCAATCTTATAGAGCTGCTCAAGCACAAAAAAGTAGCTTAGCACAACAAATTTTGCTCACCAGAACAGGGGTTACAAGCCAAAACACCAACATTGTGACTTGTATCCTGCTCATTTCTGCTAAGAAGACCGAACTAGAAATTTATGTTTACAGATTTGAAGCAGAGCTGCCAACATTTGCATCTTGCAATCACAGAGATTTTGTCCAACAATCGGGAGAGATTTAGAATTACAGTGAACATCACATGGACAAAGTACCCATCTTCAGGGAAATTTGCAAACCTGTACTTAACTTAATGACACTGGTCACTATTAGTAATTGTCAAAGACCAGTCTTCTCACTTGGTGTATTTCAACATATGCGTAAAATAACAAACCTGTGAAAATTTGAGTCAACTGGTCGTCAAAGTTGCGAGATAATAATGAAAGAAAAAAATACCCTTGTTACATGAAGTCATGTGCTTTCAGATGCTTGATTTTGAGACCTCAAGTTCTAAATCTGAGGTCTCAAAACCAAATTCGTGAAAAATTACGTCTTTCTCAAAAACTACATTAGTTCAGAGGGAGCCATTTCTCACAATGTTTTCAACTTACAACTCCCCATTACTTGTTACCAAGTAAGGTTTTATGCTAATATTTATTATGAGTAATTACCAATAGTGTCCACTACCTTTAAGGATGCGTCACAGAAAGCAGTTAGCTGCTCATACCATAGGATAGATTAATTTCAAGCGAAAATCTGAGCCTAGAGTAAACGAACAAGCAATTTATGCAACCGCCCTGTCTAGGTATGTTCACTCCCAAAATGGCACAACATCTGTAGACGTTAGCCGTGGGTGACAGCATTGCAAGAGATCAATTGAAACACAAGTACTTTAACAACTTTGAGATCAATCGGTCTATTTCTTTTAAAAACAAAACTTCAATTATTAACGCTTTATACATATGTCCTGTTTATTGTTTTTCTTATTACTTCAAATAAAATAAAATGTGCTTGTGAATTTTATAAAATGGCAAAACTAAGCATGCATAAAAAAAAACAGAACTTGGCAGAACACTCAAATCTTTTTCATAAAGATTTCTTCTTTTTTTTTTCTTCTTTTTTTTGCTGGAAATTGGTAAAGGAAATTAACTTCGGTACCACTTTTAAAACAATCTGCAGCAAAAAAGGACATTTAAAATAACCACAATTTTACATAGAATTGAACAGGGTTGCAAATGAAATGCTTTATGAATTAAACAAAGCACCAAATTTTGGCTTATGTTCATTTCGCTCTCATCTACATAAATTTTCCTTGTTTTTATTTTTTTCAACTCTTTTTGTTTGTTTGTCCTTTACAGAAATAAAACGAGAAAGCAGAAATATTAAGAAGTAATAAATCACCATAAAGTAAACTCCGAATACTTGAAATGAGTACATACTTGTAATTAAAGAGAAATTGAAAAGCTGGGTGTTGTTTTTTTCTTTCAAAAATAGATTTTGTTTTTAAGAGATCCACATTTGCAAAAAGGTGAGTGATTCTCAAACATTGTATTTACATGAAAATTTGGATAACTCTGACGTTTCTTGCATAATAAGTCGCAAACTTCAACAGTTGCAGATGAATAAAACACAGAAGAGAAACACTGCACAAAGCTACCCGAAGAAAGAAAAAAAAATTAAAATCCCACCAAACCCCAAACAGCATTAAAACACCCAACGTTTGATTGTATACTCCATTAAACAATAACGACTGTTTAACAATCATTTTTTTTTTTACCATTAGTTTTTGTCTATTGTTAATCATAAATTATGGGGCGATTTTTGTCCCCTGAATAAAATTCAAACAACCCAACCGACGACATGAAACTTCATTCCGCTAAGGGTTGCATTTATATATATATATGTACAAGTAAGAAATTAAAACGAGTGCTCAGCTTGTCCAAACTTACAAAAAAGAAAACCATGAATGGAAAACTACGCTTTTTTTCTACCAAAGCTAAACTACTTTCATCCAAAAATGTACAAGAGCAACAAGAGGTGTTTTTGAAAGATTAGAGTTACACCATGAAAAGGAATCAAAACTTTTACAAAGAAGACTCTAAGGAGATCCCACTCTAGCGAGATCCCCATCCCCCTCGGTGAAAGTGAGATCCACATCCCACTCAGTGGTTGTGAGATCTTTATCCCATTTAAGGATGAGATCCTAATCCCACTAAAGGATAGTGGGATCCTAATCCCACCCGGTGATAGTGAGATCTTAATCCCATTCAGTGCAAGTGAGATCTTAATCCCATTCAGTGAAAAGGAGTTCCTAATCCCACTCGGTGATATTGAGATCCTAATCCCACATAAGGCGAGATCTTAATCCCCTCAGTGGAAGTGAGATCCCATTCCTACTCAGTGATAGTGGTATCCTAATCCCACTCAGTGATAGCAAGACTTCAACCCCAATTAAGAATAGTGAGATCCTTATCCCATTCAAGGATACCGAGATCCTAATCCCCTCAGTGGAAGTGAGATCCCATTCCTACTCAGTGATAGTGGGATCTTAATCACACTCAATGATAGCGAGATCCTTATCCCATTCAAGGATACTGAGATCATAATCCCGCTTAAGGATAAGGGGATCCTAATCACACTCGGTACAAACGAGATCTTAATCCCACTCAGTGAAAGTGAGATCCAAATCCTACTCAGTGATAGTGAGATCCCAATGCCACTCAGGGATAGTGGGATCCTAATCCCACTCAGTGATAACGAGATCTCAACCCCAATTAAGAATAGTGAGATCCTTATCCCATTCAAGGATACTGAGATCCTAATCCCACTTAAGGATAAGGGGATCCTAATCCCACTCGGTAAAAGCGAGATCTTAATCCCACTCAGAGAATGTGAGACCCTCATCCTTTTTTGGGATAGTGAGATCCTAACCCCTCAAGTGGATAGTGGGATCCTAATCCCCCTTGGGATAGTAATATCCAAATCCACCTTATAGTAATAGTGAATACTGATCAAGGTGATTAACAATGCCCTATTCTCACTGGGTAATTGTGATATCTCAATGCCCCTCAGCAATAACCAGATCCCACTTGGCATTAGATCCCTCAATCTGATTCAGCGATGGTCGGCTCCTATCCCTAGTCCATCTCAGCAATAGTGATCACCTAATCCAAAAGTCACTCGGCGTTAAGCACCTTATCCTACTCAGCGATGAGATCTAACTATCACTCAGCAAATAGACAGCAAGTTCCCAATCCCATACATCCATCATAAATCCCAATTGCAATCATCTAGAGATCCAAATTCCCCTAAACTCAGTCCCATTCCACTGGAATGATCCTAATTCCACTCATCGACAGGATGATTTCCCACAAATCAAGAACCTACTTTTGAATTCCTCACTCTGGGACAAAACACACGTTCCTAACTCAAGACTTGACCCCTGACCCCCTCATGGGAAGCTTTTCTGAATCCAACACACAACACTGGCATGCCTGGCATCATGCAATGTATAATGGCTGTGCCGTACCAATTCAAGCAAAACAATTCAAGCAAAACCTTCTAGTGGATTTTGATGCATTCGGGAGTGACCTCAAGGCCCTTTCACAATCAAATTCTTTTTTCCACGAAGGTAAAAATAACTTCTGCTAATAAAACACCTTTAACAAGGCCACTAATTTTAGGGAATCTTAGCATGTATAGCTCATAGACTCCTCCAATCACAATTACTAATGGGATAGTCAAACCTGAAAGCACCAGTCTCAAGTTGTAGATTTTACGAGGTGTAGAACAAACAAAAGGTCTATCTGAGCTTACAATTTAGTACATTTTTTCAGCAACAGATCAGCTCCATTTAACATCACTGCTGATTGGCTGGAATTGAAATTTGCAAGAGAACATCGACCAATCAACATGACTGTTATTTCAATCCTTTAACTGATAAACCCAAAGGTTTGATTGGCCAAACTGTTCTCAATATGAGATCAACTCCATACACCAATCTGCTTATTGGCTGGGATTAAAATTGACAGGAGTACATCGACCAATCATCATGACCGTTGTTTCAATCCTTTAACTGATAAAATCAAAGGTTTGATTGGCCAAACTGTTCTCAATATGAGATCAACTCCATACAACAATCTGCTGATTGGCTGGGATTGAAATTGACAGGAGCACATCGACCAATCATCATGACTGTTATTTCAATCCTTTTCTGAAAACCCGAAAGGTTTGATCGTCGTTAATTGAAACCAGTTAATAATGGACCACAGTGCACCATGTTGTGCTCAGTGCTCATTACTTGTCGATTGCGAATCCATACATTTTAAATCATACTTTTTAAAAACAAACTCCAACCCAAAAGTAAACTGGATAATACTTTTTTCATAAACCAAAAAAATGTGTTTAAAGAATACGATCTATTTAAATATCAACTTTCAGAACAGAAATAACACTATTTTTTGTTATTGATGTATGCGTAAATAATAATATAATTTTTTTATGATAAATAACGAAGGGGAAATGTATATATTTAAAATCATTGCAAAACCTTACAACATCAGAGTCATAAGTAAATCCATTTCTATTTGCCTGGATTGTTTTTGTTTTTAAATATAATTTCTGCTTTTACATTTTTTTTATACTTTTTTTTTTTAAAGGTGGAGATAGCAATTATTGAGATAAACGAACCAAAATTTACACCAATAGTTTTGAATCATATCAAAAATGTAAACATGTACTTGAGGAGGGGGACACTTTCAAAGAAACAGTTTAAATTAAAAGTCACTTTAAGATTACCTGCAAAGCTCTGAACGACAAAGAGAAAGATTAAAATAACAAAAATCTCTTCAAAATACAGGGGTACTTCCGTTATGAAATAGGCCGTCAACAAATTTAAAACTTATTGCAATTGATAGACACTCGATTCAGGGTGGCTAGTCAGCAACAAGGCTGCCAGGGTTTGGCAATATTTGACAGCAGTCAATACTTGCGCTGACCCGCCTCAACCCCTCCCTCTACCATCAGTTCCTTGGTTTACTGCGAAACCAAAAAGTCCGTTCTTAAAAAACGACACCATCTACGTCCAGACGACAGGTCGTTAAGCTGAAGGTTTCGGTTACGTTCACACAAACACACATACTTTGTGAAACATAGCATGGCTTGCAGCTGATTCCGTAATTCGGCAGCAAAACTTGCTGTATCACATTGTGATACGACGAGGGCTATAAAACATTTTATCATCGTTATCTCTTTCCAACAATTTGTACCATTGGAAAGTGGGACACCACACTGTCGGCAGCAGTCAATTGCATAGAGCTCCTTAGTAGTATAGTATCCCAACTCTTAAAGCTGACTGGCCTGGCATTAGTCATGGATATCTGGCTATATTTCCCCACTCAGCCAGCACCACGCTCAGTGGCTACTGATGCACTAATCAATAACGAAACTGTTTCCCACCATTATTATCAGATAACACTTGTTTCAAGGCAGCCTCAAAGCAACATCAACAGCACCTGCCTTGTGGACTTGACATTTAAGAAGTCGACAAGCAGTTGGTTTTCTCTGGATACACCGCAGCCAAGGAATAAACCAAGACAATTTGTGAGAATTGAAATCAAAAGAAACCGGAGCACTTCACCTATCAACACCGAACAATTCCTTGGCCCAAGGAATTACCTTTCTCAGTATTTATACACATTTCCTCCTGCTGCCCTTTGCACAAGTATAAACCTCTTGCATGATTATGTGCCTCCCGCCTCACCAAAAGTCGACCAAGACCTTCTGACCTTGGTCTGACATGATTTTACCCCTGACCCCTGTGAATCTCACGAGTCGTCCTGACCGCCTGAAGCGCCCTCTTGTGTTTTGGCTTTTGTTGTTGTGCTTGTTTCGGTCCCTGACGACGTCATGTCCTGGTGTTTTGGCTTCTTGTGGGTGCTTTCCTCGGCAACCTCAGCACCGCCAACGGCGCCCTCTGTCTGAGTTTCCCCAATGGGAGGCTGTGCAAAAAAAAAATTAAAAAGTTAAACCAAATAGTTTACTGAACCACTTGAATAATAACAGCTACTAATCATAAATCAGAATCTAATTAACGTTGTTATTAATATCATCTTATTTCTCTCTACAACATTCAATAAACTACACACTAAAATGAACACGAAATAGAAAATAATCACTTATAGAAGAGAAAAACAAACAAATACATACTTTTCTGAAAGAGCTACGCCGTAATGATGTCTACATGTACATAATGTGTGAGTTCTAAAGGGGTCAAGGTCAAAGTTGAGAGGTCACTCACCAGTACTCTGAAATCTTCTAGTGTCTTATAGTTCTCTAGTGTTTCTTTAAGCTCGGGGTCAACCCCTAGATTCTTCTTGCGGGTGTACTTGAGGAAGGCCCAGAATTTCTCCAAACCGTACAATTGACCTGTTAAAGAATTAAACATTGAGTATTAAGTGATTATAGTTAGACTAATTGGTTCTTATATAGTGCACAGATCCTAGTAGCTCACTAAAGGCACTATACAACAACATTATTATCCCTGTTTCATTGGGCATACTTGAAATAATACTACAATTACTACTACCAATAATAATACTATCACACATTAATGAAGCGCATAAACAAAACGTATTGATACGCAGTACGAAGTGATTAAGGAAAACAGGAGCTAGACAAGTGAAGCAAAAATGGCAATAATCCAGCCAAAGAAAAGGAAAACATACTTTAAAAAAATTAGGCAAATAAAAATAGTAATAGGTGTAACAAATTAATAATTCAAACAAATAAAAAGAGTAAACAGATATCAAAAATAACCATACAACACATTAAATGAATAACAGCGAATATGAAAATGAAATATGAAATATTTCATACAACCAACTAACAACCATAACAGAAAAAGTACTGAAAATGACTATGCACTGCGTTTTTGTGTATTTATGCTTCCGTTTTCATATTGCAAACTGCAATAAAAGGGTCTGCACGCAGTGTCCGTTATATGAACCAGCCTCTTAATCACAGATTCATGCCGATCTCTACTCACCAAAATTGTAATCGTTCTTGGTCTCGGCCATGAAATCCTTGAAGATGTCTGCGCGAAACTTCTTCTCGAGGCCGTAGCTGTAGAAGCGGAAGAGGCACTCCACGCCGTAGCGATACCCGTGCTTACTGTCCTCCACCGCCAGGTTGCGGAACTCCTCGTACATCTTGCGGTTGAAGTTGCCGCGCAGGAAGAACGACCAGAACCGGAAGAGTGTGTTCATCTCTTGGGACTTGCCGATGCCAAGCTTCTTGCGATCTGAATTTCAAACAATTACAAATCCTCTCTTTTCATTCATTTCCTTATTTTTCTTCTACATCAGACATCTACTACTACTACTACTACTACTACTACTAATATAAATATTATCTTCCAGTACGCGCTTATCCACCAATCAGAAGCTCAAACTACTATGGGGATAAAAACATATATGCTACAACCTCTGTTTTATATCCTACTTCCTCTGTTTTTATTACACAGTGCGTATTGTGAAATGTCATTTTGTCACGCTCCGTATACGGACAGTGCAAAACTTATATTCTAAAGTTTGTGCGCGTAAAATAACGCTCTGAAATTTCAAATTTTGCACGTTGCAAGTGAGACTGGAAGATAAATTCGTTATCACACGCACACTCATGAAATACCAAAAAATATAGCGCTTCTGCGTCCCATATCCAACGAGGCCTTTGGCTATATTTTTTCGTATTCCACTCGGGCTTGTGTGATAACTTATAATAACTAGTTCTTGTACAGTACAATTTACAAGAACTGCCCAATGCGCCTCACATTAGTGCCCAAGGCCAATTTTACCGACAGTTGGGACTAGTCCTAACTTAGAAATAGTCCTAGGAGATATTAAAACTTAAGACTAGCGCCAAAGTAAACTCGTCCTAACTCGACATAAGACTAGTCATAACTCCTTGTGAAATCCACCCCAAGTCACTGGGCCATTAGTGATTCTTAAATCTTTCTCAGCTCATAAATACGGTGTCAAAAGATAAAATTGCAAGGCTGTGTCCAAAGTGGCGGCTATAGCTACAGCTACAGCTGCATTCATTATAGTATGGAATATTCTTAGTAGCACACTTAGCAACAGTCATTTGGTTAGGGGCATCTGTCTCCTGCAAAGGTCAAACATTACCGATGCCAGCAGGGATAGACCTTTTAGTTCTCTGTTGGCGGGACAGATGTATACCATACTTTTGTTTGGGCACTGGCATGGTGACCAGTCTTTTTTCTTTGTCTTTTTCTTCCACTCTGTGCTTTTTAACATGTGTTCTGCGCCTTTGATCATTTTGTATGTAAGGGCGCAATATAAATGTTAATTATTGTTATTATTATTGTCATAGTCGTAGCAGCAGCTGTCAATTTTGATATAGCCATATTTTATAAGAACAGAGACGGCAAACAGTACTGTGGCAATAATTCTCAAGACTTTTTACCTTTCAGACACTTTTGATGGTACTTGTGGTAGCCATGCTGCGTGAAGTTATTATCCTTCAATAGCTCATGGGAGGGATGTTCAAACTTGGGTATCGGTTGCGGAGTACCGTAGCTTGTGCTGACCAAACTACCCTCCGATGGTGACCTGGTGGTTTAATCATTGAGGGCCACGAGTTTAGACAAGAACTAAAATGAATAACAATCAAACTTTTGGCAGTAACTGATGCCGTTTGATAAATATTCATGCCTTTTGATAGATATTCATAGCACTAAGCCTAACTAAGCTAAGCCTAACTCCTATAAAATTTAAAATGACTTTGACTGGTAAAACATACTTTATTTCATAAAATACTAATCGAAAAATTTAGAATTTAAAAATTTCACCAACAAGATACTAAAACAACTGATCATGACACGATTAAGGCTGATGTGTGGTCATACCTGAATGTTTTTTGCAAGTGTGTGTAAGCTTGTGTGCAAAACAATCAATACAAACAGTAGGCCTACTCAATGTAAAGTTTAATTCTACGTGTGGAGGTAAGTTGTGAAGCGTCCAATATTTATCAATATAGGACTCCAATATTGAAACAAAGTATGCCATGTGATATGTGTTCCACTAATCAAATAACAGAATATATAAGAGTAGAATATGCAAATAATTTTACAGTACTACTCAGTGTTCCAAATTAGAACAATTGATCACAAACAAAAATCTAAAAAAAACACTTAAGACAATTGGGGAATGAAAAATCAGAGAATGACAAAATAAGTATTGAAATAATGTTTTTCCTAAATGTTACCTGAAATAAAAAGCTGCAAAGGAAATGAGATAAAGCCTATTATGACTTTATGATAAAAGTCATTGTTTACAAGCGACAATAGCAGAATACATTTATCATTCAATCATCACAAACAAACAAAACCAAGAAGGAATGTCAAGTATGATTATAACCAGAATAATAACACACCTCAAACTCAACAAATATTGTATGTAAAGAGACACATCGCAAAATGATGTGCATTGAAATATGTGAGAAGTTGCAACAGACCCCTACCAATTGAACAATAATGTCACGAATGTAAAATATGTGAAAATATACAAAAATACACACACAAATTTGACAAAAATACATCACAAAATGCATGTTAAGCATATGAAAAGAAACAAAAAGACATTTGTACAATAACAATATCATGAAATGCATGTAAAATATGTGACGAAAATGCAAAAATATGAATGACAATTGGATAATAACAATTTCATGATATTGATGTAAAGCATGTAATAAAAATCAACATTTCAAATGCAAAAAGACCTCTAATGTCAATTGAACGACAAAAACATCACAAAATGCATGTAAAATATGTGAAAAGGTTCAAAGGAGTCCTAAAAATATCACAAAATGCATGTAAAATATGTGAAAAGATGGAAGCACATCCCTAACAATATACGGACTGCAATACGCGTCATCGACAGCCATCTTTGATGCATGAACAAGGGAAAAGTGCACGCGTGTTCGCGCAACACATGCACTTTTCTTGTTAATACTTCAAAGATGGCAGTCGACGACGTGTACTGCAATCCACCTATTGAACAACAACAATATCAAGGGTTCTTGATGGCAGCCCCCTCTTGACACAACGGGCCAAATGGACATGATGAAGAACTCATGACAACGTTATCTACACAAGAGGGATTGGAACCCCGAACTTACCCGATAGATGTATTCCTAGACCTACTAGGGTGTTCTCTTGAGTCCATGACCCAACCTACGTGGCTCTCCACCGGTGGGTTGTCACTGTGTTTGGTCTTCCGCTTTCTTGGCGTCTACAGGGTCAAAACAGAAAAATCAATTTTTACAAATTTGAGGGGTACACAATTTTTGATTGAAGTTCCAAAATGTTGCTTCTCAAAAGAATTAACTATAAGTAATAGTACAAAATCTAGAGCTGCAAATGTTGTCCCTGAAAACTTTCATCACTGAGCTTAGTCACCACAGAAAACAAACTAGTCAATAATTGTTTTGCCTGAGCTAATCAATTGTGCGTCCCAAGCAGAGCTATGCAACTGGGTTCTGGGTACATGCTCACCTAGATCTATGCAACTGGGTTCTGGGTACATGCTCACCTAGATCTATGCAACTGGGTTCTGGGTACATGCTCACCTAGATCTATGCAACTGGGTTCTGGGTACATGCTCACCTAGATCTATGCAACTGGGTTCTGGGTACATGCTCACCTAGATCTATGCAACTGGGTTCTGGGTACACGCTCACTTAGATCTATGCAACTGGGTTCTGGGTACATGCTCACCTAGATCTATGCAACTGGGTTCTGGGTACATGCTCACCTAGATCTATGCAACTGGGTTCTGGGTACTTGCTCACCTAGATCTATGCAACTGGGTTCAGGGTACATGCTCACCTAGATCTATGCAACTGGGTTCTGGGTACACGCTCACTTAGATCTATGCAACTGGGTTCTGGGTACATGCTCACTTAGATCTATGCAACTGGGTTCTGGGTACATGCTCACCTAGATCTATGCAACTGGGTTCTGGGTACATTGCTCCACCTAAGATCTATGCAAACTGGGTATGGGTTACCACTGCTCACTAGATCTATTGCAACTGGGTTTTCTGGGTACATTGCTCGACCTAGAATCTATGCAACTGGGTTCTGGGTACACTGCTCACTCAGATCTATGCAACTGGTTCTGGTTCATGACTCACCTAGCTCTATGCAACTGGGTTTCTCGGGTACATGCTCATCTCGATCTATGCAACTGGGTTCAGGGTACATGCTCACCTAGGATCTATGCAACTGGGTTGCTGGGTACATGTCACCTAGATCCTATGCAACTGGGTTCTGAGGTACACTGCTCACCTAGATCTATGCAACTGGGTTCTGGGTACATGCTCACCTAGATCTATGCAACTGGGTTCTGGGTACATGCTCACCTAGATCTATGCAACTGGGTTCTGGGTACATGCTCACCTAGATCTATGCAACTGGGTTCTGGGTACATGCTCACCTAGATCTATGCAACTGGATTCTGGGTACATGCTCACCTAGATCTATGCAACTGGATTCTGGGTACATGCTCACCTTATTATCGATAGGTCTCGAGTCCTTAATGACTGGGTAGAACCTGGGTGTTGACTGGGCATCTTTGGTCCTAGGGGTGCGGGACCCCATGGGTCTCATCGACTCCCTAGCAGGGGTTGTTGCGTTGGCGACGGCAGTGGGTAGCGACTGTGAGATCTGCCTCTCCGATTTCATCATTGCCTGGGGTATACCTAAAACAAAATTACATCAACATTTACGATGACAATTTTCACAATTTTAAACATTAAATCGAAATGTCACATTACAGATTCAACATTTTAGTCATTACAAAAAGCACACAGTAATCCTGAGTCAAATTTGGCTTTAAACAGACCTATTTAGCACTAACGTCCGTCGATGTAGTTTTTTTCCCATATCGAAAATTTAATATCGAGTTTACTCAATATATCGAGTATTTCCCGCGCGCAAGATGAAGCCTAAAAACAGCACTTGGTATACTCACGGAGGTAGAAATATATATACCGTAGACTGACAGTTTAATAGGGTTACATTTAAACCTGTTTTTGTCTGATCCTCCGAACTTGTATGAATTGATCGCCGCTACCGCTGGCATGGCCAATTGGTGACAGTCACCACAATTCTCGATTCGTGATTGGCCATGATTGGCCGTCTCAAAATGACACAGAGCCTTTGTGAGTTGCGTGACTCGCTGACAAAAGGTGTCAGTTGCTGATGCATTGACGTAGAAGTGTCAATCAAGTTGTCCGACGGGCGCCGGTGGGCGGCTTTGAGTTGAGATCTTTGGTATGGTGTGGGAAAAAAATCTAATTTGGTGCAGTTAGAACTACAATTAGGTAGACAGGCCCGCTGTTCTATGTGGAGAGTGAAGAGTGTTAGGAGCGTGGTGCTTCAAACTTTGTCAACACTTAATGAATTAGTTACTAAACTTTTTCAGAGTCTAATGCCCTCCAAAATAACGACAATTCACGGCAATATTGTTAGATACATAATAAATGTCCGCTGGTATGTTACACTACCTTTCCGGTTAAAAATGGTTGAGATAATCATCGAAAACAAATCACTAGAAAGTCCCGCAAAACACAGACCTACCACTCCGCGATCACAATATACAACGCACGCAGCATGCAATCACATAGTCTCCAATAAAGGCTCGTCTTTTTACTTTGCACTCTATAATAAAGGCAAGAAACATTGAATGCTAGAACGCCCTTTTTTTTGTCGAAATAACGCAGTGCATCACGCGATACCGCCTTGACCAAACTTGGGCAAACGGGTTTTCCCCCCGAATTGCATTAACCACACACGCTGGTGTGCACGCTTAAACCGTACAAAAGCATAGTCTTCGCTGGTACGCACGCAATAGCTGCCGACAGCGTGGTCTGCGAAGCATATAGTTCCTCGGAAA
This sequence comes from Asterias rubens, assembly GCF_902459465.1. Classification (NCBI taxonomy): domain Eukaryota; kingdom Metazoa; phylum Echinodermata; class Asteroidea; order Forcipulatida; family Asteriidae; genus Asterias; species Asterias rubens. The sequence goes on along the minus strand of NC_047069.1, from coordinate 6,392,919 downwards.
TGTTAGCTTGTTTACGAAAACAACACAACGTGTAGGCTTTAATTGACCAAAATGACGCCATTACGATACCTTGGATTGATAGAAAGATTATTTTACTGTATAACGTAAGATTGTTTTCATCCATGTTTTGTTTTGTCTTGTTGATTCGGGGAAGTTTTTGCGGGGTATTTTTGCAAAGTCAGTAATGCTGTGATGGAGACGCATTGATTTTTGATCACATGCACAATGGGAAGTTGCATCTTAAACAGCCGATAGGCTGCTGGGGCAGCAGCGGCGGTTTCTTTTGAGCTTTTACCGTGCGCTCGCCGCGAGGTCGTGAACTTCTGCGGCGGGCCGTCGGCTGATGGCGAAAACACAAAGAACAAGCAGACATACTTGGTTGTAAAACATATTTTATTTAATAGGGCAACTCAAAATGATGAAACTACATAACGACGACGGCCTTTCTAATACTCAAACACAGATTTCTTTTAAGTAATCGGACACTCTTTTGGTATTTTCGATATCATTTAGGAACATCAAACTTTTCAAAACATCGAAATTTTCGATATATCTAAAATCCGATATTACGATATGATTATAAAAGTGACATCGGCGATTTCGATGTCAACAAAATATTGAGTTTTTTAGTATTTTCGATTTATCGACGGACGTTATTTAGCACCCCCTAAAAATGGTTAGCACAGACAACACGCTTAGTACGTTCAGGTTACCAGCCAAATACTATGTAATGAATACTCTTTGAGTGCAGATCACCTGCTAATTTTGGCATTTACTAACAGGCCTTGAACTTCTCTATTTAAGGAGCAAAGCAATTACCCTCTAATATGGGGCACTTCTTTAGGGAAAACGTACATTTGTACAGGAATTTTGCATAGGGCCCCACAGCAAAAACACCACAGCAATGGGCCATATTTTTTTACCGAGTGAGGGTGCTCTCAGTCACTTTCGGGGGATATTTATTCATACCCAAAACAGTTAATACAGATTGGAACACATTACCATCACAGACATCTAATCCATCACGGACAAGAAGACTTTTGTAAGGAGCTGCCACCTCTTAAGCAAATTGAAACTACGTCGCAACAAAAGTGACAGAACGCCGATTAATCTGTACAGGGCGAATCGCGTACACCCCGGGAAGTGATAAAAGTACTATTCATAGCGCCCTCACGCAGTCAAAAATAAGAGCATTGCTTTGGGTGCCATGGGTCATTTCAAGGTCTGTACTAAGCACCATTTTCTGCCACGCAGCTTTTTTCTTCTTCTTTAAACCCTGGCCAACATACCTTTGATGGGCGTAATGTCCTTGGGTCTGACGTCTTGTTCTGGCTTTACCGATAGCTCTTCCTCTTTCTGCTCCTCCGGTTCCTGGATCGGCGGGGCAGGGGGTACCTCTTGCTCCCGATACTCGGCCCTCGGTGCCAGGGTGGAGAAGTCTTCCTGACTGATGGTGTTGATCTTCTTGTAAATTAATTCAGTCTGAAGCGAAAGGACAAAATAAAATATTATAATAATAACTTATCTCCTTTCGAATATGTTCAAAGGCGCAAATTACACAAAAATTCCATACAAATTACAGCAAATAAAAAACACATAACAAGCAGACCAAAAAGTCTATACAATTGCAGCAAAAGAAAATATTACACATTGAAGATCATAAAAACTGGCACCCTCATCCCATGTAGGGGGAACAAAATGTGATTACATAATATTATAAGCCTCCCTCAACATTTTAGTCTTTAATTTAGCTGGCTGTAACAAGAGCATTAGTGTACACATATCGACTGGCAATGAGGGGGAATAGATGTGCACTGGTTACTGAATTATGCCAGTCAATACATGTTTTATAACACATCTTAAATGTGAAACAAGAAAAGAAAGGAAGTTTTTAGTTGCTGTACACGATTCGCGTCAAGAGAGGGCGCTGTAACCTATCACTACACTATAATAGTTCACCCAACGTGACAGAGTTTCAGCCAAACAGAATACAGAACAAGCAAGAGGTGTGTTAAAGGGAAATAATTGACCGGTCAAATTCAAATATTCAAATAGTAACCTTTGGAACAGGAATCTCATCGTCCATCCATAGGTCCATCTCATAGTAATACAGTCCGTCGTTGATGATCTTGGCCAGGTTGTTGGTGATCTTGGAGCGGGATACGTGGTAGCCCGTCCGGTCGCCCCCTGGGTGCTTCTTGTAGCATGGCGGCGTCTGAGTCACGATGATGATCTTGCTCACCTCGTGGTCCGTGATCTCATCGTCAGAGTCGTCCGACCTGTGCAGTCAAAACAAGCAAAACAATTCAAGCTTCTAGCAATTTGCAGTTCCAGGGCCAAGTTTCATACATTTAAAGCCATTGCACACAATCCAAACAGAACAAAAATTTAAAGTTCCATATTTACAAATACAGAAGGTAATGGTGAAAGACTTCCCTTGAAATATTATTCCATGAAATGCTTTACTTTTTGAGAAAACATTAAACCATGTATCAATTCTCGATATCGAGAATAACAGATTTATTTTAAACACATGTCATGACACATGTCATAGCGAAACATGCGGAAAAGGGGTGGGTTTTCCCATTATTTTCCCTCGACTCCGATGACCGATTGAGCCAAAATTTTCACAGGTTTGTTATTTTCTATATAAGTTGTGATACACAAAGTGTGGGCCTTTGGACAATACTGTTTACCGATGTTGTGCGATTGCTTTAATAAGCAGACAATACTGTTTCAATGGTTTTGATACCTTTTGTAGGTCACGTTTTGGGCCATGAAATGAATCCCTACTCATTGTAAATGAAGATAATTATCTTTCAATTCTCTTTCAAGTACATTAACACATAAACACAGATGAAACAGATCTTCTCATGACGGCTTCTTCAACCTCATTTTAATTCTGGTCTTTTGAAAACTCTGACAAGTAAAACATTTTGGGATGCAACCCCTGCAGTCTTTTCAACTTTCCTCCCTTGAGCCGTACACTGTCATATCTTCAGATCTGGAAATATATTTCTGAATTGTTTGCGTTCACTTATCTCGAGAGAGACTTTTCTCAAAGTGGATAAACATAAAAAATGACTAAGACATATTGGCCAAATAAAACAAAAAAACGGGTGATAACTTACCATTCTGAGAAGGTGTTTTTCCTTCCGCTACCTGTTATATTGGACAGCTCCTCGTCAAACTGGAAGTCTAGTTCCTCCTGTCCTCCGAACAAGTCCGAGTTGGGCTCAGGGGAGCCAGGTGTCTGACAAAACCAAACGGAAACAATATTATAAGTAAAGTTATCATGACGTTTGAATTTGTATCAGTCCTTGAAAGCTTGTAACACAAGATCAAGGTTTGAGAGATTTGAATTTAAGATCCAAGATTAAGTGGTAAAGAGTTCCAGATGCGTTCACAGCTGAACAAAAAAGACCTGCAGCTGGTTTCACGAAATTCTATGATTAATCCTATATCAATTCAGGACGAGTAACCCCTCCTAACTTAGGATGGTTAAATGCGTCTTTAGATACGGAACTTAACTCGTCCTAAGTCCTAAGATTAATCCTAAGTTAGGAAGAGTTTGGTGAAATCAAGGGCTATCACCTCAGGAGTGTGAGACATGGGTTCATTGAGGAGAGGCACAGTACTGGATGGAAAAATCCTCAAGGCCTCAAGAGCTCACCTTTGGTTTGCTGGCTGCTGCAGGGCTCCTGTGCCGCCGTCGTACCTCTGTCCATATGCTAGACTCCTTCTCCGGCAGGCTGGTGGACAGGCCAGGGGTCATGTTAAACCCATTCATGCTGTCCTTCCTCTCCATGGAGATCTCCATGCCTTCGTCATTCAGATTGTTAACTACGTTCTGGGCGTCAGGGGCTGGAGTCGGTGAAGTCGGAGCCGATTCTGTTCAAACACAAAAACCCAATCATTGTTTAATACAGGCATGATAATTGGCCCTTGAAAAAAAAAAAGACTTCAGGTTATTAACTTTTGGTTTTTACCCATATACACCGATGTATGTAGCACTATATACTCAGTACTTTCCTGAGTCCTGTAAGAAAAAATCACAGGCATTTTACTCGGGTGGGATATATGGGTAAAAACCAAAAATTAATATTCTTTATCCCCGATGCAAATTTAACATCCATTAAAGACTTCAGGTTGTTTAATCACATATTTTCTGATTTTTCAAAAACAAGAATAATCAGAAATCAGACTTGAGTAGGATTTGAAACTTTGCATGGTGGAAACCTACATCAAGGTTTGCTGTTACACCATGTATTGATAATCTCTAAATGAGTTGAAATGGTTCTGAAAAGTGGGTATAAATTCTAAAAATATCCACCTTTACAAATCTGTTATAGTAATATTGATTCACGTCAAGGTCTCAATCCAAAAGGATCTACAAAGCCCACCTGATAATCAATCCCCATGTATAGACCAGCACACACATTGACCATGAAGTTGGATAGTACTGAGTCAATATTTGGCCTCATTTTAACAGTGTACATCTACATGGTGGGCACAAGGAGTGCCCAACAATACAGAATGTGAACAGCAAAGGATATAATCATCGGCCAATTACGCAGTCTACAAACTTCCAACAGATAAAAACTGTTCTAGGAATGCAATGACTTGATAGACAAAAGCGTTACTTTCATGTATTTTTGATAAATCATCATTTGAAGAATTAACTCTAAGATACAAAAATATATATTAGTGTTGGCTGTAAACAGTCAGTATGTTATATAATTTACCTGTAGAAGTTTCAGCTTCTTCAGTCATCAAATTTTAGAGAATTTTTTGTTTGTTTAAATGCTAGAATAATTTTATCTCAATTAAAAATCTTTTGCACATTTTTTAAAATTTGGTAATTACTCAAAATAATTATCATCATAAAACCTTTCTTGATTACGAGTAATGGGTAGAGGTTGAGAATTGAAACAGCTCACTCTGAAGTGAAGTAGGTTTCGAGAAAGAAGTAATTTTTCACAAATTTGATTTCGAGACCTCAAGTTTAGAATTTGAAGTCTCAAAATCAAGCATCAGAAAGCACACAACTTCCTGTGACAAGGGTGTTTTTCCTTTCATTATTATCTTGCAACTTCAACGACCGATTGAGCTCAAATTTTCACAGCTTTGTTATTTTATGCATATGTTGAGATACACCGACTGTGAAGACTAGTCTTTGACAATTACCAATAATGTCCACTGTCTTCAACTAAGGGAAGCTTTATTTTATCATTATCTTCAAACCATGTAAGTTTAATGTAAATCAGTGGAGTTTGTGTGCAGTACAACAAGTACCACAACCCTTGAAACTGTAATTCTCCACAAACCTGTGTCATGTGTATTCACGTAAGGGTAGGGCTTGCCGGGAACAAACTCTGGACTGTCGTAGGAGAGAACCGATGTGACGGTCGAGGGTAGCGCGGGGCCGGTAATGATCCACTGTAGAGGGTCATCACGGCGTCGGATCCTCATATTATCCGGAGAGAGCTCAACCTCTTCACTGTCAGCCAGCGCCTTTGAAAAGAAATCACAATAATAATAATTGCTCTGATTGATGCATGAAGTAAACCGTTAACGCTCTTCAATATTTAAAACTGGTTAGTGCAACTAATCCCTTCTTAAGCTTCTTGCCACTAATCCCTTTTTAAGCACTCTTTATGGCCTCATTTAACAATGTGCATCTACATGGCAGGCGCAAGTAGTGCCTACCAATACAGAATGTGAACAGCAGTGGATATAATCATCAGCCATAAACAGGAAAATTTGAATTTGAGAAACATTCCCGAAAGATACATTTCTCAGATTGTGTTTTCAAAATACGGTTTATTCCTTCTGCGGGGGGGCACAACAACTCTGGATTTTCGGCGATATCTCTACTAGGAAAATTTGAATAGCAGAAACGTTACTGTCAGATATGTTTCTCAGATTATGTATTCCAATAAGCATGGACACAACAGCTCTGGATTTCTGGCTATATTTTAAAAACACTACCAGCTTTTTAAATGAAAATTTCACAGGTTCTTTTTTATGTATGTATGTATAATTATATTGGATTAAAACAATTGTGTAAAAAAAATTAACATATGCCAGTATCTCAAAAACGGGTTGCTATAAATAACTACAGTTGGTTTTACCTCGATGATAATGACGTTGTCACTGGTCAACTTCTGCACCCGATGGAAGCTGGCTATCAAACTCACAGGCAGGTATCCCTCTGCATCCATCTAAACAGTGATTGGATAAACATGTAGAGAGCATGATTCCCATTGGTCAACTATAGGAGGGATTCCTTTTATCATGGAACACGTAAATTGAAGCTCGAAGAGACTGGCTCAGCGTGTCCACCAAAGACAAACCACAGCATGGCATCACCGCAGTAATTGCGGCAATAGTACGACTGCCGGCAAGTATTTCCTTCAGCAAAAAAATATATGTACGTGTCTTCTGATCTCGTACCGAGTCAATATTTGGCCTCATTTTAACAGTGTACATCGACATGGTGGGCACAAGGAGTGCCCAACAATACAGAATGTGAACAGCAAAGGATATAATCATCGGCCAACTCATCAGTCATTGGTTTCAGTTCCGCTCCAGTCAATTAATTCTTTGTTTAAATCCATCAACTAAAAAAAAAAATGGTTTGGGTTGACACATCCAAAATTAATGACAATGTGCTGAAAATGTGTGCATGGTTTTTCACACAACGGATTTAGCCTATATATTTTTTAAGCTTGGTAGTTGCATTTATTTGGCCAATCACACAAAACATGAACACTGTCTGCAACTGTTATCAGCTCTACCAACCTTGTAAGATAACTTTTGTAAAACTTTTGAATAAAAATCCATTGTCTCTGGAGTTTGATTTATTACCTTTCTCCGCAGGAAGAGATCCTTCACTAAGTTCTCCACACTGAAGTAATATTCACTGTAAAAAAATCAAATTAGTGTGAAAAAATAGTCATTATTTAAAGACAGTGGACACTATTGGTAATTACTCAAAATAATTATTAGCATAAAACCTTACTTGGTAACAAGTAATGGGGAGAGGTTGATAGTATAAAACATTTTGAGAAATGGCTCCTTCTGAAGTGAAGTAGTTTTCGAGAAAAGTGTTTTCCACAAATTTGATTTCGATACCTCAAAATTAGAATTTGAGGTCTCGAAAACAGGCATCTGAAAGCACACAACTTAGTGTGACAAGGTTGTTTTTTCTTTCATAGTTTTCTCGCGACTTCGACGACGCATTGAGCTCAAATTTTCACAGGTTTGTTATTTTATGCATATGTTGAGATACAACAAGTGAGAAGACTAGTCTTAGTCAATTACCAATAGTGTCCACTGTCTTTAAACCATAAATGTCACAACCAGACAAATAACTTACTGTACAAGAACCCCAAAATTACTGATGCTTATTTTGGTTAATGCAACTAATCCCTTTTTTAAGGATTTAGGTACTTTTTGTCACACAAAATACGGTGTCCATTGATTTACATTAAACTTACGCCGTTTGAAGATAATGATAGTAGAAAATGTACCTTAAAATATTAGTTGATGAGGTGCTGTAGTTTTTGAGAAATGAGTAAAACAATGTCATGAAAACAATCATTTTCACCTCATGATCACCGAGACGAAAATAATTTTCATTACATTGTTTTTCTCATTTCTCAAAAACTACAACACCTCAGCGAGTAATATTTTCAAGGAAGCTTTCTACTATCGTTACCTTCAAACTGTGTAAGTTTAATGTCAATTTGTAGACATTGTGTTTTGTGTTACAAAAAGTACTGAGTATACAGTGCTAACACACATCAGTGTATGGGTAAAAAAAACAAAATTAATATTCTTTATCCACGATGCAAGTTTAACATCTCTAATAAAAAGTACCTTGACCTTTACGCTTCTTGCCACAAAAAATGTTTTAAGCCCTCTTTCATTTGTGTCTTTAAGGCCTCATTTAACAATGTGTATCTACATGGCGGGCACAAGAAGTGCCTACCAATACAGAATGTGAACAGCAGTGGATATAATCATCGGCCATGAACAGCAAAATTTGAACGTTACTAAGGGGAAAAAAGGGAAGCGATGAGTTCTAACACGGCCGTTTAAAGCCGGCAGGGTCAAATTGCCGTGTAATGAGCCTGTGTTTACTTACATCTGTTTCTTGACGTAGTCTCTTAACGTGGTCTGGTCAGGTTCCAGGGGCAATGGTCCAGGGAATGCAGCTCCGTCATACATGTACGGTGGAAAGGTCATAAAGGGCGTGTCAAACTCCCCTGGCTCAAAGAACTGGGGTACAAACGACGCATCGGGTACTGCATATATAACACAGGCATTTAAAAAAATTACACAGTTTTCAATATTGTCCATCAGCTATACACAGTGTACAAGAACAATAACGAGAAGAAGTTCTTACATAGCGCATTTCACAGTTACCATCTCAATGTGCTTCACACCTAAACTAGTGCCCTGGTCATTGGGCTAATAACATTCCATTCATCTTTCTCAGCTCCCTGGGGAGTATACAACCTCGGCAACAGTAGCGCTCCAATGGCTTTTTCTTACACATTACGAACCTCTACCCTTGCAGGTACCCATTTATACCCCTGGGTGAAGAGAAGCAATTTTAATACTTTAAAGTATCTTGCTCAAGGACACAAGTGTCACGACTTGGACCCAAACCCGCACTCTGATGACTTAAGCACCAGAACTTGAATTCAGTGCTTTTAACCAATCGGCCATGACACCCTACAATAGCTCATTTGCATGTCCCAATGAATATGATCAACCCATTAAGGATTCTAGGTGAAAGCTAAGTCTGAGCAACACAAGCAACTATCATGGTGCACTGATTTTAAAGCAATCCCTACAATACAAATAAGCCTCTCTCTACCATGGGCAGCAGGCCATTTTAATACAACTCGTTACTAACCCCTTCGTAGGGATGTACTGTAAAACCACACTAATCAGCTCCAAAAAGTGACTTCTTTGCATGCACGCTTGTTTAAAGCTTTTGGGTGCTTGTAGGATGCTAATAGTTTGCGTGTGTCAAGGTGAAACATTTTGATGCGGTTCCATTTCAAATGGTTCATGTTTTTACATAGTCACCATAAACTGCATAGTTAGAAAAGTTCTTGAAAAAGAACTTGAGTAGGGACCAGTTACTCTTTGACCTGATGCCTTGTTTGCGGGTTTCCATACTTGAGCAGACCAGAGGGTGGATGGGCCACAGGCCTAATGAAAATGTGCCAGATTCTGGCACATTTTAATGAACCAATTCCAGGGGGTTAAGAGCGAGTAAGGCGTGCTGGCAAAAAACAGTGCAGTGAGAGGGAACACCCCTGAGAAGTTCTGCAGTTTACTGCATAAAATAGACAAGGTTCAAATTCAAAAGCTGGAGCTTATCTAGTTCAGGCTTTTCTAAAACATGCCATGACCTATTCCTTACCAGTAGTTTCCACTGTATTGTTGTTGGTCCACTGATGCTCTGTGTTCCTGAAGTAGCCACCACGCCCACGTCCTCTACCACGCCCTCTGCCGCGCCCTCGGCTGCGATACACGCCCCGGGACCAACTGCGACTGTCGGTGCTGGAGGCACTGGGACTGCGACTTCTCTCCTCGCGCCAAGATCCTGGAGGAGTACCTAGAAGGAAAGTATCAAGAAACTTGAGATGCGTAATGCTTTGTTGATTACTACTGATAACTTTTTTATTTTAAATCTTAAGTTCCCTTCATGTTAATATGGAACAGGTTTAGGGCTCTAGCGAAAAAATTTCAGTTTTGTGATCCACATGTTGAAAACAAAACTAAAAGTCTCTAAACTTGCAATTTTTAGCAAAATCTAAAGTTGTGTAGACTTCTTTGCAAATAAATGGTATGTACGTTTTAGTAAAGAGAATGTTAACCTCATTCCTGAACTTGAAAAAAAAACACCTCTAAAACATGACTAACAATGCCTAAATTTTAACCTTAAATTCAATCGTGGAAACCAAGCATAACACAACTGATGAACCATCCCCATTATAAATGGCTGGCTTACCCTTGCTGGTTCCCTCCTTGGCTGGTACCCGAGCTGTCTCAGATGCTTCCTTGGGTTCCCGTTTCTCTCTGGTCTCCCGTCGCTCCCGATGGTGTGGGGGAGGGGCAGCATCTCGGCTGTTGCTCTCTTTGTCCCGGTTGTTGCGGGCGGGTGCGTGGCGTGGCTCTCGGTCCCGCCCCTTTCCTCTAGGCTCAGGGGGGTCCAATGGCAGAGGAATCCACTTCTGCTTCTTGTCTGAAATAAGAGCAGAAATTATTTCTCAAACTTAACTCTAAATGCTACACTTCCTCTGGATTGTCTTCAACTCTACCCATTAAAATCTAACTGCATATTTTGTTTGATTCAGGTACACTCAGGACTGCTCTAGTAAATTTACTATGCTTTACAAGGGGTCATGCAAACCACCATAATCAGAGTCCAACAGCTAGGGTGACGAGTTTTTGTTGGACTAAAGACTGCAATAGTAAACTGATTATACTATGGATCAGCCATACCACCATAACCAGAGTCCAACAAAAGCAATTGATCCTTGCAAAAAGGATCATGTACTTTCACTTTAAAAGTGGAAGATTTGCAAACAAACATCCTGGCAAAGTCTGTGGCTAAACAAACAAAAACTGCTTGGTCATGCTTACAATTTTGTTTTCGAAAGATTTTGTTCGTAACTTTATGCAAGTAATCTGACGTTTCATAAACAATTATATACATGTAGGAAGGTTCCGCACTGGAAATAGACTCTGCTAGTGCCAAAACTTCAAGCCATATTAACTCTTCCTTGTTCTCTCTATTTTTCCCCCTCAATTTATATCAAACATGTAGGTCCTTATTCAGCTACTAGTTCAGCTACTAGCCAGCACGACCAGCTAGCTTGTCTTTTTACTAGTACGCCACCTTTTTACACTTGTCATATCTTTCAACAGCTTTGGACTTGCAGGGTTTTCCCATGGTTTTTTTAGTGATTGGCCAGCAGAACCTGGTAGCTTGCCAATTCCCCAGTCCACCAGCTTTTTCACAAGTCCATTTTCAAATGAAATGGTGATGCTTTACAACACTGAACTTGCCAGCCGGACCCCTTCCAGAGAATTCTCAATTTCCATTTTAACAAGCATTTGGTAAGCTCATCACTGTTAATCCCAAACTTCTAAAGGCACTTAGCAAACGCTACTGTAATTGTATTTTCCCATGTTTATAAACATAAGATAGAATGTGTGTGCTATTTGCAGTCAACCATGCCAAATTGTGGACACACAACCAAAATGGCACAAAATGTTGAACTTCTTCTCTCAATAGGTGTCATCTTTACAACCAACAGAACTCTATTTATAAATTCTGACTCCCCTAATCCATATAGAGTTGTTACACACTGTCACTCAACACACGCATGGCTTATCACCAATTCTACCATATTGTACAGGCTGGTACTGAGCACAATACACACGGCCGTGGCCCCCGTGCACAGGTACACGTGGGCATACCTGAATGGCAGCTGAACAATTCTCATCCCAACATGCTGGTATTCTAGTACACAGTGTTAAAAGGCAATGTATACCTATGGTTTGTGGAACCATTCGATTGTTTTAATCCTAAATGTTTAGCAGGATTTGAAACTTTGCATGGTGGAAATACGATATGGAAAGGTTTGCAGTAACAACATGTAGTGACTATCTCTAATGAGGTGGGGAGGTTCTGAAAAGAACTGTTGGTTACGTTTCGATCAGTGTGCTCTGATCGTGTGCTCTAATCGTATGCTCCATTAGTGTGCTCCATTCTCAAGAAGATGATCAGAGCATACTGATCGAAACGTCGAGTTGAAACCAACGTGTTTTTTTTTCAAAACCACCCGAACTCATTATGAGATAGTCATTACATTGTTTTACCTCAAACCTTTCTATATCCTAAATGTTGTTGTATACAATAAAACTAACATGTGAACATTTTATTTCATGGTCGCATTTTTGAGATATCGCCAAAAATCCTGAGCAGGAAGAATAATATTGTACACAATCTGAGAAACGTTACTGACAGTAACACTTTTAAGATTCAAATTTTGGGGATAAAACCTGATATCTTCTGTACATAACCGCATTACTTCAAAGTAAAAACCGAAAGCTGCTTTAGGATTCTAACCAAGTTTGTTATTGCTATTAATTTTAAGAGTGATTACGAAACATATCTTTCCTTTTAAGTGACCAAACTTAAGACACCAATTGGGTTGAACTTCATGGAACGATGTCCGTAAACTGTTTGTAACAAGTGATACTAAATGGTCAGACAGTAGAAGGGTTGACTGTGGTCCGCGTAGAAACATTCACCATACACATTTTAGGCTTACCTAATTGATCATTCATTCAAAACCAGGGATCATACTAAATGGTTAGACAGTAAGAGGGTTGACTGTGGTCTGTGTAGTAGACAAATTCACCAACCGATATCATACTTCAGGCTGGCATAGTCGAATGTACCATTTCAAACATTTTGTATAGCAAACGCAGGGTACCAGCCAAACTACATGGTTGTGTACTGGTTCCCTGCTCATTCAAGCAGTGCTTTATATTAAGCTGCTACACATGTGAAAATGGGCATAAGACTCTACGGAGGGTTTTGGCACCAATATGGCCGCCAAACACAGTATTACACGATATATAAAAGTGTATAAATCTCTTTAATAGAAAATATGCAGTCCGACTTGGGTTACTTAGATTCACTCCAACTCACCCACCACTCCCTTAGTCTTCACTTTAGACGGGAGAGTCTGCAGCTCCGCCATAATCACAAAGACGTTAATACCAAAGTACACCAGATATATTCATCCACACTGCAAAATGTCACAAAATATACACAAGGGCTCGCTCCGAGTGGGGGTTCTCTGTCATCATAAAGCAACGACACCCGACATCCCTCTCAAATGATCCGTTGACGACATGTTGGTCAAATCTATGTGGAAGGCGCACACTTCAACAACAAAAATGCGCATGTGGTGGCTGAGTTTCACGCCAGATTGCTTTGAACGCCTACGTACGTGTAGCTCACGGTTAACATGAACTATGATGAATCATCCATGTTCAGTGACCAGCTCGCCTCTCTGGGGGAACAGTCTGCCAAATTAATGGACCACGACGTCGGTAATTCTCTAAAAGTCGCAGACGATGCTTAGTTGACGAGTAGTTTCATAATATACTGTATCCATCTGGAAGAGTAACATTTCCTTTTGTAGGCCCCCTACACATCAGTTGAACTTCACCAAGAAGCATTCTTCATTGACCTCATTAATATCCCTGACGATTCTCAACACTTTGAAACAAATTAATCAGAATCTCCTCACACGCGTTTAAAATCGCCTAAACTGAGACTGTTTTCCATTACTTATTATCAGCCAGACAAAGAATCAGGATTCAAATTTTGTCACGAGACTTGTCAAGTTTTCTAAAATTCTGGAACACCTGTAGACATGGTAGACACTCACAATGTAGAAGTTTATGTCAAGCTAAAACCAGCCAAATTTTTGAGTCAAAACAACATCTGAATCAATGAAAATTAAGAGCCGTTACAACCAGCATTTTAAACATCATTGGAAGTAATTAATTTTGCATATATTTCCCAAGAGAATACAACACACAATCCAGTTTAGATTGCAATTTTGTGCATGTGTTGTGAGTAGACCGAGTATAGTATAAGGCCCCTAGTGTAACTATGTGTCTAGAACCACCAGTCTCTTCAAGTACACATGTGCAGTGGGCGTCCAATGTGTGTGGCTCAGTGCAAAGTGTACCGATTACGTGTACAGTGTACAGTGCACAGAGCACACGTGGTGGATGATTTCAGCACCAGTGACTGAATTATGCTAAAATAATTCATACCTGTATGACTAAAGGGCCTATGCAATACAGGTGTTTTTTTTTTTTGTGAGTCCCTTTAAAAATTAATTTCATGGGAAACAACATTTTGTACCAAGAATTATATGCTCAAAATTAGTTCAACAAATTGAACGTTAGACAAGTTGGACTATGCTCCATAATAGACCTTTACCAAAGTGTAGCGGCGTTATTGATTTTTCTCCCATTCAACTCAATATAACCAAACTGAGGCTGGAAGGAGAAATAGTCTAGTCCTTTTTTTGTACCATGCATATTAGCATCCGTAACAGTTACTGGATACAGGGAACAGGACCAATATGGTGGCAGCATGAACTCTTTATTTTCATGGGGCACCAATTACTTCAGTTCAAAAACCTGATTCATAGCGGTGACAATGTGGCGTCACCGACATGCCAAGCTGTCCTGAACTGCCAGATGGTCAAGCTACAACTATTTTTTCCATGAATAACAGTTGTCCATATAGCCAGGGTGACAGATTGAAGGGTGACAGATTCCAGGTATTTTCATGCCTGGAATTTCATCTTTGAGAGGGCAAGGCCACTTCCATTATGCAAAGGGCACTTCCATTGAATAGTCTTAGTGTCAAGACTGTTAGTGTCTATGGTAAAATTTTGAAGAGGCACTAAGGCGAAGACAAGGGGCAACAGACGTCACAAACCCCTGTGAACTCCATGGTATTCCAGGTCTGGTTTTTGAAGCACTTGGAGCTGTTTTTTTTTTTTTTTTTTTTTAATATTTTGTTTTATTACATTCTCCAGATTAAAATTTGAGAAAAAGATCATATTTCCAGGATGAAAAGATATTGTCCAATTTGCTATTTAATAAGCAATATAAAATGGCTTAATATATTGTCCTATTTGCCATCTTAATGAAAAAATCAGCTGAGGATGTTCACTTCAACAGCGCCCTCTCGAGAGAGCATGGCCAGGTCGTTCCTTTTCACTCGTTTAACCCATTGCGCAATACACACAATTCAAAAAGTATGGTCTCGTTGTTTAAGTGTTCAGTCGCAATTGTGGACAGACAACGCAAAAGCCACATGTCATTAAACACTTGAGCGGTTTTAACATCAAACCATGTCTTCCAATTTGATACGTAATTGTCTTGTTTCCAGTCATATCCCCTGCAAATTACAACCGACAACAAAATGACAATATGGCAGGCTTCGCCAAACAGGAAGCCCTACATTTGCAACATTTCTGGGGGCCAGCCCTTATCAGCCAGAAAATAAGTAGAGATACTAAATGCTTATTAGCGCTGGTGCTAACTCGCCATATGGTTTTGTTCCCATAATGACACCCAGGACTGTATATCTTACACATGCACACCACTTTACTTATGACTTTATCACCAATAAAATTACTGACAAGATGGATAACTGTGAGTGTTACTGGAAGCGCAATGAACTAGGCTATCAATTTCTGTCACAAAGACAGACACGAAAGAACAAAACAGTTTACAAATCCATGACATTTTGACTAGTAAGTTATTCTTAAACTTTCCACATTGTCCATCAAAATCCTTCATCATCTGGTGACCAGTCGCCACCATTTTATCTCTTCTATTTGCATGTTTATGAAGCCCTTTGTCGAGAGCCACTTTGCATATTATTCATAAACCCCTTTGTCTGAGGGCCATTGGAAGAAAGGCAAGATTAAGATTATCACTGACCAATTTAGTTTGAAAAGGCTGTTCAACGACGCTTACCACAACAAGGTTCCCAGCCAAATTACCATGTCGCATAAACAATTTGTGACTGGTATACTGCAAATTTTTGCTAAGCGCAAAACTGTCTGCTTATGCAGCTCTATAAAATTGGGTCCATGTTTGGCAATAATCAGTTTCACAATCAGGCATGTAAAGGCATTCAGTCGGCTCACATTACCGCGGAATTCTGTGCTTACGATCCCTGTGAAGCACATAACTCTATGGGATGTAAGCACAGAATTCCACAGTAAGCAGAGCCATAAAAGTAAGCAGAGCCTTGTGTAGAAAGAAGCATTGTGCTGAGCATTCACATGCGTTGTATTCAAGTTCTGAAGTTGCCACAATCACGGTTGGAACCGTGCTGGCTACTTCATGCTGCATGTCTTGAATAGGCCTGGGCGAATTATTCGAATATCTGGTTAATAGCGAATAGGTTTTCCTATCCGTAACCGCGAATGCCTTTTTTTTCACAGATATCCGCATAGGGCGCGAATACCTATTTATAAACCGGATAGTTCTGTAATTACAACCAAGTAACCGGATATTCTTTAATATCCGAATATCCGCGAACGTCGGGTGACAACTGATATGAATGTTTTGTCTGAATCCTTATGAAACTTCTATAACGACAGCATAAAACAGCATAAATTAAGTATTTAACTATGCTCACCTCCGTGAAGAAGAGTTAAAACAATGACATTTGCGACGTATTTTGTTCAAAGATTACAAAAGTTTTCCTTCACGTAGAGTCAATCACGATCACAAGAAAAAGCAAATCGCCATCTTTAAATTAGATCTGGTCATTTTTTTTTTAATAGCGCCCTCTAGCGGCGAAAAAACTATTCGAATATCCGGTTAATTTCGGATAGTTGGCCAGCGGTATCCGAATAACAAAATTTCACTATTCGCCCAGCACTAACTAGTCTTGAACAAACCACTTTGAAGCCAACTGACATATAAGCAGGCACGCTTATAAAGACGCCTTAACAAAAGGAATGTGAATTAACACAAAAATGAAACGTGTCCATGTGTGTGTGTCGGTTGACGTGATAACAGGCCAAATACAATCTGTGCGGGAAGGGTTCAACAGTGGTGGACATGTTGACTCCCTCTGGAGGCTCATCGTTTTGCACAATGCATGCACCCAGAATAAGACGGGGACAATGGTCGCTGGAATCAAAAGTCAAACTCGCTCTTTCCTGGAGAATTATTAATAGCAATCACAAAATCCCGACCCTGTTCTTTTGAATGACGATTGTTTCCCATGCAACAAGGCAAGTGAAAGATTCCTGCATGCAATGGCCGATAATCGACTGTGGCTCATGGCCGACAGGATAGCTGGGTTCTATCAGAGTGTTCCTTCGAGAATGATGTTCCCCAAAAAAAACACTTTTGGGGAGCAGGAATCATTTTCAGGAATACCATACTGGTTAACCGATACACTTTCCCATACTTGATTCTTGTCTTAGATGATACATTACACAAACTAGGATTGAGGATGTGTGTAGATGAACCCAGGTTACCGTGGTCCAGTGGTTATACTGCAGGCTTTGCAACAACAGGGCTGTAGGTTCTAAATGTGGGTTGTGAATCCAGCAAGTACCAAGCTAACTGCTGATTTATCACTGATACTGATTAGAATAAAGACTGTTGCCTGAGCAAGACGGTTCTCTAAGAACAAACTCTACCTGGCAAGTAGATACACACATGGTGTTACGCAAACCAAATACATATTGATACCTCACCATGCAATGCCTCAAATCCTATATACTGTTGCCTAGTTCACACCACGGAGAGGGTCTTTTCGTCCACATTACCCCAATAAAGAAGGCACTTAACATGGCCATTAACTGCAGAGGCGAAACTCCCTGGTACCAGTTGGTCAAAATCTTGAGGCCGCCAAAGGACATCTTGAAACAAGCAACTAGGTCCACCAAGCAAGGACTCTGGAACCTAGCCACTAACTGTGGACATTTGAGATCAGCGGGACAGACCCCAGCTGTCTATGCGATAGAGTGAGTGAGTTAGTGAGTCTAGTTAATGAATCACAATTTCTTGATTTGGCTGTTTGTAAACGTAGACGTTAAACCAATGTTTGTATGAGAGAGATTGGCTGTTGCCCGCTTGGTGTTTATACCCAGAGTTTGCCGAGTTCCCGTCACTGGAAAAATCAAACAAACAAACAAACAGACAAACAAACAAACTCCAATCTCACCTTTCTTCTTGTCCTTGTCCTTGTCCTTCTCCCTCCTGTCTGCAGTGCGAGACTCTGACGCCTTGGAAGACGTCGCATGGGACCTGGCATCCTCCCTGTGCACTCGGGGAGCACGGACTTGCACCTCCCTAGCTGGAGATTTCTTGTTGTCTCGCCCTTTGGGCGGCGGGGGCGCCATTTCTTTCTTGGCAGGCGAGGGCTCTTTCTTCACAGGAGGGACCTCCTTAGCAGGTGCTTCTACCTTTTCCTTGACGGGCTCTTTTACTCTGGGAGACGGTGGCGCCTGCAAACAAATAGGAAGTCAAGTTTCTATTAAAGTTTCGTACAGGTTTTGAGGCATTGCAGGTATCATTGGGGTGGGGGGTAGGGAAGAAATCGGCAGGGACTACTCAATGTACTTTTGCTCAGTGGATCGAGGGGACATCTCATTATAACTTCACCGCCACAGAGCAAGTTCTTGATTGGTACCTAATCATCATCAGGCCTTAACAAAATTGGGGAAAAAAAGATGCAAAATCTCGATTGTGTTTTTTCTATTTTATTTTTATTTTATTGGTTTACCCTTTGTTTCACTTCAAAATTTTGATTTCATGAATATTTATGCTTACCAAATGGTTAATACGGTTGCCCTTTAATTCAAAAATAAATGACAAGACACATATTTTTAGCCATTCATCGATATATCAACTACAAAACAATCAGCACAAAACAAAACAGTTTTTAAAAGAATTTTCTAGAAGCACCCTTTTATGTAGGACTGACCTCTTTCTTAATCTTGGGGCCGCCTCCTAAGGATGGCCAACTGGTAAGGTCATTGAAGTCACTCGCCTGCATCAAGAAAAAAGGAGACAAATTTAGGAAATGCAAGTATCATAAACTCTTCTTAAATCTGCAGAAATTGCCTAACTCTATTAACAATCTTTGTTACAACCGTCCCTTGCTATTTTCTTTTGAGGGGCGGGAGGTGTGAGTGATAATGTTTCATTTCCAAGTGACAGAAGTAACTTACCATGGTTTAATAATAATAATAATAATAATAATAATAATAATAATTATAATAATAGTATCAAAGTCTCATATAGCGCCCTTATCTACCAAACAAGGTACTCAAAGATAATCACCACAAGAACCCCTTTCACCTCTGGGACCCCACCTCAAATCCCACAGGGGGCTTTATGTAGATTGGGTTTTCAGTCCCTACCTGACTGCGTGGGTTTTCCCTGCAATAAATCTCTTGGGTTTTTCTCCAACATCTAACACTGAAATTTCTTCATTGTCTTCTTTCTTCTTGTTTGGCTCTAATAAGAGCGTTGAAAATATATATCCAAATCCAAATCCAATAGGCCAAGACATTGCTATTATTGGTAATTTCTTCCATCAAATTTGATCAGTAAAAATGTCACCAGAAACAACATGACAAAGACATTTTGTTTTCTTTTTAGAAATTGGTATACAATGTTAACACCCTACTTTGGAAAACTGTCTATCCAGACATAAGCTATACTTTGACCTTTTTATGTTAATGGAAGAAGGTCATCTTTTTGGGGGGTGAACGATCATCCTTTTTCAGTTGAGGATCATTCCTCCATCCTTATGTTTGATGCACTTACCACAGTGTTCTTGTCATTTGAAGCTTTGACGACTGTCGCTTTAGGGAAACTAACCGGCTCTTCTGTAACTCAAGAAGAAACAAAAAGGACAAATAAGAAAACATTTCCAACAGTATTTTCTTTGTACTATCTATCACACTGTGACGGGGCTATGACACTAGTGGCATCAGTTATTACTTGTTGCCTTGTAACCAATTTCATTCTTTCAGCCTATTTTTTTAAAACAAATTACGATGTCCATGATAAAAAATTTTTAATTCATAACTACACATTCAAATTATAAATGTGTTTCAAATGACAACAGCCAGTATCTCCGCCCTCAATAAAGCTATTTTACTGCACGTAGCTTCGGAAAATTTGTATTAAACACACCACGTTCTCAGGTCAACTCTTTAACAAAACTATCTGTGCTGGTATCCCCACATATATTTTTTTATATAAAAAGCTTCAAATTGCTGTGCTTTGTGATGCGTGGCTGCCCAAAAAATAACTTCCTAGTTTGGTTGAATCTATGCTACAGGCCTCAAATTTAAGCTTGGGCGATATCGATTTATTTTATTCACGATATATCGCCGACAATATATCGCGATATTCGATATAATCGCGATTAATGAAATTTGACATCATCAGTCTTCAAACTCCAAGTGAAAGTTGTAGAAGAGACAATCATAGCTTAAGAGAGGTGTTCTAATGACCTATTCTTCTACTTTTACTCCAAACCTATGGGGTGCAAGATGTCTCAGCTAGCAAATACATCGCGATATTTAATCGATATTGCGATATATCGCGATTATCGTGATTATTGCAAGATATCGCGATATATCGATATTTCGATTCAAACCAAATCCATCCGATATCGAAATCGTTTCCAAATTAATATCGCGATATTCGATAATATCGTGATATCGCCCAAGCTTACTCAAATTGTGCGCATATCGGCTTGATACTCTAGTTAGTGCATTGGAAGAACCAAGACATGATTGAACACAGATATCCACAGTACAGAGCAGTATGCAGTGACATAGCATCTGATCAATCAAAGACCAATTCCATGTACACATTTTGTAACTCATACCCAAGGCTGACCAATTTGTTCTGAAATCCAAGTGATTAGCAAAAATTCCAACTTTGTATTTTCAGACGCCCACAGTACCAAGTACATGAAAATTGTCAACACAATGATAGCAGTCCGTGTGCACAACACAAACTACAGTGTATTTAGAGTTATTGATGTGCAATGATATAAAGGTCAATTTAGTGTACAAGAGCTGTCTGAACTTTATACACAAATATACAGTATGTACAATTTATCCTACTTATAAAATATGCAAAGCAGGGTACACAAATAACTACCCAGACCTAATAACTGGATAATTATGTTCAGTATAAATCATATTTGTGATTCATTTTATATTTCCTTCTAATTATGTTCTGAATGGCTAGCAAGGAAATACTATGGGGAGGACCTTCAACTTGGCCCTGAAAAACAAGACAGTTGTTCCTGGTAAAGGTCACTTCTGTGTAGAAATTCACATTTTTTTTGTTTTTAGTTGTACCCAAGGCACCGTGGCAAAAGCAAGCTTGGGTGACCCAGGGCCACCTGGGAAAAGTAACCTTCACTGTAGCAAGAATGGTTACATGTAACCGACCGTTTCAGAAACAGTTACACATTTACAAAAATCACCATAAACGTACAGGCTTAGAAGGCCAGTGCTATTATCAACAAGAATTTTTTTTGGAAATACGCTTCTTAATTTGTTGAGATCAGCAAGGCATTACAGACAAATTAGTCTTTTCAATATCATTAGAATCAGCATTCTGGATACAGGGTACATGATCAAAGTTGCTACATTCTAAAAAGGCATGACATTTGGTCCTTGGAAAAAAGTAAGAATATTTTATTGATAACAAAGGCTGACCTACATTATACACAAGGTAGAGGCTTTTTAATGAGGGAATCAATGTGTGGTGAAGAGGTTTTCAACTAGTGGTTTGATATCAACGAGGCCTGGTTCTTGATAATGTTACCAAGACGAAGTCAAGGTAAATTATCAAGAACCACGCCTCGGCGGGTTTAAACCACTAGTTGAAAACCGATTAAACACACTTTGATTCACATTCATAAGTACCTTTTCGGTCAAAAACATCATCACTTTTTGGTCAAAAAGTAAAATAAATGCAAAATTTTTAATTTTTTAATTATTTCTTTGAACACAACACCCCTCTAGCTATGAAATGGTATCTGCCCTCCGCCGCCCTCGAGTAAAAAACTCCTTATAAGGGAATGGTGTGCCCATCTCGCGCATCGCGTGATGTGGCACAACTGTTTCAGCCATTGCTCTCGACCAATAGGAATGAAGAAACTGTCTTATAAGAACAAGTGCAAGGTCGCGTATCCCCCCATGAATTAACACTTTTTACCGGTCATAAACAAATGTTTATACACACCCACGTGACGTGCTCTCCCCCATAGCAAAACTGTCTGAGGTATTTATGAAGAGACGTTTCAGGCTATGTAATCACTATTTTGTCTGATTTCGATTTTTCCAAAGGGTAAAAAAAAAATGGAAACCAGACTTACATGTCCGTAAAAAACAATATAACGCTAGTTGTTTTAACGTCATGCCCGATTCTAAATTCCATAGCTCTACCTATGTTTGAACTAAAATGTGTAGATTAAAAAATTTGAATTGAAAAAAAAAAAAGATCCATGACACTCAATTTTTCATTTTCTAATTCTATGGTGACAAAACTCAGTGAAGGATAATAACCACACCAACCACTGCCAGTTTCATATTAGCACAAAAACTTGCTAAGCACAGAAAATCTTGCCAGGCAATAACTTGTGTCTAGCCAAAATACAGTTAACCTTACGCTGTTATGACTGCTCTACACTCATATTTTGGTTAGTGAAGAAATTTGCTAAGCAGTATTCTCTGCTAAGCAGCATTCTCTGCTAAGCAGCTTGATAATTTGGGCCCAGGGCAGCAGTTTGATAACTTGACTAAAGTATGATTTATGCATGCGAAATTCCAATCTATAGTGAGTACAATAGTACAGATGTGTGTGTGCATATGTACTGTACACAGATAACAGTACAGCATGTGATAATTCCCAGATTGAGCAATACATGTTGTACGCTGACCCATGCCTCCATTGTACACGTTGCGTTCAACCATGATACGACTGAACACATGGGGATTTATTCATGAATGAAAAATAGCCTATACCTGGTGTACGTGCAGTCCATGTAAAATGGATAATAACTCAATAATCCAAAGAGTACAGTGAAGACACTACTACAAACAAGTACACCAGTTGTACAAGCACAGTACCAAAAATGTTTTATTGACTCCCGGCTGTACTGCTACTGGATTCTTGTAGTACATGTAGCAGTACGTAGTAGAGTAGTACATGTGGTAGTAGGCCACTTTACCTGAAGAAAAACCTCTTGTGGAAAAAAAACACACCCTCAAACCCTCCGATTAAGAGATTCTTCGGCCCCAAATTGCTGATTCAATGGCAAGTCATAGTGCCACTTCAAAGAGGAATTTACAGTCTTGATATTTTGTGAGAGCGCATTTGCTTTCTTTGGAATGCTCTTCCACTGCACCTCAGACTACAAGACACTCTCTAAAGCTTCAAAGTTAACCTGAAAACACACTTGTTCAGTTTAGGCTTTTAGACATCGCAGGCCCTTAACATCACTCTTCATGGGGCAAAGCAATTTCGCTCCAGAAAATTTAACCATGCATGGGGCACCGCAGCACTTGCTGTGGATATCGTTGGTTACATACATTTGGAGGCGTGCCATCATAAGCAGAGTTCCTTTTCTAATGTATGCGTCAGGAGTGTGAAATTACAAGCAGGCCACGGAGGTCACGACCTCCTTTGCACATGGTCTTGGCCCCCCTCAAAAGTTTCCAATGACTTTGAGATTTTTCCAATGAAAGTGCCCTTGTAAAATGAAATTGGCCTTGCCCTTTCAAAGATGAAATTCCAGGCCTGCAATTAAGAGCCCAATTCACACACAAAAAGGAAGCTGATGCTGACAAATTCTAAAGGCCCTCGTCTTGATAAAGACGAGGGCCTTTATCACATGGCAACAATCCTGCAAGGTTTTAAACGGACATTTAAGAACGAGTCACTACCTATTTATCCCATTCATAAATGTCCTTTTATTAATAAACATTTAAAAAAATACAATTACAGACACTTTGACAGTTGAAAATTCGAGAGGTTTGAAATATGTTTTTCATGTGTGTATGCGCGCGCGCTTAGAAAAAGATTGGGCGCGCGCGCTTAGAAATGGACTACGCGCCGTTACATAGCTATGAATTGCGCGTTCCGCGTGAAAATCTTGCGCTCCGACACGGACAAGCCAGCCGGTTATAAACACTGGTCATTATCAACCGTTTAAACACGCCCACGTGACACGCTCTCCACCAATAGGAGTAGCGAAACTGTCTGGGGTATTTATGAATACACATCACTTTCATTTTTTTTGCACAAAGGCATTTTGCAATTCGATTCCTATACGCTTTGCTTTTGAAAGGGCAAGGGCGATTGCCTCTATGCCACCTGGTCGTTGCTTTGGTGCCCTTGAAATGCAGTAGAAATTTAAAATTCCCCATTGGTTGCCTTTACCGATGACAAAATGCCTTGGTGCCCTTGCCCTCTCAAAAATGAAGCATCTAGGCCTTACTTATGCATTCAATTATAGACAACTGTCACTATGACATTTTGGTTTCGCAAGAAAGAAAATTACACTTAAATGTAATTTCAATGCATATTTTTTTTAATTGGTCACTCAGCCGTCCTATGGTGAATGGGGGGGAGGGGGGGGGGCAGCTGGTTTACTTAGCAGAAACACCTTTGCTCTTTGGGATTTCTGGTCTTTGATAAGCTAACCAGTAACCAGACATTATGAATGAACTTTGACTGCACTCGGCCTCTCCAGCATTACACATTTTGTGCAAACAAATCCTGTGTATACACATCCATGACATGAAGTATTGAACGCAAAGGATGCACACTTCATGTACAAGTGCTTTTCAGTCAGCATGTGCAGTGGAGCTTCACTATCACAAGCTACATGTACATGTACATGATGCTGGTACACGTACATACATTGTAGGCCAAATTTCATGGCTCAGCTTATTGCTGAATTCAGCACCTGCGTTAAAACATTTTCGCAAATTTCTGTGTTGACTGTGTGCGGAAAGAATACCAAGCCCTTGTAATGCTGAGTCTGCACACACACAAGCAGAAATTCCCAGCTAACCTGTGAAATACGCTTGCCATAAGCACAGAATTCCCTGCTTCCATAAGCGCTGATTCTTTGATAAGGGTACGCGGAGCTATAAACATGTGCCCTGGTCTTAATCAAAACAGTTGTCTAAAACTAACATTGTTTGTAAGGTAAGCAAGTTGAAGTCACTGTAATGAAATGAAGTGGACAATCCCCCTTTTTATAGAATATCAAAATGCTACACACAATCATTTGCTACTCAAAAATCATCAGTTGCTACTCAACATTATAGCATTAAGTGTGTACACAAAATGTTCAGTCCAAATATTTTACTATGCACAATTACTGGACAAAATCATTCCCTGAATTGTATTTGTTTTAAAGTTTGTTGAAGTGGGGAGTGACCATGTGAACCATACCAGGTTAAAGGTCTGTCAGCATGAGGGCTGTCAGGTAACTTTAAGCTTGTATTGTTCATTGTAACTGAATTAATTTGACACGCAGTTTTTAAATCTCCAGCAAATTATTTACCAAACCCTTAGTTTTAAAGTATTATGGAAAGACAGGCCTAATACTTCATGGGGACAACAAAGGTGATTGCCTCCATGCCCCCTGGTAATTGCCTTGGTGCTCTTGAAATGCTCAAGTACAAATTTCCCACATAGGTTGCCCTTTACCAAGGAGAAAATGCATTGGTGTCCTTGCCCTATCAAAAACAAAACATACAGGCCTGGAAAGATATTATACCCACTAGGGTTACACTACACTTGGATTATGATGCGACAAAGCAGTATCTTGGACCATCGCGATATTAATTTGGACATGATTTCGATATCGGATGGATTTGGTTTTAATCGAAATATATATATATTGCGATACAGCGATATATCGATTAAATATCGCGATGTATTTGCTAGCTGAGACATCTTGCACCCCATTGGTTTGGAGTAAAACCAGAAGAATAGGTCATTAGAACACCTCTCTTATACTATGACTGTCTCTTCTACAACTTTCACTGGGAGTTTGAAGACTGATGATGTCAAATTTCATTAATGGCGATTATATCGAATATCGCGATATATTGTCGGCAATATATCGTGAATAAAATAAATCGATATCGCCCAAGCTTACCCAGAAATTCCACATTTCAGACTTCATTAGGTACAGACACAAATCAATGGAAAAAAATATAGAGGATCATGCAATAATCAGCTCAGAATCTGGCCCAATATCATGGCTCTACTTGTTGCTTACAGAAGCAGGGAATTCCGGGCTTACGTCAAGCAATTTTGTTAGCAGAAAAATTTTGCTTGACGATTATTTTTTCTAAGCAAATCTTGAGCAGGGAACCAGTCACAACAATGTTAATTTACTTAAATTTTGGTTGGTAACCCGTTTTTGTGCTTGCGCAGGAGAAATTGAGCCCAGGACCCAATTTCATAGCTGCTACACAAAAAAATTGCTACCCAGGAAATTTCTTCCTTGATAAAAACAGGATTTCCAACCAAATTTCCATGGATTTTTAGGATAAGCAATTAACAGCTGAATAACAGTAACAAGCAATATCCAACAAATGGAAATTTGGTTGGTAATCCTGTTTTTATCAAGGAAGAAATTTCATGCTAAGCAAATTTTTGTGCTTATAGCAGCTCTATGAAATTGGGCCCAGGACACGAGAGGCTCCTTTTTCAAAACCAGAATATTATTAACATGACTCATGTCAGTTCCTTGGTCTTGATCTGGGTTTAGGTCAGGATGCATGATTGCATGTGTCACACACAGACCCATGTTCTATTTTTATCGAAGAGGTCTTGGCACAGACACCAATACAAATGTATGTAATTGGCCCACCAGTGCAAACTACACCTAGTTAATTTAAAGGGACGGTGAGGTACATGTATGTGAACTGGCTTCTCCCCAGAAATTTTTTAAACTGTTAGCCATTCTTCTTGACCCAATTTTGGAAATTTTGACCAAACGATGCCGAGTTGAAACAAGGTCTTCACTGTTTCTATACTTAGTATTTATCTTGGTTTTAACTGCCTCTAAAGCATTAAAAACGATTTTATCTTGATGATTTTTGTAAAATTAGTCCAGGCCTCAACCTTTAGCTTCAGAGGGGCAAGGCCACTTGGCCTCAAATGCTCTAAAAAAGAAAGGGGCACCAAGGCCATTTTCAAACCTTTATTTGTTGATGATTATGTTAATATACTTTTCACTGATTTCAAGATGGTGGTCAACTTTCCAACCCATACATGCCATATTTACTTCATTGTCGCTGTTTACATGCTGTGCAACTGAAATTGAATAAAAGTTTAAAAATATTTGTTTCTGAATTATTTAGTTTTTTTGCAGCACTCGAATTGCAAACTATTACCCCAGTAATTAACTTACCCCATGTTACCCCCTCCCCTTATTCATCGCCTTAATTAAACTCCCTTCTGCTCATCTGAAAACAAATAATTGCTCCAGAAAAAAGAATTTTTGAAAAAACCATACTGAAAAAAATATTAAGAAAACTTATTCCCTGCGTGCTAATCTGAAGGAAAAAAAGATCAATTAGTCTCTGGCTCACCACTACCCCAACTCTGCGAGACAAATGAGCCCCACCAACCCCACGCCAACAACCCACTAACAATTTTTTTTAATTTTTTTTATATAAATATGATTATGAAAATTAAAAATGAACCCCCAACCCCTTAGCAATTGGCCTAGCATTTAGCTAAACTTGTCAGTTGTATTGTGCATGCCGACGTTTATGCCACGCTAGACTGCGCTAAATAAATACTATAAAAACGTAAACAAACGCAACTAATTAAAAAATGCTCCCAAAGTTGGCACTTTCCTGCCACTCCAGCCCTTTCGCCTTCCTGCTTATTTTTGCATCTTTTGTGGGATGACATGCTGATTAGTCAATAATAAACTTGATGGAGTATGATAATTTCCAAAATTAGGGCTCTGCCGTTACCTCCATCAATCCGATTTTGATGTTTTACAATTCCACGCTTGTTTTGTGTACACAAACATGTGGTTGGCAATGAAAAACAAAGTCGCAAGGCAGGCAGATCACTGGTAGTGGTGGGTCACAAACATTAATCCAGTACAAGCCTTGGACACCAGCGAAATAGCCAGGGGAAAAACATAGACTGTATCCAGCCCCTGGCCGCGCGCCTCCCCCGCCCCATCCGCTACAAATACAGATCTCAATAGACAAAATCAGTGCGAAAATGCGTAATTTAGTGTAGGGACTTGTAGCGAGTTTATACATTGGAGTAGTCTGGTGCTGCGTTTTTAGCAGTAAACAGCTCAACTACGTTTGATATGGTTACCATGCCACGTTCTCGACACATTTTTTATTGCACAGAAAAACATTGTGAAAACTAGTGTGCGGGATCATACATTCCGAATTTTACCTCCATATAAATTAAATGGATCACAATGTTAACATTAAATAACATTTTCGAATAAACAATGTTATGGAATCAATGGAAAAGGGCAGTGGCCAAGTGGCCGTAAGGTACATGATTTTTAAAAGGGCTTCATGGCAATTCGCTGGGGCATCGCGGCACTGGCCACTGGTGGCCGCTGTAGAGGTCGAGGCCTGTTAGTCATAACACAAAATAATGTTAACAAATCAAATTGTGCCAACTGCCAAAATGTGAGCGAATTTGCACACAATTCAAGCACATACGCCCGAAATGCCAGCTTGTGCATGGGGGGAAGCCTGATACGTGTTTAAGTACAGGATTATTACTTCCTTCTCATATGAGCAAGGCAGTTTTTCCAAAGGGCACCCATATGTGAGAAAGGTAAATTTTTACTGGAACATTTCAACTGGCACCAAGCGAATATCCAGGGAATGAAGGCAACTGCCTCTGTTATCTCCATGAGGCAATTTGCCTCTACATTGTACTATGTTGCTGAGCCACGAAGTATCAGGCTTGCATTAGACTGCCAACTCCACCAGATTTTGTGAATGAGTCCTCGAAGGTCACTTTACAAGGAACCATTTCCTCGTAAAGAGCTACCATCTAAAGTATACAAGATTGTCAAGCCTAAACCTTTGGGCCTATCAAGACCAAAGCTGGGACCAGTGGCCAAAAATCTTGCAAGGCTTACTCAGGCGTGAAAATGAGCTCACCCTGCTACTCTACCACACTAAAATACTGCCACAACTCCTTAAAAATGCCATGTTTTATGAAAAAAAATAAAAATACCATGTCTGTTGATGACTTCCTTGCACAACAGTCTGACTGGATTAGCTCACCAATGGGAGACTTTGGAACGCTAGGTGGCATGCAGCCCTGATACTTCGGCTTTTAAGGGGCACGGCAGTTTTGCCTTGACTTTTTGTAAAAATTTAGGGCACCAAGGCAATTTTCAAAAATTTGAAAGGGCATCACGGCAATCATAAAAAGTTGCGAAGGGCACGACGGCAGTTTGAAAAAAAACCTCAGTGTTGCCTGTAAAAAATAGTTCTTCCAATTTTTCCATTTTCTAACTATTACCCAATGAAAAAAGAAAGCATTCATCTAATTCAACAAAATAAAGAACAACTACTTACAATACACAATAAATAATTTTTGTTCATACGTAATCCTACTATTGGTCATGCACGTTGTGTAGTTTTTCGTAGAGACGCTAAAATTCCCACGTAACTGCTCCATTTTGACACGATGTTGACAGAATAAATGCATGCGGTGCGCGACGGCTATGCTGTACATGATGGTACACCAAGCATGGGGAAAACCACTTTCCCAGCATGCACAGAAACGTCGAGTCTTTGTCTCAAGGCGTTTAGCGTTGGTTTGCGTAATTTTACCACTAGAGGACGTTTAATCTCACGCTATCGCTTTGTTTCGAAACGCCCTCTAGCGTTCGATGTTTCTAGTATTTTTTTGTCGCACACAAAGAACAACGAACAACAGGCCTGAAATCTGCTGTTGTGCCTTACGTGCGTGAAATTGGGGTCTATTTCGTTGCGTGAAATTTACACAGACATCGGGACTTTTTGGCATATTATTTCGAACTTTGACAACGTTGAATATAATTTGTTTTCGGGAGGAAGGGCACGGCGGCAATGATGAGAAAAGGGCACGGCAATCATTGCCGTGAAAAATTGGGTTTTTGAAAGGCATTGCGGCAATCGGTAGGGGCAACGACGGCAATTGCCGTCGTTGCCGACGTGAAGTATCAGGGCTGGGCATGCATCAGACTTACCAGGTAAATTTCCATTGTTTATGTAGTTATTCTTAGCGTGCGCACACACCGAGAACAATGGATTTTACTTGGCAAGTCTGCTGCCACCAAGCGTCCCAAAAGTCTCCCATTAAGAATTTGCCCGAATGGTGTCCATGACATTAAAGTTGGCACCAATTACATCCATATTCGGTTGTGATTCGTAGTTGATAATTACACTGATATGAAGGGGACCAGGATTGCTTGGTTGCATTGAAGAACCTGCACACATCGCACTGTCCCAACATGAGAAAGAAAATAGTGAACTTGTTGGACCATGGTAAGTAGAAAAGTTGACCATCTGTGTTTCTCGCTTACATTGACATTGTACTTCATTGTCTTTTTTGATTGAATTTTTTTGAGGTAATCAAGTGTATCTTGTGAAATTTCACAAGCAGTTTGTAATCGTTGTTGCAATGATTTCCCCACCCTTATAAAAAAATCCTGGTGAGAGAGCTGGCTGGTACAATCATGAAAATGGACTCCTGTCCCTAATAGCGTTTTGAACATAACATGTAAGGATAACTTTCCGTATGGCGCCACCACTTTTTCACTCATTTTTACAAAAAGGATATCAATCAGGTAAATTAGATACTATACTATTTTATTTCGAATGAAAAAGTGGTGGCGCCATACGGAAACTTTTCCACATGTAATACTGAAGAAACTGTCACAAAAATACACAACTGATTTCATTGGTTACCTTCATGAAAATATTCTAGTATATAAACAAGCTCTAGATTTTAAATTAATGATTTATTTTGACTTGTGACTCGACTTCACTTGACTTTGGAGCACAGCTTGTGACTTGACCAAAGTTGACTGTGAATGAGAGACGTCAGTGCTTTTCAGAAAATATCATGGATTTCAGGTGCAATAATCGTTACTTGCGCTTCAATGTCTATCAATACAAACATTTTGTAGGCATGGTTGTTTTGCTCTGATCATCCTTAGTTAAATATACTCACCTTTTGATGGTGTTGGTTTTGGGGCTGCCACCACTGGCGGTTGTGGCTCAGTCGGCGTTGTAGGTTTCGCTTCCTTCTCGTAGCTCTTGACTGGAGGAACGGGAGGTGCAGAGGGTATCGTTGACACAGCAGGAACATCAGCAGCAGCAGCAGCAGCCGGTTCACTCTCAACAGTTTTCTCAGTTTTAGGGGCTGGCAAAACCGCAGTCAGAGGAGCCGTAGAAACTAATGGTTTGTTTTTAGTCCAAGCATTGACCTTTGGGGGCAGAGCCTCTTGTATGGTGAATTTTTTCTCCGGTTTCTCTTCCTTTTCGGGCTTCGCTGGTGTTTTCTTATCAACTGCTTCACTGGTGCTCTTCTTTGCATTCGATACCAGAGTGTTGTTTGCTAACCCTACGTTTTTAGTTTTGGGTTCTTGTGGCGTCGTTTTGGGTTTGTCTTTAATGTGTTGCTCTTTCGGGTTCGCTGGAGTGGCAGTTGTGCCGGCTCGATGCCAGGGATTCACCTTTGGGGGCGGAGCCTCAACGTATTCTTGCTTTGCAGATTCACTGTTGAGCTCTTCAGTTGTGTTTTGCTCGGCGTTGTTCATCCCAGCAACAACTGGTTTGACGTTTTCTTTGGATTCTGTTGAGTTGATGAGCTCGGGTCGCATCGAGCTCACTTGCGAACCCGTGCTCATGACTTTGCTGCTGTCACTCTGATCCTGAACTACACTGCTGTAGCTCAGCTGTTTGGCAACCTCGGCTGCCATGCTGATTTATTAGTTCCAGCGCAAGGCTATGTTTGAAAACTCAATTCCTTTATACCTATTTTAAAAGGTGTTTTTCCAAAATCAAATGAGGTAACCAGGAAGCCTAATTAACTAGGACTTACAGTTACACAGCAATTTAAGAAATATTCACTCTATATTGAAGTACAATTGTCAATAGTCTTGAATAATGCGAGCATCAATATTTATGAAATTTGGTGCTCACAGGGAAAGCTGCTGGTGCTACATTTATACACTATTTTCCTGAAATTGTTTTCAATTGGTGATTTTTTAACTTCAGATTTTCTAATGTTTTCTATTCCTTGTAAATGTAAATTGTAAATGTGTCTATCAACAAAGAAGCATCGAGCTATCATTCAAGAATCAAATATGGTGAAACGTTTTAATTCTGGACAAGAGAAAATAACCTGAGGTTGAAACTCGAAAGAGCGTGTGCGGCCGAGCACACACTCACACAGCGTGCGGGCACCACACGATAACCTCGCCGTCTGCGGAGAGTCACGTCGAGAAAATGATGAGATTTTCCGGCAATGTGGAGCCTTGACTAGACGAAAAACAAATAGGAAGACGTAATTAGTCAAAAAAGTGGGCTCCCAGCTCTGTTTTAAACAATCAAACACGTGTCTTTAAACGATAAAGTTCCATCCAATATGGTGCGATTTTGTATAGGCGTTTTACACACGACGACCTGCGCTGGTAAAAGTTCACGGGGAGATTCGGAGGTCAGCGCTACACTACACATGTGCGTAAATCAGCACGGTGAAATTCTACTAAACCTCGGCTAGCACTGCTAACTTCATCGGCGAAATTCGCCTCACAACTGCATGATTTTCTCTCCAATCTTAGTCAATTACAGTTTTCTCTCCTTCGCAATTGTGTTTACCGTGTTTATGAGCTCCAAAGAATGCATTTAGCTGTTAAATATCACATCCTCAAGTTCCACATCGTCTTTACTTCAAGCACATGTCGCCATCCTTTCTCAGCCGAGACCGATAGATTGGTGCCGGGTAATTCATGGACAATTTTGGGGATAGTGCGCGGCGGTGCACAGACCAGAATCGACCCAGCCATTTTTTACACGTTGTGCAATGTATCATCCGGACATACAGTACAGACTGGCGTGTACACATACGTATGCTAAGGGAGGCAGGCAGGTCCATACTCACTGGTGCCCAGTAAATGTGCACTGTAGCCGTTCATCAATGTGGTAACCACCGTATCGTGCCTCGTTTACCTATCCGGTGACGTCATTATCCTAAGCACTTGGGGGAGGGGCTGAGCATGGTCTGATGAGGAAGGGGCAGTCCCATTATTATTTGGGGCTAGTCTAGTCCCTAATTATATACAAAAATCCTGGTAAAAAAAGTAACCACTCACCCCAACTAAAGCAGAAAAAAAGTTATGGCCTGACGTTTCGAAACTAGCTAGCTGAGCCTTTCTTGAGTGTGATGGCCCTTTGCAGCAAAAATTTGGAAAACTGGGATGAAAGGACCACTGTATAAATGCATAATCATTCAAAAATTGAGATCAATTTTAAGATGACTGCGAAACTCTTTTTCTTGTAACAGTATAAGAAAGTGTAACTCCTTCTTTTGCGTCTAGAATGATGGCTCGATGGCTTTTTTGAACTTAGACTTTACTATGAAAAAAAATAATAATAATTCGTAGGCATAATAATTGTTTATCTGGTTGTTTGTTTTGTTTGTTTGTTATTTTGTTTGTTTGTTTGTTTGTTTGTTTGTTTGTTTGTTTGTTTGTTTGTTTTTGGAAACAAACTTTATAGGAGTGAAGATCGTCGCAAACGGCGCGTCGAAAGTGAATGAAAAAAACCCCAGAAATTGCAAAAACTCTCACAGTAGAGCGCCCTCATTGTCAAGACAAAGAAACTTATTTACCATAAAATAGCCCCCTCTTGTGGATCAGGACAATACCCCAATCATACTTTTGTACTTTTTAAAGCTATCAAACACCTATTTTTTTTTTGTTAGGGGTCAGCTATTACAATGGCAACTGTTTGTCTGAGTCGGTCAAATGTTCTAAACGATTGTAATGTGTAATTTGTTTTTCCTTTTTACTTGTTTTTGTTTTCCCTCAAAAAGTGAGTGATGTGCCACATGATCTGTTGACTCAAGGGAAGCCTTTTTTGATTTTGTCTTTCAGCCTGTACATGTATCTGGGGATTCAAACTTTGAGCATATCAGTTTGGAATGGCGCAGTTTGAACAACTTTACATGCCAAAAAAGTCATGTAGTGATAAATTAAAATATTTGTAAAAGAAATGGGCAACAAACCCTCTCTAATTGCAATATTTTTTTCAGGTAGAACTCGGTGAAATGAAATGTGGAAAGTTTTATAACATGTGAAACTTTTGAAAAAAATACCAGTTGGTGGCACCCCACCAGGTAAAATAAATTCCAGGTACGCAGGTGGTGCTGACCATAGGGCAAGCTGTGATAGCCAACAGGGACAAATGGCGTCTTATACTGATATATCTTTGCCTGGTTCTGTTTGCTATAGTTTCATGTATACTGAATCTTGTTCCCCTTCCACTTCAAGACTTTGATCTTTGTTCTTGTAAAACAAATTCTTCCATGAAAGGTTTTTAACTGGGGGTGGCCGAGGGTTGACTAATGAAGAAGAGGCTTTTTATGAAGACCAGCTAGCAGCTTGAGATGTTGTTGAACATGATTGAGTATTGGCTGACAGGAGATTGTTCCAAGACTTGATGGTCCGAGGGGGAGGGGGTTGGGGAGTTGGCATACATTTGTGAGTTTGTAGCAGGCATTTCAAGTTGGTTTGGGAGTTCTCGTCTGCATCTGTCAGGTTTGGGTTTGTTTCTGGTGGTTGATATCAAGATGGTTGATATCAAGATGCCCATTAATCATTTCATAAAAGCAATTCAGTCAATGTGCTTCCCTTCCGTCGTTTAGAACCCGGCTTTGTGAAGTATAATGTTCAGATCTTGATAGAAAAGAAAAATGGCTGCACGATAACAATTTTGTTCCAAAGTTACAGCCATACACACACCTTCTGTTTCAAATCTTTGTGGAAAGTAAACCAATGACAAATCAAGCGAACACAATAAAATGAGGACTCACTTTGTGAGATCTGTTTGCCACATTTATTCATTTTGAATATTAACTGCGTGTAAGTTGAAAGTTAACACTGTTTCTATAATTTAAATCACAGTTAATGGCACTACACAGGGAAGCAAATTATTACACTGTACTACAGTTCATGGCTGTCATCATACGTACTATCCAAATGGGATGATACTTGTATCCTCTTCGGGACCATTAAATCCCAATTGAGGATAAGAAAAGACATGAATGGGTGAGAAAGATATCTTGTATGACTAACCCCATTGGGAAAATTTGTATCCCGTTTGGAACCCATTCCCCTAAATGAGGACACAGCAATAAGGACACAGCGAATAACACCACCTATAGGGTTAAATATAAACTACATAATTCAAGGTTTCAACCCTAAACACTTTTAAGTATTGCAGCGGCACCGTACATATCTTAATTATGTATCGATCAAATTTCCTATCAATCAACTGCAAAGAGACCTAGGCACTTTAGAAATTAAAAGATAAAAAGGCGAAGGAAAGTTTCAAAAATTCCTACAATATTAATACTGAAAAATAGATTGATTGTAAGAATGCAGAAACCCGTAGAAGAGGGCGCCATCTTGGGACAAACAGGTCTTTAAAAAATTAGCATGGAATGCAAAGAAAGCTAAGGTTAAGCTCACCCTGACACAAACCTAAATCTGTAAGATTGATACATAAAGAGGTTGCACATTTTGCTATTAACTTAGTCTATTATCTTGTGTTTTCTATTTATTTATTAAATAAAATCTCGGTGGACTTTGCTAAAAAAACAAAACATTGCACTTCAAAATAAAATATACATAGCACAGGTTAGCGCATCTTTATGTATTTTGTTGAAACCAACAGTTCTTTTCAGAACCACCCAAACTCATTAGAGAAAGTCATTCATGGTGTTACTGCAAACCTTTCCATATCGTATTTGCCGTCACCTTACCCAACGGGCTACTCGTCCCAACTCGAGATTTGTGACATCGGCTACCATACACATGTGAATGCCCAATATCAAACTAAGTCCAGTAACTTTACTATTATTACCTAATGATTGTAACAAAGAGTGTCCTCCTCTGAGATTTGGGGCTAGTATAAAATACTACTAAAACATCCATATTTTGTCCTCCCTATAAAATCAGCGTCTAAAGATCATTCGATGAACCAGTAATTTCATGAAATATCTGATAATGTTAATTACATTTTACTTTCTTTGGAAAATTTTAAACTTGGAATTAGCTACAAAGTTTGATTCCATCGATTAACAGCTATTTTTACAATGCACAACAATGAAAATACAACTATAGCAAAAGGCAGGCAATCCGACACTCCAAATAACAAGATCCTTAAAACTACCCATCTCGTCTCAATTTTGTACATATCATAGTCCACATAATTTCGTCTACAATTATCATATTCTAGTCAACATTTACACAAACTCTTTTACAGTAACATAAATAACAATTCACCACTACTAACATCAGGTACAGTCATATTTCATGTGATATTTACTTTGCCTTTGTGTCCGAATGGCCACGGCCTACAAACCACACCCAAACATCACCCTTTATTTTGCCACTCCACACTGACGCTTCGCAGAGTCATTTCCAAAACAATAATTCCCTACCCTGTTTATCCAATTGACGCCAAGTCGCGTCACGGGGGAGATGAACAAGGTTGGTAACTACATGGAGTCGTCCACATTGTTTCGAAGAGGTTTTTAAGAGTTTCCAGGTCTTTTTTTTGGTCATGTTTATTGTGAAAAAATGACTAGGATCTGTGTGTAAGTTATATAGAACAAATGTTTTTTCCATTACACTCGGTTCAGATTTCACCTTTGTGAGTATATTCTGTGACATACACAAATAGGCATCGATTATTTAAATATTATTGGGCCCAAAGTTTCATCCTCATCAAAATTGTTCTAAAAAGGTTTATCGTATTGGATAATGTGCAGCATTGTCCTCCTCAAATGAGCGATAAATTTTGAGCAAAAGTGACACCATTAGTGCGAAGTGGTTTTCAGAGTTGCTGTCCTTTCTGAATGAGCACTGGTAGTAGTGCACACGCACATATCCTCTCCACCACTTTGGGAGTCAAATCAAAAAAATGTACTCGAGAAAAATTGTAGATGAACATCATGCAGAGGTGCATTGTGCTTCGTGCAAGAGGTCAATCTGTGAAATCATGTAAATGGTTGACATGTATTGTGCGAAGGTGATTTCCGCCTTGTGAAATGTTATGTGGCATTTTAACTCAAAGGTACGAGTCTAGTTATATAAAAACCCAAACCATTGTTTAAACCACATGTTTGTATAGTTAGTTCAGAGCACAATTTCATAAAGCCTGCAAGCATACACATTTGCTAAGCACAGACAACTCTTGATTAAGAGAATCTGGTTACCAACCAAAATTCCATGAAATTTAAATTGCTCCACTCATTTTTTTGCTTAGCAAAAAAATTGGCTATGAAGTATTATTTGCTTAACAGCTTTATGAAATTGGTCCCTAATCAGATGGGCAAGTCTCAAGAAAGATATATTTATAATATTATATAAAATCATCAGATGACCTTTAACCTCTGACCTGCACTATTTGCACCTATTTGCACTGGCTGTCAATTGTGTCTCTACTCTCCAAAATATCTTCTCAAGATATACAAGTTATTTATCATAAATAAAGGAAGGAATTAAATACACATGGATAAGTATTTTTTTCTTATAATTCAGAATATAAAAGAAAAACAAGGTTGCCTAGAAGATATGTTTTTCAGAGGAATGTTAGAACTTGATGTTATTGGAGTCAGGGAATGATACGTTACTGTCAACGTCTAGCTTGGCACATCTCCGGTGATCATCGGTTCTCAGGGATGACCACTGCTCCTTCAGGTCGTTTCGTTGAATCAAATACCCGGATGACTTCACCCTACAAGATGAAATAAGAAAAGTAAAATATGAAGATGAACTTATTACGCCATCTTTAGCTCTAACCATTTTGGGAGAGTCAAAATTCCATCAATAGTTTGTTGGACACCCATAGATGGATTGCAAGACATTGTCCACCATCTTTGATGAATTGTGCACGCGTTATGAGCTATCAATGGCTGAGATTCCTATGTAGTGCTAACAAGCGTATACTTCTCAACTGTTTTACATAAAAGATGGCGGCCAATATAGCAACCCATCTATACTTGTGTAAAAAAAAAAAAAAAACTGTCCTCTACCCACTGGGCAAGCTTCCATCTGCTCTAACATTATGTATTCTTATGCAGAGCTAAGAGTGCAAGCACCAATAGATGGATTGCACTAAGCGTCATCGTCCGCCATATTTGATTAAATGTGCCCGTGTTAAAGGCTATCATTGGCTAAGAGCTGTGAATAGAGTGAATAGGAAATTATGCAGGAATGTTCAGTTTTCGATGTGGAAGGAAACCCCCAAATGGAGAAAACCCCTTGCAGTTAGGTGAGGACTGAAAACTTAAACCAAATGTCATGAAAGGCTCCACCCAGGTCGAAATTCTAGTTGAACCTAGTTAAACTGGGTTTAACTGGAACTAGTTGAAAACCAGTTGATAAACTAGTTAAACACAGTTAAAACCAGTTGGTTTAATATGGAAAATGGACAGACACCAACTGGTTTATAATTTAAACCTAGTTGAACACAGTTGAACCTAGTCCAACCCAGTTGAATAATATGGAAAATGGACGACTTTTGTCACTATCCAGTTGAACCAGTTGACCCCAGTTAACTAGGTTCAACTGTAATTTTGACCTGGGCAGTCTGAGGTGAAATTAGAACCAGGGTCCACAGAGGTGAAAAGCAGGGAAAGAGAACACTGGGTCAACATGATTCCCAAAATATGTTGAAAGTCTTAAAGGAGGATGTTTTCCTTTTCCTTTTTTTTTCTTTTCTTTTTTTTCTTTCTTTTTAAGCAGGATTCAAAAGCACTGATTTATTAGTATATCGATAATGCAGAAATGCATAACAAAATCAAATTTGGTGTTGCTGGGATAGGATAATTTGCGACAAGCTGTTTCCCCCTAAACAATGGGACACTATTAACAAATCCAAGCTACATTTATTTCCCCAAATTCCTGGTCATATGTTATGAGAACAGAGAAATAACTCATCATTACTTACCTGTGCAATAGCTCCGTGCTCCTCTTGTGAAAAAGCATATCCGTCTGTTGTAAGGGGTGCAAAGTGAGGCAATTAATACCACATCAAAAAAGACTCACACCATTTCTTATTTAAGAGAAAAGTATTTTTGCAATTCAGAAGCTTAGTAGAACCATGAAGGAAGGAAGAGAAGGAGTTCGAACGACCCACAAAACCACAGAGTAACAATTATAATAAAAATGAACCATTTTTGTAGAGCGCATATCACAATCACAGAGAAGTCCCTATGCGCTTTGAGATGAAAACAAAAGAGAAGCAAAAATTAATAGAGATGTGAAGTAACAAAAAGGATACCCTGACAAATTTTATCACGTCTCAAAAAAGTAATTTTTTTCTTTATTATATCCATACAACATACGACACCATATTTGAGTGAAGAACCAAGTGTGCACGCGCAAACTCACGGACGCCAGTTCACCCTTTGTTTGCGTAAGGTATGTGGGTGATTACGAGGTGTCGTAAAACGACCGCAGTACCACGGCTTCGGCTTTTGAAGTCTGTTCGTTCGAGCTCCTTCTCCTCCTTCCTCCATGGAGGGACACAGCAATAATGGTAAAGTAACTTGCTCAAGGACACAAATGTCATAACCAGGACTAAAACCCACCCTCTGCTGATCAGAATCAACAAAGCTTGAGTTCTGTAGTCTCATCCGCTCGGCCACGACATGGAAATTCAAACTGTAGTCATAGTCAGTCTTTTAAAAAATTAGACTTGTCTGATTGCACACTTCAATTTGTTTTGTTAAAGGGGATATTCAAACCCAGATATGACCTTTAATTTGACCTCTTTCTGTGAATGAATGTAGGTCAAACCTTGCAGCCATTGGTGGCCGCTATGGGCATTTTGGTACAAGCCCCTTGTGGCCGCTATGGTCTCGAAAGGGTAATAAACCCTTAATCTAGTGGAGAGTAATAACCCATACAACAAACTGTTAAAGGTAGAGTAAGAGTTATTTAAAATACAACTTACGCTGTGATAGATCGTAGTTTTCAGCAACTCTCCTTGAGGAGCTTGGTTGCCTCTTGAAAAGTTTGTTCAGCAATCGTGAAGTCTCATTGAAACTGGAGTGAGCAAAAACAAACAGTCAAGCCAAAGAATTCTCATTCATTTCGTCATGAAGTATTAATCAGTGCTGCCTTATGGGTGTAAATCATGGACACCAGCATCTGTTGTAGAAGAACAACTTGCTACACAAGAATGCTACGCCAGGTGCTTGGTGCCGGGAGGGAGAACCACATATCCAACTCAGATCTCTATCTCGGGTTCCCCCTAAGCTTAGTGCAAAATCTGCGCAAGAAGAGTTAAGTTTGAGCTTCTAAGGATACCAATCCAAATAGAAGAAAGTGTGACAACAAAATTAGAGTCTGAAAAAAAGTGGAGGTTAAAAGACCTACTGGGCTGAATTTTCTACAAGCAACTCTGAGCGATAACTTGTTACCACCTTTAACCTGCTTGTGGCTGAAAATATTGAAGCCACGCCCGTTTGCATCTTGATTTAGAACCAGGCAACACAGGGCAATTTTTTACAGGCAACTTTGGAAGAACACAAGTAAATGTGTCTTCAATCCCCATCAAAAATATGTGAACATTTAAATGTGATTGCCCGTTTCTTCTTTGCCTGTGCCTGTAATATAAATTTGGTTAACATTGTTACTAATTGATTTTGGTTTGAACAAAGAATGATTGACTATTGACCCAATTCACCTGGCGTCATCATCAAATAATCTTGGACGTGCCATATTGGTGGGCAGTGTCACTGTGCATTATTCAGTGAAGTGCACATTTTAGGCGCCGCGTTTACACAGAAAACCAAACTACCCACCAACCTTGTGAGCATGGCATCAGTCGCCGCATGTGATGCTCGTGCAAGGGGTCACTATAGAGGGATTTGACCCAATGACCTCAAGAATGACATCCTGGTGATCTACCAACTGAGTAATCTAGTCCTAATGTTAGCAGTCTCCCTATTTTGTCAATATCTTTGTATGGGGGTGCCATTCAGAGAAACCATGCAAATGTTAACTATCATGCAGCCAGGGATCACACCTAAGTTTACGATACCAGCGGCCGATTTCACGAAACACTAGGATTAATCTAATCTCAAGTTAGGACGAGTAAATAGTCCTAACTTAAGATTAATCTTAAGGTTTATTATGTTACAGGGCAAGGCTGGGACTTGTCTTAAGTCTTAAGATAAATCCTAAGATATGAACAGTTTGGTGAAATCGACGGCATGGGATTATCTTGAGGATGCAACTTTTAATTTCAGGTATCAAATAATAAACCACAAGAGATACTAATCAAGGAGAAAATTTACACTCAGTTTCCGTTGGGTTAATTATCTTATAACATAATTATGTGTACATTCTGTTAGTGTGAAATAAATGTCACATGTGATAACCTTTGTGTCTTTTCTTGGCAAAAGTTCAAATAAGAACTTGCCGCAAGCTAGACAAGAAATTAATCAAACAAGCCAGAGCAAGCCAATAGAAACAATGACATTCAGTTCCGATACAACAGGGCCCAATTTCATAGAGCAGCTTAAGCACAAAAAGCAGCCCAGCACAACATTATGCTTACCAGAATTAGGATACCAGCCAAACTAACATGTTCAATGTACAATTTGTGACTGGCATCCTGCTCATTTCTGCTAGA
Source organism: Asterias rubens (assembly GCF_902459465.1). Taxonomy (NCBI): domain Eukaryota; kingdom Metazoa; phylum Echinodermata; class Asteroidea; order Forcipulatida; family Asteriidae; genus Asterias; species Asterias rubens. Next base: position 6,351,313 of record NC_047069.1, on the reverse strand, counting down.
AATGTGTCAAGCAATACTGTTTTTCTGCTCAAGCATCACTGAAATTGGACCCTGATGTTGGTAGCCTCAATCAAGAAGAATAAAACCCAAAGAGTAAAAATCCACACCAAACAGTTAGTTTAGACTACAAACTCGGACTACAGGATTAATCCTTTAACTACAGATGCATGCAGGAATAATCCTACAACTACAGATGCATGCACACTATCAATTTCTTACCCTTGTGCAGCCTTGCCGCCCAATGCATGTAATCTATGATCCAAGATGGCAACAAAAGTTCAAAGAAATTGTTATATTTTAGCCATTTCCTGTTAAGCAATCTTATATATAAAAAAAAAAAAAAATTGTTGTTGTTGTTGATGTTAATAATTGTTGTCCCTGTAGGGACATCTTTTGTTCTTTCTTTTGTCCATGTAGTTAAGAACCTCCCATAGACTTTGTACACAAAATTCCTTGTGGAGCACCCAAGTCTTAAGAGTTCTGTAGAACAGGAGTCGACGGACCCTCTTGGCTTTAAACAAGTGCAGAATATATATGATTACATATACATATGCACTAACAATCCTGTGCTACCAATACCTCCAAAACTTAGTTTAAACTCTTCAGAAGTGCTCCCACATGTATCCCAAGTCAAAATAACAGAAGCAACTTTTTAGGAATGAAGACATTGCGTGGCGGAGATGCAACTGAGCCAGGAATTGAACAAGGTGCACAGTGGTGAAAGGCAAGCGCTTTACGCACAAGCCAACCATGCCAACCCCTGTATCCTGTCTTACTAGCAAAGTCTCGAGCCTGGAACTGAACCAGGGGCACAGTGGTGAATAGCGAGCGCTTTACGCACAAGCCAACCATGCCAACCCCTGTATCCTCTTCCACTAGCAAAGTCTCGAGCCAAGAATCGAACCAGGGGCACAGTGGTGAAAGGCGAGTGCTTTACGCACAAGCCAACCATGCCAACCCCTGTATCCTCTTCCACTAGCAAAGTCTCGAGCCAAGAATCGAACCAGGGGCAGTGGTGAAAGGCGAGCGCTTTACGCACAAGCCAACCATGCCAACCCCTGTATCCTGTCTTACTAGCAAAGTCTCGAGCCAGGACTTCACAAGCAGGTGCAGTAGAATAGAATAGCCTAGAATATAATCCATCAAATATTACCCTGATGAAAACCCTCAAACCCAACCGTGCCACCATGTCTTCAAATCGTCGGAATAGACCTTTCCATTGTTGATAAACAAACCGCACTGGTTGGCATTTTCCACCAAATGTTGGCTAAACATCCACTCCCTTTTTTAATAGAATGCTCTGACAAAATTCAACATTTTTGTGTAAACTTTCAAATAAACAAAGTATCTCCCATGATTGGTTGTTTTGTTTTCTCAATTTCTATTTTTATTTTTTAGATTATTTGTGTGACATTGCTACAAACTATGGCCATCTACTTTTGATTTGGAAATTAATGGCTTTTTACAACCTCTGTTGACAAAAACTTGGGCTGGCAAAAACTTGGTCTGTGTCATTGCAATAGAAAGGTCTATACAGCAGATTTCTAAAGTGTACGGCTACAGCATTCCACCATTAGTGCAAGAAACCCTGAATACGTTAACGTTTGATTACAGACGGACTGCCTTACCCCTGACCGGCCGATGAAATTGCATGTAGACTGATAAAGGTTTATCAAGAGTTAGTTAACAAAATAATAATAGCAGAAACAACTGGGTCAAATTTCGCTAAGCTGCCTTTAAAAAGTAGCTAACTATGGTCACCAGAATCAGGTTACCAGGTTCCATTTGCAACTGGTACCCTGCTCATGTTTGCTAAGCAGAAATGTTTGGCAATATTTTTCTGCTGAAGCAGCTGGGTCCAATTTCGTAGCGCTGCTTAGCGACAGATTTTGTGCTTACTGTGCAATTTCTATTTCATAGCACTGCTAATTGTAAGCACAAGAAAAGGCATGTAACCTTTCGGTGCTTACTGACGAAAATAAATGACGTCACAAGGCAAAATCCACAGTAAACACACTTTCTGCTAACCTGTGAAATACGCTAAGGCTTAGGCAAATTTTTCTGCTACAGTAAGCACGCAAATTACCTTATCGTTAAGCAGCGCTTTGAAATTGGGCCCAACGATTGGAGCATTTAACAACATTATGCTTACAAGAATAAGATTACCAGCCAAACTAACAGCTCATGTGTACAAATCGCGACTGTTATCCTGCTCAAGTCTGCTTTCAGCAGAAAGTTGTTAAACTTTTTTCTATTGTACATTATCAGCAGCTGTAGTGCTTCTTAAGTAAGTTTCTATTTTTTGGGGGGAGTAAATACCAAAGGTATATCCACCAGTCAAAACAAATAAGACTTTTGAACTAGCTTTGATAATTATTTCAATCTCCTTCGATTCCCGGTCAGAGTTCATATCACACTAATAATAATTTATCAGGCCAGTTTGTGTCAATAATTCACCCTCCTTCCAAACATATCTCTTTCAGAAAATAGACTGGATTCCATTTGACTATACTCACCTCTTTCTGACGGATCGTTGTATTATTGCTGTAGGGTCGAGCAAGTTGCCTTCCGCTTCCTGCACCTCTTCAGCAAGGCTCTTAAATAAGGTTCGCTTGAAACTGTGAAACAAGGGGAAATGGGGATGATAATGATATGGCTAGAAGAAAGAAAACCAGTTACTAGACACCCTCTCAGAGCCATGTTTCAACGGTAATTAGTAAGCCTGTTTGACTAGTGTGACTATGTAGGTGTCAAAGTCGTGACTATTGATTGCTCAGTTAGGTTGCGACTACAGTTATTCAACCTTTTGGTGCCGCCATGACTACTACAAAGAAAGTCACAACTACCTGTTCGGTGAACCAATTGTGTCGCTCATGACTTTTCTTACTTAATGACTTAGCTGATTAGGACTGGGTGTCCCTTGGCCTCCTTTGAAAACCGTCCCCATTAAGGTCTATTTCTAGCTAAATGCTCTGGCTCATGAAGTGGAATGTTGGCATCACGACAACACAATCAGACGTCAGTGACACAATCCTTCAATCCTTTTCAGCATGAATTTTATTATATTGCACTAGCAGCAAAAAGTATGCAGCAATGCATATTTGTACTTAAAAATTAGCCTCAAAAAGTTGCGATTTTGAACTAGTCGACTAGGTCAAAATCGCAACTTTTTGAGGCGCGACTAGTTGAGTAGTTAACTTCACTAGTCGCCAAAGCCTGGTACTAGCTGATACTTCAACCTCTCATGCTGAGCAGCTATAGTCACACGCACACACAGATCATTGTTTTTTGATTGGTAAAGCACAGGTCACATGTCCTCCTTTTTTGGGGCATGTATACTGCTGCAACACTGCAAAAATTTAATATTGGAGTCCAACATGGATAATTATTGGACCCTTTGTAGCATAGTTTCTAAAAAAATATTCTTACCCAGCCAGTTCGACCAAGAACAAGGTTGTGTCATGACAGACAAGGTTGGTGTTTACATGGAGTAAAGTTTAGAATTTTGTTTACACAGATTTTTCAGAGAGTGGGGTAGATGAATTTCTGTGTAACAAATAATGAATGCATCTGAAAGCCATTATACACTTTCGAAAAAAAAAAAAAAAGTTCAAAGATTTACAGGTTTACAGAAGGTCATGGTGAAAGACTTCTCTTGAAATATTATTCGATGAAATGCTTTACTTTTTGAGAAAACATTAAAACAATTAACAACTCTCGTTGTCAAGAATTACGGATTTATTTTAAACACATGTCATGACACGGCGAAACGTGCAGAAACAAGGGTGTTGTTTTATATAAGTTGTGATACACGAAGTGTGGGCCTTTGGACAACACTGTCTACCGAAAGTGTCCAATGGCTTTAATGTCTTTGTGCAGAATATAATCAATCGGTGATATCTGGCTTTTTAATTTCCTTGGCTTCGTCTCGTGAATTGGAAAAGCCAAGGTTTCACTTTGCGACTACATTCTGCGACATTACACACAAATGTAGCCAATATTTGTAAATATTGTTGTTGTTGAGAATTGACTTACGCTTTCCAGGCCACGTCTCGCCACAATGCCACCACAGGTACAAGGAACAGCAGCATCCAGAACACACCGCAGGAAAACACCTCATAGGCCTACAATGCAACAATTAACCACAATAAAATAAATAATAATAATAGTCGGTTTTTATATAGCGCTTTATAAACCGTATCTCAATCGCTTCCACATTATTACCCCTGGTCACTGGCCCTTAAATCATTCCTTAAACCATCTCAGCTCCCTGGGGAGTATACAGCCTGTGTCGCCAAATGTGTAGCGCAATCAAGGCTAATCAATCACAAGAACCAACTCTGCCCTCACAGATACCCATTTACCCCTGGGTGGAGAGAAGCAATTATAGTTGAGTGTCTTGCTCAAGAACACAAGTGTCACGACCGGGATTTAAACCCACACTCTGCTGAACAGAAGCTTCAGAGCTTGAGTTCAGTGCTCTTGTCCGCTCGGCCATGACATCTTGAAAAAAACACCATAAATCCCATTTAAGTACACCCATAATAGAATGCCTCTTACCACAACATCATTGCAATAGTGCCCCCATCCCTTGAAGGCACTGGACACTATTAGGAATACCTCAAATCAACTGTTAGCATACAAACTTACTTGGTAACGAGCAATGGAGAGCTGTTGATAGTATTAAACACTATGTTTTATTGTTCCCCCGTCGTAGGGAGTCACAATACTTCAGAAGGAAGTAATGTAGTTTTTTTAATAAACTAGCAGAAACACGCCATAAAAAAAACCCAAAGAATATTTGTTTTTAAAACAGGCAAAGGCATACATCTAAAAGCAGACATAAAGTTTAAAATTTGCCGAGCAGCCCCAAAATTAATTTTAAGATTGAATGAGGTTAGCGTGAATTTACTATATCGCTCAGTTTTGCATTTTTGTATTTGAAAGCCAGTAGTGCCAAGTGTGGTGAGACACCATATACTCTTACCTGTCCGGCCATATCAGCGGCAAAGGTGATGCTTGGGTAAAGGGCAGAGTAGACAGCAATGAATATAAACCAGGAGATAATGCTAAACCACATGGAGAAGTGCACCGGCTATTAAAGAAAGACAAAATATAACAAAATTATACACAGTTCTGAATACAACTTTTTCCCTCTGGCTAAATGGCCAGTTTGACAGTGTGCTTACCTGTGTATGTTCCGACAAGAACTATTTGAACGCCAGGAAAGGAACATTACAGAGTCTTTTTTTTCTAACAACACAGTTGCTGGCCGTGTATACACTTTATGTAATCCACCATATACATCAACTGACAAACCTGTAGAAGTTTGAGATCAATTAGCCATCTGGGTCATGAGAAACTAGCGAAAAAACTGATTACACATTTGCATGACATCGATTCAAACAAAAAATGAATAAAACACTCACTGAGCGATAAACTCCAAAGGGGAAACTAGTTTTATTTACTACTCACCAAATATGACATTTCAGACAGAAGTATTTCAAGGGATGTTTTCAACTATCATCATCATTAGGTTTTATGTAAATCTGTGATCTTAGACAATTATGTAATGTTCCTTTAACTATTTTTTTCCATTTATACCATTGGTCCTTTTTGTTGGTAATCAGCTAATTCTACATGTATTTTCTCTTTCGAATACACTGGACACTATTGTTAATTGTCAAAAACTAGCCTTCACAGTTGGTGTATCTCAACATATGCATAAAATAACAAACCTGTGAAAATTTGAGCTTAGTCGGTCATCGAGATTGCAAGATAATAATGAAAGAAAAAAACACCCTTGTCACACAAAGTTGTGTGCTTTCAGATGCTTGATTTCGAGACCTGAAATTCTAAATCTCAGGTCTCGAAATCAAATTCGTGGAAATTTACTTCTTGCTCAAAAACTACATTACTTCAGAGTGAGCCATTTCTCACAATGTTTTATACTATCAACCTCTCCCCACTACTTGTTACCAAGAAAGGTTTTATGCTAATAATTATTTAACTTACCCAGCTCCAGGCATCCATGGCTAAACCAGCCTTTAGTGTGACTACTATCAACACATACTGAAATCAAGAAGAAGGAAAAATACATTGATTTGAATTTAATTTTCAGCAAAATCAGCTGTGGTAAGGGGGAGCTGTTAATAATGCAAAAATTTATCATTGTCGTGTTAATTATTAAACAAGTGCGAGTTGAGTACAGATAAATATATATAGCGGTTCTGCATCCCATACCCAATGAAGGCCGAGTTGGATATGCAGGGATGTGGTAGTCTGTTAAGCACAAAGCGGGATAGCTTGCGAGTGCAGAGCAAGACAGCTTGCCAACACGAAAGCTTCCGCGTGCAAAGCCTGCTTATGTACATCCGTTAATTGTTGGTTTTGAAAGCCCTACATGGTCTCTGCAATCTGGGGTGTTCTATATCATTTTATCTTTATTTTCTTATAATTTTGATCTTAGTTAGAAAATATTTATATAACAAATTAAAAAAAAAAATTTGAGGGTGGGGGCTTAACAAAATAAACGTATTTCCAATTAAAAACGGAGAAATCACATCCCTGGAAACGGGATGGACGCAGACCAGTGTATTTTCTGTTTTATACAAGCGCGCCAATGGTAACAAAATATCTCCCAGCAAACTTATTGAAAGTCTGATCTTTATCTTTCCTGTTTATCTTACCGTGTAGGCCATGTTGCCCATGAACAGATGCCCTCCTAGTTGCCCATTGGAGAAGGCCACATCCTGATACAGAGCACCAACCACAAACCAGAAGATGAGCAAAGAGTGATACACAGCGTTGGCTGTCCACATCCAAAACACCTAAAGGTAGAGATTGATCCAAATGTAAAACATAGTGTAAGAATTCGCTCTACTTCAGCCAGTTTCACAAAGCCGGAAAGCAGATGTTATTCTGCTTTCCGGCCTTTGAGTTGATACCAACGACCAACTCATTAGAGATGATTACATGGTGTTACCGCAAACCTTTCCATATCGTATTTCCACCATGCAAAGTTTCAAATCCTACAGATGTTATTTGCTTATGAAGCTGGCAGTTCTTGAAAGCAGTTATGCAAATTCATTGTGAATGTGCACATTAAATATAAAAACTTATTGCATGAAACAAAAAATAGAAACAAGCATCTTACCTTACTATTGAAGTATTCTGAATTTTGTGATGGCTTGTACAACTGGGGGAACTTTTGCATACTTTCTACACTAATGTTACGGTCAAAGAGTCCGATGGCAAACGGGGGGAGGGCAGTGAAGGCCTAAAGAATACAAACAATGAATAATACTTAGTGGGGTTGAACAGCCCAGGAATCTCAGTAACGAGGAAGGTTTACAATAAGTAATCATTCTTAAAGGAACACGTTGCCTTGGATCGGAAGAGTTGATCTTTGAAAAGCATTTGTAAACATTTGTTATAAAAGGCATATGATTAGAGTATTATGATCCACACAAGTATCACTCGAAATTGCGTGGTTTTCCTTTTACCTCGTCGACAAACACGGTCGGCCATTTATGGGAGTCAAATTTTTTACTCCCATAAACGGCTGACCGTGTTAGTTCATAAAGTGAAAAGAAAACCATGCAATTTCGAGGCAAATGTGTGTGAATCATTGTATTGTACTTTCTTTCTAATCATATGCATTTTATAACAAACGATTACAAACACTTTTCAAAGACCATCTCGGCCAATCCTAGCCTACATTAGCTAAAGTAATGTTATTATGTAAAAAGAAGTAAGTTTTTATGACCCTAAATTTAAATTTGAGAAGCATTACTGCAGTAACCCTTCTCAGATTGTGCATACCAATTCGGATTATTCTTCCTGTGTGGACATAACTGCTCTGAATTTTCGGCGATATCTCAAAAACGCGGCCACCTTTTTTAAAATAACATTTCACATGTTAGTTTTGTTGCCGTACATGTACATTAAAATATAAGACATCAGGCCCAGTAAAGCACACAAATTTGTGCAGCAAGGTTGTATTTTCTTTCATTATTCTCTTGCAACTTCGATGACCAAATGAGTCAAAAGTTTGACAGATTTGTTACTTTATGCATATGCTAGGATACACCAATTGAAAACACTGGTTTTTGACAATTAGCAACTGTGTCCAATGCCTTTAATGAAGTCAGGAACTCACCAAGTTATAAATTCCAATGCACCACTGGTTGAAGAGAATCTGTCCAGACCAGCCGTTCACAACAGCAAACCAGAACTGAAAATGTCAACAGACAAATACATGATTTCATTTCAATTCAGATCTTAAGCAAATTACTTCACAAAAATAACAGACTGATGAGGAATATCTGAAGTCCATAAGACACCCCAATTTGATGTAAACGCCCGGCCCATGGAGTGTTAATCCTGTTAAATTAGTTGCTTAGGAACATTACAGAATTGGTAAAAAACAAAATCGTGAAGATCACAGATTTACATCAAACTTACCTGGTCTAATGATGACGATAGTAGATAACATCCCTTGAAATGTCATATTTGATGAAAAATAAAATAATCTAACTTCGCGTTTTTTTGGAGTTTATCGCTCAGTGAGCGTTTTATTCATTTTTGTTTTGGCATCGATGCAATGCAAAGTTTGTAATCGGTTTTTCACTATTCTCTCGTGACCCAGATGTCCGATCGATCTCAAACTTCAACAGGTTTGTCAGTTTATGTATACGGTGGATTACATTAAGTGCCAGCAAAACCAATTCTGTAATGTGCCCTTAAGAACTGAATTATGAAGCATTGATAAATGTTCACCCCAATTGATGATGGCAACCAATGCCAACCAACATAATCATCGACCTCCATATTTGATGATAAACAATAAAGAAAGTACACGCATGTATGCGCTGCGAATACCTCTCAGCCAATGACACAACTCTCCAAGGTCAATGATAGACTTTCACGTGTGAAAATTTCATCAATGATGAGGGCAACTATAAGCCTTACAAACAGTCTTTTTGATCTAATTAAACACAAACTTCCACTTTTATAGATGGATTTCACATACATTATTGACCGCCATATTTGATGATCAACAATAAAAAAAGTACACGCATGTACACGCTGCCAAAACTCTAAGCCTCTAGAACTACAAGCTGTCTTTTTGATCTTAATAAACACAAACTTCCACATGGATTGCACATAATTTGATGACAAACAATGGAAAAGTGCACGCCAGACGTGCTGGGCACAATTCTCAGCCAAAGATAGCCTTTCATGTGTGCACGTTCATCAAAGATGGTGGCCAACTACGTCATGTGCAATCCTTTTAATTACCTCCATAATGTACAGACAGATGTTCTTGTAGAATGAGTAGAGGATGACTTTGGATAGGCGGTTGTAGCTCCACACTCCGTGGACCAGCATGAGCTTATGAAGGAAGCGGAACTGCGCAATGGAGTAATCGGAGGAGTTGGCCGCCTGAAGACCCTCCCGACCGCTGATACCTATGCCGACGTCCGCTGCCTGTATCATGCCCACATCATTGGCTCCATCACCGATGGCCAGGGTGATTGCGTGGACATTCTGTTTGACCAGTTCAACCAATTCCGCTTTCTGTCTTGGGGTCACCCTGTTGAAAAGTAAGTTAAGGTCAATCAATCAATCAATCAATCAATCAATCAATCAATCAATCAATCAATCAATCAATCAATCAATCAATCAATCAATCAATCGGAAGACATTTATATAGCGCCAAAATCAACAAAAATAATTCAAAGGCGCTCGAGACAGTTGCATGAAATTAATTACAATACACTTGTTGAAGAAAACAAAATGTTGATAACATTTAAGGTATTACAACTGTATCATTAGATGGCCTTTAATCATCATCATAGTCTTCGTGCATTGTGCAGAAGCCCCTTTCGAAGCATCCTCGAACATTGGTTGAAGTGTAAACAAACTTAATGCAGCCAACCATATCAGAAGACTGAGCTGAACCCCCTTCTCTGAACAATAAGTTAACAGACCAAGCACAACGCGCAGCACACTTACAGTGCACGTGACCACTCGGCCACGATGCACATTGCTATCTTGAGTTTATTTCGGCAAATCAAGAATTAAAACCGCAACAAAATATATCCCATTCCAAGACACCCCATTCTTACCTGCAACAAACAACGGCCTTGCATGAGACTGCCAGATCTAGGAAATCCTTCCTCATGTCAAACTCCAAGGCAAACTTCAGCGTCTGTCGAGGAGTCAATTAAGATACAAAGGTAAAATAATAAGTAAGATTTAAAAAAAATGTATTTTTCAAAGATAGAATGCGCTGCTGAAAAATGCTACAAAATAGTGAGAACAGACAAGTTATAAGATGAGAAAGAATGTGCTTTTAATTTTGAATTAAAAGTCAGGAGTGAGTTGATATTGCGAATGTTATTTGGCCTTTGGTCCATTTTATAATTAGCGCCCTGCACAAACCCAAATCTATGCATGAATCTACACTTTCTGGTCCATACTCACTAATGGTACTAGTATTATTTGTATAAACCATGAAAAGGGCAATTAAATCTTCCCATATTAGGGTCGATGTTCATTGAAATCTCATGGGTCGTAGGGTTTCTCAGGGGTAGTAGGGTTCATAGAGGTCAACAGGGGCAAAGTTTACCTTCCCGTCTATGACCAGGCCGACATCGTTCTGCTTGCCGAGGTCTTCCCCAAACGTGGCGATGTGCCGGCGAAGTGTTTCCCTCGTGTCATCGTGGCTCTCCTCGTTTATTACCACCAGGGGCATGTCCTGAGTCAGCAACTTGCAAGAATAACCTGAAGGAATAAGTAATAAATCCTTTTTATGAAGACTTCATGCTTGCATTTTGACGCCCACAACATTCAAAGGAAATACGACTGAAGTGTTAAAGGATTTGGGTACTTTCTGTAACACAAAACACAATGCCCACAGATATACATCAAACCTACACCATTTGAAGATAATGATAGTAGAAAGCGTACCTTAAAATATTAGTTGCTGAGGTGCTGTAGTTTTTTGAGAAATGAGTAAACAATGTCATGAAAATACGATTTTTACATGCTAAGACAATTTTTGTCATATGATCACTGAGACGACAAGACATTGTTTTACTCATTTCTCAAAAACTACAGCACCTCAGCAAGTAATATTTTCAGAGAACCTTTCTACCATCATTATCTTCAAACTGTGTGAGTTTAATGTAAATCTGTGGACATTGTTTTTTTTTTGTCCTACATAAAGTACATAGACCCTTTAATGAGCATTCTAGTTCACCAAACTCAATTTCTGGTGGTTTGGTCATAAGAGTGTGGGTTCAAATCTCCATTTCGACACTTGTGTCCTTAAGCAAGACGCGTATAATTGAACTCTCTCTACCTATGACGGTAGAGATGGTTCTTGTGATTGATTTCGCTTGGTACAGTACATACTTGGCAGCACAAGCTGCGAGTCATAGTTTATGATTTACAGGTCGTTAACTTTAAGGCCTCACGGTTTTTCGCTTTAACTGAGATTCTGCGACTCCGGTTTGGAATGCAGGACAAAGATGATGTATATCAACAAACTTAATAACAATATCCAAAGTAAGAATGTTATCGATCGTTTACTGTTTTATATATTCACATAAATCTTTCGACCCCCTGGGATTTCAAGAGCTTTTTTAACATACCAACGTTGATGGCTGTTTCTTGCTTGTCTCCAGTCAGCACCCACAGTTTGATGTCTGCCCTCATGAGCGTGTCAATCGTTTCCGGGACCCCCTGATGAGAAGAATTATAGACACAAAGGTCAAAGGTCACTAGTGCAATTTTAATTGGCATTAAAATCAAACATACAGAAAAATATACATAAAATGATTAAAAAACCAAGGATAGCCAAAAACCTTTGAAACTGCTTATTTTCATCAGGGCCGTGAAAAAAAACAGAGAGACAGTCATTACAACACAAATTGAGGACACATTACATGTACACAGGAATTAGTGACGAATGCTAAACAAAATATAAACTCTTAGAAATTAGATTGAGAGCGTGTCGTAGCATGCCATGGCCAGGCTCTGGAGGTGTCACAGCAAAGTGAGGGTTCAAATCCATTATTGTTTCGAAAAAAAGTAGGGAAGGTAGCACATTCTGACGCACAAACCCTGTCTGCTACTTTGGGACTCAAACTGACACAAAGAAATTTAATTCCGAAATGGTGCAAAAGGTAGACAGACGCGCATTTTGCGGTAATCGTCTGCAATTAGTAAATAATCAGACATACATCTTGTAGTTTGTCTTCAATGGCTGACGCCCCGATGAGGTTGAAATTCATCTCAATAAGTTCTGCGGCTTCTTCTAGCTTGGCTTCCCTGTTCTGCATGGCAGTGCTTGCCTTGTAGTAGGTCGCACTCCATTCTTCATAATCCTCCTTCGAGATCTCTCGGAAGGCAAAGCAGAGTGTTCGAAGACCTGGCAAGAAAACAAATAAATCAGACCTCTCGTCCTGGCATTTCCTATATGTTTGGCAGGAGAATCTGTCTTCCCGGTAATTCTGTCCCCCAATATGGCGAACTCAGAATCTTCTGATAGCGCCCTATTTTGAATCATCCTCCTTCAACCTACATTCATAAATACCTAGGACAGTTTATCCATTCTGATTGGTCGAGAGGGCATCACGAGGGGTTGTTTGAACGGATGATATAACACCAGTAAAAAGTGTTGAAACATGGGCATGACACGCGCGCTTGCACTTGTGCTTATAAGAAATTGTCTTCATTCCTATTGGTCAAGAGCAAGAGCCTCGCTCTTCTTCAAGCCTCATTTCCAGCTTTCCCTGGGACCCCGCACCATGACACTCTATGGCGATCGGGCCTTTTCATTCATAGCTCCAACACTTTGGAACAAGCTCCCCACCCATTAGCAGCTCATTCATTGGCCACTTTTAAATCTCAACTTAAAACCCATCTGTTTTGTCAGTCTGGTAATGGTGCTTAGAATCTTCTGTATTTAGCGCTCTTTTATTATTGGCTTTGGTTCACCCCATTGGGGTTTTCCTCCAACATCTAAAACTGAACACCGAATAGTCTTGTGCATATTCAAACATTTTGGTGACCACTTTGGTTCCATGATGAACATTAATTTTCCGCATCAAGAAAACAAACTTATACACTTTAACATCCAACTGTTCGAATGTGCAACTCTTAAACACTTTATTTACACTAATTGTGCTGTTGGATGTGAAATAAAGTACATAAAGTTCCGTAAAAAGAGATGCCTAAATTTTACACTCAACATGAACCTAGTTCTAAATGACAAAAGATTTGTGCATTAACATAATGGGGAAGAAAAGATGAGGTAATTTGTTCTTTACCTTCAGAGGCAAATTCTCCCAAGTGGAGTAGCGTCTCATCTCTATGTTCCTGGTTTTCCCCTAGTCTCTCATAGATCACAGAATCCTGCAAACAGTGACAAACAACACCTAATTTAAATTCTCCCTACCACAATATTCCACCATCAATCTCAAAATAAATTAATCAACAATGGGACTGGGCTCCATTTTACAAAGCACAAATATTCATCTCACAATGATTTAAAGTGTAGAGTGTCACGGCCGAGTGGTTAAGAGCGTCGAATTCAAGTTCTGGTGCAGTCACCGGAGTGTGGGTTGGAATACCGGTCGAGACACTTTTGTCTTTGAGCAAGATACTTTACTATAATTGCTTCTCTTCACCCAGGGGTATAAATGGGTACCTGCGAGGGTAGAGGTTGATATTGTGAATGAAAAGCTTTCGGAGCGCCACGGCAGCTCGGGGCTGTATACTCCCTAATGGGAGCTGAGAAAGATTAAAGGGATGCTTATTGGCCCAATGACCAGGAGACTAATGTAAAGCGCATTGATACGGTTTATTATGAAATGCGCTGGATAAGAATTTGTAGTATATAATAAAGTGATTTGCATGGTGACACCACACTTTACTTAGCAACTAAGATCGATACACATCTTTAAAGGGACTGGACACTATACATGTGGGTAATTAATCAAAATAATTGTTAGCATAAAAACTTACTTGGTAACAAGCAATGGAGAGCTGTTGATATTATAAAACTTTGAGAGAAACGTAGTTTTCGAAGAAAAAAAAGTAATTTTCCACGAAATTGATTTTAAGACCTCAGAGTTAGATTTTGATATCCCGAAATCAAGCATCTGAAACACACAACTTCGTGTGACAAGGGTGTTTTTTCTTCCATTATTATATTGCAACTTCAACGACCAATTCAGTGCAAATTTTCACAGGTTTGTAATTTATGCATATGTTGAGATACACCCAGTGAGAATACTGGTCTTCGACAATAATCAATAGTGTCCAGTGCCTTTAAGATCAGTTTTAGCTCCTTGTCAAAACCGGCCTTCTTTAGTTTTGTAGAGCCTCAGTAATCTTACAAAGGTCGGTATAAGCAGAAAATACTACTAAGCGGAAAAGGAAGAAATGATATACATGTACGATGCAGCATTTAAGCTGGTATCTTTTAGTGGTAAGCAAGATTGTTTTGTGCTTAGTTTCATTGTGTGCTTATAAAAGGTCCTTGAAGATATTCGGCTGTCTGGTTATCTTGCTAGATACATTTTTAAACAATTTTGCGAGTGTGGTAACGGAGGATCTACAAAAAAAAAAACATGATGAGAAAACGAAAAGACTTACAGCGCCCTTGCAGAGAAGCAATATGGTTCCATTACTGGTCCGAACGATGACCGACATTCTCTTTCTGACACTGGAAACACAAAACAGAGTCGTCAAAATAGTTTTGATTTTGAGCATGAATGTATTTATAAGATCTAAACTTGTAGGTTTGACCTGTTAAAGATGCTAGATGAAATGTTTGGTCGATTTGATCGGAAAATTAAGATATGATTTTTAATAACTATTAAACTATTGTTGCACATTCAAGGAAGTTATAAGCTATCATTTATGGGACTGCACACACAAAAATCAGCAAATGATAATATTAATAATAGTATAATATCGTAGTCTTAGATAGCGCCCGTATCTACCAAACAAAGTACTCAAGGCGCTGAGTATATACAAACTCTCAAAAAGATAGGTTATTGCAGTGATGAATTCTGGGCGCATCCAGCAGCCACAGCCAGGAACCCCGGGGCGAACCCCTTTTCTTTTCGATAAGTGCACTGGGTTCTTTTACATGCGTTACACAACACATGAGACCAACGGTTTTACGTCCCATCCGAAGGACAAAGCAATGGCTAAGTGTCTTGCTTAAAGACACAAGTGTCACGGCTGGAGATAAGCCGTTGATAAAAACACTAAAAACAAATTATTGTCAAGATCCGGACTTTGCCTCACGTCCATCAGCCATGTACAAAGTTATGCACATGTGTCACAGTCTTGTACACAGTCTGCGATTTTTTTTATTTTTTTGTTTTTGAAATAGATGATCATTTGTCAAAACTCGCTGAAAGAACACATTCTTACAAATTTAGCTTCAGGTGAAAATTGGCAGCTTTTAGCAGAGTAGGTAAAAATTAATAAAAATACAATATCAGTACAAATAGAAATAAATAAAAAAGGAATAAGAGCAACGAAAACAAATTCCTCATGACAAATAAAAAATGTATTTGAAAAAATAGTTTAAAAAATAAAATAAAATAAAAATGAAATATAAAATATGGAAATACATATCTGTCTCCCAGGTTCTAATTAGGCCTACCTGGTGAAATCCAGTACATTCAGGATGTCATATTTCTCCTGCTTCCCCATCTGGTGAAATAATTCAAACAGCTAATTATATTATTTTTCACTATGAAAAAGGTTCATAAATGTCACAAAATGGCAGCGAGCCAAAAATAGTTTATCCAATTAAAGGAACACGCTGCCTTGGATCAGTCGAGTTGGTCCATGAAAAGTGTTTGTAACCGTTTGTTATAAATGTATAATATGGTTAGAAAGATGTTTTAAAAGTAGAATACAATGATCCACACGAACATGCCTCAAAATTGCGTGGTTTTCCTTTTACCTCGTCGACTAACACGGTCAGCCATTTATGGGAGTCAAATTTTTGACTCCCATAAATGGCCGACCGTGTTAGTTCGCAAAGTAAAAGGAAAACCACGCAATTTCGAGGCAAACTTGTGTGGATCATTGTATTCTACTTTAAAAACATCTTTATAACCATATGCATTTTATAACAAACGGTTACAAACGCTTTTTATGGACCAACTCGTCCGATCCTAGGCAATGTGTCCCTTTAAATAGTCAGTGATTTCAATTAATGTGCAAAGGCCCTCCATGTACAGGTATATCGAGTAATAAGTATAATTTCTGAACATGCTCCAACCGAGTTGTATGGTTTTTCCAGACTTGGCGTTGAATTTGTTTGGAGACTTACCACGTTAATCTCCACATAGTCTGGCGTCCTGACATTGAACTTAAAACCCAATGAATGGGCTGCATCAATCAAGGCGCCTTCATCTGTTGAGAGAAGGAACATGGTGAACCAGACTAAACTCACACTAAAATCAAGCAAACAAACCCAAGCTGAAGATGTATTTACATGTTGGTACTTCTGTCCCTAAACAGGGCTTAAAGACAGTAGACACTATTGGTAATTGTCACAGACCAGTCTTCTCACTTGGAGTATCTCAACATTTGCATAAAAGAAGATGTGAAAATTTGAGCTCAATTGGTCGTCAAAGTTGCGAGATAATAATGAAAGAAAAAACACCCTTGTTGTCACACGAACTTGTGTGCTTTCAGATGGTTGATTTTGGGACCTCCCAATCTAATTCTGAGGTTTTGAAATCAAATTAAAATATTTTAGTGAAAAATTACTTCTTTCTCAAAAACTATGTTACTTTAGAGGGAGCCGTTTCTCACAATGTTTTTTACTATTAACAGCTCTCCATTACTCAGTACCAAGTTAGGTTTTATTCTAATAATTATTTTGAGTAATTACCAATAGTGTTCACTGCCTTTAAATATTACACTTGTGTAACAAGACAGACAAGTTCAGTGGTCTTGTTTTTTTTCCCAGTTATATTTGTTTAAAAAGAATGATGTTCAAATGTGAACTCACAAATATCTTTCAATCCTGCTGAGCACCACCCATAAAACAGAAGAGATAAATATTCTCTTAGTGTTTGTTTAAATGGAACAGTTTAGAAGATGAAACTGAGTTCTCATTTTGATTCTAGTCTCTCCTCGTTTCTTTTTTATTCTAGTCTCTCCTCGTTTTGATTCTGGTTTTGTAAATCAAATCTTGGTCCAGAAAAGATTCTGAGCTACAAGTCCTGCCGTCGATTTCACAAAACTCTTCCTAACTTAAAGGGATGCTGCAGTGAATTAAAATAAAACAGTTAATTTTGCTGTCATTTATTTCTGATATATGTATTGAACATCAATAAAATGTGTTTTGTTTTTCCCCCGACATATCTCACTTGCGTAATTAGCGAATAAATCATGCCCCCCCCCCCTTTTGTGGATTGTTACCGACCCCCTACCATCGACGTCACGTCGGGAATTCAAACATATCGTCGGCAAAAAGAGTCTGGTTCCTAACTACACGCGCCTAGGTACCAGGCCACACAATGCACACGTCTCTATATGCACAAAGCCAGGGGACCCGACGGCTCGGGTTCCCGACATGACGTCACATGAAGGCTCCCTTTTAGGGGCGGGGTGGGTTCCCCTTATCTCTTGAAAACCCCTTTTAAAATACTTGCGCATTAAACAAAAAATTGTAAAAAATATTTCAGGTTTAAAAAGTCATGTTTAATCGTTTAAATTAAAAAAGAAAACCACTGCAGCCACCCTTTAAGACTAATCATAGGACGTTGGACGAGTCCCAACCCTGCACTGTAACATGCAGTCCTGGTCTTGAGTATTTCCCCATAAATTTGAGCCCCCATAAATTTTTTCCCCACAAAAATGTGCATAGTGTAATCACAAAATAAACCCATCCATGTCTTTTTTTTATTGGTTTATTGGTACATTGGTTTATTGATACATGTAGGTCTAAAAACTGGGAAAACTCAAAGCTACATTTAGTGCTGAGGTACAGCAGACTAGTGCACCAGAGGTTCACGTGTCGTAAGAGTGGGTTTGGGTCACAGTTATTCATAAGAAATACAGCAGGTTTGGATAGTATAAAACTATTTGAAATTGTTTTACTAAGAAGTACTGCGGTTATACATGTCGAAAAATAAACCACTCTTTATCCCCACAAATCTTAAAAGTGTTTCTGGCAGTAGCATTTCTCAGATTGCCGTATTCCAATAGAACGAATTGAATAAACGTTTTTTTTTGCTATGAAAGTCACCATCTTATAGGGTAAACCGTATGCGCATCCAAACACAAACACGCAGCAGGCAACATTTCCGGTTGATTTCTACGGCACATGCACGCACACACGCATGCACACGCCCACATACGCCATGTTGTAGGTCAGATATTTGAACTGTGACGTCATATTCAATAGGGTCTATTGCAGATTATTCTTTAAATGAATACACTTGTACCTGGTGACGAGGCCTGGTAGATTATCTCATCACTGTTTTCATCCTTCTCTGGTATGACGGTATGACAAACAGCCATCATGGTTAGGAACATGCGGATATGGGAGGCTGTAGGCTGGTTTAAACAAAAATAACAATGAAAGAGTCAGGCTTTTGTGTCTCAAATCTGTTCATAATGTGTAGTGGTTCATATAGCTTGAGGACAAAGTGAAACAAGCCTGGGGTGGATTTCACAAAGAGTTAGGACTAGTCTTATCTTGAGTTAGGACCAGTTACTCGTCCTAACTTAGGACTATCCATGCAATTTGTATATATCTCCTAGGACTAGTCCTAAGTTAGGACTAGTCATAACTCTTCGTGAAATCGACCCCTGGTCACACAGAAATAAGTCCTTGTATAACTTTAGTAGAGGCACTGCTCTAGAATTGCAAGAGTCGTGGGTTCGAATCCCACCCAAGGAGCCTGTGATATTTTTTTTCACAGGACTTGGGAAAGTACTGAGTATACAGTGCTAACACACATTGGTGTTTGGGTTATTTTTTTATCCCCGATGCAAATTTAACATCTATTATATATCTTTGCGGTACCCGCTGCCAAAACATAGGATTCGAACTGCCTCTAGCTACCGGGCAACCTCGGTAGTCTAGTTGGTAAGACACTGCTCTAGAATTGCAAGGGTCGTGGGTTCGAATCCCACCCAAGTTATATGCCTGTGATATTTTTTCACAGGACTCGGGAAAGTACTGGGTATACAGTGCTAACACACATTGGTGTATGGATTCAAAACCAAAAATTAATATTCTTTATCCCCGATGCAAATTTAACATCTATTATTTAGTAGAGCTGCAAACATTTGAATCTTCAATTAATCAATCAATCAATCAATCAAAAATCAGTTATACATGTTGTTTGTAGATTGCCAAAATCAAAAGTTTTGCCTAAGGCTCCAAGGCACAGTTGAATGTTTAGTAAGCTGTTGGAACAAAGGGTTGTCTTGACTGAAGTAAGTGAGCTGGGGTTGATTTCACAAAACTTGTTTTAACTTAGGATGGATCCTAGGATTTAGGACGAGTCCTAGCCTTAAGACCAATCCTAGGATTGATTTCACAAAACCCGTCTAAGCAGGAGGAGTCCCAAGTAAAAGAAACTCTCAAACAAATTCTTGGATGAGGCTGAAAATGCAGGCAAGTCGCGTTAATTCGTTGTACATTCTCAAATAATTTTCATCTCCTGCATGAGCCAAAAATTATTTTCGTGCTATTGCTTTACTCGTTTCTCAAAAACTACAGCAACTAAGCAAGTAATATTTTAAGGGGAGCTTTCTACCATCATTATTGTTAAACGTTATTGTGTAAGTTTAATGTAAATCTGTGGACGTTTGTGCTTTGTGTCGTACAAAAAGTAGCCAATCCCCATTCGTAATCAACTTTCACCTACATTCATTTCACAGGCAAACGTCAAGCAGACCCTTTTTAAGATAGACAACTGCGTCAAACTGACTGTATCATGGAGGAAAACTTACATGTTTATTCTGAAGATTCTCAAGAAGTTTTTCATGAGAGAGAATGCTTCCGTCTTCTCCATTGGACCCATAGACCAACCCAGCCACAGTGCATCTCTTGAACTCCATGATGTTCTCGGTCAGGGTGCCCGTCTTGTCCGAGAAGACATACTTGACTTGTCCCAGCTCGTCGTTCAGATTAGAGGTACGGGCGTTGGCCGGCGTGTTGGTCTCTTTATGGAACATGTCAATATCCTGGAACATAGTACACAATTGCCAAAGAATAACTTTGCGAAGGTCAAGCAGTTATATAAAGGACAGAACCAGTGATTAATTGGATACAATGGTTTTGTTGGATAAACGTGCAGTGACATAAACTTTCCATAACTGTGATTTGATTGGTCTGAGATGACGACGTGTGCGGCTGACAAACACCACCGCTGACCAATCAAAACACAGACATGGAAAATTACTTTTGATCGTCTGCATATTGTGTGCACTGTGTATTATTCTGTAAATGTAGGTACATGTAATGTTGTTAAAGGATCACGTTGCCTTGGATCATTCGTGTTGGTCTATAAAAAGTGATTGTTACCATTTTTTATAAATTGCATATGGTTGGAAAGATGTTTTAAAAGTAGAATACAATGATCCACACAAGTTTGCCTCGGAATTGCGTGGTTTCCCTTTTACTGTGCGAACTAACACTGTCAAAAATTTGACTCCAATATTATGGCCGACTGTGTTAGTCGACGAGGTAAAAGGAAAACCGTGCAATTTCGAGGCATGTTTGTGTGGATCATTGTATTCTACTTGTACAACTTCTTTCTACCCATATGCATTTTATAAAAAACGGTTACAAACGCTTTTCAAATACCAACTCGACCGACCCAAGGCAAGGTGTTCCTCTAAGTGTGTGGGATTTGACTGCGTATCTTCATGTGTGAAATAAATGTAGGTGAAAGGTGATTTTGGATGGGGATTGACGCAGGCTTAAGGCCACTCTCTAGCGTAAGTCACAAGCCTTGAAGTGTGACGTCAGATCTTCAGACTACAACTTACCGAGCTGATGAACCACGCCTGGCCAAACTTGACCAACTCCAGGGTGACCGGCAAGCTGATCGGAATCAGGTTATTATACAAGATAATGAACGTCAGGAAGTTATAGAAAAAAGAATTGGGCGCCAGATCTGTAAATGGAGAGAATAGAAAGGAAGAAGGTTAAAGGGATTATGTACTTTTTGTAGGACAAAAAAACACAGTGTCCATATATTTACATTAAACTTACACAGTTTAAAGATAAAATGATGGTTAACGCTTCCCGACAAACATTACTTTTTGAGAAATGAGTAACACAATATAAATGTTTACTCAGGATAAACTGGCTTGCCCAAAGAACGAAGTATCAGGTCTAAAACATGGTATGCAAAGATTCTGACAAAACAAATCAAATCCGGGTATTACCTTCAAATCCCAAGTACCAGTCGCTCTCTATATGTTGCCTATTCCACACCTCTGCAGCAATGGAACTGACCAGGGAAAGTACAAGGAGTATAACAAATAGGAACAAGATCTGGAAGAAACCATTATAAACAAAGGGATGTTATAGAAAGGTTTATTGTTTATTGTTTTAAAGGTTTACCATGTAATGACTAAATCTCTAATAAGTTGGGGGTGGTTCTGAAAAGAACCGTTGGTTTCAACTCGTTGTTTCGATCAGTATGCTCTGATCGTCTTCTGGAGAAAGCTGGGGATGTTGTCATTTCAATTGGCAGCAATCAGTGTGTCCTATAAAAATAGGAGATGATTATAATATAATAAATAATAATTTGGGTGTCCAATCATCTGAGAAGCTGAATTCAAAAGATGTGGTTACATTTTTGAGTAGCAGGCATGCAAGAGTGCATTTGGCAGTCAGCATATCAACCCATAAATGACCATCGAGCACAGCTCCTGTTTGAGTCTTCCAGGGGAGAAAACGAATGGGCCAGGAGAAAGCCCTCATATGACTTAGAAGAGAACCAACGCCCAACTTCACTCACATAATGGCCTTAGCCAGAAATAAAAGGGACACCGCCAATATAGGGCTAGATAGCTCAGTTGGTAGAGCGCCGGCACGTTAATCCGGAGGTCGTTGGTTCGAATCCCACTCTAGTCAATTATTTGTTCAACCCCCAAAATCATTCCAGAAATAAAAGCACGGAAACAGTGGTGACAGGCGCATACTTTACACACTAGCCAACCATGCCACCCGTAATATCACCATAACACAACCTTATCAAAACACATAACACAGTTCCTGTAGAAAAAAGGTGTTCAAGCTGTTTAATAAGCATTCCTCCAACTGTAGTTTTTGTAAAAAGGAAAGATTCAGAAATACATGAATTACCTGAGAATTTGTTGTTCTGTCTACGGTTGATCTTTTCAAAGGTGCTGCTTTCGAATTCTGCATAATAAAAATCACAAGTAAGATTACAGTCAAACTGCATATTTAAAGGTACATGTACATGTGTAGGATCATAGATTGGTTTCTGTCAATGTAAGGCTGATCTATGGGCAAAATTCTAAAGAAAGATACATTAAAAGTCACAGCTAAATGCAGTGTTAACTTGCTGAGAAAACGGCAAAAAAACGGTCATGGTAATTTCACATGAATGATAGAATTAGAATTAGAATATTTTATTGTCCGCATTATAAAAAAGAATGTCACACCCATCAACATTTAATAATAATAACAGTCGGTTTTTATATAGCGATTTGTACACCATTTCTCAAAGCGCCGCCACATTATTACCCCTGGTCACTGGGCTTTAAATCATTCCTTAAACCATCTCAGCTCCCTAGGGAGTATACAGCCTGTGTCGCCAAATATGTAGCGCACTAAGCTAATCAATCACGAGAACCATCTCTGTCCTCGCTCTTAATCTATTGATTCGGCTTAAACTCTGGCTCTGAAACGAGTGTTACTTACCATGAGTAGTTTACTTTCATGACCCGTATAGATAGCTATTCCATGAATCCATTGTGTATTCTTGAGTACAGCACCCCGCAGTAGAACTTGCTCATTACCAATTGGTACCGCCCTGCAAAATAGAAACGATCGTACAAGGTTGCGGGTTCAAATCCTACCATGCTAATTCCTGATTTTACAAAGACTTTGTATTCACTATTGTCATCTAATCATTGAGTCTCAATTTCTCGATTTGTGCAATTCTTCATTCTATATGTTAAATCACTATATACGTGATTTAGATTAGCTGTTGCAAGCCTGCCGTTAACTTCTCCTTGTGAGAGCTTTGACGAGTTCCCTCGTCGGAAGATCATCCAAACAAAACCTCTGTTTGATATCTAGGTAAAGGCACTCAATAGGTTGCACAGTTTTTTAGTAGCGTACAGGGCAAGTTGAGAGGTGGTGTTTACTAGACAAGTAAAGGGATAGTGTGAAGGGCGAGCCCTGTTGTCACAATATAAACAAAATATAATGACTTACATTGTCTGGTCTTGTTTAACCCTGATATTTCCCGTGAACTCATACAGATGCCTGTTGGGAGTATCACATTCTATCCTGCCATTGATCTGCGTGAGTTCTTGATCGGAGACTAGATGAGCCGTTTGCGGTACACCCTGCCGTATCTTCAGGTTAGTCTCCCCATCAAGCTGGGCGGTTTCTATGTAACACATGGCCTGTGGTGCACTGTAAACAACAACAACAACAACAACAACAATCAATATTAATTTTGGTTTTTACCCATACACCGATGTGTGTTAACACTGTATACTCAGTACTTTCCTGAGTCCTGTGAAAAATATCACAGGCATATAACTCGGGTGGGATTCCAACCCTCGACCCTTGTAATTCTTAGAGCAGTGTCTTACCAACTAGACTACCAAGGTTGCCCGGTATCTAGACGCAGTTCGAATCCTATGTTTTGGCAGCGGGTACCGCAAAGATATATAATAGATACAAAATATTAATTTTGGTTTTTACCCATACACCAATGTGTGTTAGCACTGTATACTCAGTACTTTCCCGAGTCCTGTGAAAAAAATTCACAGGCATATAACTCGGGTGGGATTCGAACCCACGACCCTTACAAATCTACAAAATGTTGTCTATGTTATTTCTTGGAGGTAAGCTGTCTTTTAAAAAATAAAATATTAGAGATCGCCCGACATCACAAGGTCGGATGGCCACTTCACGTTGAGGACAACACTTTGGCCTGCGGATTTGGGCTGTCAACTCAAATCAACTGTCAACCGGGGCACGTTGCCACCTACTCCTGAGGCTGCAATAGGGTTACCCACCCGACTGTCTATAAGGATGTAAGCATGGGTATCATCCACTAGGAGCTCGGCTGGTAAACTAGAATGCAATATCTTTCCAACTGTTTACGAAGAATTATGATTAGGTGCCTTACTTAAAGACACTGGACACTATTGGTAAATTGTCAAAGACCAGTCTTTTCGTTTGCTTTATCTCAACATATGCATAAAATAACAAACCTGTGAAAATTTAAACTCAATCGATCATCGAAGTTGCCAGATAATAATAAAGAAAAAACACCCTTGTCACACGAAGTTGTTTGCTTTCAGATGCTTGATTTCGAGACCTCAAATTCTAAATCCGAAGTCTCAAAATCAAATTTGTGGAAAAATACTTCTTTCTCGAAAACTATGTTACTTTAGAGGGAGCCGTTTCTCGCAATGTTTTATACTATCAACAACTCCCCATACCATTATTCATTACCAAGTAAGGTTTTATGCTAATAATTATTTTGAGTAACTACCAATAGTGTCCACTGCCTTTAAGGGCCAGGTGTCACAAACAAGATTCAAACCCACACTTTGCTGCTGACAACACCAAAGCTTGGGCTCGGTGAACAACACCCCTCGGCTACGGCACGCCAATTGTTAATTACATGTAGGAGCCTCACCTTGATGCTAGTAGAACTAGATCAGCAGGAAAGAATTCTTCTCTGGAGACTTTCACAATATCCCCAACAGCTAACTACAACAGAAACAGAGGAAACCATTTTGATATAAAAACTTAAAGGAACACAATGCCTTGGATCGGTCGAGTTAAGTCTATAAAAAGCATTTGTAGCCGTTTGTTATGAAATGCATATGGTTGGAAAGATGTTTTAAAAGTAAACTACAATGATCCACACAAGTTTGCCTTGAAATTGCGTGGTTTTCCTTTTGCTGTGCGAACTAACACGGTCGGCCATTTATTTTACTCCCATAAATTGCCGACTGTAATAGTCGGTAAAAGGAAAACCGTACAATTTTTAGGCATGTTTGTGTGGATCATTGTATTCTACTTTAACAACATCTTTCTACCCATATGAATTTTATAATGACTACAAACGTATTTCAAAGACCAACTCGACCGATCCAAGGCATCACTGTTCCTTTAATAACTCTTTTCTGAATATTAAAGTAAGTTTATCTGCTGACCATAGATATGTTACAGTTAAACAAATTAACAACCGTAAAAACTAACTAGCTGAGAAGCACTGCGGCTGTTAGAAATAGTGAAGTGCATGGGCTGACCTACATGTACACATACACCTCAGGATATTTAATCATAACTTTCCTTTTTTTCAAAGTGCAAACAAATCAGAAATCAGACTGAAGTAGGAAAATGATCATGTCCGAGGACCTCTAGCATTCTGGTGTGACAAGTAACACTCACCTCAACCCATGGTATTCTCATCCAGATGCCACAACGTAGAACTGTATAAAGGATAACAAACAATTTGATGAATGTTCTAAGTACATTTATGTCTGATGAACGTGACTAAAAATGTTGTACGTAGATCTTGCTGCTACTCTAGGATGGGTGCACTATATGAGAACTAAGACTGAGCGACTAGTGCAACAAGTGACTATGGATTGCTTAGTCTAGTCGCAACTACCGTTTTAATCGTGCCATCACGACTACTATAAAAAGGGTCGCCACTATTTGCTTAGTGAACAGGTGAACCACTTGTGTCGTTTGCGACTATTAACGACAAACAATTTACTTACGTAACACAATCAGACGGTGACACAATCTTTCAATCCTTTCATTGTGAATTTCACTATATTGCGCCTGCGGCAAACAATATGCTGCAATGCATCTTTGGAATTAAAAATTAGTCGCGACTAGCCGAGTAGTAAATTTCACTAGTCGCCCAGGCTTAATGAGAACCCGTTATTAAAAGTTTCAGCCAAAACACAAATTAAATCTCCCAGAATGACCCACTGTTTGCGACACTTTTCTGAAAGGATTCCAATGGAATTTTCACAGAATAAACATTTTCTTAAAGACACTGGACACTACTGGTAATTGTCAAAGACCAGTCTTCTCACTTGGTGTATCTCAACAAACGCATAAAATAACAAACCTGTGAAAATTTGAGCCTCAAAATCTAATTCTGAGGTCTCGAAAATAAATTCGTGGAAAATTACTTATTTCTCTAAAACTACATTGCTTCAGAGGGAGCCGTTTCTCACAATGTTTTATACTCAACCTCTCCCCTTTTCTTGTTACCACGTAGGGCTTTATGCTAATAATAATTTTGAGTAATTACCAATAGTGTCCACTGCCTTTAAAGCCTACTGTGCATAAAATCCGCAATATATTAACCTCATAGATTTATGAAAATCCACCAAAGGCATCGACAAGATTTACTCCTGACCCATTGAATTTGATGCTTTATCCTTAAAGGAACATGTTGCCTTGGATCGGACGAGTTGGTCAATAAAAAAAGCATTTGTAACAGTTTGTTATAAAATGCATATGATTGGAAAGATGTTTTAAAAGTAGAATACAATGATCCACACAAATTTGCCTCGAAATAGCGTGGTTTTTCCTTTACTTTGCGAACTAACACGGTCGGCCATTTATGGGAGTCAAAAATTTGACTCCCATAAATGGCGGACCGTGTTATCGGACGATGTAAAAGGAAAACCGTGTAATTTTGAGGCATGTTTGTGTGGATCATTGTATTCTACTTTTACAACATCTTTCTAACCAAATGCATTTGATAACAAATTGTTACAAAGACCAACTCGACCGATCCAAGGCATTGTGTTCCTTTAAGGGAGGTTTTCAATAGAAATAGAAGATTGCTTGTGATTGTTGATCGATATTAAGGTAAAAAAATAACACTCAATGTTCCCTTACGTTTTTATTTCATCTGGTTATTACCACGCAAATCTGGGTATCAGAGCATGTAGAAGATGCTACATAATAAGACCACCTGCTTCAATGTGTATCTGTAATTACATTGTACATTACATGTATAGCAAGCAAAGGTAAATGTATTACCCAATGTATAGCTCTGATTGCCTAGATAATGTAGTGCAGTAACTGAGCAGTGAAGATGAACAGCTATTGGTGCACATACAAAGGGCCCAATTTCATAGAGCTGCTTAAGCAGAAATTAATGTTAAACACAAGTTCTGCTGAATGTAGTTTAGCAGGGAACCAGTTACAAATTGCTTGTTTTAAATGGTGTTTTGGTTGGTCACCTTATTCAGAAGGGTGTAAAAAACAAAGTATCCTGTCGGAGTGATTTGCTGTGGGTATTTTTCACAGACCTTTTGGAAAGTACCGAGTGTAAAGTGCTTAATACACATCGATCTGAGGGTAAAAAACAAATTCTAACCTTAATCTGGTTATCAATATTTTATGTGCTTAAAGCCTTGTCACACGAAGTTGTGTGCTTTCAAATTATTTCTTTCTCGAAAACTACATTACTTCAGAGGGAACCTTCTTACAATGTTTTATACTATCAATAGCCCTCCATTGCTTGGTACCAAGAAAGTTTTATGCTAATAATTATTTTGAGAAATTATCAATAGTGTCCATCACTGCCTTTAAGCAGCTCTATGAAATTTGGCCCAGGTATGTCCAATAAACTCACCCCAATTGTCTGTTTGTACATGAACTATCCAACCAACATTTGTCTTCAATATTGTAAAAACTCTATCATCTACCACACACACAGATTATTCTGGGTTTTTTTTAGTGAGAAGTGGCCTAAAAATAGTATAACAAGGCCTTGCCACCACTTCAAGGTGAGGGCTACACTATTACTAATTTGGGACATCAACCCAATTCAACTGTCACCAAGGACATTTGCCACCTACTCTGTTGGCTGAAACAGGGTTAACCCCTTAACAGTCTGTTGTTGCTTTGCTATCAAAAACACACCTTACCGACCTGGGCCCAATTTGATGGCTCTGCTTACCGTAAGCACAGAATCCGCGCTTACGGAAGCAGGGAATTCTGGGCTTACGACAAGCGTATTTCACGGGTTAGCGGCGAATTTGGGCTTCTGCGCGTGCGTACTTCACTTTCCTAGGCATTCTACGCTTACTGGGCTAGCGCAGAAATTCGGCGCTTGCACGTAAGCGGGGAATCACGATCGTAAGCGCAGAATTCAGCGGTAAGCAGAGCCATGAAATTGGGCCCTGCTGCTAAGAGAAAAGAGGAAGATGGGGCGCCAATATAGGGAGATATGCCAAAAAAAGTATTGTGCTCTACAGGCATGACAGGTAAGTATGAGTGAACTAGACTCAACACTATATTTTAATATTTGTGTAACCTTGTTACAAACTGATGTACCCGTTTTTCTTTGCTTTGCATGGCTTTCCATAGTTTTCCAGACCTTGGTTGGCAAAACCCCAGGCTGTAATTTTGCAATAGAAAGGTCCATAAGCCGTGTTTCGTTTAATTCAAAGACAGAGCATGTTCCTTACACCTACACTACATGTATGTCATGTAAAAGTAAACATGCCTATCTCCCTGCGCAGAGATGCCAACATTGAATTTTAAAAAAGAGTAGCATCTCCCAAAAGTTAAAAGTTACGGGCGAGCGCAGCTTGAACTCCCTAAACCGATCTTTCTATTACTCTCTACAATGCTAACTAGCTCATTTTCAGGCATTGTCATGAAATAACAATTACCTCTGTATGCACCTACAGAACCGCTACAAATGTTTATAATGGCCAGTGAAAAAAAAAAATTCCCTCATTTTCTGACTTTGTTTCAAAATAAATGTAACATAACAAAGGGTGGCCTTACTTAAATGTTTTTGTTTTAATGATCAGAAAAGCAACAACAAGCTATTGTGAGAGAGAAAAAAAAAAAAAAAAAAACGTGTCCGGATTTTGGGCAAAAAATACGTGTCTGTATTTTGGGCATTGTCTGGACATCGGCGCTACAATTTCTAGTAAGAAAACATGGAAACTGTCTAGCTTAATCTCACAGGCCACTCAGTTGAAGGTATATTTGTTCAGAAGGTCTCCTTTTTTGTCGCCATTATTTCATACTTTTTGTGCCAAGGTTCGATGAAGTACATGTACAGACAGCGTGGGCACAATAATAGTGGATACATGAGGAATGAGGTTACTGTGACACGTTAGCTCACACAAAACCTCATTCCCCACGCACGTGTGCACTATTACCCATTGTGTAATAGAGATCAATGGGTACGATCTTGCAGCAATGCACTAGTGTAAAAATACTCATCCGGCCGGCCAGCCAGCGGGGGATCAGAGGGCACGCAACAATAATTACGTCGAGACATGTACATTGTTCGAGTGAATTCGCCGCTATTATTCAACACTGCGTTCTAAAATTAAAAGTGTTTTTTCTTTTCTGTTACAATTATATGGATATTTTTCTTAATTTTTATTTCCACTTAATAGTTCATTCGTTTTAATAAAATTATATTGGGCGGCTTGTTTAGCGTGTTTTATTGAGTATTATCGTAGCAACTTAGTCACGGCTCGAAATCGTATTTGCTACACCCAAATCGTGTATGTTGGTAGCTCTGCCTGCGGGACCCACTTTATCGGAAATCAATTTGGGATGTCTGAATTGCCACAGTTAAAAAGGTCATGCATTCTGCAGTTTTCCCCTCTACTCCAACGGGTTTAAAGGAAATGTGTCAATATATAAAGGAAAATGTTCAATGTATATCAAGTATATTGGTAGGTTTCTAAATAACTTTATTGGTTTAAAGGGAAGGTATACACATTTGTTTATCACTCTTAAAACTAGGGGCAATAACCACTTTTGGTTAGAAGCCTACAGGCAGTTTTCCATAGTGTAAAGCATTTTGAGAAATTCACTTACAAGTATTAATGTGTTAGTGGAAAATGATATAAGTTGTTATGCCCCAAAAGAAAAGTTAAACTGAGAATTGTCTATTAGAATTATTCTTCCTGTGGGGATATATTCCAACGGGATTTCCATGGTACACTCAAAAGTGCAAGCAGGTTAGTTTTATTGTATAGACCGTATTGAATAATCTTTTTTTGCTATGAAAAGCTGCCATCTTGTAGGGCAAACCCTTTGCGCATAAGAAGCATGCAGCACGCAACATTCCTGGTTTGTTTTCTATGGCACATGCACACACACACACCCGCACACGCGCACAGACGCCATATTGTAGGTCAGATATTTGAACGATAAAAGGGTGGACATCATTCATTTTTTGCCACCAAAAACACTAATTTTAAGGCAAAGTTATTTTGTTAGCGTGAAAGTTCATCTGTGTTGGTATTTAGATACAATTTGATTTAACTCTTGATCACATCACTGGAAATAAATTTCATACCTGAAATTTTCGACCGACTCTTCTGATGAAGACCGAAGTGTGGGTCGTAATTCCAGATAGGAAATTTATTCCAGTGTTGTAATCAAGAGTTATTGTTACACCTCGGGAACAAACTGTGAAGGTTGATTGGTCGAGAACCAATCATGTGACACGCGCAACAAAAACGCATGTTACATGGCTCGACAGGCTGGATAACATGAAAAGTGATATGTACACCAGTGTACATTACCTTGATCATTCCCAGCGTTGGTCGATTTCGCGCTGTGTACGAAACAATCGCGGTTTCGAGGGAATTGTTTCTTGTTCGTCTGCTTATTAAACAATGAATAGTCTGACGTAATAATGTTTGAATATGACAACAGAACTTCGAGAAGAGGAATAACAATTATACAAAGGTATAACAAAACAATTGATGAACGTTGTGACTGGGGTCCATGGGTTTTGTACACCCTCGAGGGAAAATGGCACCCTCGGCTTCGCCTCGGGCACAACGTGCAACAATTGTATAGTGTAAATCAAATTGTAACAGTGCCTACTTGTTGAGAAAACAGTGACAAACTGTCAACATGTTCATCAAAAGCATCAATCTGGGTAAAATATACACAATACACAAGCTCTTGTAGACCATATTGAATAACCCTTTCTTTGCTATGATTATGAAAGTCGCCATCTTGTAGGGCAAATCGCATGCACGTCCAAACGCGAACATCAATGAAGCACGCAGCACTCCCGGTTTGATTTCTACAGCACAGGCACGCACACGTACCCGCACACGCTCACATACGCCATGTTGTAGAGCAGGTATTTGACTGGTGACGGTCTATCGGGGGCATTACCAATGTATAACCCTACCATTTTTAATGTTGAAAGTTATTGGCAGTAATGAATCACAACGTGTTAAGGTAATACAGTTTCAGCAAAGTTACCGCAAGTCACTATCAAAATGCCCTCAAGATGATTTGTAAAAGTCAATCAATCAAAATTAAGAACTGTGTCATATCTTAAAATTTGAAAGACCAATGAAAAACCAAACACCACTCACCTAATATTTTACGATTGTTCACCTCATCGTCTGCCCTGTGTCGTTTCTGCAACAATAATTTGGTTCAAACGATTTTACAACACTTTGAAGGAAAAAAAAAAAAAAAAAAGCAAGACTAACAGGTGTGCTTGGTTGATTAACAAGATTTGTGAAAACAGCAAATATGGCTACTTAATTTGGAATTTTTCAATTTTTTTTATCAACTTAAGCCTTCAAGAAAGACTCTGCTATGGTTGAAACGTCAGACCATGAATTAATTTTTGCAAAGTAATTTTAAAGCCTAAGGGGGAAAAAAGGTATGAATGTTATAAATAAAGCAGCCACTTAAATTAATTTATTAATTAATTATGGTTGTGAAGCCAAGAACTCTAAAATAAGTAAAATTAATTACTGTTAGCCAGGATAGGAACCCCATGGAGAGAAGACGAACAAGGAATTTCAGTTTTAAATGTTGGAGGAAA
The DNA here is from genome assembly GCF_902459465.1 of Asterias rubens. Classification (NCBI taxonomy): domain Eukaryota; kingdom Metazoa; phylum Echinodermata; class Asteroidea; order Forcipulatida; family Asteriidae; genus Asterias; species Asterias rubens. The sequence continues at coordinate 6,319,193 of NC_047069.1, read as the reverse complement.
ATCTCAGAGAGCTATCCCATGTAGGGACTGAAAACCATATTGCCTTAAGCGGGATTCAAATCGGTTCTCAGAGGTAGAAGGCCACTATGCCAACCCGACCGCCCACAGTCCATAAGAGTCAGCTTGTAACAAGTGATGATTTTATTGCATGTCATGCTCATTTAAAATAACAAATTAATAATTAAGAGCAGAAGTTGAATATTTGTGTCTAATTCATGTAATTCAGCCAAAACATGTGTTATTCCTGTCATGGTCGAGCACGAACCATGTGACATATCAAATGTTTTTAGTAAGAGGAATTCAAACTTTAAGACAATGGACACTATTGGTAATTGTCTAAGACCAGTCTTCTCACTTGGTGTATTTCAACATATGCATAAAATAACAAACCTGTGAAAATTTGAGCTTGATTGGTCATCGGAGTTGCGAGATAACTATGATAGAAAAAACACCTGTGTGACACGAAGTTGTGTGCTTTCAGATGCTTGATTTCGAGACCTCAAATTCTAAACTTGAGGTCTCGAAATCAAATTCGTGGCAAATTACTTTTTACTCGAAAACTACGTTACTTCAGAGGGAGCAGTTTCTCACAATGTTTTACACCATCAACCTTTCCCCATTACTCGTTACCAAGTGAGGTTTTATGCTGATAATTATTTTGAGTAAATACCAATGTGGCCACTGCCTTTAAGCTGTAACTTGTGATCAAGCAAGTCATTGTACCAGACATTGTTAACATCTAACACACAAATTGCTAATTATACATGCTAAGCAAGTTTCTATGAGATCTAGGGCTTCAAATTCTCCCTCATGAAATGTATTTTTTTTCTTCTTTTAACTCACCATATCTTCCACAACTTCTTTGGCACCGGCAACAGAAAGAATAAATAGTAAGGGAATAACCGTTGTCAAATTGCCATTAGGGGAGACGCCCGGGATTTGCTACAGAGAGACAGGGGGAAAAGAAAAGGAAGGTGTGCATGCAACATGCAGATTTGGGAGACAGATCCTACCTGTGGCTTAGTGGAATAACCCTAGGCTCCATCTATCCAACCTTGATATGGGTTAACTTGGGTGACTCCATTGGTTAAAGATGGAATAGGGAGGGGTGGCAAGTGAAGGATGAGTTACTTTTTATTTAAATGAAGAGAAGGTGCAACGTAGGTAACGAAAAAACAGATTTCAATATTAGCTAAATGGAAAAATTGATCTGATTATTTTCCTTTTTGAGGAAAACATCATAAAACGTTGGTCAATACATTCCCTTGCAACAGTTTTGCTTGCAAGAAGTAATATCATCTTTAAAACAACTGGTCATCAACAGCCATGGGTTTTTCGCCATCTAAACCAACAACTGTTTTGGTTCATTCATCGAGTGAGTTGACCCATTGGTTAAACACTGTCTAATGACCAAAACTTTAATGTGCTAGAGCCGTGAAAAAGCACTCCAGTTTCAGGTGTCAGATTATGGACTACCATTATTTTGAAATACTGCAGAGCATAAATAATGATGAAATGCTTTTGGAAACAGACATTGTACCTTCCCTCTATCTGGATGTTAGTTTCTTTACTTACAAAGTCCTCAATGATCTCTTTGATTGCCGACACAAACAGGATGAACAGGAGGGGGAACATGGTGGTGAATTTGCCAGTGGGCGACACACCTGGAATTTGCTGTGGTCGAGATGTAAAAAACAAGATGGCTATGGATGATTTCATCAATGGGTATGAATAATTATCTTTATCTTCAAGTACGCGCTAATCCTCCAATCAGATTGGAAGAATGGAGTGGTGATAAAAACCTACATGTATATTGCACTGTCTCGTTGGATATGGGACGCAGAAGCGCTATATTTTTCTTAATTCCACTCGCGCTTGTACGATAACTTATAATATCTATAAATTGATCTAGACCAAAGACTACAGAGTGCAGAGGCGCAAGATTGAGCACTTGGACTAAAATATGAAATGTACGATGGCCGCCATTTCAGTAAGCAACCCTTTATGCAACAATAGACCCCTTGCATTTGCCATCATTGTTGATAAAAAGTGCATGCGTGAAAGGCTATGCATATAGGCGTGCATGATTTCATGGCGATCAATGAGGTCATGTACAATCATAGAGTTATACATAAGAATTAGAGGGCGCACTGGCCTATTATACGCGACAAGCAGCCATTTTCTAAGTTGACAAAACAGGCATTGCTTTGCGTGTAATTGTGGGGCCATTTTGTAAGTTGAAAAAACAGCATCCCGTAGCGTTCAATAAACACAAACTCCAACGTGTGTTTCATATTCAACGCACGTACAGAATGGCGTGCGCGTGTCTCTTTGCGGTCCCGTCGCGTTTGTGCAAGGAGCATCACCAGTGCGCCCTCTAGTTCTTATATATAACTCTGTGTGTACAATTCATCTTTAGATCAGAGCAGACAATGACCATTGCTATCAATGATTTACAAAACAATTGCTCGCAGAAATGGCACCCATGTTGTGCTTCAGGTAGATAAAGCTCTTGTTCCATATGATACTGTGCCTCAGCGATCTATAATTTTGGGTTTAGATTTAGTAGACTGGCCCCCTGTCTTTATCCGCAAGGATAAAGACAGTTTCTTGCTTTTAAGAACCAGTGATCACATTGGATACAATGCTGTCACTGGATATTATATGCAGTGATGTAAGCTTTACATATCTGTGCTTTGATTGGTCCGAGCTGACAAACATCACCTCGGACCAATCGAAACAAAGAAGGAAAGCTTACGGTCATCTGCATGTACAGTACATGTACATGTACTTGCATGTAATGTTGGTATAGGATTTGACTGCGTATCTCCATGTGAAATGAATGTAGGTGAAGGGTAATTATGGACTGGGATTGACATACGCTAGAGGCCACTCTCTGGCGCAGTACATGAGTCTTGAAGTGTGACGTCAGATGATCAGTCTTCAGACTGAGTGGCATTGGTTTAGTTTGTTGGACCAATGGCTGAACTGGATGACTTATAGAGTGTCATCAGATTGAGGGGTCTAGCTAGTGCCTCGGACAGAAAGAGCACTGGTCATCAAAGTTTTAAAGACAGTGGTATGGACACTATTGGTAATTGTCAAAGACCAGTTTTCTGACTGTTGCGATAAAAGATAACTATAAAAGAAAAAACACCCTTGTCAGAAGAAGTTGTGCGCTTTCAGATGCTTGATTTCCAGACCTCAAATTCTAAATCTGAGGTCTTGAAAGCAAATTCGAGGAAAATTACTTCTTTCTCCAAAACTACGTCACTTCAGAGGGAGCCGTTTCTCACAATGTTTAATATTATCAACCTCTCCCCGTTACTCGTTGCCAAGTGAGGTTTTATGATAATAATTATTTTGAATCATTACCAATAGTGTCCACTGCCTTTAGGGTGTGAATAGAGTGTGGGTTCCAGGTCTTTATTATGTAACTTGTGTCCTTGAGCAAGACACTTAAAACCATAATTGTTTCTTCCCTTTGGATTGGGCTTAAAGAAGTAGGTCCCATGTGTCGTGTAATGCAGGTAAAAGATCCCGTCGTTAAGAGAAGGGGTTCATGCCCCTGTGTTTCTCGTATGGTTGGCTGCAGACTGCGCAGCTTCACCATGTACATGTAAGTCCTTACAAGGTCGTCTAAAAATGACATGTTTTTCATAATTTAAACAAATTGAACTGCATACCTGTCAATAAAAATATAATGAGTGCTTTGAGTTGTCTTTTGGGTATAAAAAAGAACCTTGAGAAAGAAATTTGAATCTTTGATTCTGCTTGATCAACCCATAGCAACAAGAGGTGTGATATACATGAAATACTTCATTGCGCAGCCCGTGTATCACACCCTGTGTATTGCGCTAGTCTAACTTTGCATAATGTACTATTTTAAGCTACAGTATCAGCAAAACATATACATGTACACATGATAGAGGATATTGTAGGATTGAGGCCACTAGCCAAACAGCCTAGTCCCTAGCACCTCCATATTGATTATCTGGTATGGAAATACTTTAAGATCATGCCACATACTTGGCTAAAATTAAAATTTGATTCATAAAAATGTCATAATGTACAATGTACCTAATAATTGTCTGTTTATTATTAATCCAGTACAGCCGCACCCTTTACAATTCAATTGTATGTTGCCGCAAGGTTTTTCAAAACATGACAAATGCAGGGACCAGAAACCTAGAAAGTCGTACAGTGTTAATGGTCTGTGGTGAAAATGTCAGGTTTGATGACTAAAGCCCAGTTCATACTTCCGGCGAATGCAAAGCGACTCTTACTTTAATTTGATGTCACAACTATCTTTTTGCAGTAAGTTGAGCAGAGCTGAACTGCTGCGAATATTTGTTTCGAATTTTGTGACGTCAACACACTTCGCATTCGTAGGAAGTGCGAACCGGGCTTAAGTGGTTTATTTTTGAACGTAGAGTTACACATGTACATGTACCCTGTACAAATGTATGTATGAAAACATGTACCATGGAATGGAGGTAACTAGGCCAGTGTTTTTTAGTACAAAATAGCATGGGGACACAAGGTTTTTTTTCAAGTACAGTTACATTTGAAGAAAAAAATCTGAAATCTTGGAATCCTCTAAATCGTGCTTACATGTCCTTTATAACATTCACACTTTATTTCTGGAAAAATAAACATGTCTTCTAAAATACAAAATGTGACTAACACTACGCCCACACAGCTCTACGACCTGCTGATCACCCCGATCTAAAAATTCATCAAGTGGGACACTATCGCCCTCAAAAATCAAGCAATTTAGCAAATTTAAGACTCCACACAACTGCTCTGCTTCTGCATCAAAAGTGTTTGCTGACTCACTGCCACTACGGTTACACCTAGACATAAATACAACGGGTGGGCACAGAAATTTGATTCAAATTATGATAAGAAGTGAAAAAAAAAATTTATAAGATGCAATTGGTATCTTAAGACGGCTTACCTGAAGCAGGGCGATGAACAGAAAGAAGACGTTGGCATAGCGTCGGAATTGTTCAAACAAGAACTTGGGCAAGAATGTGACAAGGGAATACTTGCCAGTGCTGGTGAAAGTGGAAAGCACAAATTTAAAAATTAAAAAATACAGAGCAACAACATTACCTCAGAAATCCAACACAAAGAACAGGGTTAGTAATAGACCGATCCAGTAAGCTCTGCCCCATTGCGTATTGACCAATCACAACGCAACGAAGGTTCGACACTAAGGCCTGACATGCGTGCACGTATGCTTGGCGCGCGCGCTGCAGAGTTGTGCAGAAAGGCATTGGAGAGCCCCACGTGTTCTTGCTCACACGTGCATAGTGGGCGAAGCCTACTGGATCGGTCTATACAAAAAAGGAATTGGTTTAAGTTCAATCTAAAATAACACTGATTATAAAGTTCAAACCATAACTAATCCTCCAGAGAAATATTTCTGTCCAAAATTCAGTCAAAGTCAAGGATATGGCATTTAAACACCCATCAGATCATTGTGATTATTTTGATAAATTTGATATGAACTTGCAAGGCTCTTTCAAGCAGAAATGAGCAGGATACCAGACACAAAATTGTACTGACATGGTACAGAATGTGCATGTAGTTTGGCTGGTAGCCTTATTCTGGAAAAATCTTTTAGGTTTGCTTAGCATCTTTTGTACTTTTAATTTCTTACAGGTACTAGAAAATTTGATCATATTACCCCTGTTCTCATGAAATTGCACTGGCTTCCGGTAAAGTATCGTATTATTTATAAAATTTGTCTGCTAGTTTTTAAATGTATAAACAGTCTAGCTCCAGGCTATCTTTGTGAACTATTGCTTACGGTTAACTCAACTTCACGTAGGACCACACGTTCATCCTCAGATAAAACTAGATTGCAACCTGTGAACACTAGATTATGTACTTACGGTGACAGAGCTTTCTCTGCAATAGCACCTCGTCTGTGGAACCAGCTAAATGTTTGTCTCAGGGAGGAAAACTCCCTCTGTAGCTTTAAATCTGGGCTTAAGACACATCTTTTTAGGGAAGCATTTTTAACTTAAAGTATTTTTCTATGTTCTTACTGCCCTGCTGCTTCATATTATTGTTGCGGTTTTTTTTTTAATTGTTATTATCATAATTATTGTTTGTGTTTTTTACTGGATCAAACAATTTCGGTGGCTTTTACTCAATGTGTTTAATTGATTATATTCATCTTTTTACTTGTACATGTATCTTTATTGTTTTATGATCATACTTTATGGATTTTATTTTTGGATCTTTTAATTATTTAGTTTCTGTGGTTAAAATGTTTTGTTGTTGTAAAGCGTCTGGGAGCATTTTTAATGGATTTGGCGCTATATAAATGTTTATTATTATTATTATTAATAAGCAGCTCTATGAAATACGGCCCAGGTTCCTTCAGAAAACCCACTTACTTGACTTCATTGTTGCAAAACTTTGTTGCCTGCGACTGATTAAGGTAGATGATCCTGGTCTCTGGCTCAGCCGGAGGAAGGGGCGCTAGATTAATCCCATCGGTCAGGTCTGTCCCGTCACCTGTAAAACCAAAAAACAAGTCAAGAGCATTAACAATTAACAAAACAAAACCTTGCAGTTTTGAGACTCTGCTTGGTCAAACCCGATCCTGTGGGGATACATTAACGTGTGATAAAGGACCGCGTCAACTAGCAAATAAATGGCCCCTAAACCAGCATACATTGTGTACAACTAGTTTGCGCATTGCGCTGTATCGCATGCTAATTCATCTTAGTTTATTGGCACTTCCCTTTTGGTTTTTACCCATACACTGATGTGTGTTAGCACTGTACACTCTCGAGTCCTATGAAAAAATTCTCAGGCATATTACTCGGGTGGGATTCGAACCCACGACCCGTGCAATTCTAGAGCAGCGTCATACCAACTAGACTACTGAAATTGCCTGGTAGCTAGAGGCAGTTCGAATCCTATGTTTTGGCAGCGGGTACCGCATCATACGACCCTACCTTCTTCGCAACACACTTTAAACCAAATTGCTTCAACCTTCAAATAGGACACACACAGCCATACATGTACATGTCCTACACCTTGTGTATTTCACACAACAGAACCCAGTAGACCATTACAAGGTAAGCTTGGGCGATATCACGATATTATCGAATATCGCGATATTAACTTGGAAACGTTTTCGATATCGGATCGATTTGGTTTTTATCGAAGTATTGATATATCGCGATATATCGTGATATCGATTAAATATCGCAATATCGGGATGTATTTTCCCGCTGAGACATCATGCACCCCATAGGTTTGGAGTAAAACCAGAAGAATAGGTGATTAGAACACCTCTCTTATACTATGTCTGTCTCTTCTACAACTTTCACTGGGAGTTTGAAGACTGATGATGTCAAATTTAATTAATCGCGCTTATATCGAATATCGCGATATATTGTCGGCGATATATTGTGAATAAAATAAATCGATATCGCCCAAGCTTATTACAAGGTGCTACATATACAATACTAAATTGGGACATAATTTCAAACAAAGCTCACCATACCTGTAGAAAAAATAATAATTGTTTTGGGCCAGCTTTCAAGTGTGAAAACACTCAAAGAACCTTGTACACAGACAGTGTATAATTATGGCACTTATACAGAGAAGGTATACGTTTGATAACCAGCCAAATTAATGGCAATAAAACCGTACTTGGTTATTAGAACATCAAAGGACTATGGAGAAGTTCACAGCAGCTTGATAGTGCAAAGCATTTTAATTTTGAGAATCATTTCAACCTCAAAGTAATGTGGATATGGGAAAAAATATCAGTTTCGATGCACCAAAATTTTAACGAAACTTTAACAGTTTAGTTTATTACAATATTATTAATATTATTATTATTTCATTTGCCCAAACAGTACAAAACAAAACACATTGACAATATACCCCGAGATGGACAAGGGACAACAAAAGCAAATTACATGTTCTATGATCCGTAGATCTGTTGCCCCACATCTGGGGTTAACAATAAAATTAATATAAATTTAACATAGTATGGTACACATTTAAGCAATACTAAAAGCAGATAATTATATGTCTACATAAAATAAAGAATTAAAACAACAATCAAATATATGCTTCCAAGATACTAAGTATACTAGTCTAGTCCGTAATAATTGTGACAAAACTTTGCAGTTTAACTGCCATTGAACACACCACATGTAAAGCATAGGCCTACACATTGAGTTGAAATGACATTTAGTAGTGGGCAGTATCTCTTAGGAAAACTGAAAGTTGTTGCCGCTGCTTTGTATTATTTTCCGAAATTGCACAAAAGTCCATTTTAAATATTCATGGAAAATTAAGTTTGCATTAAAGATGACTTTACTTCTGGTCAAGTGAGACGTACATTTTGTGTGAGTAATTTTTTTCTTATCGCTGTTTATATATTTTTAAAAAGATGTAAAACATGTAATTTCTATGAAAATGTGAGTTGACTTTACACCAATGTGTATTAAGCACTGTATACTCAATAATTTCTAGAGTTAGAATCTGAGCAAAAAAGTCTGTAGGCAAATTTCTCGAGTGAGATTTGAACCAACAAACTTTGCATTGATATGAAATTTTAATATGAAATTTAAGCAGATCAGTTCAATTTAATATATTCATTACAATGTGGTGTTTATGCCTGCAGGCAGTTGTCCTTAACTATCAAAGTTAATTTTAAAAAACTTTGTTACTTCTGAGATCAGTTTCTCATGTTTTATCAGCAGCTTTCCATGGCTTATTACCATGGAGGTAGGAATGACCACGTAAGTTTTATTACCAAGCAAGTTTTTAACCTAACAATTATTTTGAGTAATAACCAATAGTGTCCAGTGCTTTTAACGCACACAGTTATAGATACATCACTTCATCGCGCATTGAACATTTGTTAAAACAATCATAGTATTAACTTTCATGAATTGGATGGCTGACATCTTACACGTCAAGGTCCAAGAGTCAGTCGTTATTACTAATGTAGCTGACATCAATGAATGAGCACTGGGTTTGATTTCAAAGAGCTGAAAAATTCATTTGCTCAGAGATGAGTTACTACATGTATGTATTAGGCATATAATACAAAAGACAACTAATCATCGAGCAGATGATGTATCACCACGGTAATGGGAGACTTTCGAGATGAAACACAGCAGTCCGTCCCAACTCACTGGTCTTTTACCATCATCTCAGCGATAAGAAATACAGACCAATTGCTCTCCGTGTGTCATGTGACCTAGTGGGTATTAAATTAAAACAGAACACAGCGTATAAACAAGACATGATTACTGTTGCAATTTTTTGTTCAATAAATACTCAATTCTCAAAATAACTAAAAAGACATGATTACTGTTGCAATTTTTTGTTCAATAAATACTCAATTCTCAAAATAACTCAAAAATGTTCCGGAGGTTGTAACATGAGACTTTACCGGTGTCCGAACAACGCCAGTAATGGGTCAACACAGTTCCACCAAAGGAAATTCCACGAGAATGTTCACAAGATGTCATGTGTTTGAGCACGGAAAGTGTGCCAAGCCCATGTTTTACCATAGAGCAAGGAACTGCTACGGATTTACACCCTCAACTTATTTGATTAGAAAGGGTAGCTGTCAGCTATGAGCTGGACATTTTTGCAAACTCCCTTATCACAGCCCGACTTCACGTAGTCTGCGCCATACTCTCAAAAGAAACCTCTTTTGTAGTTGAATACTGGAAATTATGTATCAAACAGCAAATGTGATTTGAATCAATGTCACAACTTTAAACTTTATAAAAAAGGGCTTCGTTTTTAGTTAAGAGTGTTAACTTATTTATAAAAAAAACAGCCGATTATGGTCCCTTGGTAAAAAAAAAAGGCTTCGTTTTTAGTTAAAACATGGTTAAAAGTGTTATTTATCGAAAATACAGCCGATCATGGTCCATTGGTTCGAGTCTCGCCATGTCTTTACTGTGTAGCTTTGTTTTTCTATACCCGCTATATAGGTCATGTGGTCACATGTTAACATTGGTAGCGCAATCGGTCTATAGAAAAGAACCCGTATGGGGTATGCCCACTATTGACCCAATTCACCTGATGTCATCGTCAGAATAATCTTGGATGCGCCACTTTGGTGGGCAATGTCACTTTGCGTTATTCAGTGAAGTGTGCATTTTAGGCGACGCTGGGTTTAAAGTTACACGTACTCGTATGTAAACCTATTGCCCACCAAAATGGTGAGTGTGGCAAAGTCGCCGCTTGTAACGTGCGTGCAAGGGGTCAATTATCTTGACTACGATTGTATTGTGACATGGAACCTTGCCTTAGGTGACATTCAGAATAGTCAAAGTTTTTAAAAAATATATAAAAAGGTAAATTATTTTGACCAACCAACCTACATGTACCCCAAATTTAGATTTTAAAATATTGAATGGCTGCATAATATAGTCTATACTCAAAATAATGCCTCAATTAAACTAGATATTTTAGATCAAATATGACAATACAATATGCTGCAAAACAAACAAGGACGCCGAGGCTAGCCCCTTTTCTATACGTTAAGTATACTGGGTTCTTTTCAGTGCAATAGCATTGAATCCCATGCATAGCCTCAGCAACAGTAAAGTGTCTCGCAAAGGATAGGTGTCACAACCGGGACTCAAACCCACACTCTGCTGATCAGAATCACTAGAGCACTGCGTCTCTCGGAGGTTATGTAGAATCTAACACCATGGTCTCATGCACGAACATGTTCACAACAAATAATGAAATAACGGCTCTTACAGAATACAGTATCCGTATACAGTGTAACGCCAAAGAAAGGATCATTGCGCTTTCGACAGTACCCTACATGTAGGTCATATTAGGCCCTTTTGTTTAAAGTCTAAACCATCTCAGCTCCCTGGGAGTACATATTATTCCATGTTGCTTACTTATGCTATATGTACAGTGTACTCACCACAGTTACGTGCTTCCATTTGCCGTCTACAAATCCAGATTTAAAAAGGTTCCTCTTAAAAACTAGGTCAGCTCCATCGTAGATAAAAACCAAGCATTACTTATTCAATTACAAACCGACCATCATTTGTTCTCACAAGCGAGACAATCCAATTAGAGTATTTATAAGAGAGAAAAACGCCCTTCGGGCAAAGTAGTATTTGAACACGTTTAAGAAGCGTGGAAATATATTCAGCAATATTGTACTAAACTGTGAACAATTTTAGCTTAGCGTGCCTAATGATATGCACACACTGCCGACCCACAGATTATTTCAAGTCATCCCAACGAACGTCCTTCAAAAGCAGCTCAGCTTGACACTCGCCAGAATGTACACTAAACATAATCCTACAGTAAATGTCATCAGCAATTTCATTGCTTGTCACTGTGGCACAGCATTTTCATTTCAACGACAGACCCTTTTTTTGATGTCTGCTATTTAGTTATCGTGACCGTAATCATTAGCCACAGATCCTATTGAACAGGATAATTGGCTTGTCATGCATAAAATCCATACCGTGATGCTACGATAGGGTGTATAGGGATACATTAAAGGGACAAACAATGCTTGCAAAATTGACTTTCGAAAGAGTGTTGTACAAATTAAAAAACGACATAGAAATAGTGTTTATTTTATTTTAATACGGACGTTGTTCAGGGTGACACGCGTAAACAGGCCAAAGATAGATTTCACCAACAAGTTTAGATTAGCCTTACATGTATCTTGAGTTAGGATGAGTAACTCCCAAAGAGTCCTAGGACTAGTCCTAACTTAGGACCATCTTTGTGAAATCGACCTCAAGTACCTCAATCATCTAAGGGCACTGAGGCAGATTTTCCTTTCACGAACCGACCAGTCACTAGCGACCGGATTAATCTCCTACAATGTAGATTGACAAATAGTTGTAAATTAAAAAATGCTGATCACACGGCGACACAGTTTTCAGAATGGGAAAGAGGCAGTACTCTTGAGCATGCTAAAAATGTGACCTATTTTTTTGAGGGGGGTCGCCATTTGCAAGAAACATTTAACATTCAATAAATGTGTCCGATGATGAATTTATCACTAAAATTAACGATGCATGAAAGGTTAGGAAAGGGCACTTCTATGACAATTTGTAAAGGGCACCACAGCAGCAAAAGCATAGGGCACCAGGGCAATTGCTGTGGGTGTCGTGGGTAAGGCAACAATTACAAGTCCCTGTGAAAAGGGAGGGCCATAACTAGACTTGCCAGACATAATAGCCCAAATCTAAAATACCGACAACATGTGAAACAATTCTCAGAATGCTTGTTGTAGACACATCATTTAAACTAACTTACAGATTAAGATGATGCATGACCATGACCAATAGTGTATAGACCTTTAAAGTTTAACAACCAAAATGACTAGCGTCAACTTTACGATCATTTTGTCGATCCAATCCATTTATGCATGGTAGCCAGAGGGATGTCTGGGCCTCTTTTGGACACCCTGTTTGATAATTTATACACCCTGTTTTATCTGTCATTACGTAAATGTATAAGTCTGTTTGGACATGCGGTTTTAAAATTTCCAGCAAATTTTGACAGACTTTTAGCAAATCCTTGCTACAACCTTGCATTTATGAACATATAAGTCTGGTGTTTACCAGTCATGTGTTAGTAGACTAATCATGTGTACTATTAAGTACTACACTTGCCTTGGAGATCAATAAAGTGAATCAATCGTAATATAATTACAAGTGTGTTTGATCGGATACAAGTTCCACTACGCAGCTTGGAGAATCGATCTCTCCCCTTGATTTGGCGCTCTCACCTTGTTTATCTTTCACTTCAGCGACCCCCTCATCTTTGATACAACAATCCGTTTCCACTGCAACTGAACTTGCCATCGGTCGTGCCACTCAATGAAAAACTTGTTTGGTCAAATATCATTTGAGTTTTTTTGACGGCAGATGTTTCTTTGACTTTAAACCGTGCTTCAATCTACTCCACAAAGTCAAGTGACAACTCACACTGTAGTGTTACATGTATGGTACTGGCCGATACTATTTTGTGGAGCTCAAAGATCAGAAAACGACAACGTTATACGTACAGGACCTAGATGGGGGTGAGTCACCTCGTACCAGACACACCTCCTGGTCGGGGACGACCCAATTAAAATGTTCCTGTGTTTTTGCTGGTAGCAGGAAATACGGGATTTAATGTGGTTATGTGAACTTCTCTCTTTTTTTTCATCAACAGGGGGCCTTTGAACTGTCCATATTCCATACGCAGTTTCAAAGTTGGACCGAAGCATCGAGTGTTGTCGATTTGAAGTTACTGAAGTATTTTACTATAGCTGTGAATGTATAGCTGTACTTAAGTAGCCGTAGACACTGATTATGATGATGTACGAATACAGGTATGTGAATTCTAGTACTCATGATGACTTCATCCACAGCAGAAATGTTTGGTGAGTGTTTATGATTTGAAGTTATTGAAGTTTGTGACTAGTTGCTTATGATGATAAATGTGCACTATACAGTTGTGTGAATTCTAATACTCAACATGACTTTGCCCATGTCAGCAGAAATGTTTGCTGATTGAATTGCATTTAAATGAGGTCATTGGTTAATAATTATTTCTGGCATGCCTGGATTGAAGTGTTGCTGATTATTTGGCGACTTGTGGATTTTTTATGTGCTGCATATATGCAATTTAAACATGTTTGACTTTTATCATGAGGACACTGAAATCGTCCAAAGGATGCCTGCCATTGGGTTGAAGCAATTTTTACTTCATTGCAGCGTATTTAAAGGCAGTGGACACTATTGGTAATTACTCAAAATAATTATCAGCATAAAACCTTACTTGGTAACGGGTAATGGGGAGAGGTTGATAGTATAAAACATTGTGAGAAACGGCTCCCTCTGAAGTGACATAGTTTTCGAGAAAGAAGTAATTATCCACGAATTTGATTTCGAGACCTCAAGTTTAGAATTTGAGGTCCCGAAATCAAGCATCTAAAAGCACACAACTTCGTGTGACCAGGGTGTTTTTTTGTTTCCTAGTTATCTCGCAACTCCGACGACCAATTGAGCTCAAATTTTCACAGGTTTGTTATTTTATGCATATGTTGAGATACACCAAGTGAGAAGACTGGTCATTGACAATTACCAATAGTGTCCATTGTCTTTAAACACAATTGCAAAAAAATCTTAGATTTCTACAAACAATTGTAGTTGCTTGCACCATTTCATTCTGTGCGTCAGGTTTACTTGAATATAATTTTTGAATACATTAAGTGACTGTGTCCCATATTGGAATGCAGTCCAAATGCTTTTTTTCCCACTCGTGCCCCCGACTCTGTATTGTCATGGTATGAAATATCACTTTCGTGCAAACATACAATGCAAATTAAGCATGATGTCGAGGCTCTACACGCATGGCCGATCCGTGCAAGCAGAGGGAATTGGTGTATCAATGCCTAGACTGCAATGAATATGGTCTTTCACAACTTTAACACCACAAGAGAATTCTTTATAAAAAGGACTAGTAAAAGATCAACAAGCTTTTTGATACGGCGGACACAATGCTACAACACTATATGATTTGGGTAAATTGGTGTGATACAACTAAACCAAACAGTACACTCCTATGTCCGCCATACCTCAAAAAGGCATGTATGGAAGGAGCCCCAAAACAAAACCAGATCCGTACAGTTGTGTGCTTTTATGTGTATACCGTTTTTGATTTATAATAATAATAATACTACTAATAATAATAATAATAATATCAAAGTCTTATAGTGCTTGTAAACTACCAAACAAGGTACTCAAGGTCCTGAGATACAAACTTTCAGAAAGATAGGTTATTGCAGCGATGAATTCTTATAAAGGGTTTTACAAGGTGCTACGGCGCATACAGCAGCCACAGCCAGGAACACCGGGACAAACCCCTTCTCTTTTCGATAAGTGCACTGGGTTCTTTTACTTGCATTACACAACACATGGGACCAACGGCTTTACTGTTTGTTTTACAAAGTTACACATAAACTAAAGCTATCAGAATATTTACTGATGAGCTTTTTATCTGTACTTTAGATTTTCCTTTGAATGGGAACCTCCCTAGTACACAAGTAATGATGTACACTTTTGGGGTCTTTTATTGGGTGGGTTTTTAAAAGAGTACATTTAGAGGTGTCAATTGCGATCAAATAGTATTAGATGTTTGCAGTAGCTCTGAATTTTTAGCAGTATGCGGAATCATTTTTATAAGCTGAAATTAAAAAACCATGACTTGATTTCACTTTTTAAGTGAACAGCCAAACGGGTACACATTGTTTAATTTTACGATCAACAGTTTGAAATCAGTTAAATCTCAACGTACATGGAAAGGTTTATGGTAACACCATTGACTATCTCTAATGAGTTGGGGTGGTTCTGAAAAAAAGCGTTGGTTTCAACTCGACGTTTCGATCAGCATGCTCTGATCGTCTTCTGGAGAAATAAATAAAATAATGAAGACTTTTGGGACGCTTAGTGGCAGCAGACTTACCAGGTAAAATCCATTGTTCTTGGTAATGTGCTCAGAACTAAGACAACAATGGAAATTTACCTGGTAAGTCTGCTGCCACCTAGCGTTCGTGTCAATGATGAAAAAAGGTGCTTGAGTTTGTCGGATACATGATGATTTGTAAAGAGTTTCTTGTTTTTCATCTGTTGTTCATTTAGGGTCTTTTGGTCACAAAAGTGTACCAATGATTGTGGCTGTGACCACAAGCACTTACGATTCATTGTCAATATTGCCATAATGATTTGTATTGTGACATCAAACTTTGCTTAGCAACAGCAACTTAGATCAATGATCAATCTTAACGCTTTGCGAAATTGGCCCCAGGTTTTTAAAATCTAAACAGCATACAATGTAATTTCAAAAGCATTCATATCAAGTGAAAAAATGCTTTGAAAATGCAGACTATTAACCCTAACCCCCTGACTGTTTTTGCTTAAAAATATACCTAATCCGCCAAAATCAATCAAATGAGAGACAATAAATATGCAACTGTACTGAATCCACCATAATCAACCAAAGCATTGTTTACATAAGTACTGAATCCATCAGAACCAATCACTAACATCTTGGAGTATTTTGATTGACTTGGTCTATTAGGATCCAACTCTACTGTCACTACTGGTTGTTACATAGCTGAATCAATCACAATCAACCAACTGAACGAATTGTGATTGAGCAAACTCGATGTATATTTACTTGTTTTTTTTTGGGTGGCTCAGTCTCAATGAAATTATTCTGTTCGCACTGCCGTTACAGGAATATCATTGTTGCATCACTGCCTTTTTTTTTTTTTATTTTTTTTTTTATGCTTTTGTGGGGTTTTTTTTGTTGGGTTTTTCCCGAAATGCACTGCCATTGCATGAATATCCACTGATATTTTTTTGGTTTTGTTCTTTTGACACAAAATGAGGGGGACAAAATGAGTACCAAAAAAATCTTGCTGTGTGGGGAGTCCTAAGATGTCTACTCTCGTCTACTCGGTGGTGCTGGTGGTGTGTCCTGCCTCTTCGCTGCTAACAAGAGAGTGGTAGTTGATGAAGCATTGTCCAGCACACAAGTAGACTCCACACGCTTGACAGCCTCGTCTTGTTGTCTTTGTTCTTCCGGACTTTGTTACTCCGTTGTGCAGTCTGCACCACCGACACCAACGTGCATAGCGACCTGGCATCCTAGTTGATGTGTGCCCAAGGGCGTTCTTTGCTTTCACCCTCTTGGATCCATAAAACTGCACCTCAGCTCTGCCTTGGGCGTACCCATCGATGAGCTGTGTTGCTACATCCATGATGAACTTGGAGTGGGTGGGGGCACCTTCATCTTCCTCTGAGCTTTCTGGACTGTTGGTTGCTACGGTGCTGTGATGTTTCCGGTAGCATATCCATGCATTCACTCGAGCTATGTCAACGAGGAAATACAGGATTTTTCTCCACCACAGCTGGGACTTCCTCGAGCAAGAATAGTATGATCGTAGCTGATCCCCACGATCAACCCCTCCCATGTAGCGGGTGTAGGAGATTGCCTGTGGAGGTGCAGATATGGTCTTTTTCTCCAGGCGTCCAGTGCCATCATCTGCAATCTTTCGGTTCACGGAGTGCTCGTGAGGGTCTCTCCACCCTTGATGCGCTGAGGAAAGAAGAAGCATCACTCTGCTGTCTTTCCAAGCAGCAACAGTCAGTTGACCGTTCTGCCGTGTGGAGAAAGAGCCCCGAGGGTTGCTACTCATCCTCTTGACCCTCTCGCTGTTAAAGTCCTTGGGCAGGCCTCTGCTGTTGCCTTTGATGGCCCCGGTCAAGTACATCTTTTGGCTCAGAAGGTGTCGCGCCAAGGGGATAGATGTGTACAGCTTGTCGGTGTACAGGTGGTGGTATGAGTTGAGATGGAATTTTGCAGTGTCCATTGCGATGTCCAACATCTTAGCAGGCTTCTGACAGTGAGGGTGGATTATGAAGTTCAGGATGAACCCTGTAGCCGATTCGGCGATGGCGTAAACTTTGAAGCCGGCACGAATGGGCTTCAGGGGCATAAAAAACTTGCGAACGCTAGCCTTGAATCCCCTGTACCGGATCATCGCCTCGTCTATGGTCAGCTCCCGATCCGGTACGTACTTGCTCAGGCACTGTTTGCGGACCTTGTCCCATACCGGCTGCACATGGAACAAGGGGTGCTTGAGCTTGGCGTTGTATCGGTGAGCCTTGTCTTGGATGAGGGAGGGGTCCTTGCTGGCATCGTTACACACAAGAAACTGGCTGATGGAGTCAAAACGGTTGCGGGTCATTGTGGACGAGATGAGGGAGTTACGATAACCGGGATGTGTTGACCAGTAATTTTTGTAATTGGCCACCTTGACCAGACCCATCACCAGGTGTATGCCGAACCAGGCTCTTATCTCTGCGAGTGACGTTAGCCGAACTTGTTTCTCCGCAAGTTTTACATTGGTCCACTTGACGATGGTGAGAAGGAGACCGATGGGAAAGAACTTGAGGAAGTACTTCAAAGCCGAAGAGCGTCGGTTGAATGAAGGTCCCAGTGTACCCTTCGGCTTGAAGCTTCTAACTCTGATGTTGTGTAGAGTTCTCGTCCATCCTTCACTGTCCGGGGTGAAGTCAGGCTGGTAGCATGATGGAGGGTCGGGGTCGTTGTCCGAGTCCACCTCTGTTGTCTTCTTGCGTTTTACCTTCCTTCTAGGGGGGGCTTTTCTAGCCTGCATGGGTGGCTCAGGCACATCACTGATGGAAGATGGCTCATCTACATCGTCATCGTCACACCCTGAAGAAGACATCGCCGCAGCTTCGTCCAAAAATTCTTCCTCACTCTCTGTGTCGGTCATAGCAAGCGCCCTGTAATGCTTACCCATCCTGACCCCTGCATCGGCCGCACTTCTGCGGATCGTCTGCCGTAAATTTCTCTGCTCCTCAAGTCTCCTTTTCTTCTGTAAGCCCGAACTCTGCTGCAGGGGACGTTTCTTTCCATGGCCCAGTGAGCTAGGATCAACTCCCTTACTCCCTTTCGCACCACTGCTCTTCTGGTCTTTCTTCTTCGCTTTTCGGCAGCCTTCTTCTTCCTTTCCTCTCTCACGATCTCTACCAGCTCTCTTCCGGTTCCCCATTGCAGCTTCTTGGAACACTAAGCTCTCTTCGCAAGTCAAACTCTCCTGTAGCACTCTTGTTTCTCTTGAAGTCATATTGACACAAGCACGCACATTGAAGTGTGGTGGGTTCGCATTTTCACCCTTATTTATAGCTGGGCATGATGTTGAAATTTCTATAGAAATATTACCATGACACTTACCTATTGTACAAAACTACTCATTCATGTTTCTTCAATAAAAAAGGTTATGTAATACAGCATGACATATATGAATATTGATTTATGAAGTTTTTGTTATACCACCTGTAAATATGAATGGAACTGGCGACCCTTACACATTCTTGGGTCACCAGTTCCATTCATATTCATGAGGTGGTATAGACAAACTAAATAAACAATAGAACACAATGCAAGTGTATGTACATGCAGTGCCCAGGTCATTGTATTCAGCTAATATGCATTGTTTATTTACAGACTCCTAATTAAATGTGTGTACTGTAGTAGGAGTACAACTATGTCAAAATCAACCAGTGGGTTGACACTCCCATGGAGCTATCTAAAGGACCAAGTCAAACAAAATCAACCAGTGGTTTGAAATAGCTAAAAGACCAATTCTGCCAAAATCAACCAGGATGTTGTGTCCTCGCATACCAAATCCATCACAATCAACCAAATGGTACAACATTGTGGTGTACCAAATCTTACAAAATCAACCATATTCCACCGATTGATTTTGATGGATTTGGTGCCGATAGTATGGCACAGGCATGGTTTATGTAGCTCAAATTCAATTCAATTCAATTCAAATTCTTTATTCCTCATGCCCAGCTTGAAAATCACTTTCTCGATTTGCACATTAAAATACAATAAAAATGTCCACCATTTGGCAATATATTATCAGTAATAATGGTGACAATTACCTACATCAGTAATAATGGTGACAATGACTTGATCTACAGTTATTAAATTCTTAACCTCAAATGGCCATTTGTTATGTGTTAGTTGATGTTTGACATGTGTTAGTTAATGATATCATTTTTGCAAGAGTCTTTCTGTAAAAGGGGGATGATCTGTTAAAACGGAGTTAAGACAACCCGACGGTTCGACAAGTCAGCAGTTGGACAAGTTAGACAGGTCTGGACCGGCAACTCAATGAGTCCCACAACTCAACAAGTTATCAGTGAACAACTCAACAAGCCAACGGGTGAGTGACAAAACAAAATATAACAGAACCTTGTTGAGTCATCAAACCTATTTGGTTGACGCTCGACAGTAATTGGTACGCTTGCTCCTTTTCCACTGGCCACGCTTTGCCCAATGGCTCTCTGGCAGTCCTGAAGTAGCATTTGGGGAACAAGGGGGGGTCACACAAGTCTTTTTATGGGAGGGTTACTTCAGGCCATGTTTCTGGGTGTATTAACGTACTGGGCAAGTCTGAGGAGGTCTGGTACAGCAGTGCAAAGTCAGGGCAGTACGCTTGTGCTAAACTGCCCCTGAATGGGTCCTACAGTACTAGCTAGTACGACCGATAATTCGAAAAAAAGGAAATTTTTACGACCGTTCGCCATCAATACCTAAAATTTCCTTTATTTTTATTCCCTTTTATTTAAAATTGTTGTAAAAACATAGGCCTACACTCTAGAACTAAGAAGCTCGTTCCGCTTCTCCTTGCGACGACAGAACAAACTTCATATTTCTAGGACTGTCCAGGTATCAAACTGGGGTCCACAGCTGTATCAGAGAGGTGAACTGAGAAGGCAGGCAGAGCCAGAGGGACAGTAGTTCTGTACAAAGTAATCTATAAATAATAACTAGTGTAATATTTATAAAACTTTTAAAAAGCCAACCTGCTGACTGTGAAAATGAAATGCCATGCCACACTTTACTTAAAATATAATTATATATTTTATAATGTTTATCAATAATATCATTACTCATCATGACTGCATCATCATTTTATACTTCTCCTATGTTTCTATAGCTTGTATATCATTTACTCCTACCGTAGAACCATGGTATGTAGAACTCGGTATGCTGAGGTTCTGAGCGTTCGTGGGAGACGAGAAGATAGCTGAACCATGGTTAGTTATGGAGGAACGAACCTCAGCTCAATGACAGTCGGGTTTGGTTTTACGCAGCATGCACACACACACATTATGCATGGGAATGTACGCACTGAAGTGAAAATGGCGTGAGTGTACGAATCGAATGTGGAAACTTACTTTGCAAACGCCTAAATCCTGGCATCTTAAAGACTTCTACAGCTCCAATTTTGACGGCACACCTTCACGTTCCACACACAACCAATTTGCAACACAATCGGATGCTCAACAGTGTCTTACATGGTTGTTTTAGCGAACAATATTTGACATTTTCACGTAGCGCGCGACTGACTATCCGCCATCTTACTATCGTGACTTGTTTTATTTATTAATGAAACATGACGTCATCGATGCTGCATAAATAAAACTTGGACCAGTCCAAGATTTTGGTCAGAAACAGGGGAGGTTTGGACTCCAAAATACTTAATTGAAGCGAACGGTTTTGTTTTTTTGTACATACGTGTGCTGCATTCTTGAAATATATTGCATTTTGATTGTCATTATTGTTAAGAGGTAAGTGTAAAATTTAACAAAATGAACAATTCAGGCAACTAATATCCCATATATTTATAGAAAACCCCTCCGTGAAGAATGGACTGTCTAAACTTTTGCACATAAGTTATTTTTAGAGTTAAAAGTTTATAATTAGTGTGTTATATTCAGTAGGATCTTTAAATCACAAAAGCAAAAACAGCAGACTTTATTTCAGATTACTAGTATTATTGATTGGCTTATTGATTAAAATAGTTCTAGACAGCTGCCGTGGAGCTGATTTGCAACAATTGTTACAAATGAAATGGTCGTGTATAGCATGCATTGGTGTTGGTTCGGTCCCCGCCACCCCCCCCCCCCCCCCTTCTGCTCTAATGGGGTAAAGGCCCAGTCACACTGCAGTGACATGGTGATGATGAAAATGACAACGACAATGCCGCAAAGAGAACGCATTCTATTGGTTGGGTTGCTCAGGCGCGCGCTGAATATGCGCACACTTGTTCAACCAATCGAGGGCGTGCATTGTCAACGTTATTGTTATCACAACCTGAAAACCTTCATCTCAACTCCTTAGGAGTATGCAGCACCAGCAACCAACATGGTGCACGAAGCTGCTCGTCAATCAGATCTACAACCTCATCACTCCTTGGTGATAACACATAATGAAAGTGTCTTACAGTTTGATAGAGCTGCCTCAGCAGAGAAAATTGCTTGAAGGAACATGTTGCCTTGGATCGGTCCAGAGTTGGTCATTGAAAAGCGTTTATTATGTATGCATTTTCATTCATTAGAAAGCTGTTTTTAAGTAGAATATAATGATCCGACCGAACAAGTATCACCCGAAATTTCGTGGTTTTCCTTTTACCTCGTCAACAAACACGGTCGGCCATTTATATGAGTTCAATTTTTTGACTCCCATAAATGGCTGACCGTGTTAGTTTGCAAAGGAAAACCAAGCAATATTGAGGCAAATGTGTGTGAATCATTGCATCTTTCTAACCATGCATTTAATAACAAACGCTTTAAAACGCTTTTCAAAGACCAACTCAACTAATCCAAGGCAACGTGTTCCTTTAACAATATCTACTACACAGAAATGAACAGGATACCAATTTTTTGTTGTGCTGTTAAGCTACTTTTTGTGCCTAAGCAGTTCATGATAACTTGATTGAATGGCACTCTGCACTAAAGGCATTACCTCAACTACTTTAAATCACACCTTCATCAATGCGCCACTTTGAACTTGGTTGTAGTAGTGGAATGCGAACATAAATCTTTGACACGCACCATACATTCGTGAATTTTTTTACGTTTGTCTGAATTACGGTTTAAAGCTTATATATTTAGCATTTAATTTAGAGCCGAGTAAATGCTATACACCACATGCGATTGCATAAATTGTGAAAGGCCATAATTATTGTTGGAAAAAAACCTGAGCCATTTCTACAGGTTTTCCCTACATTTCAACATTCACATAATAACATAAGTTAAACTGGACACACACAACTATTACTTTAAAAACTTTTATTTAGATAACAATTTACTCTCATACACAGGTTAAATACAGAATTTCAAATCTTTGGATAACAATAAAAAGCCCACCTTGTTTTCTTGCAGAGTAAAAAGACAGAGTTAAGATATATATAAAAGAAATAGGAAAAAAAGAAAAAGAAATGTTCAACCAGAAAAACCATGATATGATTTCAGTGCTATAAAAATTATCAGATAAGATATAGGAATGACTTTTTAATTAAAGGAACACGTTGCCTTGGATCGGACGAGTTGGTCTATAAAAAGCGTTTGTAACCATTCGTTATAAAATGCATATGGTTGGAAAGATGTTTTAAAAGTAGAATACAATGATCCATGGTTTTCCTAATACTTTGCAAACTAACACAGCCGGCCATTTATGGGAGACCAAAATTTGACTCCCATAAATGCCCGACCTTGTTAGTCGACTAGGTAAAAGGAAAACCATGCAACATCTTTCTACGCATACACACTTTATAACAAACGGTTACAGACACTTTTTAAAGACCAACTGGACCAATCCAAGGCAACATGTTCCTTTAACTGTTCACCAATCAATTACTATCAAGGCTTCATGAAAATGTCAAAATCAAGTACTGATAAATAAAAGAAATAATTTTAAAATCCACATATTTGTTTGTACAAAAGAAAAATAATATACAGTTTGTTGTGAGATTGTTAAATTAATTTTTAAAATAAACTGTTAGGAGGCCAGTTACTGTTACAAATGTCTTGTTTGATCGTCTAACTTGAGTGATGTTGTCCAACTTAAAATAATGTCTATGAAACGCAAAGTCTATAAAGTGATACAAACTTTACCAAATAACCCAAATGTTTGCACTTGTTGAAATTAATGACAAAATAAATTAATATTTGGCATTTGATACATTTATTTACATTGTTGGGTCAGAGCAGATGATTAAAAAGGATTTTATGTGGAATAAAAAATTGTGAAATTTTTGACTTCTAGAACATCAGAAACTTTCAAAATGGTTGACAAGTCTGTTTGGAAACATCGACTATTCACTTTCCAGCAGAACAGTCAATTGTTTTTGGTTGTATCTGCTCTGACCAAACAACTTGTCAATTTGTAATAACCCTTCTGCCATCGTCTTCCCTCCAAGCTTGAATAAAACACATATTTCAAAGTTCAATTGGTTAAAAAACATTTGATTCTTACTACTACTTTGTCAAACTTACAATGATGCAAGTAAAAAAGCTTCCCTCCTAATTACCCGTTAAAACTTTTAGACATGGTTGATGCGCCCTTTTAAAAATCTTCTCTCGGTGCTACAAACGGTAAAATTTATTTTCTCTGAAAAGCAAAGCATGATGGGAGTAGCTGCTTATAAGACTATTTACAAAAGGACCGTCTTGTGGATACAATCAACGCTTCTTATAAATTCTGTCAAGGTTTTTCTCACCAAGTTAAGGCGAGATAAAGCGTTGATTGTAACTACTGGCAACAGAACCCTCGACAGACAATCAATTGCACTTGGTGAGAATTGATTTTTAAAAACTTCGCCGAATGGTTCTAAAAATTGTTTTTATAAAAACCATAAAGAGTTCAAAGTGAACCTGTACAACATTTTAAAAAGAACATCCCAAATGAGCTGCGAGATAACAACTGAAACGTCTCAGGACAATTGGGATGGCCCCGACACATGGATAATTACTTTCCTGAGCATTCATTAACCTGAAGCATGCACAATGCTGGAGCCGCTCAGTAGTCTGTCCATTGTTAGGGGCCATTAAGGGACGGGGCCCAGTAACGTATATAATTTCACATAACGTTGATTGTTTATGATGCTTACTGTCTCTATGGCAACACGGGCAGTGAAGATAAAAGACTTGCCGTCATTGGCTAAGGGCCTCCTCACCAAGATGGCAGTGCAGTAGGAGCAAGAATCAATGACACACTGTTGTATCTGATGAAAAAAAATAATTGTACAACAAAAATTAAAGTAAGATTGGGTAACTCGATAGGTATGGTTTCAAATGAATACAGGCCTGGAATTTCATCTTCAAAGACAGTGGACACTACTGGTAATTGTCAAAGACCAGTCTTCTCACTTAATGTGCATCAACATAAGCATAAAATATCAAACCTGTGAAAATTTGAGCTCAATTGGTCGTAGAAGTTGCGAGATAATAATAATAAAAAAAAAATTACCTGTGTCACACAAAGTTGTGTGCTTTTAGATGCTCGATTTCGAGACCTCAAATTCTAAATTACTTCTTTCTCAAAAACTATTTCACTTCAGAGGGAGCTGTTTCTCACAATGCTTTACCCTACTCCCCATAATTTGTTACCAAGTAGGGTTTTATGCTAATAATTATTTTGAGTAACTACCAATAGTGTCCACTGCCTGCATGTTCAAAGGGCAAAACCATTTTCATTTTACAAAGGGCACTTCCATTAGCAAATCTTATTAAAAAGTCTATCGGAAACTTTTGAGGGGCACCAAGGCGAAGGAAAACGAAGGTCATGGTCTGTGTGGAATTTCAGGCCTGTGAATATGGCCTAATTCGGATCACTGCAACACTACAGGGTCCTGTAGAAGAGTGTCATTGGTTGGTTTTGGATTACTTGGTCTGGGGTGAAGAGGCAAAGAGTGAAGAGGGGATGTCAACCTGCCCTTTGTTTCATCTTCTTCACATGTGTGCGGGTGCTTTTCTGTTGTTTAGTGTTATGGTCCTAATTTCATAGAGCTGCTAAGAACAAAAATTTGCATACCATGAAATGTTTTCCTTGATAAAAACAGGATTACCTAATCAAATGCTATTTGTTGCATATTCAGCTGTTGTTTGCTTTACCTGAAAATCTTGTGGAAATTTGGTTGGTAGTCCTGCTTTTATAAATTAGAAGGAATTTAATGCTAAGCAAATTTTTGTGCGCAGCAGCTCTATGGAATTGGGCCCTGGTCTTGAACCTCGATTTCTCGAAGCATCTTGGGAGGAATTGACACTTAAGGAGTAAACATGGTTCTTGCACATACCTTTGGGACTTGTACTTCTCTCTGACGGCCTGTTGATTTTGGCTGGGTGCGTCTGTGAAGGCCTTTAGAAGATCTATTGCACAAGGCATGATGTCTTGTAGGCTATACCCAGAGCCTTTCTGAAGTTGCGCCGTCTAAACCAGGAATATAGATAGAAAACAGCATTAAGAGGCGAAATATAATAACTTTAATACATTTGAAATTGTATTTTTTTCTGAAATGAGCAGAAACAACTGGTTTTTAGGAAGCATTTTCTTTGAATTAAAAGTAGACATCAGGAAACCATTGTGTTTCAGATGGGAGTTTGTTTTTTGGACACCCCATTTTAAGCTTAAACAGTTTTGACATTACACTTTGCTACAGTTTTAAATTTTTGTAAAAATAGGCACCGGCAGGCGACAGCCGATTTCAAGAAACGGCTGGTCCAGTCAAATTGTGAGTAACTAGCCATGTAATCTAGTGGATTCCCCTCCAAATTTGAACTATGAAAAACTGATTTCCAGGTGAGATGAGGTCAAATATTGGTCAAAGTTATTTTACTTTTAAAAGGCCTGGTTACACAGGGCTCGATAACGAGAACAGAAATGTTAAAAATGCATGCCCACGATTGGTTGAATAAGCTCGGGCATATTCTGCGTGGAGCAATTGAATCAATAGAATGCGCTCTCTTTGTGTCGTTATCGTTATAACTACAGTGTGACTCAGTCTTTACCCAATTCTGTCCAGAGAGAGTGAAGTTGGCGAGGAATACAGCAGCTGCAGCAATAGTTGATGGAATGTACTTGATGAATTCGTGGTCTTGCAACGTCAACTCCGCCAAAAACTGTTAACGATAAAGTTGGAGATCAACATTCAAGTTCATGCACATGGCTGAATTGTTAAGTTCCCTACCCATTAAAAAAAGCCCCTGTTTTTTATTTCCATTTAAAGGTAGGGTCAAAGATTGAAAAATAAAACTTAAAAAATAATTACCATAAAAAGCAACTGCTGAGAAGGACTGAAGCTGTTGATAAGTAAAAACTATTATGAGAAAGGATTCCCTTCAAAGTAATATGTTTTTTTATAATAATCCCCAAACATCTGAATGCATGGATTGTTTCTCAAATTTTTGAGGGCAACAGGCTCCAAGCAAACAAACTGTTCCTTTGCAAACTTGGACAAAATGTGTAGGCCCATTTTTCTGCTTTTTTATTAATAAGCAGAAGCAGCTCTGGGTGCAGGAACTTAACAAATTTGTTTAGATGGATTTCACAAAGCATCATCGATCACCATATTTGATGAAACATAATAGAAAAGTTCAAGCGTGTGAGCGATGCACACAATGCACAGCCAGTGATAGCCTTGCATGCGTGCGCATTTCATCAAATATGGCGACAAACATAGACGCATCCTGCAATCCATTTATTAAACTGAAATCACAGAGTCTCTGAATTTTTAGGGCAACGCAAAGTAAATTACCCTCGATAGATGTTCCGTTCTGGAGTCGGCTTTGACGGACTGCAAGTAGCGTGAAATGAACACATTGGCGGTAGGCACAGCAACATCAAATGATAAGACCTTGAGAATGAGGTGCTCCATACGAAGGACTTGCTTTACGGTGTATGTGTCATCAGTGATGTAGACAAACTCATTAACCTCCGGTGGGTAGATTTCTTCAAATTTGCTACAGGAAATAAAGACAAAAATATCAATACTTGTTAGAGCGAAGAAAGCTCACGGACAAGAACGCACGCACAGGCTTTTTGTCCTTGGTCGAGCACCCTTTGACGAAATTGTAAAATTATACTGGAGCATTTCAAGGGCACCAAGGCTATAACCAGGAGGCAATCGCCTTTGTTGCCTCCGTGTAATATCAGTCCACATAAAACAGTATTTTAAATGTTGAAAGACGACTTTTTGAAAAGAACTTACGCAGCCAAAAACATGCTAGCAGCTCCCACAAGCTGAAGTTTCGATCTCAGCACACTCATCTGGGATAGGAACCTGTCGATGTAAGACACGGCGAGGTATAGGGTCTCGTTGTGTAGTCTGTACTCCTCCCCTACCTCTATCAGCCAGTCAATAAGAATGCTTCTCATGCCTGGGGTGATGTCGGGCTGCTTGCGCATGTAGCCTGGCTTGGGCCTGTTCCTCAGCTGCAATCAAAATACATGGGGAAAAATAAAAAACTTAATGGATGCAAAATCTCAATAGAAAAGCTTTTTAAGTAGATGATAATTGTTCGGCTTGAGGGTTATGTTTCCATTTCACAAATCTCATGTTACATATTCAGGCCTAGAACTTCGCTCTGAAAGGGGCAAAACAATATTGTTATAGTTTATTAGGGGCACCTGTATGGAGAAAAATAGTATTTGGACATTTGGCAGCATTCATGTTCACAAAAAATATTGGTAAGTTCTAGATCGAGTTGGGAATGCCAGATAAACAAGACCAGTGTCCGATTTCACAGAGCTGCTTTAAAGCACCAAATATTGCTTAACAATTTTATGCTAAGCAGCAATGAGCAGAAGACCAGTCACAAATTGCACACAAGACATGGTAGTTTGGCTGGAAACCTTATTTTGATGTGCTTAAAAGACAATGGCAAACTGTGTTGAAGGCCAAGACTAGTAGTAGACGCCTTAGTGTAATTCATGACCTACAGGATAAGACAAGACTTTTTCTAAGAAAGACTTTCTTATTAAATAAGCAAAAAATATGGGTACTATAACTAATTAGTTGTTGAAACTATGACTCATCCTTTCTCCAAGATGACACAACAAGCTTAAAAGACTATTAAATGGATAAAGCTTTGTGTGTTTGTGTTTGGGTGGTTGGCTCGAGTGCCTTGGCAGTTGGCTTGTGTCACAGTAGTATATGCAAGAATCACACAAAGATCATGAATTATGCATGAGGTCACAATGTTGAATGGATGACCATAAAGATGGTACAGCCAAGGAGCAATA
This sequence comes from Asterias rubens, assembly GCF_902459465.1. Taxonomy (NCBI): domain Eukaryota; kingdom Metazoa; phylum Echinodermata; class Asteroidea; order Forcipulatida; family Asteriidae; genus Asterias; species Asterias rubens. The sequence goes on along the minus strand of NC_047069.1, from coordinate 6,290,513 downwards.
AACAGGCCCCATTTTGTAAATAACCTAACCCCATTTGGTAAATAACAGATAAGCCAAATACACAATGTCCTATGTCTTGGTAGAGTTATAATGGGTTGGCTGTTGGTAGAGGGCAGGTTCTCAAATCATTGATATGTAATCCTCTTTATTTGTTTAAATTGATGTAAAATTTAAAAAACTGACCATGCTCGATAAACAGGCTGTAATAGCTGGAATTCATCCACAATGCATGCATGGAAGATGGGAGTCAGTGCGTCACAAAATAGTATCATAAAATATAATCTGGTTTACTTGGCTTCGCTTTGCTTAGTGGAAAAGCAAAACACTCGGCCGAACCACACTCCGGAAATCCTAAACTCCTTCTTTTAAACAATGTGTACAACTCAATGAAGACACAGACTTTGTCAGCCATAACTGTACCTTGACTCATTTGGACAAACCAGGAAAAGGGACAATTATTTTGGAAAGGATGCTGCGAAGACTCTAACATACATTACACAAAATTGTGGAACAACATCATGGCTTCATGGAAGTATACATGGCGCGAGTTCCACCAATCAAAGAAACTTTGAATAATAAAGATATAGTTTGTTTTGTACATGAAACAATTTAATTTTTAGAATCCTTGCAAACATAAAACTGAAAGAAAACCATTTTATGGGGTTCCATGCAAAGAGATTTTATAACCACCCCTTTGTCGGATAATGATCCAAAATGATCTTGAATCAGTTTTAAGTAGAGACTATTTCCATTTAGTCCCCATCTTTTAAGCCAGTTGACTTGAAATATTGATATTCCTTACCTCTGCCTCTCTGAGGTATTCATAGATGTCTTCAGCATACTCTTTTACACCAAAAATATCACTTGAGTTGTCAAAATCTTCTGTTTCTGTTGATGTTATGCTCTCTTCCTCCTGTATCGATGTGTCGAGGACCATAGGCGAGGCTGTAAAATGTGAATTTCAATTAATCAAATTTAACACCAAAAAACACATTTATTAATTATTAAGGAGAAAAACACTTGCAACTAAAAAGAAAAAACAGCAGGCGAAAACCAAAAAGAAAAAAAATACAACTCAGCCCTCCGAAATTTCCCCTGCCCCCTGCAGTATAATTGAATCGTCCAAGTACATCGAACGAAAACATGGCGAATATTTCCGTTCGTTACTAAATTCGGGGAAAAAAACCCACATTTTTTACAATTAATTTTTGAAGGTTGAAGATGATTTAGATGCATATGACTCTTGTGCATGTAATTAACGGTTGACTTATGTTTAAAAAATTGTTGTCGTGAGTTTTCGTGAGGGGTCGTGAGTTGTCGGTATAAGTGCAACCGGAAATTGGGCCCAGACCAGTTCTTCACTCATTTTTACCAAAAGGAATAGGCCCATCTTATTTTTGAGTAAATTAGATTCTCGTTCATAGTAAATGAAAAGATGGTGACAGCAAGTGAAGTTGGGTGACAGGATACGGAAAGTTCCCAAAAAATAATGTGTTATTTATATTTATATACTCTGCTGTTTAAAGTGGTTAGGGGGCGTGGGTCGACTCTGCTCTAGTCTAATATATAACTCAAGACTTCAACAAAATGAACGTGCAAGAGAATTTAGCAAAATAGCAACATGTTACCTAACTAGTGTAAACATTCTTTCCCAATTCCACCCCATTTTTTTGGGGGGGGGCATGCCCCACCCACCTCCTCATTGCCAACAAAAGAAAATAAAAATATATTTTACCACTCTCGTTTAGACTCGTGAAAACACATTCTAGGGGTCTTCTTTCCACTTGCAACGAAGTAACTAGATGACTAAGGGGAGGTTCTGATGATGCGTTTTCTTTGTAAACCTTTGTCTGGCACGGTGCGGGTTCGGAGTCGACGTGGATGCTGAAGCTGGGCTCGACCATCGCCGGTGGCAGCCCGAAGCTGCCCCACGAACCTCCCGTTGACTTTCCCGCCTGAGCACGGGGAAACGAATTTTCATCCTGGCAATTGTAGAAGCCATCACTTGACACAACCTGCATAATTATACATGATTTAGTTCGTCACATAATCCGGATAAAAAGGCCGTGTTTGTGAAGTGGTTGAAAAGGGGTTGGAAAAAGACATTTTTAAAGGATAATTTTTTTATATTTTCTGACCTGTTTGGCAGCGCGGGATGGCTGTTTCCTCGTCACATTTGTGCTCAGCGTTCCCAGAGCGGCCCTTTTGCAGGCTTGGGGACCATTTCCTCGTCCGGCGTCTTCTCTCTTCATTTTTCTTGTCTGAAGACCAGCATTCTGAGAATTTGAGGAGTTTTCTACGTCGAAAATGGTGGGGTTGAAGCCGAATGAAGACATGATGTTTCAGTTTGCACGTTGACTTTGTGTTCTGAACGTACGATATACACAATGTAATACAACGAAGTTGACTCTGTCGTTACCGGGCACTGAATGAATGTGATGTTAGTTTGCTCTAAAACTCCACGAAGGCACGACTGATTGCAGGAATGTAAAACGTCGAGGAATCTTGGTTACTTATATAAGCATGATGCAAAATCTAAACCATTTTGCATGGCTAATTCATGAGTATGAGCTCAATAAAAAGGAAGCCTTTTGTTGACTTTCTGTGCATCTTTGTGTGCGTTGATGGAACAGCTGATAAAAGCCATTCATTCGATTTGAGTTCCCCGCTGCCGCCCTCACCGACCAATCAAATGGGTGAAATATAATCACGTGATTAAAATCAACCATTTAGCGTTAGGAGGGCGTGTCCTAAACGAGCGCCGTGCGCTCCCAATGGCTAGTTGTGTTTGGCAATGATCCCATTTGATCCCATTCATGCAAAGAAACTATCTTTTTAAAAGTATGAAAAGTCAAAGTCATAAAAGCGCGTTACAAAATAATATTGTTTTTCCTTTAAATGTCTGATCATACTCTCAACATCAAGGTTTTATAATTTAAAATGAAGAGAGAAGTCCAGCAAATCCTTTGTTGTTGACTGATTTATCTGGATAAAAATTGGAAATCCTTTTCATTATCAAGCTAGTGCGCCACCAACGACAAGTGTAACGGCGGAGGAAGAGGCGTGGCCGGTACAAAAAGGGGGGGGGGTAGGAGAGTTAGCAGTGTTGAATTTTTAAGAGCAAAGTTTACGTGTTTATTGTTGGAATGGGTAATAGAGAAAGTAAATGAAATGGTTTGTTGGTTATTTAGGTGGGCATGAATTAAAGCGGTATATCCATGCACAATTTATGAAATGTTAAGAATGAAAGTGAATTTAAGTAAGGGTTTATTGAATGGGTAAACTGGGGACTCAACAGTAGTTCTTTTGAGAAGATTTATGGTAAAGAGAAAGTAAAATGAAAAGGTTTCTTGATTATTTAGGTAGGCATGAATTAAAGCGGTATATCCATGCACAATTTATGAAATGTTAAGAGCCCGTCATAAGCAGAAAATACTGCTTAGCAAATTTCAATCAAGAGAAATTAGTGGGAGGCAGTTTCAACAATGTTTCTGTTAAGAAATATTTGTCTGTGCTTAAAGCCATTTGACCCTTTCGGTAAACAGTATTGTCCAAGGCCCACACTTCGTGTATCACAACTTCTATATCAAATAACAAACCAGTGAAAATTTGGGCTTAATCGGTCATCGGAGTCGGGAGAAAATAACGGAAAACCCATCCTTGCATCCGCGCGTTTCGCCGTGTCATGACATGTGTTTAAAATAAATCCGTAATTCTCGTTAACGAGAATTGATATTGTTTTACTGTTTTCTCAAAAAGTAAAGCATTTCATGGAATAGTATTTCAAGAGAAGTATTTCACTACTATCTTCTGTAAACCCTGTAAGTTATTTGTAAATCTGTGAACTTTTTTTTTCTTTTTTTTCTGTACCGAAAGGGTCCAATGGCTTTAACAAGTTTAACGTGCTTACATGCTTTATGAAATTGGGGCTCAGAACAAATGATTTTAGTCAACATGAATTTAAGCGGTATATCCACCAACAGTGTCACGTTATGTAAAATGTTCAGGGCCCAGCCCAATATCATGAAGCTACTAAGCTATATAATACTGCTTTGTAAATTTTATGCAAAAGTGAGTGGGACGCAGTTGCAACAATGCCAACTTTATGGAATTTTTGGCTGGTAACTACTCTGTGAAGATTCTGATTTGTCTGTGCTAAACAGAAATTAATTATGCTTACTGAGGCTTTAAGAAATTGGGGTAAAGAACAAATAACAAAGAAATTTAACAGTACTCTTTTTTATTCTCAACAATTGACTTTATTAATATTTGAATAAATAACGCCCAAAACTGCCAATTAGTCTAATAAAAATCTGAACAGTAATATCTCTAGTAATAGTATTCCTTCATATTAACAAGTGAATAGTAAAACACATAACAACTCTGTACAATAGGGAAGATGAAATAAAGCTAAGATTTACAAATAGTACTATGAATAGAATTTGTACATTAGTGACTAACAAAAAACTCATCATTATATCTTAATTAATACACGGATTTAATCCATTTGTATATTATTAGTAGTCATTGACAGAAAACAGAGTAGTAAAGAATAGTCTTTTGGCAGAGTTGAATTTATATTAAAATGAATCTTCATCAAGCAATAACAAACCATTACACAAGTCTTTGAAAATTAATTTTTTTGAAAAATGACTGGCTTAAAACGGAATGAAAATATTAAGAAGCTAGTGATGAAGGAAACCTGCAACAATGTATCTGAAAATATTACATTGTCAACTTGACACCAATTGAAGTACATTGTCAACTTGACCCCAATTGAAGTACAAATTAATGTTGTTTGAACCAGTCCTAAATGCATGAATGAGAAGAACAAAGTAATATCAAGATTGTTGAGTCTTTGCTAGGTGATCCCAAAAGTAGATGCTAAAATCTATAAAAAAAAGGGGGCAGCCTTAACCCATAACTCCCAACAACTCCTAGGCTCCAGTTTTCAATGCTACAGTTCCAATCTGCATTAGTCTTGGCTCAAGCAGACTCTCCTGTTATTAAAATCTCTCCATGGTCCATTACCACAAGAGGGCGTGCTCTCACCATAGACCACCATCAAAGGGCAAACTCGATCAGCGACCATTTTGTCAACCACTATACAATCTTTTATAGTAACCTTTGCATGAAATACATCCTGTGTACCAGGCAAAATCGCCAAATGGTCATCAGTAGTCTCTTGATCAAACTTGCTCAAGGAAGTTCACTATAGCGGTCCTTGGGACGATGCGGTTTTTGGTTGATAGCACGCTCTATTGGTCATTGTATCAGTGATGGAAATTACCGGTAGAAGTAGTGATAATATGATAACAACAGAAGCGCCTTGAACCAAGACTACATCTCCAAAAGAATTGATATGACATATCTAAGGTAATAAAACCAAGGGATGTTTAAAAGCAACTAGCAGTGACAGTGACCTGTAGGCCTGAAGATGCTAAGAGAAGTCATTAAAGGAATGTTAATTTTAGATCTAGGAAAAAAACAAAAATCAAAATTCAGAACTGAACTTTTCACTGAAGAATCTCTCAAAGTATTGTTGTTTGATTGCAAATTCCATTGGTTTTCATTTTACAGTAAATACTGAAATAGGTACTCAACTTGTTACTGTTCTTTCCGGATGGACAAAAAAACATAACATTTTACAAGGCTCAACAAGAGCTGCCATAAATCCTTGACAAAATTTAAAACAGGTGGGCTGTTCAAGTAAAATAATTAGTTGGTAAAATAATGTTTGATACTTCCTAATCTTATCAAGTAATACCCCATTTGGTAACCTTGTCAGTGAAGGGAAACTATTCCAAATTAATATTTTGGATGGCGTAATGAATACAGAGAACACAAACATATCTTCATATATTTCCAAGGTAGATTCTAAAAAGGTATTGTTGCAGTCACAGATCATGTTAAAGACAGTGGACACTATTGGTAATTGTCACAGACTAGTCTTCACAGTTGGTGTATCTCAACATATGCTTAAAATAACAAACCTGTGAAAATTGAGTTCAATCCGACGTCGAAAATGCGAAATATTAATGAAAGAAAAAACACCCTCGTCACACGAAGTTGTGTGATTTCTGATGCTTGATTTTGAGACCTCAAATTCTAAATCTGAGGTCTTGAAATCAAATTCGTGGAAAATTACTTCTCATTTGAAAACTACCTCACTTCAGAGGGAGCTGTTTCTCACTGTTTTATACTATCAACCTCTCCCTGTTAACTGTAATCAAGAAAGGTTTTATGATGATAACTATTTTGAGTAATTACCAATAGTGTCCACTGCCTTTAAAGGCACTGGACACATTGGTAATTACTTGAAATAATTGTTAGCATAAACACTTACTTGGTAACAAGCTATTGAGAGCTGTTGATAATACAAAATATTGTGAGAAATGGCTCCCTCTGAAGTAATGTAGTTCTCAACTGCGAAATAATTTTGATTGAATTTGATTTCGAGACCTCAGAATTAGAATCTGAAAGCACACAATTTAGTGTGACTAAGGGTGTTTTTTCTTTGAATATTATCTCGCAACTTCAAAGACCAAACGAGTTCAAATTTTCACAGGTTTGTTATATTTTGCATAATATGTTGAGATACACCAAGTGAGAAGACGGGTCTTTGACAATTTATTACCAAAAGTGTCAAGTGTCTTTAAACTCGAAGGCATAATTGAACATAATTTACAATAAAATAAATATATAAATCATTCAAATAATTATTAATTTTAACACAAGACAGTAATCATACTGTTAAATCAATATTGCTAATATTAAACCCAACAATTATGAGTGATAAATTTGTTATTATATAAATCTGACCCGCTAAAAAATACACACACACGCACACACAAAATTAGTGACAAATAAGTTTGATATTTTGTGATATCCACAGATATATACTTCATATATAGTGGCTTATTTACAAAGAAAAATGTCGCAATAACATATATATTTGAAAAGTTATTTTAGAGATTTTTTTTCCCAAAATGAATTACTAAACTAGTTGAGCAACTAAAACAGTAAAAGAGAAGAGAACAAAATAGGAAGAAAACAAATGTTAAAAAGTGACTTAACTCTGGTTCATACTTCCTGCAAATGCAAATGAGACCCGAATTGTGACGTCACAAATTTGCAACAAATAATTCAGTTGAGCTGTGTTAAACTTATGCGAAACACTCGCTGCGAAAAACATGTGACATGAAAATTCGCTTCGCATTCGCAGAAGTATGAACCAGGCTAAACAATAGGTGCGTTCGATTAGCTTCCCTGAGTGTTCCCCGTGGTGCTCACTCAGGTGAGCCCCTGACAAGAGCTAAACGAATGACCACTGACCGCTCTCGTAGTGCGTCATGCACTGGGGCTAGCCTCCAAGTGACCCGCTCCACAAGCAGGGCACTGGGGGCTGATCCGGGTGAGCCCCCGGAATGACGTCAAAGCTATTCGAACGCACCGGGGTCGACCCAGGGAAGCTAAACCAACGCACCCAAAGAAACAAAGAATAGGTCACCAGAAAGTTGTATAAGGGTTGAGTTACGAGTATAGTTAGTGTACATTTACATTTGTACAAAATAAAAATGGATAAATGCTATTGAACTCACCAAAGTAATATTCACAGCGACAATGCTTGTTTTGAAAATAATACCAAACCATTTGTACAATTGTACAGCAAAAAATAAAAGATGTAACATAACTCTTGTTAAATAGGTTTATGTTTGAAGTCCAGTCAATTAAAACAAAACACAAAATAAAAAACAAAATAAAAATAAAAATAAAAAACCAGCCACTATTTAAATTTTCAATAGAACATTTACACTGACCACTTAAGTTATTCTTCAGCGTAGCATGAGTACAGTACAAATATAACCAATAAGGATGTGTTTTTGATTAATTTGTGTCAAATTTCACAAATTACATGAACAACTTAAAGTTATGGTTTCAACTCTAACAAGAATGTTTTAAAATCTTTGACGTTGAAAAACAATACAAAACTCTTGTCCAAAGCCTTTAACAAATACTTTTGATTTGATCAACAACTTATTTTTTGCTGTGTAACCCAACTTAACAAGGTATCCATGTTTTGATTTGCTTTAACTTCATGGGTCAGGGAACACATTAGATTAATTATAAGCTTAAAAACAATCACCTAAATAATTAAATCATCTTAAATGATAATCCCATCTCTCCCACAATAACTCCACAGTACCAGGAGTCAGACCCTTAAAGCCACTTAGCAAAAAAAATATGCTCAGCAAAGCACTTACACAACATCTGGACTGACAGCCATTTTTTTTTTTGCTAAGCACTATCATTCTGTGCTTTGCAGCTTTCTGTCTGAATTGCTTAATTAAATGTGTCTACGATCTGTGAGGTTTGGTACATGGACTGTTTGACCATGGAAAAATGCCATACTACATTTGATGCACACGTGGCATGGCAACTAATGAAAAAGTGCCAAACCTGAACCTGATTTTTTAAAAATATTCTTTATCCCCGATATAAATTTAACATTTATTATATCGTTGCGGTACCCGCTGCCAAAACATAGGATTTGAACTGCCCCTAGCTACAGGGCAACCTCGGTAGTCTAGTTGGTAAGACACTGCTCTAGAATTGCAAGGGTCGTGGGTTCGAATCCCACCCAAGTAACATGCCTGTGATTTTTTTTTTATAATAATCTTGAACTTATTTTACCATAAAACCTGTAAGCACATAAATGTGCTAAACACAGAAAAATCTTGTTTAACAGAAACTGGGTACCAGCCAAAAAGCCATGAAGTTTACATTGTTGCAGATGGTGCTCCATTCATTTTTTGCTTAACAATGAAACTTGCTTGCAGTATTTTTGCTCAACAGCTTTTAGGAACTGGGCCCAGATAACCAGATTCAAGCTGATGAGGTAACATTGTAGATGATGGGAAATGCAACAACTAATAGACGTTCAATACTAACTCTTTGAATCCAGTGATATTATTTAAATTTGTATCAATTTACATACAATATTTAAACAAGGATGGTCAATTAAACAAGGTGACCATCCAACAACTCCAACCATCATTACAAAAAGGTTTTGTTATTGCCATAAGAAACAGTGAAATAGCCTAAAAACCATTTTTTGGCAAACAAATTATTGAAACATTTGAATCACTTTTTTGATATCTTCAACTACTTTTAAACTGATATTTTTCTTAACTTGACAAAAAGTGCAACCACGTCTACAAAATGCATCACCTCGTCTTGTTCTCCAAATGTTATTCATGCTATCTACATATTTATATTCATTTTACTTCATAACTTCCCTCATTTGGACAATATAGTTATTTGCATCTGAAAAAGTAACTTACTCAGCTAGAAATCCCTAACTGTACATTGTGCCCCCTCTCCATACCCCTACCTTCCGGCTCCAGAACATTATACACAGCTATGTACCTCCACTGATAATCCATTTGTGCTTAGCACAATTTGTGTGTTTAGTCATTCTATTGATTTGGCTCCAGTTGCTGAATTTTACTTTAGTTTCTAAAATTACCCCCCAAAAAGTAAAAAGGAATGTACCAACCGTCACTTCTGGTGTATCATTCAATTATAATCAGTTCTACATTTACAACTAGTTCATTAACCCCTATAAAGTTTTAACACCACTGAAACTTCTCTTTAATATCTTATCACATTTTGTTGTTAAACTTACAAATGATAGTTTTAACCATTATTTACAAGGTGCAGTTATTTCGTTCTTGCTTAAAAAAAATTTTTTAAAAATACATTTTTGAACAAACAATTTATTTCATGGTGTGGTCAACATTCGCAGCAAGTCTGTTAGAAAGTAAATTATAACGTATGGAAATCACTGATAATCGGTAATATAAGTGCGCACGTACTTCACGGAAAAGGGCTATTGTCAATCCAAACATCTGAGAAAACCTTTGATCAAAATAATCTTAAAAGTGAAATCAACTGTTTAATTGATAATGACAAACTGTTCAAGTATTGTTTGAATCTTTGCATGGTGTTGAGACATAAGAAGAAACTATAAATAAATAGTAAACTTGCGGGTACAACCAAGTGTAAATTGGGTCGAGACCCAACCGACTCTTTTTAGAGCCAACACTCACCCTAAGAGATTTACACATGGTTGTACCCGCAATTTATTTACAGTTTCTTCTTATGACAAACTGTTCCTTTTTTTATTAACGGTTAAAAATAGTGGAACCTAGTGTTAGAAGAACTTTCCTAAACACAGTCACCAAATTTGGCTCCATATTATGAAACTATAAACAGCACAAAATATTACCATTGGCGTTATTGTCATATATTCCTTTGGTTGCATAGGAAGTTACAAACATTCTACTATTTCAGGATCTTTCCCCCATCTCTTACCTCATCGGTGGGGCACACACCCCGTCTGGGGTTGCTCTGAAGCGTTAAGCACCTCCCCAAATTTACCAAAGTTAACCCTCTGTTTTTTGTACACTCTGATTAAACCTGTTTCAATCCAGTACAAATTTACAACAAACTCCCCTTTCCATTTGCCAAAAAAACTACTTTACAAATGTGTTTAATCAGCAAACGTTAGTCAAGAACTTGACTATGAAATTTTCCTATGAAAACTGTAATGCTGAATAAGTTGGACTTTCATCCTGTTTTATTTTGTTGGGGACCAGTCCCAGAGCAATTTTATTTTGTTTTGCCCCCAAATTACTTGTCAGTGAATAAGAAATATGAGCGGTAGGTTTCTTAATAAAAAATTTGTCCAATGAAAAACGCTAAAGGCTTCTTGACTTTGAGGTACATTCACAATGGGCTCTCGTAGCGTTATTATCACTTTCTTATTAACCATCTTAAACATATCTAGGACGAGGTAATGTTTTGTTGGAGTGTATTGAACACAGTACTGGGTAACACACTACATGTACTTCAAAATCTAGGAGAAAACTTACTGTTGTCTTAATATTAATTACTTCAAACCTCCTTTAATAAAGTCTGCAAGACTATACAAACCACCTATACAGCTCTAAGATCACGCAGATTAAGTCTTGATCTTAGGGATCATCAAATGACATCCATCGTTAAAGGCAATGGACACTATTGGTAATTACTCAAAATAATTATTAGCATAAAACCTTACTGAGTAATGGGGAGAGGTTAAAACATTGTGAGAAACAAGTCCCTCTGAAGTAATGTAGTTTTTGAGAAAGAAGTCATTTTTCACGAATTTGATCTTGAGACCTCAGATTTAAAATTGGAGGTCTCAAACTCAACCATCTAAAAGCACTCAACTTCGTGTGACAAGGTTGTTTTTTTCTTTGTGTTATTATCTCCCAACTTCGACAACCACTTGAGCTCAAATTTTCACAGGTTTGTTATTTTATGCATATTTTGAGATACACAAAGTGAGAAGACTGGTCTTTGACAATTACCATTAGTGTCCAGTGTCTTAAATCCCTCTAATCCTTGTCTCTTTATATCTCAATGGCACAGATTCTTTCTGGGAATAGTACAGTCTTTTGTTGTCTAACCATTTATGCGACTGCTAGTTTTACATAAATTTACACTATGTTACACAAGTAACTTGTCACCTCGTCTTTTCATCTTACATACTCGAGCTTAGCAATGATGTTTTTAAATTATTTTTCTGAGCACTACGTGTCACAAAGTTTAGCAAATACAAAAAGCTGTTGATGCCATTGCTTGTTAAAAACGCAACACCTGATATATCCATAGTTCCGCGGGAAAAAAAGAGGACATAAATGTCTTTCTTGATTGAAGAATTCAACCTATTATTACAAGGATGAAACAAATTGAATGCAACAGCAACAAAATCCACATGATGCAACAACCATTCCTCAGTAACAACAGCTAAAAAATAATTTACATATTGCAAGTGTCCATAAAGTTGTGAGTACTTTTCTTAAAGAATTGATGTCAATTCTTCAAATGACTAAAGACTAACGGGTCCCTACAAACATAGAAATGATCAAACAGTACATGTAAATTAAATACACATAAGCTAGCAGGTTGAATCCTTCCATATCGTAGATTTACTCAATGGAGTCAGTAACACTGCTTTACTGCATATAATACGATATTAAAATCTAAAGACTTCTAAAAAGAAGAGTTGTTAATACACTTTTAGTAATAAGATTTTGGACTGGTATAAATGCATCTTTATACACTTGAGAAGGCTGGGTACCTTAAATCATCATTTATTTGTACATCTCAATGATTCTGTGTTCAGTAGCAGATCCTGCAGAGCTCGACATACATGTACCTGCCATCACCTGAGCCTTATTTCATAGAGTTGCTTAACCACAAAAAGTAGCTAAGCAAAATAAAATTATGCTTACCATAATATGGTTACCAGTTCAAATGCCCTTCCTTATGTTAAATCTATGACTGGTATCCTGCTTATTTTCGCTGAGAAGAAACTTATGAGCAATTTTGCATGCTTAAGCAGCTCCATGAAATTGTGCCCTGATCACCTCTAAACACTCTAGTCTACACACCATGCCATTATGTTTTCAAGTACACATTCTTCCAAGATGCAATGCCTACTTTAATCCCATCATGCACAGACTTGGGTGGTCATGTGTCTGTGAATTCATGCAAGAAGTGTGTTCAGTGGGAGGTCGATCCATTGGGTTAAAAAATGCTCATCCCCGTTGTAGTAAGTACACACAGATGACAACCTCTTCCCAACACATCGTAATGGTTCTTGATGTCAACCGCTTCGTCACGATGACGTGGCTGTATTGTTATTCCTCTCACTGATTTCGTCCACTGCCACGGTACCCCCCTTGGATCCCTTCCCTGGCTCCGCCTCTCCTGCCAGCTCCTCCTCCGTCTCCTCCGACAACCCCTCTCCAAACTCCACCCCCCCATTCTCAGCCTTGAACGGGATCTGGAAGAAGTCAATGGAGTTGGCGCTGCTGAGCTTCCTCAAGCCGCTCTCGCGTTTCAAACGTAGCCACATGGTCTTATTAGCCTCCACGTTGTCCACAAGTTGTGTGACGGATGGAAACACCCTCGACAGAATTCTGGGTGGCGAAGCGGGTTATTGACGTCGACAATTTGGTGGTTGTGTTGTCGGTGGTGGCCAGAAACATTGACAGTACACAATGGTGGTGGAGGTTGAGGGAGTATACGGGGACACGGGAAGGTTGTGTGCATACGTGCAGGTGTGCGTGCATTTGGACGACAGTATAATGTTGGTTGACGGACACGGTGGACGACGAAATGGCAGCAACACAACAAAAACATAAAAAAGACAGAAACGAGAAGTTAGTCAGTTAGTTGGTTAGTAGCTGCCATTTCACTGGATTTGGAGCGACTTTTCAAACTCCTACAAAAACAAAAAGCACTCATAACAACTAGTTTCTGTCTCACTGAAAAAAACATCTCCAGGTTTGACTCAAACTAAAACAGCTGTTATATTCAAGGGGGTTACTGCAACAAAAGTTGGTAAAACTTGGTAAAATGAAACGACGTGGTTAATACTCTTCGGTTTGTCAAAACTGAAGCAACCACAAAAACAAACAGGAAAGAGACAACATGTTTAACGGGCGGAATTAGAGACATTATAGTATAGCGTGTAGTACACAATAACGACAGTAAATTGGAGACCCACTGACTCGTACATAACCCAACATGCACTGCGATAGTCCCGTGGCCCATAGAACTCAAAACTGATTTATTGCCATGGTGTGTGAAAATATTTATCAATAGAACAAATGCTCTCTGATAATTATTTGTGGACGACGCTTTTGTCCATTTCCTTTTCTTACAAAAACTGTGGTTTAAAGGAAGACTAGAAAAATTGATTCGAAGGAGTTTTGATGATGGACAGGGCCAGAGGACTAACACCGACACACTTTGGTCACACTGAATGTCTCTCATGAAGAATACATGGAATCCATACATAAATTAAAGCCAACCACACAGTGGCTTTTAAATCTTAAATCCCAAATAGGCTGTGTACCGACCAACCACCCATTGTCATCTATGACACAGTTAACAGTTACTAGACTTAACGCTAGTGGGTACACAGCTCCCTCCTCCCACACAACAACCTCAAAGAATTCAGTGTAACCAAAAGACAACAACTTTGTGTCAAGGATTTTCTAAATGTAAATCTACTGTGGGCAGATCCATTTTAAAGGCAGCGTGAGGTCTGGGAATTGGCCAAGGAAGGCAGCTCAGTAAGGACTACAGCATCTTTGATTCTGACAATCCTACAAGTTAATCTGAAATATTTGAAGACACTGTGAAGCACATGCATCATACAAAACTTCATTGCTTTGTGAACAAGGTTCCTGGTGAACATCCCAGCCCTAGAATATAGTCATTTGACTCATCTGTGCCGTATGCAATCATGGACGAAGTCCGGGTGGCGACTAGACCGACTAGACTAACTAGAAACCAGAGTACAGGGAGATTGACTTTATCTAACCATGCACTGGAGCGGAGCATGGTCAACTAATGTCAATTCGAGAGCTACAGTGTCATGGCCGATCGGTTAAGAGCACCGGATTCAAGCTCTGTTGTTTGATCAGCAGAGTGTGGGTTCGGATTCCGGTCGTGACACTTGCTACATAAAATTGGGGAGGTAGTGCTTTCTGCTCTACCGGCCAGGCTTCGAATTGATGATACCCAAGCCTACATTCATATGGACTGTTTCAGCCCTAGGAGTAGGTGGTAACGGCTTCTGGAAAAAATAATTGTAGCCCACACCTTGAAGTGGCCTTCAGGACTTGTGTGTCAGGCGACTTGCATAAAAAAAATAAAAAATACATCACAGTTTCCGATCAAGTCTAGTCGCTCACTCAAACTTGCTCACAGCTGTCAAATTGTTTATCTGTTAGCCAAACCTCCAGCCAGCATTCCCCTTAAGGGGATCCTTCCACAGTTTCCCCGGCCTTGCCCTAACCCTTAACAATGGATCTACCCGTGCCATAACTAAGAAATCTAAGAAAGGGTGCATTATGTGAGTTGATTCTGCTGTTTCTTAGTCTCCTCGGCTAGAAGACCCCACTTCTTCTTATTGGTCTCCATCGTGTCCACAAGCTGGCCAATGACGGGAAACAGCTTGGCCAGAATTCTGCATGCAGAGACAAAACAAAAGAAACGGTTCTAGCTTGTAACCCCAACGAACTTATGGGTCGACAGATTTGGTTGGTATGGAATTGTTTTTTATGTAGTTTTGACATTTCTGGACGACATGCACATAATGGGAGATGCGAATGCTACACCAAGAAGATGAAAAGAGAATGTTCGGACGAAAACATTTGTATGAGTTTTTTCTTTTTAGCAGACTCAAGAAACAATTGAAGTGACTCATTTGTTTTTAGATCAGGGTTGAGAGTCACTGCCGACAAAAACAAATCTGAAACCAGGACCTAAATGTTAAGATAAATATTGAAACCACCACCTTTTGGTAACCTGGGGCCGATTTCACTAACGTCTATGTTTGCGATCATCGCTAACACACTTGCGATGAGATCGC
The DNA here is from genome assembly GCF_902459465.1 of Asterias rubens. NCBI lineage: Eukaryota > Metazoa > Echinodermata > Asteroidea > Forcipulatida > Asteriidae > Asterias > Asterias rubens. The sequence goes on along the minus strand of NC_047069.1, from coordinate 6,275,014 downwards.
AAACCTCAAATCCATCGCAATTGCGATGTCGCTAATTCTGCGTTTCACTAAAGTCATCGCAATTGCGATGACGTTAAAAGGGAAATAAAGTGTTTGTACGAGGCTAAAAGTAGTGACCTTTGACATCCCGCGACAAAATCGTCGGTCGTCGCTCGAAATGAAATGGCATTGTGCAGTTTATATGTAAATCGTTGTCATGTTGGTGCATACGAACTATTGTGGACGATGTTTAGGCATTCATTTACAAAGGGTTAAAGCATTTATAGGCCTATGGCCTCTATTATAATTTTAGATTTTAATAAACAGTTTTCGTAAATCTGTTGTAACGGTGGGATTGATGAAAATACTGACTTATCTGTCTAATAATACTAAGCTTCACACTGTCAATTTCCACTACATTACACATTTTTTCTAAAAATGATGGTTAAAATAATCGAACCTATATAAAATCTCCTTTTTACCGATATTAATAAGGGGCTCTTTGTGCAGTTGCGTCGCTGATAGTTGTCATCGGCAATCTGAGTCTACCAGGTAAAAGACCGCAAGACTAAAATAATGTAGCGCCACTCATTTTACTCTAAATCACGGAAAGTCAAAACGTTCACCGCTATAGCTATAAGCACAGAATGGCGCAATGTATCATAAGTTTGTGATGAACTTTTACTTTGCGACCACTAACATGTCATCGCAAGATTGTCATCGCTAAATAAAACTTTGCGACGAGTATATTCATCGTTAAGTTTTAGTGAAATCGTCGGCTAAAAATCCATCGCTAAGTTGCGATGGATTTTAGATTTAGCGATCGATTTCGGCGTTTGCGATGACCAAAACGCGTTAGTGAAATCGACCCCTGGAGTTACAGATTTCTAAGAGTTTTTTAAATGAAACAGTATCCCCAGCAATATAGAATTAAATCCGAGAGCAGGATTTCTTGATGTGGATAAAAAAATTAACGGCTGATTTTCTTGGCTATAGGCAGATTTAAACAATCTGTATTCAGCTAAAAAAAAATTATTCTGCTGAACCAATATAATATGTGTTTAAACCAAAGACCTGTGGAATGAAAATCAAGATAAGTGTTGAGGTTTTAAAAATGTAAAAACAAAAACTGTATAAGACAATTTCTTTACACTGTACACATTTTTTCTTTATAACGATTAGCTGAACTGACAGCAAAAACCTTTACTAGTTACTGCTCTGAATTCCAAACCCTCTGTACGCAGACCTACTACCATAATCAGTTCACAAAAACAGAGAGGGAGTAAGAGCAATAGATTAATCAGCCACAAAATACAGAACCCAAAGGATGAGCATGTGATGATGAGCCACTGGAAAAAAAGGACAACAGAATGGAGAAAATGTAAAACAGAAAAGGGGTTAGTGATATGTAGGTCTGAAACAGTTGGCCACAGATGTCTGAAAATAAACACACAATAAAATGGATAACGAACGATCATGGATTGCAACATGAAGTTAGTACCCTCAATATCACAGAGCTACTACGTATACTTTGGTTTTTGCAATCATTCCATTCTTTTAATCCTAACCATAATGTAGATTGTACAATTCCAAAAAGGTGGTAGTATTTTTGAGATATCGTCAAATTCCAGAGCGATTATTTCAATGCAGGAAGAGAAAACTATTGGAATGCACAATCTGAGCAATGTACCTGACAGAAATGCTTTTCAGATTAAATTCTTGGGGGATAAAAACTTAGATCTTTTTCCACAACCACTTTACTTCAAAGTGAAATGGTTCCCAAAATGCTTTAGACTATAGAAAGCTGTTGTACTTTAACCAAAATTATTTGTATCACATTCATTTTAAGAGTGATACTGAACAAATACCGTCCCTTCTATCACAGTAATTTATTGAGGACGTACAAATTGTTTTTGGCAAGGCTCCTTGCTGAATAACCAATGGAATAAAAAAATTATAGATAGATGCATGCATGTGTCACATTCCTTCATTTCATGAGAAGATTTGTTATATTGCCCTCTCATTATGATGTAATGTTATATTGCCCTCCCATTGATACATTTTAACTATATACATTAGTAAACTATTGCCCTGTTTGTGTAAAACTGCAATTAAAACCATGTTGTTAATATGAAGATGGGATAGGTGAGGAGGGGCAATATAACTAGATGGTATGAAGTTGTTTTGCTCTCTGGTGACAATGAGAACATTGTATTAGAACATTCACAGCATGCAAAGGTTGGAATGCATGAGGTTGAACTGGAAGGCAATATAAATGTGTATTGTAGAAGATATTGCCCTCTATAAGTCTCACGCATATTAGAACGTAGGGACCTTTAAAATTGCGCAAGTTTGTTTCCAACCCTCGTTAAAGCAAGAAGATGGTTGCTGACAACAAAGCATGAATCACCTGACAATGCATGTGCGCACATCAATGACCTTGTTAAGTTGACCTTTCACAAGAGCAGTGTGGAACGATCCATTCAACAGGTGCAGGGTCAAGGGGAATCACTGCAAGATCAATTTCATGGCGCTAAGCGCCAAATCAATGGCTTATGATCACCATTCTCGGGTTGTGTGCAAGCGCAGAGTCTGCGCAAGCTGTGTAAGCGTAGAATGCCTAGAATCGTGGAGTACGCACGCCCAGGTTCAAGTGTAAATGCGTTAGTGATCAGTTTGATCATCTTTGCAGGATCTGATTCTCTTTTGATCGCCCCTGCCGGATCAAGTGTAAATGCGCGGCTTAAGCAGGTTTATGCACTGTGACCTGTGTTTTGGCAGCGCTAGGAAATCTTCCCCTGATCACGTTGAGGAAATAATAATAAGCTATAAAAATGGGACTCACTGATAGACGGGGAGTGCGATGTGGTTCAGGAAGTTTATCTGCAGCTCAGGGATGCAGGCTTTCTCCCTGTCATACATCTCAGGTGTCTCCATACCCATTGCCTTCTCAAGATCACCCTGGGTGAAGAACTCTTTGTAGATCAGCTCCTAAAGTGTCAGGAGGATAACACAGTTTGAAGGATTCAATTCAATTCAATTTTGAAGTTACCACATTATTGCAAAACGAACATACACATAGTTATAAAGATTGGTCTATTGATGAACAAAGATGTATGAAGAACCGCGAGAATAATAATTACAGGAGACACAATGAAGAAAGAGGCAGATATGGAGGCATATGCCTTACAAATAAAATACTTTACTTCCGAACAAACAAAAAGTTACAACTGAATGACAGGACATAACTGGACAATAAAACAAAGAAAACGCTACTCTACGAGCTAAGTCGGAACAATAGGGTTAACCATAACTAGAAAATAAAACTGTGAGGATAAAAACGAGAAGAGTTGGTAAAATAAACATCTTTACTGAAATTAAAATACATTCCTAATGAATCTATTTGAGCCTTCGGAACTGCACTATATCTGAGACGCTATTAAGGGAATATAAGAGTAGGCGACATGTTCTTAAATGGCCATTTAAAACTGGCAGGTGTGTTATCGCAAGGCCAATTAAGAATGAGTCACTACTCTTTTATTCCCATTCATAAATGCCCTTATGTTAAAAAGCAAAATAATATCATAACAACAAACAATGTAGCACTGTTTCTTTTGCAAATTATTTGAAGTTAGCACAAAAAAACTTTTGTAAAATTGTTTTGTGCGCATCGATCGGTGTGTGTACGCGAATGTACACATGTACGCGCTGTTACTTTGAATAGCTTTGAATTACGTTTTGAGTAATTTAAATTGGCTTACATGAGCTTGCGCGCCCAAAATGAGAAGCCAGCCAGTCTTAAACAGCTTCAGCTGTGTCTTTATCAACTGTTTAAACACCCCCCAAGCGATGTGCTCTCCACCAATAGGAGTAGCGAAACTGTCTGTAGTATTTATAAATATGTGCTAATACTCACTGCTATTCTCTTAGTAGTCTGCCAGTTCTTAGTCTGATCAGAGAGGTCACAGCTTGTCATGAGTAGACACAGCAGTAACTTATGACAGTGTGGATCTTCAGTCCGGAACCCATCTGCAAACAAGTCATACAACAAAGTTTTGCTCAAAATTCAATTTACAAATGGATACTTTGGAATGCTAGATGGCAGCAGACTTACCAGGTAAATTTCCATCGTTTAGTTTAGGCACATTACCAAGAACGTTGGATTAGCACCAACGGGGCCCCCGATCGCAGGGGGATCAATGCTGGGTATGTCCTATCTCTTTATACGAACGTTCTGGCCGAATCGGACGAGGCACTCGGCCGGGAGAGGCAATACGCGGACCTCCATCGCCAAGAGCCTGAATACTGAGAAAGCGGGCACCGCGAAAAAGCCTACTGTATCTCTTGAGGACTTTTTGCCTCTGAAAACTCCTCCTGAATTTCAGAACCTCGGAGAAACTTGTTAAGTCTGCTGCCACCTATAGCGTCCGACAAGTCACCCTCTTCTCCTTCAAATGTGGCTTGCTGGAATGTGCATCCTAGCATGCTTTTTGTTCTTTCCTTCACAAGTTAGCTTCAAAATTCAAAATCCTTTTCTCGTTACCCATGTGGTTCTATCTTCAGTCAAAGGTGAAGGTCCTCATGACATTGAGTGTAATCCATCATTATAAAACCTTGGCTGTGTGTGAACGAAACAGATCTTTGCTAAAGGCATTCCGCAAAAATCCATGCAAAGAGTTAGTTTGTTTGGAGTGCCTTTTGATCACCTGGTCAAAAGGCATTCCAAATTTCACAAATGGGCAGTCGTGTACGTAAAAACGCACACGCCGAATGTAAAAAAATCGTGGCAATGTGTGTTCTCTTAAAATTAAAAGCGTTCCGTAGTCACGCAACACATCAAACATGTCTGCGCCCAGAGTTGCTCCAAAATGCAGAGCAAGTTACGCTCTAGTCAATATATATAGCTCTATGATATGGACTAAAATAAAACAAAGCAAACACTGTGCTGTAAAGTTGGTTTAGATTTTGAAGTACATGTACCTTCAGCCATCTGCTTGAGTTCCTTTATGATGCGGAGATGATGGGCAAGGTCTGTGGCTAGGATAATGTCTTGCATAAGATCCAGAACATTCTGGTAGTCCTACATGAGTCAAGACAACATATTTATTAATTTTCTAAAGCTTCATTCGACATCAAATTTTGGCAAACGCCAATTACAGGACAAATACAAAATTTCTAACATTATAAAACAGTAAAATGCTACAATTAATTACTATATAGGATTTGAGGCATTGCATGGTGAGGTATCCATATATATTTGGTTGGTGGTAATACCTTATGTGTATCAACAAGCCAGGTAGAGTTTGCTCTTAGAGACAGTTCTACAACTCTACATGGCTTTTGAAGGAACAACAAGGTCAAGATCATGGCCCGTAAACCCAAACTAAAGGTAAAGCTGTGTAACATTTAGATTTAAATCTGTCAATTTGATTTTCAGAAAAGGTTGCTGAGCTTTTTGGAGACACCATGAATATATACTCTCTCTATTGTGGTTCTGAAAAGCACAATGGTTAAATGGCTTGACGTTTCGATCAGCATGCTCTGATCGTCTTCAGCAGAGTTGTTAAACCAACGGTTCCTTTAAGAACCACCACAACTCACACACAAAGTTTCATGTACATGATGTCTGGTATCTTCTCATACAAGGGCTCTTTCTATTGGAAAATGAATGGATTACATAAACTGAATTGAACCTTGGAGCCCCTATCCAAGGTTCCTGGAATGTTTGAATGCAAGAATTGCACGATCTATAAGCAGATATAAGCTTACATCTCTGGAAAGATTCTCGAAGATATTGCAGCCGTCTGTGTTCAGAATGCACATGGCCTGAGAAAAGTGATGTCTCTGTTAGAAGATCAAATAAAAATAGTCATATTATTAACATTAATAATAATTGGGGAAACATCTAGAATAGGGAGAAATGTGAGGATATATCTGTTACAGAGAAGGCAGCGCTTTTGGGAACAGCGAGGATTCAAGTAAAACCCTTGAGCTCTAGTCTGTGGGAGTGTCGTGGCCGAGCGGTTACTAGCACCGAATTCAAACTCTGGTGTTTCTGATCAGCAGAGTGTGGGTTTGAATCACCAGCCGTGACACTTGTGTCCTTAAGCAAGACACATAACCATGGCTTCGTCCTTCAGATGGGACGTAAAGCCGTTGGTCCCATGTGTTGTGTAAACGCATGTAAAAGAACCCAGTGCACTTATCGAAAAGAGAAGGGGTTCGCCCTGGTGTTCCTGGCTGGATTGGCAGCATATTTGCCACAGCACCTTGTAAACAATTACACGGTGCTCAAGGATTAGGTCTTATATCTCAAATTGGCCCCACTCCTTGCAGTAATAATACCTGGCACTTTGTATCCTTTGGCAAAAGGGCGCGATATAAATACGGTTATTATTATTATTATTATTATTATCATTAGTCTAAGGGCCATGTCACACGAGCAACAGGCAACCAGTTCAAGGCGATTTCCAAGACGAAAAGGCATTTACATTGGAATGTTCACATATCTTTCTTGGGGATCGTAAGACAACGTCTGCAAAATTACTCAAGTGCTACCAAAGTGGTCCTGTAGCACCCACTGCAGTTGGTTGCCTCCAAGTTGCCTGTAAAAGTTGCCTCGTGTGACAAGGCCCTTAGGCTACAAGACTAAAGGCCTGATCCCACTGCAGTGATAACGAGAATGATAACGATCACAACGCAAAGAGAATGCGTTCTATTGGTTGAATTGCTCCACGCAGAATACGCACACGCTCATTCAATCAATAGAATGCGTTATCTTTGCGTCGTTATCGTTATTGTTCTCGTTATCGCTGCAGTGGGACCGGGCCTTTAGCCCGACTCAAGGAGTTACCGGCATAAAGAAAAAATGTTATCTTTCTTTTGCATGGTGTGATATGATGAAATAATAATAGTAATATAGATCAAGAAGTACCAAGGTTTGGACAGAGAACTCTGTAAGATTTGGCAGGTGACAGCGAAAGTAGTCCCTGTGATGGTTGAAGCACTTTACACCATTCCCAAAGGAAATATCTAGATGAAATAAGGACAATTGCTGGGGGTAAATCTGTTATAGAAGGCAGTGCTTTTGGGAGCAGCGAGGAAACTAAGAAAGACCCTTGAGATCTAAGGCTACAGGGAGTCACCAGCAAAAAGGAAAAAGTAATATTCTTTGTGATCTGCTTTGATGAAATAAATTTTTGTTCAGACACTTATTTACAGAATTCTGCTTCATGACTGGAATATGGTAGACACATTTTGAGATGTGGTAGACATATTGCAATTGCACTATTTGGTTTTGGTTAATCTGTCTGTAAACACTCTAACCATACAGTGCACGCCTATGAGGTTCGCCATGTCTCAAAAAGGCTTAAAGGCAGTGGACACTATTGGTAGTTACTCAAAATGATTATAAGCATAAAACCTTACTTGGTAACGAGTAATGGAGAGAGGTTGATAGTATAAAGCGTTGTGAGAAACGGCTCTCTCTGAAGTAATTTTCCACAAATTTGATTTCGAGACCTCAGATTTAGAATTTGAGGTCTCGAAATCAAGCATCTGAAAGCACACAAATTCGTGTGACAAGGGTGTTTTTTCTTTCATTATTATCTCGCAACTTCGAAGACAGATTGAGATCAAATTTTCACAGGTTTGTTATTTTATGCATATAATGTTGAGATACACCAAGTGAGAAGACTGGTCTTTGACAATTACCAATAGTGTCCAGCCTAAAGGAAAGGTTTTGTAGCTGGACTTGCTTACCTCCATGACGGAGCCTTCTGAGCTATACAAAGCTGCCAAGACGGATTGCTAACATACAAAGAGATATAGATTATCATTATTAATATTAATTAAAGTAAACAATGCTTCTTATGATGGGTTTGGGTATTTTTTGTACTACAACACAAATAGTCCACAGATTAGACAAGAAAGATATAGTTACTAATTAGATATGAAAGATAGTTACCGAATGGACTTGAAAGCTGTTATTAGTTCCTCTATGATCCAGGTCGTGACAGATGCAGGAAACCAGTAGAGCAAATATCTCAATCTCCCTGAAAAATACAAGTCAGCAAATATTTACTTATCCAAAATGTATAGACTCTTTACAACACCACAATCAGAGTTGGCTTAAACTCCAATTCAGTGCACAAAGAGCGAGAAGTAAAACTATTCATGTTCAATTATGAGGCTATCATTCCTGAAGTGCCATCTAGAGGAAATCTGTGCTGGGAAGCACAGGTTTTTGGGTTTTTTGCTCATGAGTGCTGGGAGAAAATTTTTAGTTTTGGGCAGGCCCGCCAAGCACTGTCCACCGCGGCTACAACAATGCAAGTAAGTATAAAAAAACTTGCTAAGCACAGAAATATAATTCCCTAGCAGAAACAGGTTACCAGTTAAAATGCCTTAAAGTTTACATTGCTGTGACTTGTATCCCACAAAAATCCTGCTTAGTTAAGATATTTGCTAAGCAGGGTTAGCCGCTTAATAGCTTTATGAAATTGGGCCCACAGGTTCATGCTCAAAATAAAAGATGAGTCGCTTGTCTCTGTCATGGTGAGTTTGCCCAGTTCAAGAAAATCAGATGGTCAAGGAAGGTCATTGAAAAATCCTGATAAATCGCAAGCCTTTGGTGCAGAAATTTGTCTACTTATCTGAGCAGCCCTAGGGCAAATTTCCAACTACGATTTACATCAAGCGAGGTTTAACAGCTGTGAGAAATTACTGGCTGTCCTTTTATCAAATAGTTGATGAACTCAACTGTGAACATGTGAACCTGCTGCAAGTTCTTGATAGAAGTTTATTTTAAAAAAGTCATTTTGCTGGCACAATAGTTGCTTACGGGTAAAGGATTGTACTAGGACTAGTTTTGTTTTTTAATAAAATAATATTGAGCATTTGTAGCGCAGCAAGTCTGTCAATGATGACACTCCTGGCGCCAAAAAAAATGCAAGAACTCTGCTGATACACATTAGACAACCAACAGTTTTGGGAGGTGTTTTTAATTGGGAACAAGTATATGCTTTTCTAAGTTGAACCGGGACGGTGCCAAAAAGCATTGATCATCCCATGTGGAGACCATTCATTGCTGAATAATCATCACGAAACGCCCGTTCCTAATTAGTGTTAATTTCTTTAATCAAGTTTGTTCATTGAAAAATTTCAACAGAAATAACATGAAACAGAATATTTACTTTTTTATTTAGAAATCTGGCTGCTGTGTTAAGTGGCAAATTTCAACTACGGACATGAATGTTACTTTGACCTCTTTATGTGAATGGAAGTATTTCAAACCATTTGGTCAATAATAATAATAATTTGGGAGGCTTATCATCCTTACTCGCAGCTAAGAGCTGTATTGCGAAGAAGCAGGCATGCAAGTGCGCCTTTGGCAGCCAGCCTCATCAACCCATTATGACCATGGAGCACAGCTAATTATCAAAAGTGTTTGATTTTTTCCCGAGGGAGGAGAACAGGTGGTCTGGAAAACCCTTGTGGCACAGCAGAGAACCAACGCACAACTCAACTCACATATGGCCCTGGCCGGGAATCGAACCGGGGTCACCTTGGTGAGAGGCGAGCGCTTTACGCACAAGCCAACCATGCCACCCTCAATGGTCATTTTTGCAGCCGCACTGGGCATTTAGTGGCTTGTTGCCGCTATGGTTTCTAAACGATTAAAAGAAAGACTTCAAATGGAGGTTTCTCTTTGACATTTTCAGTTGATTTAATGATTAAATGAACAATGACTGCAGGATAATGGACAGCGGCAACACCAACATTTCGTTAGTGGAGTTAAATCCAAATGAATATAATTTGTCTTGACTCATGAATAGATGAATTGGATTAGAGCAATTTGCATTGATCTCAGACAAAGAATGCATTAATTCAATTGAATGGACAGGATGGAATAATGAGCAAATGAATTGAATTTGTTAGCTATGGCAACAACGATTACCATCAAGGAAGACTCAAGATGGACAGCATGGGTTGATAGAGACGAAACATAAAATATTTTGGGGCTGATGATGTTACACATTTTGTTTGACTCACTCATCGCCTTCAGGACCCATCAGTTAAAAAAAAGAAAATGTGTTGCTATTGTCTCTAGCCACTTACACAACATTTGTAACACTTACTATTGCATACGGCCCATGAAGGACAGCGACGTGCGAGAATGTGGTTCATGGTTGAGTGACCATGATTGGTTGGAAGTAATCAGCACGCATGACGTCACTGCAAAATGCACGGAGTTCTACGAAACCCTCAACTGTGTGCTAGACACTTACTTTCCGAAGAAATCAGTCAAAAAACACCCCACTGACAAACCATGGCTGACACCCTACATCAAATCACTCGTTGTCAAGCGTCAGCGTGCTTTCCATGGCAACCAACAATCGCTGTGGAGGTATTTCAGGAACAAGATCAATCGTGAAATCAAACTGGCCAAGAAAACACACTACACAACCAAGGTCGAGCGACTCAAGAAATCTAATCCGAGTTCATGGTTTCGTGAAGTTCGACTTATTACAACAGGCACGAGCACAAATCGCAACATCCATGTGCAGAATATTGACCCCACAGCTCACAAGGACATAGCGTCTGCTATTTGTGAAAAGTTCGCTGCAGTCGGTAACGACCTTGACCCCTTGGATACATCCTTACTGCCAGCCTACCTTCTAGCCAAACCAATCCCTCCTGTCCAACCTTGGGAGGTGCTCAAACAACTTCAGAGACTAAGCAGCACAAAGGCGAGTGGCCCCGATAATATTTCGGCTAGATTTATACGACAGTATTCTTATGAACTTTCTAAGCCATTGACTCACATTATCAACGCCTCGTTTGCACAGCTTATCGTCCCAGCACAATGGAAGAGGGCAATTGTCGTCCCTGTGCCCAAAACTTCACCAGCCAACATAGACAATTTGCGACCCATTGCCCTCACAGATCACTTTGCCAAAGTGACAGAACACTTCATTGCTCAACAAACAATGGCGTCGATTAAACCCAACCTCGACCCCGCCCAGTTCGGAAACATCAAGAACGTATCCACTACGCACTGTTTGATTGATGTTCTTCACACACTCCATGCTAATGCTGAACTACCCAAATCTATATCGTCCATTCTTCTCACTGACTTTTCTAAGGCTTTTGATCACATCGACCACACAATTGCAGTTTCCAAGCTCCTCAAGTTGGGAGTTCCACCACATTTAGCCGCATGGATCGGTGATTTCATCTCTAATCGTGAACAGTGCGTGAGATACCTTGATTGCTTTTCGGAATGGACCCCTACTAATGCAGGTGTTCCACAAGGCACTAAGCTCGGTGCCATTATCTTCCTGGCAGTTATCAATGACGCCGGTTTCAAAGAGAACAATACAAGTATAAAACACTTCAAATATGTTGATGACATGACTGTCATTGAAACCCGTGATGCCAGTGTTGGATCCAACCTCCCATCTGCAATAACTGATCTGGATGTTTGGTCGTCGGACAACAAAATGCAACTCAACGTGAAAAAGTGTTTCACCATGGACATTTGTTTCTCGCGGAACCAACCAGTTCCCCTCTCATTGACTCTAAATGACAAAACTATAACACAATGTGCAGTTATTAAGCTTTTAGGTGTTTTTATTCAAGCCGACTTAAGATGGGACACGCATGTAGGCTCAATGATCAAGCGTGCAAATTCCCGCCTTTTCATGCTTCGTAAATTGAAGTATCATTACCTAAGCATATCTGATCTTGTTGCTATATATACCTCCTTTGTGCGGCCAATTTTGGAGTACGCTGCACCCGCCTGGTCAGGTGCTTTGTCAAGTAAGCAGTGCAATGATCTGGAAAGGGTGCAAAAGGCGCGCATGCAGAATTATTCTTGGCAATGACTACGTGCGCTACTCAGACGCTCTACAATTGTGCAGTATTGAAACACTGGTATGCCGTCGTAACCACTTGTGCCAATCTTTTGCCAAAACTCTCCCTTCATCAGTCCTAAAGCGCCTCTTGCCAAAGAGGTATGATAGTGGGTACCAACTTAGGAACTCCGGACTTCTGGGTCAGTTTAAATGCCGAACAGAGCGCTATAGAAAGAGCCCTCTCCCTCACCTCACACGCCATTTTAACAACTGAATTGCAATAGAATGCAGCTTTTTATGCGCCCTTTGACTGTGCCAGCAATATTTTTTTATCCAGGTTTTTTTTTTCCCCGCAACTTTCAGAACAATTTATTTTATACATTGTAAATATTTGTCTCTCCTTAATCAATTATTTCTTAAATAATGTGAAATAGTGTGTTTTTTCTTATTTTTTAATCTCTGTATATTTTCCTGTAATTCGACCTCCGGTCGCCATGGGAATTTGTTTTTAAAATAATAAACCAATTATGAATGAATGAATGAAAAGGCTGGCGCAGAATCAGTGATTGATGCTTCATTTATCTGATCTCTTGAAGTATGTTATTTTGTAAGCTTTTCACATTTTTTCTGCTAAAATGACTTTTGTCTTTTTAACTAGCTTTGTTTCTTGAGGCTGCTTCGTGGCAATTATTGTGGGCGCTTCCTAAAAGATTTTATATAGCGCAGAATCCACCTCAAAAGGCACCCAAGCACTTCACACAAACAATAAAATAAGAAGTTAACAATTTACAGTTTCTTTTTATTATTATTAACACTTGGCACAAGTTGTTATGGGACATACCTTTTTAAAACTGAGGCACATGAGGCACATGTTTTCAACTGATTAAAACTTTAGACTGGTACCTACTTGAGCATATTTAGCTGGTTGAGATTCTTGTATAGCAAAAAGCAGAAGTGTCCCACAGAGAAGGCGTGGTACCAGTTGTGGTAGGGCGGGTCCCGGTAGCCTCTTTTGACGAGCTGGCAGAAGTTGACTAGGGTGGAATGCCGGATGCGATACCGTTGGACAAAGCCCATGTCATAGAACATGCTGATCGCCGCCTAGAAACAGAAGATTTCAAAGAAAAGAAATTATGATTTTGACTGGACCCATAGCTCCTGACGATCTAGTCGAAACATTGAGACCAATCAAGAACTCATTCCGAGATAGTGTAGTTCATAACAAGACTAAAGCTAAAGTGTTATTCCCGGCCGATTTCCTACCTTCCGCCCAGGTAATATTAATAATAATAGTGGCTTCTTTTATAGCGTGCATGTCCGTCACTCAGGACAGTTCTTTTCAAAACTGAGAAGTCTCCCGGATTCTGGAAATATCTACTCCGCCGTAGTAGAGTTTAAAGCAAGACAAGTTCTCAAAAGAACATAATCTACCTGGCAAGTAGATACATGCATGGTGTTACCGCGATTCCAAATATAATATGAAGCATATTGCTGATACATGTAGATCTCATATATACATGTGTATATAAACTGTCTAAATTATCCTGCCTCTGGAACCAGCTGTCGACTTCACAAAACTCTTCCCAACTTAAGACTAATCTTAGGACTTAGGACGAGTCCCAACCCTGCACTGTAACATGCAGACCTTAAGATCCCAAGTTAGGGCGAGTTACTCGTCCTAACTCAAGATAAGACGAGTCCTAACTCTTTGTGAAATCGACCCCAGGTAATATATTCTTACCATGATGGTGTCATTCTCTGGGATGCCTCTGGGCGAGTAGGTAAAGTTGGCCATCTGGGGATGGAACACCTCTGGCTTGGGTACCAAGTCTCGCGATAGAAGGGGCTTGATATCCTCTTCTGCCCCCTGGAAATACAATGGCAAATAACAAGTCAATAGTGAGTCATGCAAGCAACCCAAGCTTTATGTTGTTGTTTTTAGGCCTGTGGAATTACAAAAGCCTAAAAAACAAGTCGATATTAAGTCATGCAAGATTACATGCAGCGACAATTTGATAGCATTGTATGCCCCTGGAAATACAACGGCAAGGCAAGTCAATAATGCGTCGCATGAATTATACACACAGTCAAACCGTCATGTTGTTTCTTTCGGGCCCCTGGAAACAAAATAGCAAAAACAGGTCAATATGTTGATATACTAGCTGTTCGTGTCAATGATTCTTCTCCACTTAGAGTGACATGCAAATATTTTGCGTTGCCAGCTCATAATTATAAAGAAGTCAGTTTTCTTCATCTGGCCCTTTTCATTTAATTTTCATTTTATTTATTCTAGCTGTGAAGCAAAGGCCTATCAGAAAAGTGCTTTGTAATCACTATACTTTGCTTGGCCCCCCAGCGGTCTATCCAGGACCGCTGGGATGGGCTACTCAGCTTGCACAGAGATTCTTGTTTAGGAAGTACGTCATGTTTGCAGTGTGAGTGTGATACACTGTACATGATGGGACTGAGCACTAAAGACAGTGGACACTATTAATAATTGTCAAAGACAAGTCTTCTAACTTGGTGTATCTCAACATATACATAAAGTAACAAACCTGTGAAAATTTGAGCATAATCGGTCGTCGAAGCTGCAAGATAATACTAAAAGAAAAAACACCCTTGTCACACGAAGTTGTGTGCTTTCAGATGCTTGATTTCGAGACCTCAAATTCTAAATCTGAGGTTTCGAAATCAAATTTGTGGAAAATTACTTCTTTCTCTAAAACCATATTACTTCAGAGGGAGCCGTTTCTCACAATGTTTTATACTATCAACCCTATTACTCATTACCAAGTAAGGTTTTATGCTAATAAGTATTTTGAGTAATGACCAATAGTGTCCACTAAGTGATCATTTGCCCATCCCAGCGCCTTTGGTAAAGGCAAGGCGCTTGGGACGAGTGAATCATTGTACTAGCCAAAAACACAATGGAGAGAAGACAAGGAAAGAAGTTTCAGTTTAAGATGTGGAAGAACAACCCCCCAGATAGGAAAAGCCACACAGCCATGTAGGGATCCGAAAACCCAACCCACAAAGTTGGATTTGAACCATGGTCCTAGAGGTTCAATGCAAGGAAATATAACATCTAATCAACCTTTGATAATATAAAGGCAAAGTTGGACAGAAACCTGGAAAAGATTTTGAAAAAGTGACCAGTGGGGCCAATTTCATAGAGCTGCTTAAGCAAAATATTTGTTTAAACAGGTACCTGAGCGGAATGTTTTCCACGGAAATGGTATTTTAACTTGTTTATAATGCATTTGTTCACCATTCTAATGTAATTTTGATACGTGTACACTTCTGAATTTTTCGTAATTATCGATTAAAAAATCAGGCCCCAACCGAAAGGTTTTGAAAAACTAAAAACACTTCTGCCGTTGAGAGCGCACGTCAAAGGACAATGCTGCTGACATCATCTCTGGGAGCTTGCTTTGTTATGCCTCCACGCTGCAACAAAGCGGCTTTACAAATTGGAGCTCCCAGAGATGACGTTTTGAGAGTGATTACGTAACAGGGCTTTTCGCAAATCTCTCAGAAAAGCCCTGGATAAGGGCATTCAAAATGATTGTTTTTTTACACAATTGAAATCTTTTTATAGTCGTATGACTCGATTTCCCTATTCTTTGAAAACATTTTGAGTGAATTTCAGCAAAGTTTACGACTTGACATATTCGTTCAAGCAGGTCTTTAAGCACGAAAATAGCTCGCTTATTTTACACATGTTACTGGCCAAAATGTCATGCCATATACATTGCTTGTGACTGGTATTTAGCTGTTGTTTACTCAGCATAACAATTGAGTGGAGTCTTGGCCAGTAATCGGATTTTACTAAGCAAGAATTTATTTGCTTAAGCAAAAATTTGTGCTTAAGCAGCTCTATGAAATTGGGCCCACCTGGCGGAAGTGGGGATGGTGATGGGGGGCGGGGGTATAACGATTGTTAATATTACCTTCATATGGTACATCATGAGCTCATTAGCTAGCTTGCTTCGATACTGAGCATCCTTCATCTTCTTATAAAGTAAACTCTGATGGACAATAAAAGAACAAATTAGTGTCAGGAGCTGATCTTTTGGAACTCCCAATCAGAGAAACATTTCATGAATGACAGTTTTTTAAATCTCTGTCTCTAAAACCACACTCCTTAGGATCCTTTCTCAAAATGCTAAACCTTATCATCATATTCAGTGCTTCTATAACCAAGTCAGCTTCTGTGTCATTGATTTTTGGAGTACTACCATATGTGTATACCCTCCCTTTAACGACACTGGACATCTTTGTTAATTGTCAAAGACCAGTGTTCTCACTTGGTGTATCCCAAAAATAATTATTACACAATGGTGACTCCACAACAAGTTTAATGGAGAGAGAAATAACAAGAAATCTTACATGCACAATACTGATACCACAGTAGATTGAGAATACAGCTGCCACTTCCTCATCGTGTTTAGTGAAATAAAGACCTATCAAAAGAACAAGGAACAAAAGTACTCCTTTAATAGATGTTGAATCTGCACCGGGGATTAAGAATATTAAATGTATTAATTTGGTTTTACAATTGCACCGATGCGTGTTAGTACTGTATACTTGGTACTTTCCTGAGCTGTGTGAAAGAAAAAAAATCCCAATGCAAATTCAGCATCGATGCCATACCCGCTACTAAAATATAGGATTCGAACTGCCTCTGGCTAACGGCAACCTCAGTGGTCTAGTTGGCAAGACAATGCAAGGGTCGTGGGTTTGAATCCCACCTGAGTAATATGCCTGTGATTTGTTTTCATAGGGCTCGGAAAAGTACTGAAGATAGAGTGCTAACATACATCAGAGTAAAGCTCAAACCACATTAACAAGTATAAGTACTCAATCAGTTACAACAAATGTGCATTATAAATGTGACTGAGCGGATAAGAGCACCGGAATCAAGCTCTGGTATTTCTGATCAGCAGAGTGTAGGCCTCGAGTCCCAGTCTTGATGCTTGTGTCCTTACCTCAAAGACACTGGACACTATTGGTAATTGTCAAAGACCAGTCTTCTCATTTGGTGTTTCTCATAATATGCACAAAATAACAAACCTGTGAAAATTTAAACTCAATTGGTTGTCAAAGGTGTGCGATAATAATTGAAGAAACAACACCCTTTCCACACAAAGTTGTGTGCTTTCAGATGCTTGATTTCATGACCTCAAAATCTAATTCTGAGGTCTCAAAATCAAATTCAAATATTTCAGTGGAATTTTTTTTTTTTTTTCCTCGAAAATTTAGTTACTTCAGAGGGAGCCATTTCTCTCAATGTTTTATACTATCAACAGCTCTCCACTGCTTGTTACCAAGTAAGTTTTTATGCTAACAATTATTTTTAGTATTACCAATAGTGTCCAGTGCCTTTACGCAAGACAATTATTAAAGTAACATTTAGAATATGGTTCAAAAGAGAATAACATATTCAAAAGTGAACAACGTTCCAACCTGTAAGCAATACATCTTTAAGGACAAGAAAATTTATCACAGTTGTGAACCCATTAGTTTGGAAGAAAGAAAAACTTAAGACTTACCATTTACTTTGTTGCATAGCTCGGCAATCCCAACAACATCTGTACCAAAAAAAAAACATCAAAACAAAAGGGAAAGAACTGTTTACAACCAGGAAATTAAGTAAACTTCATTATCAATGGTATGAGTTATTAAATGGTTTAAATTAAATTGTCACAACAACTTCAAAAGAGTGTGTAGTGATCTTTTTAGAAGTGTTGCACCAGGGGTGGATTTCACATAGAGTTATTAGACTAGTCTGATCTTTGTTTAGGCAAGTTACATGTAGTTAAGTTTTTAATAGATCTTTAAGAGTCAGACATGTACATGTAGGACAAGCCCTCAGTAAAAACTGCTTTTGTGAAGCCGAACCATGGAGTGTTTATTTCATATACAGCGGTCACCATAGTTCCACAAATAAATTGGACCTCAAATTAAGTGCTTACAATGAGCCACTTGCTTGTTAGATTTAAATGCTGTCTTTCACAATGTCTTTTTCAATCCAAAGAGAGCTACCACCATTTGCATCTTGGGATCGAGGAAATTTTGTGCAACAATCAGAGACAAATGCACTCAACATAAAAAAAAAAATGCCATAACCAGGGATATTTTCAAATTTGTCTTTCCAAACAGGGAAATTATATTTGCCTGCATTACGGTTGTTTAGTAAACAAAAGTTGTCTGATCACTTATCAAAATCATTCCAAAAGAAAGGTATGCGAGGAACAGGCATTGGAGAAAGGTATTTGGGAAAATTGCTATGGGAAGAAAGTGCAGAAGGCCTTTGATTCAGTTAAGAACACAGCTGAAGGTATTTGAAAATTATCCGACAAATTGGGTTAGTATAAAAAAGCAAGCATCAAAGAGGTACAATTTGCCGACAGCCGTAAGTTTTTCCAGAGTTCGTTGCCCAAAAAGAAATGAGCACCAATATAGATTAAATGTTTGTAAATACGTTTTACAAATGACAGTCAAAGTGAATAAATATTAAGTGCCAGTTCCAACTGGTGGATGAGCCTCCAGGAAAACCATGCCATGGAGCTGCTAGGCGCAACAAATTTGCTTAGCATGAAATTTTTTTCCTTGATAAAAACAGGCTTACCAACCAAATTTCCATTGGTTGCATATTGCTTGTTACTGGTATTCAGCTGTTGTTTGCTTATCCTAAAAATCACGTGGAAATTTGGTTGGTAATCCTGTTTTTATCAAGGAAGAAATTTCATGCTTAGCAAATTTGTGTGCTTAGCAGCTCTATGAATTTGGGCCCAGATGAAAAGTAGCCTCTTTCTCTAAAACTACTTTACTATAAAAGGAGGTTGTTTCTAACAGGGGTATATACTATCAACCAACAATTCTCCAGTGCTCTTTACAAAGTAAGTTTTTGAGGGTCATGAAATTGTAGAGTAATCACCAAAAGTATAAATGTGACCCGCTCTGTGAAAATGAGTCAGATGTAGGCAATTTCAGGAATTGAGTTATAAGCATGGCTGGAAAGAACACATCAGCAGCAGTAATTTGGTATGTGTCTAAGCTTTGGAGTGTATGGCGTTGCTGAGTTACTCCCGTTTGAAATTAGACACTACACCATTTTTTGTGAAAAACGAATTACAAGTAAAATTATATTTTAAACTACCATTGTGTGCAAAAGGATACAAATTAGACGTAAGTATGATCACAAAATTGTTGTATTCATAGCTTTATTTTTATTTATTTTATATTTTCCACATTAAACTGTCCATAACTTAATATTGCATTGGGCGACATGTGACTCATTTTTACAGAGTGGGTCACAAATACTCTGCCTTTAAAGCCATTGGACACTATCGGTAAACAGTATTGTCCAGGTCCCACACTTCGTGTATCACAACTTGTATATAAAATAACAAGCCTGTGAAAATTTAGGCTCAATCGATCATCGGAGTCGGGAGAAAATAACTGGAAAACCCACCCTTGTTTCTGCACGTTTCCCCGTGTCATGACATGTGTTTAAAATAAATCCGTAATTCTCGATATCAAGAATTGTTTTAATGTTTTCTCAAAAAGTAAAACATTTCATGGAATAATATTTCAAGAGAAGTCTTTCACTATTACCTTTTGTAAACCCTGTAAGTTATTTGTAAATCTGTGAACTTTTATCTTGTGTCATGTTCTGAAAGTGTATAATGGCTTTAAGCATTCTATATTTTTCCCTGAATCAGGTTATTTGAAAGCTTTTATTCTATCTATCATGAGCACACAAAAAATCAGTTTGGGGATGAACTTTTCAGCAAATTAGTGGTATTTCCAGCAGCTAGATGAAATTGGGTCCCCAAGTTTGATCAACTTGTGACTTGTTAGGTAACTATTGTAGTCAGTAAAGATTATAACGCCATGGCATAATCATTATGTGATCACTTTATACTGTGAGGTCAGATGAAAATGTGAATGGCATGCAACCACCATTTGATGATTATGCACAGCTGGGCCTAATTTCATAGCTCTGCTTATCGTAAACGACAAGTACGTGCTTAATTAAAGCGCATCTCACTGGTAAGCACATGCATACATCAGTACTTAGCAATTTCGCTTACACAATGGGATTGAAGAATGATGACCATCAGTACAACAATTTGTGGTAAGCAGAGCCATGAAAGTGGGGTTCGACTGCTCGTCTACATGTAATTAACCCTCTTGTTACCAAATGCATTTGATTTCGGGTTGAACAAAGAAAAACTAACTAAAGTGGGACTCAGACCAAAGACCTCTCGATTAACGTGCCAGCGGAATACCAACTGAGCTATCTAGCCCCCCCCCCCCCCCTGGAACAAATGTCTGCACCAACTAGCCACCACAAATCAGCCGCAAATGTTAGAATCAGCCGCAAATGTTAGCGTAAGCTGTAAGACACATTTGTACATGATATAAGTATATACGATGATTAGAGTTACATGTACATGTAGCCATGACACATGATGCAGCAGTACAGCAGGAATGCAATTACAAAGAAGCCATTAAAGTCGTCACCTCTCCGCTTACCCTGAACCCCGAACCCCACAAGAGAGTTCCCTCCCACTCCCCATAAAATTTGTCAAAATACCGACTTATCAAAAAAGAACTTATTGCCCTACAACAATGAAATTCACAGCCCTACAGCAATCCAGCCTTGCCCCATCCAACATAACCTCAAAGCAACTTTTATGGCCTTCCCTCAGTTTTTCTCGACAGAGAGAACCTCCAACCAAAGCACTCTCTGATAAAAAGGAAAATCATTACTACTTGAAGTTTGTGAAGTCAAAAAAAAAAGCGGCTTGGGCCAGAACTACTCAGTCCTTGGTTGATCACTGATCACAGACCCTGTGGGATGTAAGACGAAGGTAGAATATGACCACTCAATCCTAGGAGTAAATTAGGGTATTTAGGTTTATTATCCCAGGGAGCGTGGATGGGAATCCCTGAAGAGACTGTGGCAATTGAGAACCATTTACACCAGATCAAGAAAAAGGCGGGTCAGACCCGGATCTGAGCCGTTTCTCGCAATGTTTTATACAGCTCCCCATTACTTGTAACCACGCAAGTTTTTTATACCAACAACTAGTTTGAGTAATGTAATCACCAATAGTGTCCAGTGCCTTTAGAAAGAGTCATCAGATTTTACCCTCCCCCCCCCACCACAAAACCTCCTCCCCAGATATAATAAAAAGTGAAAAACAAACAAGAGTTATGGAAATGTTTTGGTAAGTTCACCCTTTTACGTCCCAACCCTTCACCAGTTAATTCCATTCCCTATAATACAACCACAAACCACTACGATGAACCACAAACCTCATGCAGGTTATTCATGGTACCTCCAAAAACCTCACAACAATGCATTAGTAGATCTCGATAGGCTTTAACTGCGAGCTTGTTTTTTTGTTCTTTATATGTAGATGATAAAAAAACTACACCGCATAATCAAAAGGTCATATTTGACCCTTTACAGGAGCTTGCTTATGATCATGCAGGGATGGTTTTATTAACAAAAAAAATGTTTTTTTTTTCCAAACCATTAATATGACACAATTCTCACAATTCAGTTTCAGTAAATATAAACAACACTGGAGTTTGCTTTTGAAATGATGCAGCACATTAAATTGATGCTAAAGCCAAGGTACAACATTTCAAGTATTATAAGAGATGTTAAATTGCCTCTAGCTTCCGGGCAACCTCGGAAGTCTAGTTGGTAAGAAACTACTCTCGAGTTGCAAGGGTCGTGGGTTTGAATCCCACCCGAGTAACATGCCTGTGATATTTTTTTCACAGGACTCGGGAAAGTACTGAGATTACAGTGCTAACACACATCGGTGTATGGGTAAAAACCAAAATTAATATTTCAAGTATTGTTTTATCGACTTTGACCTAACCAAGTAACATTGCCAACATAGGGATGTTAACCTGAGACCTCCAGGTTCGTAGAACCTCAAGTTCCTCACATTGACCAATCCAATTTTCCTTGTGTTCTATTCACAGAACATGTACGTCAAAACCATAGAGTTGTATTTAAGAACCAGAGGGCGCACTGGCCTATATACACGGCCCAGCATGCGCACATGCAGCCATTTTGTAAGATGACAAAACAGCATCGCTCAGCGTGTTTGTGCGGCCATTTTGTAATTTGACAAAACAGCGTACAACTCCAACGTGTACTTCATATTCAAATGCGCACACTACGGCGCGCGTGTCCCCTTGCGATCCCGTCACGTTTGTGCAAGCAGCATCACCAGTGCGCCCTCTAGTTCTTATATATAACTTTATGATCAAAACACAACAGACAGAAGTACCGATCATAAACATTATAAGATTTGTTTTTCTTTTGTGAAGTTTCATTTGTTTCTCTTTCAAATCTCTTTCAGAAGAACTTTTTATAACAAACAAAATAAAACAAATAATTATTTTATTTGTAGAAACAAAAAATAAAATATAGGGAGCACTAGTTACTTTGACCTCTCATTGTAGGGAAAGGTCAAACAAGTTTTATCACAAGAAAAAAACAAACACATGAAACACAACAACAACAACAACAACAACATCATCATCAACAACAACAACAACAACACCAAACCACACATACACACACAAGTTTAACATAATGTTGTACCTTCCTTTAACATAAGGGAATGCAACTGCA
Source organism: Asterias rubens (assembly GCF_902459465.1). Taxonomy (NCBI): domain Eukaryota; kingdom Metazoa; phylum Echinodermata; class Asteroidea; order Forcipulatida; family Asteriidae; genus Asterias; species Asterias rubens. Next base: position 6,252,505 of record NC_047069.1, on the reverse strand, counting down.
CAATACATGCCGGCGTTAAAATGTTTTGGTCTGTTTTGTTTCTTGCAAAATGAATTTTTTGTTTTCTTAAATAATATGAATGGAATAAAGATGGCCGAACCATACCGTGAAACTCTGAGCACGCTGATGCATCCTGGTGTAGGATGGACAGGCAGTTGGGCTGGCCTGTTACAGAAAAGATCCGCCCATACATGAATATGCATGACATCTTCAGTACATTACTTATACTTGTGTATACTCCTCCAACAAAATGAATATTTATTACAACTACTCAAAACTCATCCGTTCACTTCGTAATTATGTTTCACTGAACTGATTAACCTGCATCTCATCCGTTCACTTCGTAATTATGTTTCACTGAACTGATTAACCTGCATCTCTACCTAAGTAAGTCAATGTTGTATAGAATTGTACTTTCTTTAGTGTTTATATTTTGCTTGTACAGCGCCATGAGCGTCATGCCTGACAGACCTGAGCGCTCTATAAAAGGCCACTATTATTATTATTTTTATTATTATTATTATTATTATTATTACACATTTCAGTATATCCTTCATGCAGATGAGCTTTGCATCTTGCTCCTACAATTGAGTATTCCTAACACAATCATCAACGTCTTAAAGATAGCAATGGAAGATCAATAGTGTAACTATGCACAAGTATATAGTTGGGTGGGTGTTTTTCTTTCACAAAGACCCCACTGTTAAATTTGATTTCTTTATATTGCCCTCACATTAGCCTTTAATGGGTAAGGAGGGGGGGGGGGTGTAAGTGGGACCCATTGTGTACATCAACCTGAATTACTGGTCCATTAGGCCAATATTTTGTAATAATGGCCCTGCAACTTAACAAGGCTTTCTAATAGCACCCACATCAAGTGTTTAATGGCTTAGATGGGATGGGATTGGGGGGAAGAAAAAAAGCAAACTGTAAGCACTCAGCGCCTTTCACTCAGTCCGGAAAAAAATGGCAGCAAATTAAAATGTCAATCCATATTGCGCTTACTGGAGTGGAAAATCAGCAACCAGGCAATGGATCATTACAGATACCCTGGGCTGTAAATGAATGATGGGACTGCATCCGCTAGTGCATCGAATGAATGATTTATTGTTGAATGAGTCCATCAATAAAACTGGTTTATGATTCCAGGATCTAATGAAGCATTAAGGGTACAAGCCGAGTGTGTTTAACATCCATCAATTATAGATGGACTGATTACCCAACCCACATACACATTATAGGACTATATCCCCCCCCCCCCCCTTCCTGACTCGTAACACCAACTGCTGTTTCATACCCCTCCCAATGTGGTTTTGTTAGTCTTCAAGACCTTACTCCAAGTGGAAGGGCTTCTTCATTAGTCTCCAAGACCTTTGATCGCCAAGACCTTACTCTAAGTGAAAGGGCTTCTTCATTAGTCTCCAAGACCTTTGATCACCTTTGTATGTTTGCAAATCTAAGGACAACCTAGTGTAGGACTTTGAAGAATGCCACTCACAGAGGCATGGCTGAGTGGCATGGCTGAGTGGCATGGCTTCTAGAAAACGGTCAAAGAAGATTGCACATCGAATGAACAGGCTGTTTAACAGCAATCTAGAGGTAGCTCAACTACCTTAACAGACTACCATATCTTCTATCTAATCAGTAGTAAAGCTTCATTGAACAGATCTAACAGCTAGACTTCTCAAAATAAGAAGCAGGGACAACAAAATATAGACTTTTAATCTCACCCATGGCAAGGCTTACTATAGCACTCCTGCAAGACCAAAGAGTGCTCACAGAGCACCTGTGCTAGTTTAAGAATCGGAAGCAATAGCTGGACAAGAAGAGAGTCCAAATCTCAGCCGCAAGGCTTCCAAGCAAAGCAGCCAAGAGCCAACTGCATTCAAACAGATTTTAGTAACTACCTAAAAAGTATTATGAAATGGCCTCTGACCATCCAGGTAAATATTGTGAAAGAGCTTTTTAGAATTGCTCAGTATCTGAACAGCAATTGCTGGACACTCAATCTCAGCGGCAAGGCTTCCAAGCAAAGCAGCAGAGTGAAGGACAGACCATCTTAAAAGTGATTCTCGTAAATACCTAAGAAGATCTATGGAATAGCATCTGACCATCCAGGTAATACTGTGAAAAAAGCTTCTAAGAATTGCTCAGTATCTGAACATCTATTGCTGGACACTTAATCTCAGCAGCAAAGCATCTGAGGGACAGACTGCCTTGAAACGAATTCTAGTAAATACCTACGATGTACTATTGAATGGTCTCTGACCATCCAGGTTATAACTAATGTGGAAAAGCTTCTTGGATTGACTTAAAATGTCAAAGGCCTTCCAGACATCCAGAAGTTACCGCCAAGCTGAAATGTGCAAGATGAGTGAAGCGATGAGCGGCTGGGCATTTAGTTGACGGCAGAGAGGTACTGAGTGCTTCTTTGCGATGAGCAGAGGAAAGAGAATCAAAATTGGTAACAAAAGTATTCCTGACCTCCTTGGCAAGACTCACTTGAGCGGTCCTTGATGGGAAAGCACAGGATGTTCTTCGTCCGGAAGCCAGTGCTGTTGTCGACACCTCTGTAGAAGAGGGGATGAGAGTAGGCATCCTTGATGTTCAAGATTTTGCCTGTTTTGTGACGTTGAATGAGAGAGATAAAAAAAAAAAGGATAAGCATGGGTTATCAAGTTTTTGTGAAGATTTGAAATGCATATATGTCTCACTTTAGTAGTAAGGTACAAGGACGGCGCCATGTCTTTTGTGAGACACATTTTGTGCAGAAAAGGGAGGCTGAAAGAAGCTTAGGCATATGACCCAAGGAGGTAGGGACTGCAACTGACCAACCAAATTTGAGCACAACAGTGGGGAAAATTCGGGCAAACAAGAAGAAGGTATAACTATACAGAGAAAGCAACACATACTTTTAACCTGATATGAGAAATTGGTACTATATGTTTTGACTGTGTAGAACTCTGGCCAAATCAACCCCTCTGCACTAGTTAACCAAAGAGTCAGGGTTGTAATAGGCTGTTGGGCAACCAAATTAACAGTCAGCTCAGAAAAGCAGGCGAGAGCAAAGCTTAGCTACTCACATTTATCTGTGGATTTAAAAGCCCTACTCTGAAATCTCAGGCATTGTATATATACATGGTTCAATCTCAAAAGAATTATGAATTTGATCTTAAAACCAGCTTTGAAGGGGGTCGGGAAAAAATGAATAAATCACCTCCCCATACCATTAAAAAGAAGAAATTAAGACTTACCGGTTGTTGCTACATGTCCAGCAATGCCCTGAGTTATTGGTATCCGGACCTCACCCATTTCCTGTTGAGATAAAAGATTCATAAATACCCCAAACAGTTTTGCTATTCCTTTTGGTGGGAACATGCCACGTGGGGGTTTCAAAGACATAGCTTGAGCTATAGAAGACTAACTGGCTTTTCATGTTGGGCGCGAAAGCTCGACACACCAACTCACTTTTGCGGACGCATTTTATAGCTATAAGTAACTGCGCGTAATATATTTGTACACGCTTGTATACTCAACCCGACACGCACCAAACTTAGTTTTAAAAAAAAGTTTTTTGAAAATTTACCCACTTCGAATATTCATTTATAAGTTGGAATAAAAAAGAGTAGTAACTCGGTCTTAAATGACCGTTAAAAACCGAGCAGGGTCATGACCATGCAATCCTGCCTGTTTCAAACAGCCGTTTAAAGGCAGTGGCCACTATTGGTAATTACTCAAAATAATTATCAGCATAAAACCTTACTTGGTAACGAGTAATGGGGAGAGGTTGATAGTATAAAACATTGAGAGAAACGGCTCCCTCTGAAGTGGCGTAGAACTTCAAGCATCTAAAAGCACGCAACTTCTTGTGACAGGGGTGTTTTTTCTTTTATAGTTATCTCGCAACTTCGACAACCAATCAAGCTAAATTTTTTCACAGAATTGTTATTTTATGCATATGTTGATATACACCAAGTGAGAAGACTGGTCTTTGACAATTACCAATAGTGTCCACTGCCTTTAAGAACTTGCACCACTCTTTTATTCCCTTACTTCAAAGCAAACAATCACACCTCATCTCAACCTTCCACGCAATCCTCCTATCATACCCTATACACACCGATCGCACTGACTGTGGTTCCAGCAATTGAAAAACAAAAAAGTGAATGTTAAATAAAAACAACATGATCCGAGTCATACTCACATCTAGGACGTGTCCGTCAAATACTTTTGCAACGAGTTCGTCATTCTCCACTAAGAACAGGGAACACCTAGGATAAAATGAGGTGAAATCTCAGATAAAAAATTATTTCATGAAAGTGAAAGAGCTTCTTAGAATTGCTCAGTATCTGAATTGCAATTGCTGGACATGGAAAAAGAGAACAGGGAACACCTTAGATAATAAGGTCAAACCTCAGATATCACAAACATCATTTCATGAAAGTGCACATCACTTTAATTTCAACAGTGTATGCAAACAGCTATATTAACTGGATGTGTAATTGTCAATGTGAATGATTAATTTGTTGGTTGAACACCCTAGTATTTTGGTTGACTCATTCAGTCATAGCCGTCATTAGCAGAGTTCTTTTGACTATGTGCCAGGAGTGGCTTTCCGGCAGATACATGTATGGCACTTTATAATAGTCCATTATTATTATTGCTCCTCAAATATTTCCAAAAAGATATTTACAATTTTTAATTTTTTATTTTAATCAAGTCAACTTGAATTAATAAGTTTTTATGTTGTGTTATGACTTGATAAGTTTGATAAATTTAACAGGGTGGGCATAAATTATTTTCAACAAAAGTGCCATTTTCAAAACCCTCAAGACTTTTGGTAACATTTTCCAGCGAGTTGAAAAACTATTTCAAGCATTTAAATAAGAGCAGTAGGCCTACATGGTATCATAAATTGTATCTATCGTTCAAAACCACACAGGTAATATTGAATGGCCACATAGTAGGAGGGTTGACTGTTTACGGTGGTAACTGAATATATATAATACTGTAGACTGGCATATGGAAAGGTTTGCGGTAACACCATGTAATGACTATCTCTAATGAGTTGGGGTGGTTCTGAAAAGAACCATTGGTTGAGTTGAAACCAACAGTTCTTTTCAGAAACACCCCAACTCACCGTTGGTTGAGTTGAAACCAACAGTTCTTTTCAGAAACACCCCAACTCACCGTTGGTTGAGTTGAAACCAACAGTTCTTTTCAGAACCACCCCAACTCACCGTTGGTTGAGTTGAAACCAACAGTTCTTTTCAGAACCACCCCAACTCACCGTTGGTTGAGTTGAAACCAACAGTTCTTTTCAGAACCACCCTAACTCACCGTTGGTTGAGTTGAAACCAACAGTTCTTTTCAGAACCACCCTAACTCACCGTTGGTTGAGTTGAAACCAACAGTTCTTTTCAGAACCACCCTAACTCACCGTTGGTTGAGTTGAAACCAACAGTTCTTTTCAGAACCACCCTAACTCACCGTTGGTTGAGTTGAAACCAACAGTTCTTTTCAGAACCACCCTAACTCACCGTTGGTTGAGTTGAAACCAACAGTTCTTTTCAGAACCACCCTAACTCACCGTTGGTTGAGTTGAAACCAACAGTTCTTTTCAGAACCACCCTAACTCACCGTTGGTTGAGTTGAAACCAACAGTTCTTTTCAGAACCACCCTAACTCACCGTTGGTTGAGTTGAAACCAACAGTTCTTTTCAGAACCACCCTAACTCACCATTGGTTGAGTTGAAACCAACAGTTCTTTTCAGAACCACCCTAACTCACCGTTGGTTGAGTTGAAACCAACAGTTCTTTTCAGAAACACCCCAACTCATTAGAGATAGTCATTACATTTTGCCGACTGGCACAGTTTATCTATTATTCAAAACCACAGTTCGGTGGATGATATGTAATGGTCAGACAGTCGGAGGGTTGACTGTGTACGATGTCAACTCAATCATCAACGTATATAATATTGTAGACTGGCATATGGAAAGGTTTGTGGTAACACCATGTACATGTAATGACTATCTCTAATGAGTTGGGGTGGTTCTGAAAAGAACCATTGGTTGAGTTGAAACCATTGGTTCTTTTCAGAACCACCCCAACTCATTAGAGTCATTACATGGTTACTCCGCAAACCTTTCCATATCGTATTTCCACCATGCAAAGTTTCAAATCCTACTTAGACTGGCATAGTTTATCTATTATTCAAAATCAAAGTGGATAATATTGAATGGTCAGACCGTATAGGAAGGAGGGTTGACTGTGTACCATGTAGCTGTATTCACAACATGTTATCATATTGCCGACTGGCACAGTTTATCTATTATTCAAAACCACAGTTTGGTGGATGATATTGCATGGTCAGACAGTAGGAGGGAGGGTTGGCCAACAGTGGCGGCGCACAACTTGTTCCACTGGAAATTGTTGGTGAACTTTGCGCGAATGGAACGTACCCGTCTGCTCTTTTTCTTGGTCATATCTTACCTCTCTGCCTGAGTCAGGTTCCTTGCCTCCATCATGATCTCCCTCAACAGTATCCGCACATCATCTACAAGTAAGAGAAGACAGGATTGCAGACATGATAGTAAATGGATCAAGGAAAAACTGTCAAATAAAAAAAGCTCTTGAACAGTGGTCAGGAAACATACAATTGGAAAATCTTTACTGCACAAAAACAGACTCTAAGATAAGGTTATGAGATTATAAGTTAAAAAAAATAGCTTAATTGTTACAAATAGAGAACGACAGAAAAAAGAGCTTTCATCTTTTGTAAGAACATGTGGTGTCACGCGTCACATGGTCTATAATAAACATGTAAAGCTCTACACTTTAGAAAATTTAACTACAACATTACAAACAAAAAAAGTCCTACATAAAATGTTGACAAAATTTAAAGTGAGAAAAAAACCAAGAAAAAAAACCTGATACAATAAAAATGAAGATTTGCAAACAAGCATTGCTGTTGAGCCACTCATCCCTGCTTGAAATCTGACTAATTAACGTTGGAGCATGTCTGGGGACTTGAGCCCCCCCCCCCCACACACACAAAAAATAAAAAATAAAAAAAATGCAGGAAAACATGTTACAGACATGCAGCACATGTCTGCCTTATGCCCATGAGTGAGAAGATAACGTGATTAAACTAACAGCCCTTGGAATACATCCAGAAAAGAATGTCGGCTAGTGTGAAAAGCAGCGTTGACGTCAGTAGGTACAGTTGTCTCTTACACTAAATTGTTAATTGTTAGACTATTTTTTTCTCTTCATGTTTTGTTCGTCCTCTGATTTATCGGTCCCTTTCATTCAAACAGACACATAACATTGTGGGGAAAAAAATTATCAACAAGAGGATTTGTTTTTTGTTTTCTTTTAAAACTGACAAAGAGAGCAAGTCAGGGAAATGTACAAAACAAAAGTTGAGCATTAACATAAAATTTAAAAAATTACATTAATCATTTCCCATTAATGTGGTGGAAAATTTATTTAAAAAAAAATTGATCCCCCTGGTTGCCGCTTCCCAGGTTGTAGCGTAATTTGGGTGTGATCCCTGGCTACACGGTAGTTAATGATTGTATGGCTACTGTCGACTGGCACCCCCGAACAAAGATATTGACAAAATAGGGACACCGCCAATATAGGGCTAGATAGCTCAGTTGGTAGAGCGCCGGCATGTTAATCCAGAGGTCATTGGTTCGAATCCCACTCTAGTCAATTCTTTGTTCAAACCAAAAATTCATTTCAAAATTTACCCAGTCAGTTTCCCTTGTGATTCATATTGATAAATAAAAAAATTATAAATTAAATTTCACAAAACAAAAGAATAACGTCAATGTTTAAAAAACCTAATAAATTAAACAAAATTCGAAAACAAGATATGTTTTGTTTTCTTTTTCTGAGGAACTTTCTTCAGTTATTCTTCCTCTCAAAAGACAGACACAAAAGAACTTGGAACTTGGACACTTTGTCCAAGATTGATGATGCTTCTTCAATGATTTACATTTGACCCGTTTATTTGACAGGAAAGCAGAACAATGAAATTCATTCTCAAAACTTAGTTCTTTTATCAAACTATTCAAACGTGGGATTTCAAAATCACTAATTCTGAAACATCCTTGATGCAAAGTTTTAAAATGTGACATCAGAACTCGACCGGTAAAAATCACAAACTCTGCCATCGTTTTTCATTCACATGATTTTCATTTCAGGCATAAAATTCCAGCCGTATGAAAAAAACATTAAAAAGCCCTTCTTTCCATTCACTCCACCAAAATCATCAAATTCCAGTCAAATGTTCAGCGAAAAAGGGCTTTGTCAGCGATCCCACACCATACATCTACACTCTTCTTACTGACATAAAGTTCACTCATTATCTTCACCCACTGTCGACTTAGCCGGGGGGATTAAATGTGTTCAGTTACACTTGGGAAGGCTCCGTGCGTACGCAAGCATTCGTAAGATCTGTGACAATCAGCATTAGACACGAATGGCATATTCTTTAAAACATGCACTTTTTTTTAGCTCACTCTATCATTTTTCTTCTTCATATGATTCCCACGTTGGGGATTTTTTTTTTCCATGATGCCCTAGGGATCCATGTGTGGCTGGAACATAATTCTGCCTTTGATCGAGAGCTTCGCACCGACATTTGTATTTTTCAGCATGTCTTCAATTGCCCTTTTTATTTTTTTTACGGTTTCATTTTTTCAAAAGGTGCTTCTGACTGAACTTTTAAGGGAACTACAGGGTTGGCCTTTAACATTAGTAGTGACTGGCCAGCTGGACAGGATAGCTTGCCACTTCACTAGTCCGCTAGCTTTTGTACAAACGGTTTTGTGGCTTCTGACTGCCACCCTGAAAAGAAGACATTGACAACTGGGGAGACCGCTAAAACATAGGGCTGGATCCTCAGTTGGTAAAGTGGCAGTAAGTTAATCTGGAGGTCAGTGATTCAAGTCCTGGGGTGGATTTCACAAAGAGTTAGGACTAGTCTTATCTCGAATTAGGACCAGTTACTCATCCTAACTTAGGACTATCAACTAACTTTTTGTGAAATCGACCCCTGTACCAGTCAATTTTCAAGTTTCAAACCCAAGCTTTTTCAATTGTCAATATTTCAAAAGAAATGTGAAAGCTTCACAACGCTGTACTAGCCAGCAGCCGGGAACACTTGGAGCATATTCGAACTTCATATTAACTGACACTTGGCCAGCCGACCACTGCTAAAAAGAAAATGTTGAATAAAACATAACTGACGACAGAGGAAAAGGTATAAGCAGAACTGATAAGGACCTCTTGACAAACCCAGAACAATTCATTACCATGTTATGACGAAAACAGACCAAACACGCCATACAAAATAAGTTATGAATAACATCTTCCACTTTGTCTGACACAAAGCACACTGAACTTCTTTTGACGTCTCTCTCTCCCACACAAGCAATATTTCTCTCCAGTGTATAAAAAAAAAAAAAAAAAAAAAAAAAAAAAGAGCTATTGTGATTAACTTATATCGGCCAGCAAGCGATGAATCTCCTGACAAAATAACTTGTTTGACGTTCATTTCCAGACGCAGTCTCCCTCGTTGCCTTTTCTCTTTGCGAGTTTGACAACAAGCCAGTTTTTGACCATTACATGTTTAATCATCCTAAAGGCATCTACTGGACATAATGCACTCTTTCTTTTCACACTTTCTCTATTTCCCCCCTAGCGAATACAAACATCCGTTGCCTCGGAAAATAAGAAGAAAACCCGAGTACAGCTGTCCTGCACCAAAAATAAGCCCCTGATTTTTCTGGCCAACTGTACTGTTACACTCTTTTTCAGCCTCAAGGGGTGGGGTGGTAAAGGGGGCAGGGACAGAACAAACGGAAGGGATTTGGACTGACCAAGGAAAAAACAAACAGAGTAGTTGTCTCCCGAATGGCTGGAGGGCTTGAAGCTTTCCTTAATGGACACACAACATAGAACATTGTCATGTTTATTGCAGACAAGAACACTGAAATATGGTTTTAAAATGTGGGATAAATTTCAAAAGTTTGGGTTTGTTTAATTTTAAGACAGTGAATGTCCATCTCTTGAGAGGTCATCTTGAAAAAGAGACGGACAGAAATACCATAAGGCTCTCAAAGATTGGATGACACATGCTACAACTTGGATTATACATTGTAAATCAAAAATGGAAACATAAATTGTGCACTTCAACAGGTCCCAGCATTCAAATACGCAAGAACCTTGCACTGTCCACTATCTTTCACGTACAGCAAAATGAAAACTGAATATGCCTAAATTTTTTGATGTCCCAAAATGAGTGGATCACAACTGAATTTGAACATACAACTACAGTTATGCAGAAAGTACAATCTTTCATAGTGACAATGTTTAAAAACATTGTCACTACTAATATAGAAAACTTGAACGTCGATCATTAATTACCCATTAATGGGAAAACAAGGAAATAAATGTTGTTGACAGTTAACAATGATTGAACAAAATAAATATTGATTCATTAAATAAGCTGAAAACTGGGGTTAGTAGAAAAAACAAAAGCTTTTAAATCATCGCTGCCAATAAAAAAAATTAAAAACTGACTGTTAGTAATTTCCTAATGGAAACAATTATAAATGGAATGCCCTGAGTAGTAGACATTAAATGAATGCAATAAAAAAAAATAGAGCTGATCAACTGATCAACAAAGTTAATCAAACAAAATATTGGACCAACCTTCCAACCAACACTTGAAGTATCAACAATCAACTAGATTTCTCAACACTAGAACACAAAACCCTAACACAAATTTTCCAACCAACACTCAATAGTCAACTATATTTCTCTGAAATAGAACCTTCAAAACGGATTAACAAATCAACAATCAACAAGAATATCGACAAACATCCTGATCGGTAATCATTAAAGAATCGACTTTAAGCAGTCCATCAACAAATGTTGGAATCAACCAAAAGCTGAGAAACACAACAGTCAACCATAAACTTGAACTCCAACATCACCTAGAAGAGAAACCATACATACAAGTCTCCTGAAGCAGAGCAGATGGTGGTTGGTCAATGCAGTGGACGCTCAGTGTACCCGGTGACCAATCCAACTCCAACACACTGCTGAAACATCTCGGTAACCCTGCACCTGATTGGCTGTCCACTGGGAGGACCGTCTGCCAATCAGCATGAGGGTGAGATGATGAAGCGCTACACCCTGGACTTGACGACATCGGGACGGTTGTTACTGATTCACGACGGAGAGCAGACGGTGGGTGTTCAATGGAATCTGTGCTTTCATGAGGCTGTTCCATTGGCTCGTTACTGAAATGAACATGCTGGACCTCCTCGTTTGAGTGTATAGTATCCACATCCGAGAGCGAACCAGAGTTGTCTTTGGATGTGGAAGGGTCTTCTTGGTCGATTCTTTCCATAGAGGCACGTATCAGACGAGTATCAGCGTGATCGTTTGCAGCTCGGAACGCGATCTCCTGGGTTTCGCCGACGTGGTCCTGCCAGACATCAAAGGCATCGTAATAGTCAAGGCTGGCCCCGGAGGAACTCTGATTGGCAGTGGGGTCAAGAGTCGGTGACCCCTGACTGACATCCTCAGATGATGGGGTGTAACAGGAGTGTCCTAGCTGCTCAAGAGCCTGGAGTGTGTCCTTCTCCAGAACAGCCAGGGCCTCGGATGAAGTGGTTTTGCTCGGTGTCACCTCTTGCCAGAACTTGAGGGACTGTCGCTTGGCTCTCCTCTTCTGCTTATCCTCAGCTGTAGACGTTACCGGGTATGGAGAAGGGCGTGCCTGCCCAGATAACCTCCCTTTGCTACGGTTGTGTATCGCATCACGATACCTATTGATCGGTGATGGGGAGGCACTGTCAACATCCGTTTCCTTAATAAGCAAGGCGTTAGTAATGTCAATCCCCATATCAAGATACTCAGAAAGATTAGGTACTGGGGAACACACATCTAGACTACTATCAAGGGAGCTGAGAACGGGTGGGGATTCAGACCATGCAATCACATCCTCATGCAACCTACCTAGATGTGTGAACAGGTTCTTCGCCACCTGCAGCATCGACTGCAAAACAGAAAGAGAAACACACCAGAAAAGATGTTATAAATAATTACCGATACTGTGCGCTACACTTAAGTTCTGGTAATGTTTGAGTTTGGGTCGGGTTGGTGTCCTTGCCATGTCAATTGTGTCCTTGAGAATGACGCTTAACCAAAGTTGTTTAATTCCTGTGGGTCGGACATACGTGTTAAGGGGGCAAGTCCTGTGTGTGGTGGAACTTGATTAAAAGACGGTAAAGAATACGTTGAGAATGTGTATAAAAAATGATTCCCCCACTCTTCTTGACTGATTCGTCACCTTGTGAAAACCCTAATGATTACGCACGGCCGTTTCTAGCCACTGAAAGCCTGTGAGAATGCAACTATCACCACGATTAACATCATGCTAGATTCATTGTGGAAGTCCAAAAGGCCGCTAACTTCAACAAATATCAATGTTCCCTTTTCAAGGTTCCAATCAGTCTCCAAAGACAAAATCCTTCAGGTCTAGAAGGAGACAAGATGTAACAAAAACCTTTTAATCTCCCAACAAGGTTCTTTAACAAAAGCAATTAGTTGGCAACTTCCCTCTTTATCCGGCTCGTTTTGAGGCACCTTTTTCATTAACCTTAGTGCATGACTTAAGGAAACCTTTTTCCTCCCAATCGCAGGGAGGGACGAAAAAACATCTTGTTGCTGTTGAGGAAATTGGCCTTATGAGGTAAAATGAGCATCGGCCGTGGACACTAATGTAGTTTTAATTCAATTAACTTGAAGGACAGGCGTTTTTATTTTATTTTTGGAGTCTCTGATTGGGGCAATCTGGTTTTATTTGTGATGTGATCAAGCAAAATGAGTCGTTTGTCCACCCACTATGTCATTCAATTATTTTAGAAATCGTAGAGAGAGTATAACCTATGCTTTAATGCTGTTCAAATGCTGTTTAGGGGCCGCTAAAGAACTCTGATGGGAACAGCTTCGCGCTGTAAACCTACTGCGACCTCGCTGCAAAATGCTACACAAATGTCGTGAAATACAATTACACGAAAGCCAGTCATGGTAACTTTCCGCAGGGCAGTGGTATGTAGAAAAAGTCCAATGGAAATGGCTTAAACCTACCTGTGTTTCCTGTTTCAGTTGTCTCTCTTTCTGCAATGCTATGACGCTTGTTAGCACCGGCACAGTGTAGCGGAAACAGTGCCTCACCACATCCTCGTCCCCCTGTGTGAATCTATAACAAAAGTTTAGGCAAATTAACCACAAGGTTGTGGGTTCGAATCCTAACCACTGACTTCACAATGAGCAGTTCCATACTACTTTTATTGTATCGTTTTTAAAATTTTTCCCATCAGTATCTCGGTGACAAAAACCAAATGCTGACCTTACCCTTAAATTGTTCTTATTGGGCCGAACGCCTCTCATCACTATAGGGTCCACTTTCACAAAGCTGCTTAAGCAGACAATATTGTTCAACAACTTTCTTCTAAGCAACAAATAAGCCAGATACATGACCATAAAAACTTACTTGGTACCGAGCACTGGAGAGCTGTTGATATTATAAAAAATTGCTAGAAATGACCCCCTTTGAAGTAACATAGTTTTAGAGAAATAGGTTAATTTAAAAAACAAATTGAATCTGAGAAAAGCTTTTAGGCATGAAGCCTTTTGCAGGCATAAACAAATCAAAAGCACACAATTCTATGCAGCAAGGGTGTTTTTTATTTCCTGTCATCTTGCAACTTCGATAAAAAAAATTCAGTCAAAATTGTTCACAGGTTTGTTATTTTATTCATGTTGGGAAACACCGAGTGACGATACTGGTCTTTAACAAATTTACAAGTATACCCTGCCCTTCCTACCATTGGGGCGACATGCCGCCTAGCTTTATTGCTGCATCACAACCACAACAAAAAACATGAACAAAAACTACATCTCGTAAAGGAGGATAGTAATAAATGGTCACTCTGCCAGATACGTTTATCATTTACGTCAAAACCTCAATGTATATATTGCATCTAAATTGGGGGTGATAAAATACCAATCGGCGCTAGCAAGGGGGCTAAATGCAGCTGGAATTACGTTACCCTAGAAACCTCGCCTAGTATTACTAGTGAAAACACTCGTTGAGTTCAGAATAACAGAGGGGGAGGGTAGATTGGACTGACTGAAAGACTCAGCTCAAATGTGATTTATGTTTGGCTTTATGCTGCTGATTAGCCTACAATAGCAAGCACTAATCAGACAATAACGTGATTGGAGAGCAGCACCCTCCCAAGGAACAGTAATTGAGTTTACTTTTGTTACCCCTGATCCGCATGATTTGTCCTTGTTTTTTATCCCTTCTGGTTGTCTTTCCCATGGTTTCGTTCTCCTCCTGCATGCTCTGCCCTTTAGCTGCCCTCTTAGTTTTTTTAGTTTTTTATTTTATTTTATTATTTTTTATTATTCAGTTAACTTAATTATTTTATTTTACTTAATGATGTATGTAATTTTGTACTTAATTTCCTTATTTCTTGCATTATTTCCGCTATTGTTTTTTTTTTTCGTTATTGTAACTATGGGCATATCGTTAATAAAATGCAAGATTTTATTTCTGCTTATTGAGGTGTGTGCCAAGCTTGTGACACGCTCCATGGTTCTACTGTAATCGTCGTCACATTGCTACCCTGTTAGTTAAGTCAACACATCAAACACGCATGCATTTGCTGCAAGTGCAAAGTTTCCGCTACTTCCGCCTGCAAAATTGGCACACGTTTTATTGTTCACGGGTGCTTTTGTTTTAATAACAGAAACTGATAACTCCGACAAGACTGGGGCCAAACTTCATAGAGCTGCTCAAGCATACAATTCTGCTTAACTTTTTTTTCTGCTCAGCACAACTAAGCGGGATACCAGTATACAATTGTTGCACGCTGTGACGGGGTCCATGGCATTTTGTACACCTGAGGGGGAAAATGGGCCCCGAAGTCTCAACAAAACATGTATGAAAGGCAAGTCCAGAGGTTTATTTAGCCCCCCCCCCCCCAAAAAAAAAAAAAAGCAACATAAAACCTCAACCCCAGGTTCTGAGGGCTACAATGTATATTTGTAGTCATAGTGGACTCAATATAATGAAGTTGACATTGGAATTAATGTCACAAACACTTAATAGAAGTATTTAGAGTCAGGGGCACATCATGCTGAGCAGACACACATGTATTGTGTGTCTCTATTGTAGTGTACGTCCAACCTTAGTAATATAAATAATAATTCTTAATAGCACTTTATCACATCCCTAAAGGACGTATCAAAATGCACAGTTTTGTCATGCAAGATATGTAGAGCTACATTTTTGAAGTATGGGACCCATTCCTTTTAAAGCCATTATAAACTTTCAGTAAACAGTATTGTCCAAGTCCCACACTTAGTGTATCGCAACCAACTTATATATAAAATAACAAACCTGTGAAAATTTAGGCTCAATCGGTCATCGGAGTCGGGAGAAAATAACGGGAAAACCCACCTTTGTTTCCGCACGTTTCGCCGTGGCATGACATGTGTTTACTATAATCCGTAATTCTCGTTGTCGAGAATTGATGATTGTTTTAATGTTTTCTCAAAAAGTAAAGCACTTCATGGAATAATGTTTCAAGAGAAGTCTTTTACCATTACCTTCAGTAAACCCTGTAAATTATTTGTAAATCTGTGAACTTTATTTTTTTCTGTACCGAAAGTGTATAATGGCTTCATAAGCACGACAATCTAGTGGTTATTACAAGGTGCTGTGGCTTTGACTGTGTCTTCTGTTGATTGTACAATCCTCTCACAGTGGGTTTTTGATTATCCTCCCCTGTGTGTTGTGTGTGTGTGTGTGCCTACACTTGGCATTTCAAAACAACTCTTTTCTGCAATTTCCCCCCCCCCCCCCCCTTGCTGTATATATGCCCTACACTCCAGCGTGTTGACTTGGCACAGCGGACTCAAGGCCTCGGCAGTCATGTCTGAGTGCAAATCGGTCACGTAGAACGGCCGAGACATGACCAATGTGTTGACTTTGGTGGAGTGGCTTAGAATACACCATTTGATTGTAACGTAATGCGCAGAGGAGTCTTCTACTCTTAGCTACAACGCTCTGACAACGCGTCGCAGATGGAAAACATCATGTAAGATTAGACTAGGTGTTTATTCCTCCCCCCTCAGATTGTCAAATCGTTTGCAACCATTTGAAGCAGGGACTGCCATGCCTACAAACATATTTTGCCAGTGGAAGTACATGACCACACAGGCCAAAATTCATGCCACTGCTTAAGCATAGACCTCTCCCTGGAAAAGCATTTGCAGACTGGTACCCTTGTATTTATCCACAAGGATAAAGACACTGGTATTAGAGACCCAATGATTTCATTGGAGACCTCTGAGGTCTCGAAATCTTCTTTCTCTAAAACTATGTTACTTCAGAGGGAGCCGTTTCTCACAACAGCTGCCCATTACTCTTGACCATAGGTTTTAAGCTAATAATTATTTAAGTAATTACCAATAGTGTCCACACTGCCGTTAAACCCGATGACCTAACCCAACAAGGACATTGCAATGAATCCTCCTCGATGGACCTAAGTATCAACACTCCCGCGACACTTGTCTTTGCACCACAAAATTCAAAACTTATCTTACGCCACAGTTTTTCAAAGACTATTTTAGTTTTAGTTGTGTCTGTTTTCTTTCGTTTGTTTTTTGTTTACTGTGCCTTGAACACCTGGCAGGGTGGATATATGTGCGTTACATATCTTTCATAAAATTATTATTATTACTGTTGTTAAAATATAAACAAGTGAACAAGACCTATATACACAATGTTTTGTCTTTCAGCCCCTGACCCCCTGCATCCATGTTCTTACAAACAAGCAACTCAATTCTCTCTCAAAAACAAAAATAGATGTGTTTCGTCCATTTGTTTTCCTAATCTTTCCGCTTGGCTGAAACGAGCAGACGAAGAGCTGGAACGCTGCGGACGACGCAAGCCAATCAGCCAGAAAATTGGCATTTGATTGGATTAGATCCGGGCTGAAACTAATTTCACTTCGTTGACCAGACCAAATTTTGTACCCCCCTGTTTTCTTGTTAATCATCTCTTCATATAGATAGATAGACAAAATTATTAGACAAAACTACCAGCTCTTATTCATTGATTTAATTTAGAACCAATTTTAGGTTACTCTCATGAAGAGGGGATCGGAGTAAATTAGATTTTACGGGGGGCTTTGTCAAGGTAACTGAATACCTGCTGGGAAAAAATAACCACACACACCGAAATCAATAAAATTAAAACAGCGCTGTATAGTCAGTTCATACAAGAACATTTAGAATTCTCTACTGAAACAAACATGAGGTCATAGACATTTGGACGTAAACAAAAACACCAAGATGGTTCACAATTTTGTGGATGATCGCCACTTATTATTTTTGCAAAAGATATTTCATGGCCTGACATTTTGACCCTAGCAGAGTCTTTCTCGAAGGGTAGAGAGAAAGAAGTTTGTGAAACTTCAGGCATTAACTATCTATTGCATTTATACCATAGGTCCATTTGTTTACAAGTAAGCATTTTGCAACAGCTAATACGAAAAGAGTAACTATAAATATAAGTATGATCTGTCAACTTGAGGGTACAACCATGAGTAAAATCTCTATCGAAGGAGTGGTGGCTCTGAAAAGAGCCGGTGTGGTCTTGACGTTTCAAACAGGTTACTCTGTTCGTCATCAGGAGAATGTAGGACATTTTCTCAGTAATTATTGATGAGATTTTATATAGAAGGCAGGCCCTTCATAAAAATGACTTATTAGTCGGGTCCCTTTAAAGGATGCAGGATTAACAACCAGTTACAGTGACTGGATAAAAAGATAACCCATACGTGGGTTAATATGAAAAACTCTACCACTGGTGTCGGAAACCAACATCCTATATTTCCAATAGAGGTTTGCACAGGCGGGTGTAATGTTTATGTTTTGAGGGCTGGTGGCAAACTGAGTATTTTCCAAAAGTTGACAACCAAACATTAACCACATAACTCGAATGGAATCAGAAATTCCCAGGGGTAATCGATCTCACCACACCATTTTTTACCCTCCCAGCCAAGCTGCTCGCTCATAACACCTGTTATTAGTTAATTAAAATGTTCCAATATATGACATATTTTAATTAGGGCTGTGGCCAGTCCAGTCTATGCGAGCGCTCAAGTAAGGTAGCCAATGAAATAGACATTATGTCAAAGAGCAACTGGTCCCCTCTAATTTGTCTGTAACCTTGTGGCAGGCCTAACTTTATGTAGTTTAGGGTAATTTTAGTGCACAAACAGGATGTTTTAGGGGTGAATATTGTCAAAAAACTTGCATGTGACAAACGCATACTCAAGCCCGGTTCATACTTCCTGCGAATGCGAATCCGAAGCCAATCTTGACGTCACAAATACGCAACGAACAATTCGCAGCAGTGGAACTCTGCTCTACTCCCTTGCGAATAATCGCAGCGAAAGGAGGGTGTGACGTCAAATTCACTTCAAATTCGCTTCGCATTCGCAGTATGAACCGGGCTTTAGCGTTCTACAAGTGCCATAAGAAGCACCTGAAAGTTTTTAACAAATGTTCGCCTTAAGAAGTCACTTAAGGGAGCGAATCAGTGTTTGTTTTTTTTTCAACACATTCCTATAAGGGGTTGATGAGGAGAGGTGTCAATCAATATTTAAGTTTTTGCACACTTTGTCATTGTCATTTTCTCCAGTAATTTGTTCGTATGTATGTCTGTCGGTTTGATGTCTGTCTGTCTGTCTGGCTGTTTCGTCTTTGTATTGCCCTAAGCATGTACTTTTAGTTTATGTATTTTGTTATGTAAAGGCAAGCCGCTACAAGCTACCTGGCTTATTTTGGGCCTTGCCTCCACGCGCTTCCCACCAGTTTATTCTTTTTCTGTCTTTTTTACAATGTAGTTCTATAATATTGTGGAAATGTTTTGTGGAAATAAATGTCAATTTAATTGAATTTAATATGGCGAACTGCCCGTAACAGCGAGAGCCACTGGAGTTAAACTTTATCGCCAAATAACGTGCGATCCCTCTGATGGTATCACCTTCCCTAACAGTTGCTTCTGCCTGTCCATTATAAATTCAGCAAAGAGCAACGCCCAGGCCCGACACTTTACAGAGACAATTGCCTCCATGTCCCCGGCCATTGCCCTTGACCATTGCCTTGGTGCCCCTAGACCCATTTACAGTTCCCTCATTGAGGTGAAAAGAACAAAAAATTGCTGTTACAAGATCATTATATCAGGCTATGAATATCGTTTAATATTTCTGATCCAAACGGTTTTGAAATCTTTGAGGGAGTTTTTACCTTGGTGCTCCGACTTTGTTGATACAACACGCCACTGCGACGACCTTTGACCTGGCTTGGTTGATGACGGGCACACAGAGCAGCGAGTGGATCTTCAGAGTCATTTTGGCCTCTAGTTCTGTTTTGCTAGTCTGTAAACAATCACAGAAAAAAGATAGTTGTTATTGAAAGTGTCAAAACAAAACTGAAAAAAAGTCGGCACAAGGCAAAACAATCTTGACAGTTGCTTTGTTCCGTATGTAAGAAAACAACCCGTTTAATGACAATGGTCACCTTCTGTAATTGTCAAAGACCAGTATTCTCACTTGGTGCATCCCAACATTTACATCAAATAACAAACCTGTGAAAAGGGCTTCAGTCCTGAAGTCTTTTAATATTTTAGTGAGAAATTACTTCTTTCTCAAAAACTATGTTACTTTAGAGGGAGCCGTTTCTCACAATGTTTTACACTATCAACAGCTCTCCATTGCTTGTCAAGTAAGTTTTTATGCTAACAATTATTTTGAGTAATTACCAATAGAGTTCTGCGTCCCTGCTTTTAATTATCTTTCTGTTTTTGTCTCAATGTTCTTAATGTCTTTACAGATTTATTGTAAATAATTTTAGATTTTTAATACATGGCCAGGGATATTGGAATCGAAGGCCTTCAGGATACAGTTTTTAGGTAAACTTTTTTAACTCCAGGCATAAGTCCCTGGCTTTTGTTTTGTTTTGTAAATGTTTGTACTTTATGTCAAATAAATAATAACAATAATAATAGTTAGGAGTAAAAACCAGTAATAGTGAATGGAATCACAGGGAACCCAGACTTGGGTTAATAAAGCTCTACCACTGGTATCAGAAAGCTTGACCCTGTATTTAAAACAAAGGTTTTTAACAGGCAGGCGCTTATGTTTTGAGGGCTGGCTGGTAGCAAAATGAGTAATCTCCCAAAGTTGACAACTAAAGATAAACCAGGAAACTCAAATGGAATCTTGAGTACCATATTCATAGATACGTGGGCTACATAAGACTATATATTAATATATTGACATATTATAAAAAGTAAAAATAAAACATCTTTCTGTACTTTCCTTCAGTAACTCTTACTATTCATCTTGAATACAACAAATGATAAAATTGCCAACTACATTGCGAAGAATACTGCATTGAGGGATAGAAATGAAAGACTACAACCCTTATTTCTTTTTTGATGACTCAACAGTTAAAAATAATATCCAGTAACCAAATGAAAAACGCTAGTCATCATACCAAATATGTAGGTTACGACATCCCCTGACGGCTTAAGGGTGGGATAAATACTGCACAATTTTATTATCGTGCCGCAATGTTTTTTTTTAATGTCCGTAGTGATCAAACACAACAACAGATTTTGCGCTCTATAATACAGAGCGACTCTTTGAAGACGTGAAATAAGAACTGGATGATAATGGTTGGGAGGCCCATTTGATATATAGCTTGGGTATATTTCAAAATTGGCAATGGGCCTCGCGCTCCTGAAAATTCTTTCCCTGGATTATTAGGTTATAGGAACATTCATGGACTATTTATAGAGGACACTAACAAGATTAAGTCATGAGGTGGAAAAGTGAACCATTGGGTTGGAGAAGTCTGCAGCCCAAGAATGGTTTAAAGAATAATACAGAGACTGGACTGGAACGTCATCTTTGAAATGGACAAGGCCAGTTTCACTTGGCAAAAGGGCACTTTATTTGGAAAAACTTCAACGTCGATTGGAAAATGTTGAAGGGGCATCAAGACCAAAACCAGGCCTTAAATTCATAGAGCTGTTGGAGCACAACAAGTAGCTGAGCACAAACAAATTATGCTTACCAGAATAACGTTACAAGCCAAAACACTATGGCCCAATTTCATAAAGCCTGTAAGCACGAAAATTTGATTAGCATGAAACTTTAATTTGTTACATATTGCTTGTTACTGGTATTCAGCTGCTGTTTGCTTATCCTAAGATTAATAAGTTACAAATTGCTTGTTACTGGTATTCAGCTGTTGTTAATCCTAAGAATATCACATGGAAATTTGGATGGTAAGCCTGTTTTTCTTAAGGAAGAAATTTCAAGCTAAGCAAATTTTTGTGCTTGTAAACATGCTTTGGGCCCATGTCACGTGTACAATTTTTGACCAGTACGACTACCCTGCTCCTTTTTGCCGAGCAGAAAATTTTTAAGCAATATCTCTATATAGCCTTCCTTAATTTCAAGCCGACATGTAGCTCACTTCTTCTGTATTCTTCACAATTCACAGTGAAAAACAAATGTGTAAACGTAATTACATTGCTAGGAAATGACAAATCTACCCCCATCATCCCCAAAGGATATTCAAACTTACTCCCAAAATCTCAGATACAAATCTAACTCTCGATCCCCACAACAAAACACAAATCCACAACCAAATCCCAATAAAAAAATACTTTTAAAATTTATAAGAAAACAAGCGGAAACTCTGTATACAACACGCATCCTACCGAACTCAAGTCGAACATAACTATGACTGTATCATTACAAATTCTAATACCGCAGTCTCAAATTTCCTGCTGGGCAAAAAAATAAAATAAACAGGCACAATTGACAAGAAAAAGTCACTCCCTCTTCATATCATATTAAGGGTACTTCTTTAAAAGGTCAAATTGCTTCCCGTAAAGAATTGCGGTTCTTTAAGGAGAAATCAGCAATCATTGTTGGCCCCCAAGTTAATTAATGGTATATGATACACACAGGGCAGACAACTTGATCTTGACGTTTAAAGAATTCCCCCACCCCCTCTGACAAATAAAGAACCATAAAGTGAAGGTGGGAAACAATTATTACTTCAAAATAGAGGCAACAAAAAGGTCAGGTGAGGATATCAACTTCACAAGACTCGGGAAAGTACTGAGTATACAGTGCTAACACACATCGGTGTATGGGTAAAAACCAAAATTAAAATTCTTTACTCCCAATGCAAATTTAACATCTATTATATATCGTTGAGATACCCGCTGCAAAAACATAGGATTCAAACTGCCCTCAAACTACCAGGCAATCTCAGTAGTCTAGTTGGTAGGACACTGCTCTATAGAATCGCAAGCGTCGTGGGTTCCAATCCCAACAAGTAAAATGCCTGTGATCTTTTTTTTCACAGGACTCGGGAAAGCACTGAGTATACAGTGCTAACACACATCGATGTATAGGTAAAAAACGAAAATTATATGAACTTGCAAATGACGTTATCAACGCTTCGTTAATAGACAGGAACAAGCATGGCCTGACTGAAAGCAAATTGACAAACTGATCACGTATCAAAATGCCACTTGCTACAGGTGCAGTAAAGCCCTTTTCAACATGAAAATCCAGGCCTGAAATATGCGCTAACACTCAGTCATCTATGCCATGGCCAAGCCGTTAAGAGCACCGGACTCAAGCTCTGGTGTTTCTGATCAACAAAGTGTACAAGGGTTCGAGTCCCGGTAGTGGCACGTGTTCCCTTGAGCAATACACACAATATGGGACCGGGGATCTTTTGGCGTCTATTTCCACCAAACTTTGTCACTCATCCCAAGTCTCACTTCCATTTGGCTTGAGTGGATTTGGTTCATCATAACTTAACGACTAGGGATTTGAATGTGGTACAATGCCTTCATTTATTTTCTTGGATAAACAAGAGCTATGTAAACCCTGTATTATCATTATCACTTCCCCACTACACTGTGTTGCCGTCATATGCTTTTCAAGCATGCACAGCTTTCAATCCTACTTACTTTCGCAAATAGGATATGTGGCACGTCGTAACCGAGCGGTTTAGTTCATTGGGCTCAAGTAGCCAGACTATTTCTCAGCCGTCCCATTGTTTAGTTCCCCGCATTCATAGTAAAATCACTACTGACAATAAGCGCTGAATATCGTAGCCAGACTATTTATCAGCCCCACAGTGCTGATAAAAAGCGCTGTATATAGATAATAATTCCTCGCCTCACTTTTATCATCGCAGGTTTTCTGTATATAGCAGTAAGAGAAGGTTGAAAAGACCCATGTTGTTTCAGGTCTATTACCCGTCCTCACTGACTCATGCCCTGATCCAATAATTCCCATCTGATTGGCGTGTAATGAGTCCACTAGAGTGATAAGAGAAGTCGCTTGTTTACTACACCAGCCAGTATCCTCCCATGCATTCTGCACTCTCTTAATGCCATCCTAGAAGTTTCATTTCACACGCTTTGTTGCACACCCCACCGTCATTCACATGCATTATTTATCATAAGGAATCCCATTTAAATGCTATGGATTTAACTGCTTTCAAGTTAAATGTGTGTGATGACTCAAGTAGTTGAGTGGCCTGTGGGCCCAGTTTTCTTATAGCGTGTGAACGCAGAAACTTGGGCCAGGGTGTGTTTCCTAGCGACTGGTGCATTTCAGGGCAACATGAAGATGTTTTGATTGGTGGATCCTCTTTTTGTTGGTGCCCGTTTTGGAATATCCTATTTATGCAATAAATGGTGGATATAATGAAAAGTTAATAAATATTATACCTGTAAAGGTGGTGCCTTAACTGATCAAGCATCCAACCGGTGCTTTGAGACTGAGCAGTAAGAGCTGTGTATTGAGTGAGTCCTGAGATAGAGGAACCGGTTTTCTTTGGTCATTATCCCCTTTTCTAAAAATCCCCATGTGATGTCCCAGTTAGCTCATGCATCAGTGTAGGGCAGAAAATTATATCAAACTTTATCCCCTATAAGAGAACAAAACCTGGGCCCAATTTCATGGCACCGATTACTATGCCAACCTGCGCTTAACATCCAGCCATGGCCCATGGGGGCGTCGTCAGCGCAGAATTCTTCGGTAAGCAGCACCGTGAAATTGGGTCCCGGTTTGTACTGCAACTCGCTCAACATAATCCGGTACCTATTAACATTCCCATTGTGAGTTTTTCTGAAGGGGTTATTTAGTCACAATATGAGTTGAATAGCGTCATAGCTGCAAGACTTTAACTGATTGCTCGCTTGTTATTCATCGATCTCTTGGCTGTGACCGTGGAAGGATTTTGCACAAAACATCTTCTCCCTCCCCCTCCTGAGACTTGTGATTGAGCTGGTCAACACTGTCCAAGGGTAACTATACAGAGACCCCTGCAAGATGGCAACCTAACCATGGCCGAGCGGTTAAGAGCACCGGATTCAAGCTCTGCTGTTTGATCAGCAGAGTGTGGGTTTGAATCCCGGACGTGACACTTGCGTCATAAAATTGGGGAGGTAGTGCTTTCTGCTCTACCGGCCAGGCTTTGGATTGATGATACCCAAGCCTACATCCGTATGGACTGTAAAAGTGGTAACCCTGTTTCACTGTTTCAGCCCTAAGAGTAGGTAGCAACGGCCTCTGGACAAAAATAATTGTAGCCCACACCTTGAAGTGGCCCTAGGCCTTGTGTGTCTGGCAACTTGCATAAATAAATAAAATAAAAAAATAAAATAAAAAACCATTGAATGGTTCACTCTGGTTGCCGTCCTCTTTATTTGTATGGTTTAATAACCTTCCCTGCTTTTAGTTTCTGGCACTTCAGCATCCATGTATGATACTAAAGAAGACACTGCTGATGGTAGCCAAGCTACAATCACACTCTTCGCATGCATATACATATATATCAAACCTAAGGACCACGAATATCTTCATGACATATTGCTCTTCTCCTAATTTTTAACGTGTGCTCAGTCACGTACACGATCTAATCACGGTTTCTATATTCAGCAATGTCGTCACAGGCCAAACTGACGGATTGAAATGCGGTCCAGTTTTTATTCATGTTGTGCTTAATGTTTAACCATCTCCATCTTGGTTGGAGTCATGTTAAGGAGCGTGCCTCGATCAAACAGTTCACTAACCCCCTTGTGCACCCGGGACAGAGGTGGGGGTGACAGAAATCATGATGCAACGACACACTCGGTTATTGGTGTGAATGGATTGTCACGAAGTTAATCAAGTTAATAAGGGCAGCCGCGCAATCGTGTCAGCGTTTCCACATTGATGATGTCAGAGGACGAGAGAGGGAAATGAGCTTTGAGCTGCAACGTGGCTGGCTGTACTTAGAGCTATTGTCTAGAGGTATGAGGGCGATCGAGTCAGGCTGGCAGGGGCATAGAGTTCCTCTCCTCTCCTCTGCCTTGAAGACTATTGCCTCCATGCTCCCTGGTCATTGCCTCGAATCACCCTGGTCATTGCCTTAGTGCACTTGAAATGTTCCAGCAGAAATTGTCTTATACTTCCCCATAGGGGTGCCCTTTACCAAGGAGAAATTGCCATGTGCCCCTTCTTGCCCTTTTAAAAACAAAGCATACATCATGTACAAGCCTAGCCTCTTTTCACAAAGCTAATAAACAAAGAAATTTGCCACCAGCTAAAAATCACTGCTTGTGGTGGTTCCCTGCTAATGCCAGCTCTGCACAGCGCCTTAGGGATTGTATTTGTCTGGTAATTACTCAAAACAAAAAATTACTGCAACGAATTAAAAAATGTTTATGAAGGGTATGTGCGATCTACACTAGAATACGCTGATGTAGTTTGGCATTCTGGTTCGACAAAAAAACAAAGTGACGACATTGAAAAAATTCAAAAAAGAGCCTGTAGAACCAACTTAGGTCATTCATATCTGTCTTATACTGATGCCTTAGAATTGTGTAATCTGGACTCTTTATCTAACCGAAGGGTGGACCACTGCCGTGGATTTGCGGAGGGTTTGCCTAAATCAGACCGAACCAGTGGTCTCCTCCCTCCATCCAGGTTGGCAAGTCATGGCAGATGCCTTCGAAGTGCCACCAACATATCTAAGCTCCGTGTCAAAACCAATCGTTTTCAATATAGTCCAATTCCTGATTTCATTAATTTGCTTAACACCCAATGGTTATGTTTTTTTCTCTTTCTCTGGTTGCATTTTGTATTCCATGTTTTTAATACAATCATTGTTTTTTGCTTGTCTTATTGATTGTATTCCTCATCCAGTCCTTTTTTCATGTGTTTTTGATGGCATGTTTTAATCCTACCTATACTATACTTGCTTTATGTTTTTAATTGATTAATTAATTAACTCATTTATTTATTTTTCACTTATTTGTCTTTTTTTGTTTACTCTTAATGTTTTGTAGCGTTGTCGTTTCTGTTATGGGTTTTTCCCTTTCATTCTTGCCTTGTTTGTATTTTCTGTACTTGTACTGTTGAGTCAAATAAATAAATAATAATAACAATAATAATAATTGTGCTATTTTGTATTATTGCAATTCATCATTGTTTGTATTTCACCAGTCCTGTACATGTGTGTTTTTTAATATCTTTTAATAATAATTATAATAATAATAATAATGTTCTTTACTATTTAATTATTGTAAATTGTGTGCAATTTGGCCTGTGGGCCACTAAATGTGATTCCAATAAAATGAAATGAAATAAAAATAACTTAAAAACTGACTTGGCAATGAGCATTGGAAAGCTTTTGATAGTATAAAACATTGTGGGAATCGACTCCCTCTAAAGTAACATAGTTTTTGAGAAAGAGGTAATTTCTCAATAAAATATTAAAAGACTTCTAGCTAGAAGTCTTTTAGTCCTATCTGAAGGCACAAATGCATCCAACAAGGGTGTTTTTTTTTCCATCATTTTCTCCAAGTTTTGATGCCCAAATTGAGCCCAAATTTTCACAGGTTTGTTATTTTATGCATATGTTAAGATACACTAAGTGAGAAGACTAGTCTTTGACAATTACCAATAGTGTCCACTGTCTTTAAAAGGGATTGTATAGACGATGTGACCTCTGACGTCACACGAAAACCATAACATGATTCGCGCGCATACAGCCGGGCAAAACCTTTGTGTTTTGGCAGCCAGCTAGAAAGTGTACGTAATCTTACTATGACTACGCAACTCAGTGCCCGGCGAAACATGACGTATATAGTGTTTTGTCAACAGAGGGCGGTTTGAATGTAAACATAGGTCACATCGTCTATACGTCTGGTACATCCCCGACAAATTTTTAGTTTCAATTGTTTCAGAGTTATTACCAAACATAAAATCAAACCCTATCGTCTACTCATTTGTAACCGATTAGGAGTGGCACGATTGTCTATTTTTTTTTTCTGGCATCTCCTGTGCAATCTGGCCTCATTTACTTTAGGGAAGGGGGTCGACTACTCCTTCATGTTTTACTGCTTTTGTTTTTTATTTATTTAATTTATTAAGGTTATTTTTTCCTGTGGTATGTGGTTTTACTTGTGCAATTTTTACATTTTAATATTTGATGTGTTGCTGTACAAAAAGATTTTAAATTTCATGTATTTTTATATACTTGAGGAATAAGCCATTCAATTCAATTCAATAATCAAATCAGTAGGATTAAATATAGTATTCTAGAATAAATTAAAGGATTGATTATAACAAGAAAAATATATTTAACTATCTCACCTCTGGTATGTCTTCTAAGTGGATAGACCGCTTCTCTGTAACCACAGAATTGAAACAGCTGAATGGTATCTAAGGAGAGAAAAAACACAAATCAATCAAATCAATTCAAATTGTAGGGCTGGAATGTTCGAAGAAGAGACACAGCAAAAATACATTCAAGAGCCACAACCCCTTTGGTATTATTGTCGCTATAGACGATGTGACCTACATGTATGTTTACATTCAAACCGCCCTCTGTTGACAAAACACTGTACACGTCATGTTTCGCCGGGCAAAAAGACGCGTAGTCATGGTAAGATTGGGCTGGCAAAACACAAAGGTTTTGCCACAAAGGTTTTGCCAGGCGGTATACGCGCAAATCATGTTATGGTTTTCGAGTGATGTCACAGGTCACATCGCTATTGGAATCTAGGCTTCATCCTAACTCAAAAACCCAAATCCACGGCTGGGCTCTTTTGTTCCTCTACTGGTGCCCTGAAGGGTTGATATGGCTGCATTTGCTCAAAATTTATCACAGGTAACTAGAGACTTTAACAGTCCTGCTAGTGCGAGTGCTCCGACCTAAACGCACACAATAGTGAGTGTTATAATCTGCTGCCGCCAGCGTCTTAAAAGTCTCCCATTTATGGGGAACTGCTGGGTGCACCCCACCAAATAGGAGAAAACAGAGCGTCGAGCTCATTAATATTTTGTAGGCCCTGAAAATATTCTTTATTAGACAGATTTGAGAGCCCCCAGAAAGTGTTTCAGTGTAAAATGCTGCCCAATTGTGACCTTGGGGTTGTTGACTTCCAGCTTGAGGTATTTTGGATGACATAGGCCCTGAAATAAATGGTCCTATTTGCTGAGAGGTGTAGGGACATTTTTCAAGATTGATGCTCGGACGTTTTGAAAATTAGACCTGTGAAGGGGTGTTTTTAATTGGAGGGAGAATAACTCGACGGGCCCAGGGACTCCCCATATAAAATTGAGCAGAGAATAAAAGTTCAAGAGTCAATCAATAATTTTCCATTTCAAGGTTAAAAGCTGTGAGACTTTTAAGTATTTTTCGTGTATTTTTGAATATTTAGCATTTTGCACTGTGTGCTATGGGAGACTATTCAGTGGGGTGCACCCTGCTGGGTTGGTAACGATTGAAAATGGCAGAAATGGGTATGGAAGGTGGCCTGTGCATTGCATGAAATTTATCTCCTTGGTTTGCCAGTTTGACACCCCCCCCCCCCCACCACTCCTCCCTGCTTCCCCCATCTTCAATAGTGTCTACTCCCTTTAATGAGCGTAGGGTATGCAATTCTTATTAGGTTTGGTGTCACTGCCACTCATCCCTCCCTATGTGAGTAGAGTAATTTCAATTGCTATTCATGATGAAGGCTGTTCCAATTATCTGCCCTCCCCTCTGAGAGTCTAGGCCAATACCAGACTATCTACACACAGGTGTCACCTGCTAGACGTAAGGGCGTTTTCAACATCGCATAGGGAGAAAGATGCAAACAGATTTTAATGAATAAAAAGTTCCAAAACCTTTTATGAAAATTATTATGGAAATATTTTGTTGTTTGATTCTATAAAAAGAAGTAATAAAAAAAAAATAAAAACAATTTCTAAATAACAAGTCTGAAGAAGAAAAAAAACTGAGTAAAAAAATCCCACCAAGATCCCAACTGTTAATTTTCCTGCTGTGTTGTGATTTATCCCGCTGGGAATCCTTGTTCTTCAAAAGATTAACACCGAAACTCCCCCCCCCCCAAAAAAAAAAAAAACGGCAGGGATTTCTATATTCTGGCCAGATTCCAATGTGATCTCAGTTTAATTTTTGATTGGGTATCAGGTGAGTACAGTGGTCACAGAAACAGTGATTTCCACTCAACATTTGAGCAGTTTTCAGCAAATATCTGTTGTACAACATTGCAAATTACTAAACCCGTGGTTGGCAATATTGTTGAATGGAACATAGAGCAAGGACCCTTGCTCTATAAATGGAATTAATGTCCATCTCAGGATGTACTAATCATTGCAGCAGATACGGAAACCAATGAGATTTAAGCAGGCCCCTACCGACGGGCAAACTCAGTGGACCAGTGGTACATACATCTGTTGTAGAATGTTGTAAGGGCCTTCGTTTAAATTCCCCCTATTGTTTTTCTATCCCCCAAGAGTTACTTTTTTCCACTGTAACCGAAAGCCTTATGGAATGTTTATCCACTGCACAAATCATTAAACTCCAACTGGAGCAGTCTTTGTGATATTAAAGAACGCACAGTGGAACTATGGATTGTATCTACATTTGTGAATGGCAAAAAATTTAATTACAATTGTTCATATTCCTGTCACAAGTATGCCACCCTGTATAGTATAGACGCAATGCGTTAATTGTAACCTGGTAATGATAATAGCAACGCATGCAGTCATGCACACACAGTAATAAGGTTTTCCAGTACATGCCTGCTTTCTGTGTTCAAAATTTAGGCCTAATGTATCCAAGATTTTCAAGGCAACTAAAATTACACACAAATGTAGTTCCTCGATGACATTGGAATATTAGTCCTGAGAAATATGTATGACATGAAATCCATTCAAGGGAAGGTACACGTTTGGTAATTACTCAAAACAAACACTAACTTAAAACATGACTTGGTAACGAGCATTTGAGAGCTTTTGCGGGTATAAAACATTGTGGGAAACAACTCCCTCTGAAATATAGTATTTTTTGAGAAAGAGGTTATTTCTCACTAAAATGTTAAAAGCTGTCTTTTTATTCCTATCTGAAAGCACACATATCCAACAAGGGTGTTTTTTCTTTCATAATTTTCTCGCAACTTTGATTGACCAATTGAGCCCAAATTTTCACAGGCTTGTTATTTTATGCTTATGTTTGGATACACCAAGTGAGAACATTGGTCTGTGACAATTACCAAACGTGTTCAATGCCTTTAAAGAAACAAATCTCAATCTAAACGAGACCGAACAACTCGTGAGGGATAAAGCAACCTGGCACAATTTCATTAAAGCTGCTTCTTTTATTCCGTCCAAGGAAGAAGGATGATGATGATGACAAATATAATTGCAAAATGGACCTCATGTGCATTACTGGCTTAAGGTGCACAATACGCCTATCTTAATATTAGCATGTGCTAACCCAAAACGAGGCCATAGGCCCAGCCACTACAAGTGGTGGCTGACGTGCGCCCATAGCCCTATTTTGGGTAACAATTATGACGTTATGCATTAATATTAAGAGAGGCTTATAGACTTTTAACACCATTAAGCGTATCCGAGATAGCAGCTACGGCTGAGGCTACGGCTGTTGCTAAGGGTGATCCTACACTTCATCGCATGATGAAGCAGGGATCCAGCCATAGCCGACAATTTAGACACTGCATTAATTTGTCCAAAGCTATCTAAACACATATTCAATATGGTCTATAAGTGAATTTCAACATGCATGAAGACATTTATGTGCAAGTGAGCATACGTGTTGATGTCATACTTCATGCCTGTTTTAGGGGGGGGGGGGGAGGGGCTGCAGGAGCATGTTTGGGGCATTTGAGCTAGGGTCACATTTACTACAAGGGATTCTAGATATTTGCTAGTTCACACCTCTCCCCAATCCCACCACTGAACACCCATTTCTTCTCTGAATCTTGCTCCCTATCCTCACTGTTTTATTCAACCTATCAGGCTTTGTAGACGTGAACCACTTGTAGGCTTACTACCACCACCTACATGGGCATCTCAACCTCACTACCATGGGCAGCGCGCCGTATCACGCTAGCTCTGCGTACGTCTCTAACCCCTGGGAGGGAAACTCTGATCCGTGTCTTTCATTGGCTATCATATACGCGCAAAATATAACGCTGTGCGTCTTCAAAAAGCTCTATATGCCGAACACGTGCGTATAAAGATGTACGTATTTACTTTTTTTGTCACGCAACACTCAATGCTAAGGCAAGTTTATGACTTTAATTACACACAGCGCATCACGCGTGTGCGCGACTCACGCCCAACACAGAACGGATCAACCACAGGACTAATTGCAATATCCCTTATATTTGGATATTTTGGAGTTACACTTCCAGGGGTTATGATCAAGCAAGGCATGCTGGGGAAAAAATGGCGCGGCAAAATCGATCGTCCCTGGGAACGAGGTTGATGGGCATCTATATTACTGCATCAACAATTTGTTGACTATTGTTCAAGAAGTTCAACCAAAAGCTTTAGTTTCCCAATTCATAGACTACAAAGTGATAAATTCTAGACCGGGAGCATATAATGATGTTGCTTGGTAAATCAATGCTAATTTGTGCTGTTCTCTGAGAACAATATTGCAAAGTACAATCAATTGGTTTACTGAATTAGAGAATACAATTTGGCCATCAAAACCATAAGTCTATGTTAGGCTTTAAAGGATTGGTGTACTTTTTGTAACGTAAAAAAAATCAATGTCCACAGTTTGAAGACAATGATATTAGAAAGCTTCCCCAAAAATGTTACTTGCTGAGGTGCTGTAGTTTTTGAGGACATATTTAGGATCATATGAAAAATTTATGATTTGGTGAAGTTGAATGCAATGGATCTATGGCTCCTTCAAGATACACCTTGGGATGGAATCAAGGGTCATAGATGGCGGATCTGTTTTGACAAACTGCTCAGGGTGAACCTGTTACTAATCAACCAATAATTCAATCAATACATCAACAATGCGATTGATCAATTGATTTACCATACAATCAATCAACCAGTCGATCGATCATGACTGATCGGTTGATTGATAACACAACTACTATTAAAACTTGTTGATCAATCATTGATCGGTATCATACTAGTTGATCAATTCATCAATCAAATCAATCAATCCATCAGTCAGTCGATTGACCAATTGATTGATAATCTATTGTAACTACTGATTGACTGATCGATCAATCAGTCAAAATTAGTCAATCAATCAGTCAATCGATCAAAAATGTCTTTCTTAAAGAAAACTTTGCAGTGAACAGAAACAACAAGTACATAAAAACACTGCAACCCAACAGGTACAACATAAGAACGAAGATAGATCAGGTAAGTAAATATCAAGACGGCACAAGAAGGAATAAAATATCAGACAAGAGGCACACAAAAATAAGACAGAGGCAATAATGCTACAACTAAATATACATGTAACATGAAATAGAAGACAATGACAGGCACCAAAAATAGAACAATTGGAGAGCCAAGGATAAAATTAACAAGATAGACAACAATTTAAAAAGACAGAGGTGGAGAAGGAGAGCACAGATAAAAAGTAAGACAGAAATATCAACAAAGTTAACGCAACATATCTAAACCCAGACAGAGACAAACACATGCTGTGTACTAATTAAAACATATAAAGAATACACCAGATAGATAAGACACAATGGCTTAAAGAAGAAAAAGGTAAAACTGCAAAGTTGACGATTTCATAGACAGGAAGATTGACGCAATTGACGGACAACCTGCGCGAAAAATGCCACGTAAATGCCAGCCTGCGCTTACTGCATGATGATACTGACAGCGCTATCTCACCCCAGTGCACACTTCATTGTCACATTAAACATAAACACTGTGACCTGGCCCACAGTGTAGAAGATGACACTGTGTGGCCTCGTTCCAAGTCTGCTTTTTTATGCATGTTTGAATATTTAACCCAAGTGAGGATACTACTCTTTGACAATGACCAAAAGTATACATTGCCTTTCAAGTCCATGTCCAAACCACTCAGTGTTGGACGGCTACAGCTACGGCTATATGCCCAATGGCTGCAGCCAAACAGCCATAGCCACTTCCCGAGGCCATCCATTCTGTCACAGTGTAATTCAACCCATTTGAAACTTAATAGATAAACAATGCCTGACCCTACCCCACTAACCCTCAGATGACGTCACTATTTTTATCACTCCACTTGCTGGAGTGCTTAAATGCGCACGTCACCGGCGTCCTGTTAGTACAACTGCCAGAACATGTGCTAAGGGACGCAACGAAATGTGCATGGGCATTGTAATCCACTGCGGTAAGACTTCCGGAGTTACTATAGTGACGTCAGTGAGAATTGGGCAATGCAGCACCTGAGTCAATCAAAATCAGGCAAAGACACTGGGGTGGATTACCAAGGATTAAGATTTGTGTCATCAACCTTTTTAAGATATGGTGGGTGCAATAGGCAGGCAATACTTGGTTTTCGATTAACCCTTTTTTGTAACCACCCAAAACTAAAGAGCGCCCACCTACATGTACTGTGACCATCTTATTTCAACAAAGACTTCAGCGTAAAGTCTTCAGTAGCTTTAAGGGAAGGATCTTTGATTACCCTAAAAAAACAATCTTGTTGATCCCTGTAAATGCATGATGAACACATGGCACTAAAAAAAAAATAATAATAATAATTATAATAATGTTTCTTAAAAGCTTGGAGGATTTGGATGCATTCAGCCAACTACATGGTATGATAATTTATTGTCATGGCAACCAGTGACTTACCAACATTCGAATTTCTTCTTCGAGAACCCTGTTTCCTAATACCTGTCACATATATAGACGGGAGAATTGAGGGGAGGGGTAGCAGTAAGAAGAAAGAGCAGAATATTTCAGACAAGTTGTAGAACACTCAAGAAATTTTCCTCAATGCGAGGCATTTCTTTTCCCCCTAAATCATACAAGAAATGATTATCTCTAAACCAGTTGGCCGTCACAACACATGTGTGCTGGCCGTCACATCACAATAAAACAATGGCAGCAGCCCTTTTGTAATGTGTTAGCTGGCGCATGCCCGTGTAGTGACTGGGTTAGAGAGTTTACAACTCCATAAACAGCCTCATCAGGCCTGCTATGATTATGACACCTATCCAAGTTAACTTTTACATCAGGGGTGAGAGTCATTATAACGAAAAAGTCTGAAACTTGGATACAAAGTCAGAGGTATTTTGAAATGATGCAATTTCTACCGTGAAACCCCCGGGGTATAGATTCCTTTGAGCTTTTGGAAACAGTATCCAAAGCACTAGAGTAGTAGACCAATGAGGAGATTTTCTTTATTTGAGGAACAAATATTGTCTAATTTTCTCTACCAGGCCGACATAAAAGGTCTGAATTCAGCCAAAAGTCTGAACAATCTCATCCCTGTTACATGCATGTATCAGGAGACTATGATGTATAGATGGCACCAACCAGCATGCACACAGCTTTTACATTTGCATTATGTAGATATTTATAAAGGAATCTAGAATTCTACTATTGCACTCAATATTAAGGGAACACTTGAGCAATAAAAGGCTGTTTCCAAATACCTGATTTAAAAGAAGAAGAAAAAGGTAAAGACACAGACAAAGATTGGCGTGACAAATATTCATACCTCAGCTGTGGGGAAAGGGTTGCAAAAGTGTGTGGAAATTGTGCTGAAGGGGCAGGGGTAGAAACAAAATAAAGAAACAATGTGCTGTGTATGTATGTGAAGTAGGACTAACTCTTTTCACAGGGTTTCAAAGTTTGTGTAAGAACAGTCTTGTCCAACATTAGACTCCAAATTGTCATGTGTCATCCTTTCATCCCAAACTTCAAAACAGAGGTCCGCATGGCTGATTTGCAAAAGGTCAGTGCGTCTTGCCCTTGTTGAGATATTCAAAAGAAATGACCAACCCAACACTCAGTTCTGTATTCATGTTTGCCTGAAGTATCAGCTTTTTGAGGGGTCTGACAATTCTGATTGCACAACACACTCTTCGTAACTGTTAATGCCTAAAGACATTTTACTCTTCACCGATATAAAGTGGATTAAAATCAAACATAATTCTAGTATTTCTGAAAATCAAAAGTTCCATCAATTGAAAATCGCAAGGTTATAAAAATAAGGCCCTCACAGGACTCTGGAAAGTGCAGGTATTAAAACAATGCGTGGCTTTCCTTTATGGTGGTTTTGTGTAGCAATCTTACCTGACAGAATACTTCTGTGGCATCTTCTGATGAGACAATCCACAGCGCACAGCATTCTGACTGTGTATGCCTCTCTAACTGCAATAGGACAAAATGGACAAGGAAAGAAAATTTAGTTTGTGGTATGGTAGATTTCATGGTAGGGGAATTTAGGCAGGGGAGCAAGGGGGTGACTGCAGTCCTATGCAACCAGGTTGAATGGTGTCTGACTGGCACCCCTAAACAAAGATAATGACAAAATAAGGAGACCGCCAACATTGGCGCCAGAAGCTTAGTTGGTAGAGTGCTGGCACGTCAATCTGGAGGTCAATTTGTCATAAGCTATGCAGCCAAGCCCTGATGTGAGAGCTAATCAGATTCCCGTGTGAATAATTACTTGATAAAAAAATACATATTTAAATTCCAAGATATCTGGGTCAAGACAAAGGTTTTTAAAACCTGTCATCATAGATGTGTAAGAGCCAACAAAACTTAAATGTACGACTGACTTAGGGACCATGGATAAATTAAGAACGCGGCCGCCCGCGGTCAGACTCGTTCTAGAACGAGTCCGTCCCAAAATTGTCACGCGCCCGTCCCAAGATGGATTAAGCGCTTCACTGATTTTTAAGGTCCCTCATTATCGAACTCTATTGTTGGTGCCTTTTGTTGTTCAGATTACATGGACAAGGCAGCTTGCAAGTAAGCCACGAAGGGGTGAAGGATTATTGTTTGCGGTCTAGCTCAGGTATACACCAGACAATGGGTTGGAGATGTCCATGTACAGCCAACCCTCAAGTTTGCCAAAGCCAATACAATAATATGCTACTGCCATAACAAGTTGAAGTGGTGACTATTATTCTTAAATTTGAAATCATCGCCAACTTATTTTGTATCTACATCTAATTGTTACATTAGGACCCGTGTTTACAGAGATGATTACACTTACAAGATTCGTTCATAAAGGTACCGCGAAATCATGCTGACCGGCTCGCAATCACACAAAACACAACGCAAAATTACATCGTAGTACACAAACACTCCATCTAGCTACACACTCACACACAGTGTTTTCAATATTCAGGCCTAGTAGTCTTGTTACTTTGCGTGCAACAAACTATAATGCAAGAAACATTGAACGCTAGAGGGCTTTCCTAAACAATGTGATAGCGGGAGAGCTATCTCCGTTGGAAAAATTGCGCAACAGCTTACGAAATTAGTTTCAACCGCCTTGAGATTAAGACTTTCGGGAGAATCTGGTGTCCGAAAATTGCAATACTAACCAGCGTTGGTGCCCGAGCTAAACTCATACAACATTGGCGCCGTCGCTGGTACCTTGTGCAACATGGTGAATTTTCAGCAGTTCCTTGGGAAATACTAAGCGTGTTTAAGAAAAACTTCATAACGTGTTGGCTTCATTGTTCAAACATGAAACCTTTTGGACACCTTGGATGTACAAAAAAGAGTATAGTTTTACTGTTTAATGTAAGATGTTTTTCCTATTGACTTTGTTTTACTTTGGGGGATTATTTTGCATGGCGGTCGTGCAAAGACGTAGTATTTTTTATTTTTTAATCTGCGGTTGTGTTTTGACTTATTGTGTGAAAAGGGCTACAACTTGGGTTTATCTACCCAGATAAGCCGATTATAACTACACAGTGGTTTTCGGCCTACACCCATTGTTCCTTTGTTATACAGTGGGTCTTCCTCGAGACCCGGTGGTTGAGGAGAACGCGTTCCACTCCGTAGTTTTTCTTTTGTTCGTTTTGTCACGCGAAGGAACGCGTCGCGACGCGGTCGTTCCCGTGACATAATTTATCCATGGTCCCTTACCTGACCAACTGATCTGACCAACAGTCGGTCAGGTAGGTCAGCTGATCAGTCAGGTCAGTAGGTCAATCAAATCAGGTCAGTCAGGTTGGGTCAGGTCAGGTCAGGTGTCAGGCCAGTCTTAAGGTCAGTCTGTCAGCCGGTCGGGTCAGGATAGGTCAGGTGTAAGGTCAGTCAATCAATCAATCAATCAAACGTAATTTGTATAGCGCCTAAATCAAAAGTTTGCTCAAAGGCGCTGAGGCACAGAAGAAATAACAAGTCATTGATGGTAGGCCTCCTGAAACAAGTGGGCTTTAAGAAGTGCCTTGAATGTGTTGAAAGATGTTGGGTCCCTGATGTGATTGGGAAGTTTATTCCAGAGTTTGGGTCCGTATACCGAGAAGGCTCTATCGGCAAAAGTGATGTGACTTGTTCTTGGAACTACAAAGTATGGTGAACAGGAGCTGTTTGACCGAAGGAGTCTCCGTTCAGCACCAACTTGCAGAATGTCTATGATGTAATGAGGGGCTTGTTGATGTAAGGCCTTGAACATGAGAACGATGACCTTGAAGTCGATCCTTTAATGGATTGGGAGCCAGTGTAGTTTGATGAGTTCCGGGGTGATAGAGTCGAACTTGCGTTTCTTTGTGATGAGTCTGGCAGCTGTTCGTTGCACGTTATTTAGCCTCCTTTTGAGTTTTTGGCTGATTCCAATCAGAAGACTGTTGCAATAGTCGAGTCTTGAAGTGACCAAAGTGTGCACTGCAAGCTTGGTTGCGTCGACAGTCAGTAGTCTGCGGGCCCTGCCGATGTTAGTGAGGTAGAAGTTGGCAGTCTTGATGATGCTTGAAACTTGCGCGGACATAGTCATTGCAGGGTCAAACATGACTCCAAGATTTCTGACTGGCTTGGTTTCGACTAAGACATCAACTCCTGCAACTTTAACTGATTGAAGATGAAACTTGGCGAGTTGTGCTCTGAAACCGATCGCTATTACCTCGGTCTTGTCAGCGTTGAGTTTGAGAAAATTAGTTGACATCCAGGCCTGTACCTCAGTTATGCAGTCTTCGACGTTTGATACATTTTGAAGGACTTCAGAAGACTTGACAGGGCAGATAGATGTGTAAATCTGAGTATCGTCTGCGTACATGTGTAGTTCCAAGGCATGTTTACGAATGATCTGTCCAAGAGGAAGAGTATATATCAAAAACAGCAGGGGGCCAAGGACTGAACCTTGTGGAACACCAGACAGCAGCTCACGAGGTTGCGAAAAATGGTTGTTGATATGGAGACGTTGCGTTCTTCCAGACAGGTATGATGCGAACCACTTCAGTGGAATATCCTGCACTCCCAGCAGTTCTTCCATCCGAGCTAGTAACACTTTGTGGTCGATCGTGTCAAAAGTGGCACTGAGGTCAAGCAGAACTAAAATGGTGATACCTTGCTTTTCCATGGTCCACATGATGTCGTTGTGAACCCGAAGGAGTGCTGTTTCGGTGCTGTGAAAGCGCTTGTAGGCAGACTGCATGGGCTCATGAAGATGGTGATCACTCATGTAGTTGGTCAGCTGTCTAGCGACAACTCGTTCAAGTGCTTTGGATATGAAGGTCAGGTTGCTGACAGGGCGGTAATTCTTTAGAGTATTGGCATCCAAACTTGGTTTCTTCAGCAACGGTGTGATAACTGCAGATTTAAGACAAGATGGAACTACACCTGATTTGAGGGATGCGTTCACAATACTACTGATGGTAGGTATAAGAGTGTCTATTAGGTCAGGTCAGGTCAGGTCAGTCAGGTCAGTCAGGTCAGGTCAGGTCAGGTCAGGTCAGGACGGTCAGTCAGGTCAGGTCAGGTCAGGTCAGGTCAGGTCAGGTCAGGTCAGGTCAGGTCAGGTCAGGACGGTCAGTCAGTCAGGTTAGTCAGGAGAGTCCCAGTCAGGAAGGGTCCGTTTTCATGTCAGTCATTCAGGTCAAAGAACAATGACAACCAAAAACAGATAACTAGAAAAGGCAAGTTTCACATCAATAAAACCGGGCATAAGTAAGGCGTAAAATACTCTTTAAACAGCTACCTGAGCGGAAGGTTTTTAACGGAAATGGTATTTAGACTTGTTTATAATGCACATGTTGACCATTTTAAAGTAATTTTGATATATTTACACTTCTGAGTTTTTCGTAATTATCGATTAAAAAATCAGGCCCCAACCTAAAGGTTTTGAAAAACTAAAAACACTTCTGCCGTTGAGAGCGCGCGCCAAAGGACAATGCCGCTGGCGTCATTTGTGGGAGTTTGCTTTGTTATACCTCCACGCTGCAACAAAGCGGCTTTACAAATTGGAGCTCCCAACTATGACGTTTTAAGGGTGATTACGTAACGGGGCTTTTTGCAAATCTCTCAGAAAAGCACTGGGTAAGGGTATTCAAAATGATTGTTTTTTTACACAATCAAAATCTATTTATAATCATATGAATCGATTTCCTTATTCATTGAAAACATTTTAAATGGAATTCAGCAAAGTTCACGACTTGACATTTTCGTTCAAGCAGGTCTTTAAAATTGAACTGAAAGACAAACATAGAACTTTAATGTAACATCACATAATTTACGCCTTACTTGAAAAAACAAATATTTTCATGAAATTGTTCTACTCATTTCTAAAATAATTAAGTACCTCAGAACGTAATATTTTAAGGAAAGCTTGCTACCATCATTATCTTTAAACTGTGTAAGTTTAACGTAAATCTGTGGGAGTTTGTGGTTTGTGTCGTACAAAAAGTACCCAAACCCTTTAATAAAGGGAGCAATAGACACCTCAGTGGCTGGAGAGGGAAATTAAGCTAGTTGAAGAAGTGGGTAGTTGAGGTCGTTCTGAAGGGGGCATTGGGGAATCAGCTAGAGGGTTGAGGGTATGAAGCTGAAGAGGTTGTTCAGGGAATGGCTAGCAGGGGAGGGTGGTTTAGGAGGAGAGATGACTGCAGGGGGCTTTATCTAAGGTGGGGATAGGGGAGAGTTGAAGAGGAGCACAGTGGATAGGGCCAGCAGGGGGAGGATTGTGAAGGGGATGATTGAAGAGTGAGGGGATAGTTGGAGATAATATTGAGGAGAAAATGACGGTATTGGCCGACTGATTTGTAGCGGAGTAGGGTGTGGTTAAAAAGTAAGGATAGTTTAAGTGTGAATGGAGTGATGCAGTAAAAGATTTCCCTTGTATAGCAGAGTAAAATCCTATACAAAATGTTTCAATTGCTATTCAAAAATCAGAAGTTGCAACTCTAAAATATAGTTTTGGATGAGGCAACACAATAAATCTATGATCACTTCACTAAAGTGGCTGTTTCATTTTTTTTTTTTAATGACCCTCCAGCCCCCTTCACCTGGGCCGGGGTTTACATATATCGCTTTAAAGCAAAATGAATTAGGAAACACAAGATGCAGAAGGTAGTGGTTGGGTACGAGTGTGTTCACTTCTCTAGTACATGAGACATGATTCCGTGCTTATTCTTCATAAAATCTACTTAAAATAATTGTGATTAAAAGTACTACTCCCAATGTTACTAATGTACACAGATCATAGCAGAAACGATATAACAACCAAAAACTATGGGGATTTTTGCCTTCTCATTGCTATTTCCAAAACAGTGAAGTGATACTTCTCTACAAGTGCATAAATAAATAATAGGCTTCCATCATAAACTTATTTTAAATATAACTTCTGCAAAGCCTGGTCAGCAATAAATGTTGGGTGAAATGCAGTATTCATGACTCCTATTGTTTGCTTTTCCTCTTTTCAAAGTAAACATTAGTTACGACAAAACATTTTCGCTCAAGCCTTCAGGGATGAAGTACTTTTCAGACAGACGACACGCAGACATATTGAGTAGTATTTATGCTGAGTTGTTTTAGAGTAAGAAGAATACATAGTACGTAAACAAGACGGAATGTATGGCGACTTGGTTAAGGAAGGCAATATTGATCCGGTAAATTTAACGTGCCCCTGCGTTTAGTCACTCAGAACTCCTTGTCTAATGTCTATCATCTTTTCCTCTTATTTGTGGCGGAAACCGAAGATGCCCCGCTGATTTTCCCCGATCAATAATACTGCATTTACTGTCCTGATTTTTGTTTGCAGAAAGGGGAAAAACAAGGGGAGTGGACAGAGTCAAATATCTGGAAACACTTGACTCTGTTAAGATCAACTGGCCTGCTGAACAACTGCAGGTAGATATTCCATGTAACCTGATACTGCAGAGGAATTGTTAAGCAGTCGCGCTGCATAGATACCGAGACAAAAAAGAAACAAAAACAAGGGAAGAAGTTTGATGTCAGATAGGGGGGGGGGGAGCAACTCTAAATGAAATGCTAATTTGGCCGCGGCTGTCCTAAGTTTCTCTCTATAATTGGATTTGGGATGGGGAGCAACCTGGGTTGAAATCTCTGGGGGTGCCGGGCTGGTAATCTGCCGCAAGTTTTTGTTCTTCTGTGTGTGGGGATGAGGTTGAGCTAAGCTTGCACGTGTCATATGGGAGAGATGAAATCAGGGGTTTCCACGATCACATTTCTTTTAGCGAGTGGAATGAATGTTGTTGATAATTCAGAGTATCTGATTTGAGGTTGAGCATATCGCAGGTTGTGT
The DNA here is from genome assembly GCF_902459465.1 of Asterias rubens. Taxonomy (NCBI): domain Eukaryota; kingdom Metazoa; phylum Echinodermata; class Asteroidea; order Forcipulatida; family Asteriidae; genus Asterias; species Asterias rubens. The sequence continues at coordinate 6,210,277 of NC_047069.1, read as the reverse complement.
TTGGAGGATTTGGTTTTGCTTTTGGGATTTCGTAGAGTAGAGTAGGACAAGGGAACCTTAAAGGGGGGGGGGGGGGCAAAAACGTTGTGAGCAGAAGCATTTCAATCAAGCCAATCAGGTATACACCAGGCCTTTGAAACATGCAAATCAAATTTGTTTGCAGATCAGGAAAATTGGCCCCTGGTTATGGATGATGATTGAAGTGCTGAGATTTGTTCCGTTAGGTCTGCGACACAATTTCAGTGTAATTGCTTTCTCTCTACACATGGGACACCAGGGGTAAACAGGGGGACCGGTGACGATACAGGACATGGTTCCACTCTTTGATTACATTCTGGGGTGTTTTTTTTTTTTTTTTGGGGGGGGGGGGGGTTAGAAGTAAAAGAAACAGGTAAGGGGGATTCTCTGAGGAACGTATGAGGCGTCTTAGAAATGAATAATGGAATGGATTCTATGAGTAGGCTCATAATGTTGCTCTGCTCCTTGTGGCCTCAATCTTTGAGAAAAGTAGGTCCAGGGGTCGGTCGAGTTTGTTGCATAAGGAGGTACATCTTTTATATAGAAAAATAAGCATTTGAATTCTCGAAGAGGAAATTCCTTTCTTGCTGATTTGGAAGATGAAAGAACTAGGACTGATCGTTAGGAGAAATATTTCCATCTGTAAAATTAGAGGACCCACATCGCTTCCCATCACCATAACTTGTTTCAATTGTCCCAATCATGTCAAATGTATACACCAATGTGCTTAACATTTCTGTCTCAACAAGAACTATTTTTTATTGTTTTCACTAAAATAGGACCAACAAGGCCTAGTTAATAGAAAATGTCATACATGTTGAGTGGTGTGTTTAATAAAAAACTAGGGGAAGAATAGAATTAACTCATTACTAGATGTTAAATCTGCATCGGGGATAAAGAACAATATTTGGCTTCACTCACACACTGGCTTTATGTTACGTACTGTTACACTGTGTACTTTCCTTATATAAATTACCCGGATGGGATTCGAACCACCAACCTTTGCATTTATAGAGCAGATGTCTACAGTGAGACCACCAAGATTGTCCGGTAGCTAGAGGCAAATGTCTATTACTATTATTATAACTATTATTACGTAAAATGAATGAAAAGTGCACAAATACATGGACTCTTTGGAAGATATTTCCTTAGGTAGAATAATGCCACATCACGCCATGCGCCTCATTGTTGGGATCTTACAATGAAAAGCTTTAAAGGCAGTGGACACTATTGGTAATTGTCAAAGACCAGTCTTCACACTTGGTGTATCTCAACATATGCATAAAATAACAAACCTGTGAAAATTTGAGCTCAATTGGCCATTGAAGTTGCAAGATAATTATGAACGCAGAGACACCCTTGCCACACCTATGTGTTAGCACTGTATACTCAGTACTTCCCCTGATTCCTGTGAAAAAAATATCACAGGTGTATCACTCGAGTGGGATTCGACCCCACAACCCTTGCAATTCTAGAGCAGTGTCTTACCAACTAGACTACCGATGTTTTGGCAGCAGGTACTGCAACGTGATGTTAAATTTGCTTCGGGAATAAAGAAAGAATATTAATTTTGGTTTTACCCTTACACTGATGTGTGTTAGCACTGTATACTCAGTACTTTCCCGAGTCCTGTGAAAAAAAAGATCACAGGCACATTACTCACAGGCAAATTGCTTTAGGATGCTTGATTTCAAGGTCTCGGAAATCAAATTCATTGGAAAATTACCAACTTTCTTGAAAACTACATCACTTCAGAGGGAGCTGTTTCTCACATTTTTTTATACTATCAACCTCTCCCCATTACTTCTTACCAAGTAAGGTTTTATGCTAATAATTATTTTGAGTAAATACCAATAGTGTCCATTGCCTTTAACCTTGTTACTAATGCGCTAAGAAAGAATTGCAAATTGAGCCAAGAGCCGAATTTACACTGGATTAAATCTCCTTATCGTGGGTAAACAAGAAGTACATTTAAGTCTCTGACACGATGTCGCAAGCGAGTTGTGTGGTGATGATCTAGACTAAGGCACTTTACTTGAATAACAATGAATTCCGGCCATGAGAGACTGACGTGCAAGAAAAGAAACCGATACATATTATAAAGTGTGTTATGTTCAAGATCTGCGAAGGCGCCGCTTTTTAATTTCACTACAAAGAGGACATTTTTTAGTTTGGAACATAATTTGTTTGAAGTTCGTTTCATTTTGTATTTTGTTGTTAAATTTGTTGCCTGGGATCTTTATGTTCAGGGTGGGTCGATGTTGACATTGTTAGAGGTTTCTGAGAGAGAATGGTACGATTCTAAAGAAATTATACAAAGAAGACGTCAATGGTTAAACAAATTATATAATTTGGAACTACTCTGGCAAAACCAGAATTTTATTAGCATTTATTTGTAGTGCATAGAAGCAATGAAAAGGTCAGAACTTGCCCTCGAGACTCTAATTTCTTTAGATTCTCATAGAAAAAAATCTGAAAGGTTGTTGGGAATATCCTAAGTTGTTTACAATCAAGTTATATCTTAACTCCTCACGTACATATTTAGCTTCTTTCATTTAAAAAAAGTGTTGTCTTTAAGTTCAAATTTTCTGATTAGCTTCCATTTTTATTAGACACTGGACACTATTGGTAACTGTCAAAGACTAGTCTTTACAGTTGACGTATCTCAACATATGCATAAAATAACAAACCTGTGAAACTTTGAGCTCAATCGGTCGTCGAAATTGCAAGATATTAATGAAAGAAAAAAAAACACCCTTGTCGCACCATGGTCACAAGAAGTTGTGTGCTTTCAGATGCTTGATTTCGAGACCTCAAATTCTAAATCTGAGGTCTCGAAATAAAATTCGTGGAAAATTACTTCTTTCTCATAAACTATGTCACTTCAGAGGGAGCTGTTTCTCACAATGTTTTTTACTATCAACCTCCCCCCATTACTCGAAATAAAGAAAGATTTTATGATAATAATTATTTTGAGTAATTACTAATGGTGTCCACTGCCTTTAAAAATTACTGAGATGTTGTTCTCTTGTGAGACGTACGAGTTCACCGTGTATGCTCAACTTCCTGAAAGCCAGAGTATTATTCTACACAAATTCCTTTAGTTCGTCTTTCTTCCCGGCACCGACGATACAAAACAAGATTTTCTGAGGGGGAAATATACAAGATAGGGAACTAAAACTGCTCTTCATCGACTATTCATGCCTGCAACTGACGACAGCAGGGGTAGCGATGTCTGAGTACTTAATGGGGGATACTCATCAGCGGAGCATAGCTCCATAGAAGAAGTCTTTCCTTCCCATGGCTAAAGCCCTAAGAGCAGGATCAGCGAGGACACAATGGGATTGGATTCCCCCTTAGAAACACCCCCCCCCCCCTCCCTTGGAAGGCTGTCAAAGATGTCCAAATTGAACATGACTGACCAAAGCAGTCTGTGGGGGCGTCTTGCCTAAAGATGTTTGCTCGGTTCTTGTGTTTGAGTCTGGTTTGTCATTTCAGCTAATGTCCGCTTTCTTTTATTGGTTAAAAAGTGAATTGCAAGGAGGCCACAACCTATTCATGTAGCCTAGAAATGTTACCCTCGAGTGACACCCTTGAAAGAGAAAATTGGAGAGAAACGATGTTGACAAATTGTGTAACGAATTCAGCATTTACGTAAAAGTCATTCAAGGGGACACGAGGGATGTTTGAAGGAAGCAAGGTACCAAGAAAGACTTGAAGCAAGTTGTTAAAAATGTATAAAGTGGATTATTCTTTTTCTTTTTTTTGCAAACACTTCAAGGTGAAAAAGGGAAATGTGCACAGGTATTTATTTTTGCGAAAAAAGGAAATTTCAGGTCTGTGTTATGGCTTACCACGGATAAAGAAAGGTTACAAATAAATAAGCAAAGAAAGAGAGCCTGTGAACATTATTTCCTGAAACCAGTAAGAATCCTGACTTGTCTAAGGCCGGATGAAATCAAAGAAGCTTAGGGTATATCAAAGAAAAGAAAATTCCCTGCCCCCAAGAAGGTTCAAAGAAAGGGTACCTACTAATTTGTCCATCTTCAATTTCAGAACCTAATGTAATCCCTCTCCCAAACGTGCTTTAATTTATAACACTGGTTGGAAGAAGAAACCTGCTGTAGCTAACGCAATATAACTTGATAAATCTTTTATACACAAGATATTATCGCAAGGGCAATACCTCTTGAATATTGACCACTTGATAATGGCACTCTCTCCAGAGCTTTCAATAAAGTACCCTCTGACTGATAGGGAACCTGTTGTAGCTTATGGCTTTCTGTACACTTGATGCCTACCATCGGGAGGGCAATAGCTCTCCTCTCTTGACCACTTGATATTGGCTCTCTCTCTAGAGCTTACATCATGAAGTACCTTAATATGACTGATAGGGAACCTGTTGTAACTAATGACTTTCTGTACACTTGATTCCTACCATCGGGAGGGCAATACCTCTCCTCTATTGACTACCTGATATTGGCCCTCTCCCCGGTGCTGTTAATGGATCTGTTTTTTCCGTTGATTGGTAAGTTATCATTCAGCCAACGCCGGCTTCCGTTAAGGGTTTGGACTAAATTAGATAATCAATCATGGTAAAGTTTACTCTCCCCACCTCCCCCACCTTAGATGACCTCTGTATGATGTGTCCAAGGGTAATGATTGCACCTCTGTGAAGTAGGTCAATGAGTCGATAACCGAAGCAGTTTGAATGGCTTTCTTTTAAAACGTCCCTGGGCTTATTATGAGAAGCAGAGAGAGAACACTTGCTCAAATGATACATTGATGCCGCAGAGTATTAACAGGTTGTGACAAAAAAAAAAAACAGAAATGCTCCTCAAGCCATGACCACCAGCGCTTGATCAAGGCTTAGCTGTCAAGCTATAGACCCTATCCACAACACGCAGCGCACCCATACATGCGCTTCTCCTGTCCTCCATTTTGTGTGTCAAAATGTGCACAAAAAGAATGGACTCCCCTAAAAGACAGAAAATGACAGAGATGTGCATTGCTCGGAGGTCTGAAACATGTGTACCATCCTTTTGTGCATGTTTTGACAAACACAATGGCAGACAGGAGATGCGCTGCGTGATGTCAATAGGGTCTATTGACAAGAACGATCCACCTTGACATTGCAGGTACAGCGTCTTGACAGGTCAGAAATCTATGTTGCAAAGAAGCAGGCCACAAAACAACCTATGGCATCCACAGCAATTGCCGTGGTGCCCTGTATTTTTGCTGTGGTGCCGTTTGCAAAGTTCCAAATTGTTTTGAAAAAATGTATCCGTAGGAGTGCCCCTTGCCAGGGTAAAATTGCTGTGCCCATTCGAGATCAAAATTCAAGCCCTGCAGAAGATTATACAAAGCCCCCCCCCCCAAGAACAAACAACTTTGAGTACTTTGAGTTCTCCCTTATAAGTCGTTTGATGGCAAAATTTCAGTTGCTATAACAAGCAAATTTGCAGGGGAAAAGTCACAAACAGCATTACTGTATATTCGGGTACTCCAGCTGTAATGGAATTTAATTCATATTATAGATGTATATTTGTGTCAGCTCTAACATATTCAGACTGTATAATATACAGGGAGAAAACATAAATACATAAATAAATTAGAAGGTACTCACATATTTGATGACTTTAGTTTGCATGGACGCTGCATCGTTATCATGCAGGTCGGCGCATAGTTGTAGAATACCGTCGTCATACGACGTTCCCGCACACGTTCCGCCATTATGCGAACCTGAACATGCAGTTGGCGCTTTGGTGGCAGTGGCCGCCACAGGTAGCCTTGGCTGTGTAGCCATCTGGTGTAGTCTCTGAACGCACACTGCGATCTGCAAGTAGGAAGACAAGAACACCAAAAAGTATATTAGAACAGGTTGTCTGCATAGATATACTGCAATTCGTCTTTGGAACTCTGATTTCATAGAAGAACGAGAATTTGTCAAGTCACATATTTTGCCACTGCTTGCAACAGACCTGAAATAACATGAAGGTCAAAGAGGTTATGACCTCAGTTGCCATGGTCTTTGCCTTAGTGTCTATTCAAAAAATTCCCTAAGACTTCGAGATTTTCCAATGGAAGTGCCCTTTGTTAAATAAAACTTATTTATCCAGGCCTCAAATAACCCTTGGCATCCACTACAATAGACCAAATCAATTAAGTTACTCCCCATTGCGTATTGACCAATCACAACACAACGAAGGTCCGACAAATAAGGTCCGACATGCGTGTGCGTATGCGTGGCGCGCGCGGCAGATTGTGCAGAAAGGCATTGGAGAGGCTCATGTTCTTGCTCACAAATTTACATCCTCAGAGAAGTTCCCCTTATCATAGGAAAATGGTTGTACCCTTCAGGAGCAAAGTTTAAAAACTGTTAAACAACCATCATCTCACTGGTATTTCACCAAGAGTTTTTAGTTATAAATACACTTTTTGTGAATCATCATAACGAAGGGTAAAACCAAAATTAATATTCTTTATCCCAAATGCAAATTTAAAGTCACCTGGAAATAGAATTTGTTTTTCTTTCAAACACAAGAGTATATGCTTACGAACAATAAAACAATTTTGTTAGTATTTGTTTGTCACGATTTATATGTTTAAAAAATATATAAAGTTGTTTGGGGGGCTGACTCCACCTACCCCTTTTGTGACGTCAATCGAGGCAGACTTTGCCTGCAATGCGTATAGTAAACACACGTGCAAAGTACATGTACGTCCAAGTCGTGAGTTGGTACATTTCAAAAAGTGTTTTTCTGCATTCAGCAGCAATACACCTGGTCGGCATTGCCGAAAAAACGTACAAACTCACGACTTGGTCCGTACATGTACTTTGCAATTGTGTTCACTCTAGGCATTACAGGCAAAGTCTGCCTCGATTGACGTCATGAACAGCGCCCTCTCGGGTCGGGGTCTAATCTTAAATTTGTAAATAACATAAGAACTGATTTTTTAAAACCTTAGTTAACTGTTAATTCACATTCCACTCACCAAAACACATATATATTAGTGACAAAAGCTTTATTTTGAAAAAAAAACCCACTTCCAGGTGACTTTAACATCTATTACATCATACCCATGCAGCACAGCAGGGCACAATTTCATTGCTCTATATTATATTTTATATTTATTGGTTTATTTCATAAAAAACATTATACAAGGGAATGAACAGTATATGACAACTGATATGGTTGAATTGCACTAGAACATGTACAGTATAAAAAATGCTTTAAAAAGAGCTAAAAGGTTAAAAAGTTTAAACACACATTAGGTGATTAGCAACCGTAATTAAACTATGATGCCCAAAGTAATAAAAACAATTATCAACAAAATCCAATGACGACCCAGAAATCTAGCCACTAATTCTAACATGACCTCACTATTTCATGAAAAATAAAGATGGCAACCTTTTCCCTCCGATATTCAGAAACTAACATACAAACACTTCTCTATCCCTATCTGCATATATTAAACAGAGAAGTCAAGATTTGCGCGGTTGTGACGTTCGGGGGAAATTACCCTGTCAAGAAATGCCGCACACAAAAATACAAATTGCTTTTGATTGACTAGTAAGGACATTAATACAAGATTCGCACAATAGCCCTGGCACGCAGGCAAGTAGATTACTGTCAGTGAATAGGACCATTTCACACAGATTGAATTAAATTGTACTATTTTAAAATCTCAACAAGAAAACCATATGACGTACACAGTGAGCAGGTGCAAGAACATATTACTTCACACAAAACACATATGTGCTAACCTTTTCAGGAACGAAAAGCAACACGAAAAACAAATATATAGAGAAAGAAATATGTAAATTTTCATTTATCCACATTTTTACCTATTCAGTCTCCTGACGATGACTAGAGCAAGCTCGTCGAAACAATCAGACCAATTTAAAAACTGACTCCGTGTCAATACAGTTAATCATGATCCTGTAAGCTAAAGTAGTAGTCCCAGTCTATTTTCTATACCATCCGCGCGAGTAATAGTTACAAAAGCAGGACAGTTCTTGTCCGAACTGAGAAGTCTCCCCAACCCAGAACATCTACTCCGTGGTAGTAGTACAAAGCAAGACAGTTCTCTAAAGAACAAACTCTACCTGGCAAGTAGTTACACATGTGGTGTTACCGCAAACCAAATATATATTGATACCTCACCATGCAATGCCTCAAATCCTATACAAATTTTCATTGTTAATCGATGAGAAAATGTTTGACTATTTTATTACATATCAAGTAAAAAACCATATGGGAAACTGGTTAAACGGCTTCTGACTGGAACCCCAAAGCTAATTAGGGAGACCGCCACCATAGAGCTGGATAACGCAGTAAGCAGAGCGTCGCTGTTAATTAATCCAGAGGTCTTTGGTTCAAGTCCTGCTCAAGTCAATTTTTGTTTATTTTTTGAACCTTCAATTTTCACTGAGTTCATTTGATGAGTATCTTGGATTGATGAAACTGTTCAGCTTCAACAAATAACAATTAATAATTATAAATTATAGTACATAAAGTCCCAATAAGTATAAAAAGTGAAAACAGTCAATAGATTGGTATACAGATCCATAGAAAAATAATCAACAGATAAATAACTATGATTTCATAAAAATAAAAATGTCTATTCAAAATTTCAATAAAACAATCACTTGGAGAAATAAATCCAATTGAAGTGCACTCATTATTGACAAAATATCAAGAACAAGAACATTTTCTACAGCAACCAACAGCCTAAACGATGGGCAACAAACATTGCACAAGGCCAACGAAACCCATGAGAACTCCACCTTGAATCAAACCTACTTTGAGGTGTTGCTTCCGGGGGTAAGCTTTCAATAAATCATAATTGAGCTAAACTTACATTTCTGACTACTGCTGCACGTTCCGCTGAATACAATCCGTGTGATGATACAGATTCAAGCCTACAAAGATTTGAAGTGCCTTCGCTTCAACCACCCTACAGAAACACCTGATAAGCAAACAGGTAGTTGCACACGCACGACACCGTTAGAGCCACGTCCCATTTTGTAGTCATTCGTACGGAATACTAGTATCTCAACTGCTTGTAGTGACACCTGCTAAGCGCACAGAATTTCAACCACAAATTTCCTCAGTGCTATAGTTGTCAACAATCCCACACAGATAAACAAAACATATTTCCTTGGCACTTGACAACAGAGTTGGCCTCTCTGGATATCTACACGGTTGGCGGTGGTGGTGAAGTCAATAATTTTCCCCTGTCTTGACATCTGCTTCTGGTGATCCCCTGGTTGTTAAATCTGTAGACTGAGGTCAGCTAGTACTCAGACGTCGTAAACCGCCGATCCCCGAGCTTGTGCGGACACCGTCACTGGTCTGACACTGAACGTAGTAAGGCCCCCCTCGTCGCCACCGAGTGGGCATTCATTATGCATATGATTGCCTGACTACACACTGTGTAGGTCTCGTTTTCCCCTACTCCTCCCCCCCCCCTACACACAAGCCCTATTCTGAGGCGACTTAGTGTTGACCAAACACACAGCCATCTGGTGTTATCCAGACGATTGCATCAGGGATTGAGAGGGTATGCAGTGTTCAAATTAGGGCCTTGCATCCAGATGAACAAGTGGGGTTGGAGCTTTAAAGGGAAAGTTTAACACAAGAGTTTTCCCACAAATAATTTCTTTCCCCAATAATTCCAACCCCAAGCCTTGCAACAACAAAAACAACATAAAAATACGCAGTGAGACTTTGTAGTATAACTTTGATGGCTCTTTTTACCCTAACCGAAGAATTGTTGCTTACAGAAGCTGGGAATTCCTTGCTTACGTCAAGCATATACTTTAACAGATTATCAGGGAGTTATTGCTTGTGTGGGTACATACTCCAGAAAACTCCACAGTACTAGGCATTCCTCGCTTACAAAGCTTGCACAGAAACTTGTGCAGAAATTCAGGCTTGTACAGTAAGCAGAGAGTAGTGATTGCAAGCGCAGATTGGCAGTAAGCAGAGCCATGAAACTTGGCTCATCAGGTGAGATGCGTTTCAGATAATTGGTAGCATCAATATATTCTCGCTTTGTTTTAAAGATATTGACACTATCGGTAGTTATCAAAGACCAGTCTTCTCACTTGCTCAACATATGCACAAAATAACAAACCTGTGAAAATTTGAGCTCAATCGGTCCACAAAGTTGCGAGATAATTATGAAAGAAAAAACACCCTTGTCACACTAATGTGTGTGCTTTCAGATGCTTAATTTCGAGACCTCAAATTCTAAACTTGAGGTCTCGAAATCAAATTCGAGGAAAATTACTTCTTTCTTGAAAACTACGTTACTTCAGAGGGAGCTGTCTCTCACAATGTTTTATACTGTCAACCTCTCCCCATTACTCATCACCAAGTAAGGTTTTATGCTAATAATTATTTTAAGTAATTACCAATAGTGTCCACTGCCTTTAAGCACCTTTGCAAAGACAGCACATCACTGTGGCACGGTTGATTGCTAAACCAGACCATGAACGCAAGCAAATAAAATTTCCTTAAAATTAATGACAGAAATCCACCCTCATTAAAAGAAGCATGTAACATTTGTTAAAAGAACAAATACAGACGAACCTGACTAGAACATCAGCAATTATATTCCCTTCGGCATCCGATGAAACCTCCATTAAAAGAAACATTATACCACCAAACCATATAAAGATGCCACCAATCATCTGAACATGAGTATGTTCATAGAGCAAGGAATATCAAATCTCCAATAAAAGTACAATTACTCCTAAAGCCACCATATTGTTTGCATGCAGGTCGTGAACGATCCCCTGTTCGGTTTCCCTTCCCTTTTGTTGTTTCTGACCTCATTGTGTTTGTTGGTCATGCGTGGGGCAGCATGCTTCCGAGCAACAGTATTTTGATTTACTTTTGTTACCCCTGACCCGCATGATTTGTCCTTGTTTTTTATCTCTTCTGTTTGTCGTTCCCATTTGGTTTTGTTTTCTTCATGCATGCTCCACCCTCAGCCGCCCTCTTACAGTGTTTCAAAAAAAATATTATCATTACTATGACAAATATTTCATGATGCAACCAAGGATGCATCTGGTTAGAAACATTTACATTGATTATTCCTGTAATAAAACCACAGCTCTCCGTGTGTGAGCAGTTAATATACTAACGGTTCCATAGTTGCACACAGGGGCATTCTTCAATAATTATATTCAACATTTGTCACATTGATTATAATTCATTTTGGAAAAATTTCTAGCGATATAACAAAGGATGCCTAAAGTGCAAACTAAATTACTCTCACTAAGATGACAGAGATAACCTTCAAATAATGACGCTGAACCATCAAAGAAGACTTGGGATCAAGTTGATCAGTGGGTTTTTCCCCCTGCCTTTCACCTCTGTGGACCCCTGTTCGAATCCCACCTCAGAACGGAGCCTTCAATGACGATTGTGTTTCTACCTGATTCTGTGCACGAAAATTACTTTTCTAAAATTGTTTTACTCATTTCTCAAAATCTACAGCGCCGCAGCAAGAAAATCGTTCTACTACATATCATTATCTTTAAAGCCATTGAACACTGTCTGAACAGAACAAAAATTAGTAGTTCACAGATTTACAAATAACTTACAGGGTTTACAGAAGGTAATGGTGAAAACAATTATCAATTCTCGATATCGAGAATAACGGATTTATTTTAAAACACATGTCATGACACGGCGAAACGTGCAGAAACAAGGGTGGGTTTTGCCGTTATTTTCTCCCGCCTCCGATGACTGATTGAGCCTAAATTTTCACAGGTTTGTTATTTCATATATATAAGTTGTGATACACGAAGTGTGGGACTTTGGACAATACTGTTTACCGATAGTGTCCAATGGCTTCAAACCGTGTAAGTTCAATGTACTTTTGTGTTTTGGTTTGCACAGAAAGTATCCAAACCCTTTAAAGCACCACGGAGGCTACCCCCACTGTCACCACACAGGAGCAGTCTCACTATGCGACAGTGGCAAAATGAAAAAACATCAAGATTTTCTCTTGTCGTCTCTCCCTCAGAGTATGAAACACCCACACATCACAGGTGGTGCTGCCAATGAAAAGTAGACACCCTTGGTAGGAGGTTAGGACCCCCTACTCTGTTGGCCCTCGTTATTAATGCTTCACCCCTCTGAAGTGAGATTACAGCGTTGTCATCGTAATCAAGCGTGGAAATTCATAATTAAGCAATGAAGCCAGCATTGCCGGTATGTTGTATTACATACCTATGGAGATCACGCATGAACCACTGGACTTTATTAATTCCAATCCATTAGCTTACAACAGATTAATATTAATATTTTTTTAAGACCATGTTAAATTTGTGGAAATTGTTATATTTTTATAATTATCATATTATTTCTGATGATAAAACCGAGACTGCAGTACTGTTAAAGTGTGCGTGTTTGTTTCCATCACTTGTAAAAGCAATGTCATTTTTGATGTCTCAAAATTAAATTCATGGAAAATTACTTCTTTCTTGAAACCTACACCACTTCTGAGAGAGCCAATCCTCACAAGGTTTTATACTATCAACCTCTCCCCATTACTCGTTACCAAGTAAGTTTTTATGCTAACAATTATTTTGAGTAATTACCAATAGTGTCCACTGCCTTTAAACAGACTGTAATCAATCGATTCAGTGAATGACATGCCTTGTATCACATAGACAAATGCTCTATCAAAACAACCATGTGCAACTCGTCAAGTTTCAGCGCGGAAATTAATAACACCAAACATTCAACATAAATTTGAAATAATAATCATTGGGTAATAGATACAAATAATTGAAAAAAGATACATGCTGTCTAAGGGTTGTTTTTTTTTCTTCTTTTTTTTTCTTTACAGTTGATTTGAATTATGTCATGACTCTATCATTTTTTATTACCTGTTCCGGCTGGCTGAAACACGACATATAGTGTGTGGACACGATAAGAAGAAGACTTTACATCCTTGTACACTTCTTTCATGACTCACTACAACAGTATTACATTCTCACTTCAAAACGAAAAGGAGGGCATATTTACTTCTATAATCCGACCTACCCAAGGAATGTGCATCTGCCAATCGTCAAACACGTTCATACTAAGCCACAACCAAATTTTTATTTTATCAGGAGGGGACTTAACCGCCCAATTACACAGGACATTCTTGGTCTACCTAGATATTTAGAAATCAGGCGCACTCCATACCCCTGTCAAAATGTCAGATGTCTAGTCTACAAATTGTTACCAATTTGTTAACAAGCTGCCAATTATGATAATCACAGGGGCAATTTATAACTTTAAAGGCAAAGAATACCTTTGGTCTTTGGAACTGTTTGCTGTTTTGATCCTACATGTATATAAGTATAGATATATACATTAGAATTAGCCTGTTCATGTATATAAGTATAGATATATACATTAGAATTAGCCTGTTCATGTATATAAGTATAGATATATACATTAGAATTAGCCTGTTCATGTATATAAGTATAGATATATACATTAGAATTAGCCTGTTCATGTATATAAGTATAGATATATACATTAGAATTAGCCTGTTCATTTCAAAAGGTTGCGCTTTTGAGATATAGTCGCAAATCCGGAGCGGTTATGTCCACACAGGTACAATAATCCATAATTGGAATACACAATCTGAGAAATGTATCTAACAGAAAAGTTTCTCCACTTCGTATTGGGGGTTACAAACTTACATATATTTCCCTAATCACATTACTTCCTCACTATAACTCGTAGCCTTCACATCACACAATCTTAACCCTTTCAAGCGCCAAACATTTTTGATGAGTATTTGATCATATGGACACATTAAGCCCTATATGGACACTATTTCTAGCCCTATCTGTTATGGTTTTTATAAGGAGCTTTCCAACTAATGTAACTAAGGATGAATCAAGTTTTTCGAATTTAATTGAATTAATTGTTGATTCTTTTTAGCAAATGTCACCTCCCAAAAACAGGTCACAAAAGCACAAAAGTCCTTCTTCCGGATACTGTGTGAGGGTTGTGCGATCTTTATTTATCGTATTACAACTGTTTTACTGAAGGGATTTAAACCCAGTCACCAGCTGCGACCGGTCGGCGCGTCAAAGAGTTAAAGATATCCCCGGACCACACAACTAGCCGTGAGTCAGCCGGCCGTAAAGCAGCGGTCATTCACGGAGTAGTACGGTCCGGTCAGCCGAGGTGACTCAGTCATCAAGACACGAGACTACCTAAGACATCAGGAATGAGATTCCAAGCATGTTGAGTGTCCTTAATGCAATGAATTTTCCATTAGCGCCCTACGGATCAATGCGGCCCTCACAAATTGAGTTAGCATCTCTGGTCACATCAGGGCACAGTGCACTGTATGTTCAAATATATGCCATGACGGCATTCAAGTTCTATTTACCACAGGGGGGGGGGGGGGGTAAGACTGATCGGTTTAGCGTAGCTAATCATGAGACACTTTGTCATGTTTTTTCAGCTTTAGCAGAGACCATAAATATTAATGAGAATGCAATTTATGCTCATTCTACCAAATGAATAATGAACACAGTGGGTTTTTTTTTCTTTTTCTTTTTCGATGTGAATTATTTCAAGGAAAGGTGCTGTGTAATGCATGTCAACTTCAGCTTAAATTATGCACCCCCTTACTTAATAACAAAATAATGTTGACAATAACAAACATTGTATGAAAGTTCGGGGGCCCTCGAACAACTCAATGCTTCGAGATGCCATTGCTTGTGTCCCCCTTAAGAAATTAGAATTGTTCAAAAGAAAGCCGTTTCTGAAAGTGCAATCCTCTCTTGAATTAAGTAACATTTCCAAGATATGCTTAGCAAAAAGGAATGTGAGGAGCAGCATTTTCTGCTTACAATCTCAAAGAATAGGGAACAGCACGTTCATCTTTCCTTGTAAATCTTTTCTGGGGGTGAGGCAAGATGCCTGTTAGAAAAAAAATCACCTCTCTTGAAACTGAAGTGTTTATTTTGAATGCTGTTGAGTCAGTTGTCTGTTTAAGATTGTTACTTGTGAGTCAAGACCCGTCTGATGAAGAAAAACGCATTCCCTGCCTCGTCTGAGACCATCCCGCCCTACCCCTCCAACCCCCAACCACCGCCCCCTCAACAATCACACAAACAAAAATATGTCAATATAATGTCAGCAATGTCGTCAGAAGAAACTCAAAAGAAGAAGGAAAAAAACAATGCAAATGTATGGATGAAGTCAGTGCACTTACTACACGCACATGCACGCCTGACGTGCGAGTGCATTTGTGAGAAGAAGAAGGGAAAAAAACAGATGTGCCGTCGCATATATACATTATTCTTGTCAAGCCATACAAACAAAACGTGCCTGACCGACAGATTTTTCGCCAATGAGTTGAGAGTTAATGTATGAAATAAGGACAGTTTTTATAAAGCAGTTTTAATCACTTGACCAAATTCTACATACGTATTTCATGTTTACTGTATTTTCTCTTGGGTGTTTTAACTGTATGGATTTAATAGGTTTTCTTTTAATTGTTCATCACCCAGGAGCTTGTTAACATGGACTGGCGCTACATAAATTTTCATCATTGTTATTATGACCACCACCCGACTTCTTTCGCAATAACATCTTCAACATATTATTTGTCGAAGTCCTATAGACAAAGAAGCAAGAGGAAAAAACTAGGGTGTGTAGGAGTGATCATTGGATATGAGAACATTTGTCAAGCATTTTCTTTCGTTATCAAATCATGATGAGATGGAGAGACAAGGTTGCGGAACTATTTTAGTCATACATGCCCGAGGAGAGCGAAGTGAAGAAAGGAATAAGACATAAAAAAGATATACAGTTAGGTAATGGTTGAAGCCTTGCACGGTGACTGTGAAGGATAAGAATAAACTATAGATATATTAAACTGGTTGGTACAACCATAATTCTCTTTTGAGGAAGTGTTGGCACTGAAAAGAGCCGGTCTGGTCTCTGCGTTTCGTACAGTATACTCTGCTCGTCTTCAGGAGAGAAAAAAATGAGGAAAAAAAGACGAGCGGAGAATTATTACATGGTTGTACCTGCAAGTTTACTACTATCATTAATTTATTCTGATGTATTACATCACAAAGACTCCCAAATGGGATTATGTATGTACGGCGCCTATCAATTTGTTTGTGGTGATCCTCTAAGAACTACAGTCGGACAACCAATAATTTTTACAACCAGTTATCAAGCTAAATTATCAATCTCTAATAAACCTTGTTTGTAGGCCTACATGTATATACACCAACATTTCTAAAATGTTTGTGTTTGTTTCCTCAGTTTGTAAGGTCTGATACTGCCAGGAGAAAAAAAAGGCAATGCCTCTGTTGCCCCTTGCAATTGGTGCCCTTGAAATGCTGCACTGAAAATTTACAATTTCCTCATAGGGTGCCCTTTACAAGGAGAAAATGCCTTGATGCCCCTGTCCTTTCAAGAACGAAGCATACGGGCCTAGTTTGTTTTGTAAACTCTTTATTTTTTTACAAAACCATATGGCAGCCCGTAGGTTTTAGGCATTTTGGATCTTTCCGTTCCAATTCCATTCCAATCCGAAAGGACAGCATAATAGCAACCTCGATTTGTATTTTTACCATCATTGGAGAGGTTGGATCTTTTTTTTTTTCCAGCCATTGTAAGCTCGGGTATGGGGGGTGAACATGTACAAAACTACAGCCTTTCCCCTTTGTGCTCAGGCTTGAGTACTTTTCTGTGTGTGCCTTCTTTGGCGGCGAAAAGTCGCCAATAATAAAGAAGACGGGTCGTGGGTGCAGTCGACCAAAGCCCCCAATAAAAAGGGTTACCACACGAAAAGGAAAGGGCATATAGAAAAACATAATCACACTAAAATCCATTATGAGATGCTCCCCATCAATAGATTGTCAAGGTTGACCAGTACAATCTTCAGTCAGTCTCACTCTTCATTAGCCGGAGACAAACAATCAATTACACTAAATTAATAAAAACAATTAACGTGGGCTGGCCTGAAATGAGGTTAACACTAATTAATGAGCTATGCATTAAACATAGGAGCCAATTAAGGACCGTGTTTTATACGAAGACCCTACTTATCATTCCTCACATAGAGTAGATCAATTGCTTGATTAACAGGTGGGCAGTACACAAAGATAGAAGGAAAAAAACAAGAGGAAAATAAATTGCCTGCAGTTTCAAATGACGTAACGCTAGAAAGCGGGGCTTGGCTTTTTTATCTTGAAATTGTTACTTATCAAAACAACCACAAGGGAAACAACTGACTGGGTAAATTTTCTAAATTGATTTGTTGACTTGTAGCTCAAAACTTTTACTGGGCCATGATTTTAATTAAAAGACCAGAATCAAAATGCAGATAAGAGACCAGTTTTATTTAAACAAACACCAAAATAATCTTTTCTGTTTTATGAATGATACTATTTGTAGAGCTCAAACTCAACAATTAAACAACAGATACTTTGAAGAAAAATATAGTGAAGTGAGAAAAAAAAACAAGACCACCAGACTTGTCCTGTCTTGAGTTACTGGCCCGACACTTAAACCACTGGCCCAGTTTTAAACTTGAGCCCTGGGGCCAATTTCATGGAGCTGCTTGCTTAAGCACGAAAATAGCTCGCTTATTTTACACATGTGACTGGCCAAAATTTCCTGCCATATACATTGCTTATGACTAGTATTAAGCTGTTGTTTACTTAGCATTACAACTGAGTGGAGTCTTGGCTGGTAATCTGATTTTACTAAGTAATGAATTTGTTGCTTAAGCAGCTCTATGAAATTTTGCCCTGGTGTAGAAAAGAAAGTATTGTATTTTTGCTCAAGATCACAGGCGACGCATTTAGTGTGACAATTACAGGATTCTTTATAACATTCTCAAGACCACTAAGGCAATTCCATTTAAGTCTACCCAACAACACTCTTCATGACACATGTTTGAGGGTAAGAAGTATCAGGGCTCTGATAAAAGACTGTTGAAGGTTTCAACTAACATCCTATAGTCAAAATCAACACATTGTCTAAGCGTCCAATTCCCGAGAAGATAGCAGCTTATTAAAGGAAAATCTTGCCTTGGATCAGACAAGTTGGTCTATAAAGAGCGTCGGTAACCGTTATGTTTTAAAAGTAAAATACAATAATCCACACAAATTTGCCCAAATTGTGTGGTTTTCCTTTTACTTTGCGAACTAACACGATCGGCCATTTATGACTTCCATAAATGGCCGACCGTGTTAGTCCACGAGTTAAAAGGAAAACCACGCAATTTCGAGGCATATTTGTGTTGATCATTGTATTCTTAAAACATCTTTCCAACCGTATGCATTTTATAACAAACGGTTACAAATGCTTTTTATTGACCAACTCGTCCGATCCAAGGCAACGTGTTCCTTTAATGTTTCTAGTCCAACATTTATCCACGATCCCTCACAGGGAGGTTCCATTCCTTTGATAAAGTAATGTACCCAGAGAAGGAAGGTAGAGTTTCCCATCAAGAAGGGGATCAATTCGCAAACAGTTTCCCCCGACTCCAAGATCAAACTCAAGAACCAAGGACCAGCTGACAGATGCAGCTGAGGCAACATACATGTATATCGCCGCTCCAAAGATTACTAAACTAAACTAAAAAATAATATAAAAAAACAGCTATACCTCATCGTTTCCCCGGGGGCGCAATTCAGTATTCCTGAGTGCTACCAGAGAGACACCCGACAGCACAAGGAGTCTGATGATACGTCTTTGATCTACGACTAGGAATTTAAGAACTGCTGGGATTTTGGTTGCCGTGGCCCCCTTGGGCTTGCAGGTGCTTTTTTTTTTTTCGTGAGGAAGGTAAGAGTGCTCGTTTGGAATGTTGTTTGCAGAGAATAATTTTTTTTTTTTTTTCCTTTTTTTCTTTTGTAAGATATCACATTAATTGAATGCAGATGACAAAAAGCGCTTTCATTCACTAATTCTGTGGGAGACTCCTCAGTTAAAAATGTGCCTTGTGGCTCTAATAAGAAAATGTGATATGGTTCATTTGTTATATATTTGGTTTGCGGTAACACCATGTGTGTATCTACTTGCCAGGTAGAGTTTGTTTTGAGAGAACTGTCTTTCTTTATTCTACTACCGCAGAGTAGATTGTTCGGGTGTTCGGGAGACTTCTCAGTTCTGAAAAGAACTGTCCTGCTTTTTAACTATTCCCAAGGCGGATGGTATAGAAAATAGGCTGGGACTACTACTTTAGCTTATAGGATCGTAATTAACTGTACTGTCTTGGAGTCAGTTCTGAAATTGGTCTCAACGTTTGGACTAGCTTGCTCTAGTCATCGTCAGGTTCATTTGTTGATATTAAGAATGGACCGAGTCGGCCTCACTACCATAGCCTTGTTTGAGATATAGTGGACACTATAGGAGTGCACTGTTGGTTTGAGTGTCTACAGAACAATTTACACAAACCTAACTGTGTCCACCATACCTCAAAATGGCTTATGGAAAGTGCGCTGTATCAATACCTCTCCTCACTAGCCCCTAGACATATTCCAATGGCAAATGTATACAGTAAAAGGTATACCAACCCTTTCCCCAAACCAACATTTTGCAAGGATACTTATTAACAGGTTTTATAACCCTATTCCTATTTGAAAAAAATAAATCATATTTTGTGGTGATTTTCTGTGTTTGCCCTTTAAGTTCTGTGCAGCACATCCACATTTCCTTCATTTTGTTGCCCTAGTTTGGGCTATTATTAATATTATTGTTGTTATTATTATAATTATTGCTAATATAGGTTTCCCGACCAATTTCAACACAAATCCATTCAATTGAACACCCGGCTTATCAACTTTGATTCAAAATGAATGCTCCGTTGAATCACCATTCAACAGTCAAAAGGGAGTAATTCAGTTTCACCAGTTTAGCATTCACTGGTCAAATAAAATCATTCAATTTCATTAGGCTGCAAGGCTCGTTCAATTTCGTAAAAGCCAGCAGCTGGTCAACCATCACATTCCATCAAGTGTGAACAGGTAGTAGAAATCCACCTTTTAGAGAAATCAAAGTGTAGTCTTGAATGCCTATAAATAAAATAGAACGACTGAAACGAATCTGAATGAGAAAAACACAAATCAAATGTACACAAAAACAAAATTGAGAGCATTAATACTGTTGGATTTGAGGCTTGCATCATGAGGTATCAATATATATATTAATTTTGCTCTCTAAAAAAGTCTCCTGAATTCAGAAAATCTACTCCGCAGCAGTAGAATTATAGAGAAAGACAAGTTCTCAAAAGAACAAAATCTACTTGGCAAGTAGGTAACACATGATGTTACCGCAAACCAAATATACAAAGAAAACAACCTAGTTTGATTGGATTAGGGGGAAATGAGTGAATTGATTTAAGTTTTGCTAAAATTGGCAGGGAAAACCAATATTATACTACAGATGGTCAATTCAAGTTAAAGAAATCAGAATTCACAAAGTTGCTTAGGAACATGTACAAGACAACTAAAAAATGGAAAACAACTACACCAACGTCATCCCCCAAACTCAAAGTCACGTCATCCTAACTTGACTTGTAAACAAGGCACTTAAACAAAGAGCTTTGTACTGAATGGCACTATAGCATGTCTAAAAAAAAGCCAAGTAAAATAAGGCAATCTCCCTGCACATATTCCAGTGTAAAAAAAAGAACATTCCCAATTCAGAAATCACAATTTCCTTTGAAGTAAAAAGGTTACTCAAAAAATAGCTAGTCTTGTGCGACTGCGAAAAGTTAAGATGATTGCCCCCAAGATGTTGGGGAGATTGCTTTGTGTGTCGAGGCCCTAAGAAAACTTCACGGATGGACGATACATCTTTATGTTATTATAAAACAGAAAAAATAGAATTATACATCACACAATGAAAGCAGGGCCCAATTTCATAGCGCTGCTTAACAGTAAGCAAATTTGCATGCTTACTGTAGCATAAAACAAATTTGCTTAAAGCCATTGGACCCTTTCGGTAAACAGTGTTGTCCAAGGCCCACACTTTGTGTACCACAACTTCTATATCAAATAACAAACCTGTGAAAATTTAGGCTCAATCGGTCATCGGAGTCGGGAGAAAACAACGGAAAAACCCACCCTTGTTTCCGCGCGGTTCGCCGTGTCATGACACGTGTTTAAAATAAATCCGTAATTCTCGTTAACGAGAATTTATATTGTTTTGCTGTTTTCTCAAAAAGTACAGCATTTCATGGAATAATATTTCAAGAGAAGTCTTTCACAATTGCCTTCTGTAAACCCTGTAAGTTATTTGTAAATCTGTGAACTTTTTTCTTTTTTTCTGAACCAAAAGGGTCCAATGGCTTTAAGCCTTAGCGTATTTCACAGGTTAGCAGAAAAATTGGGCGGCCATATAGCGTGTTTACCGTGGATTTGCATTGTGACGTCATTTATTTCCGTGCGGTAAGCACCGGAAGGTTACATGTACGTGCCTTTTTGTGTGCTTACGGTTAGCAGCGCTTTGAAATAGAAATCGCACAGTAAGCAAAAAATCGGCCGCTAAGCAGCGCTATGAAATCGGGCCCAGTTGTTTCAGTACAAGCGCACGTTCATGGAACATATAAAACAGAGGACTGCAGGCCTGATGCTTCACGGAGGCAACAACGGCGATTGCTTCCATGTCCCCTGGTCTCAGCCTTGTTGCCCTTGAAATACAGTAGAAATTACCTCCATGATTTTACCAAGGAAAAAACGCCTCGGTGTCCTTGCCCTTTCAAAAACTAAGCATTCAGGACTGGGACTATATGGAACTCAACAAGCAGAGAACAAGACTCTGCAATAGCTTGAAGGTGCATCTATGTCTCAGAGAGCGCTCATTGGGCACACAATCCCTACATGTCTATGCATGCTTATGAAGAATTTCCATAATGTCGGGAACAAAAATCAAGTCGCAAAGCCAAGAATCTTTTACACCCCGACCCCATTCTAAGGCCCCCGGTCTCTCCGCCCGCCCCCCCCCCCCCCCCTCCACCACAGGTTCAGACATGTCAGTTGCAAATGGGCTTATTGCAATCAAATATATATAAGGAAAAAGGAGAGAAGCAAGGAGAGCACTTTGGAGCCAGAATACTAGAATAAATACACCTAAGAAGGTTCCCCATGTTCTTATGTACCTCTTGGTTCGTTGAAAGCTTCTGGTGTGTTTACTATGCACTCAGATAAGAAAATGCTCACTTTGTTTGCCTAATTTTTCCGGGACAAAATGGATGTCGGATGGGCAGATTGTACGATACATTGACAAACGGCAGCATTTTAAACATGTTTTGCGGTAAGCTTCTTATCTGCAGGCCGATGTACTCTGTTTAATATATACAATATTTACTCTTTATCAAATTGATGGGGAGAGGGGTGGAGATGAGTTAAGAGGTTGCAAGTTTGGAGTAAACTTTGGAACAATCTGAAATTGCTGTGGGTGCGGCTTTGAGGCACGATTTACTTATAATAAAAATGATATAAGGTCTTGACAAAATTGTACGATTGCTTTTTTTTTCTTCCTCCTAATTTGTTCCTCAATGCAAAAGGTCCCGTCTAGCAGCGTTCTTTTTTTTCTCAAGACGTTTCTGGTCCTCACTTCTGATCCATGGTAATCTATCAAGCAAGCGGGAAGGCAGTACTGTTTTAGAGGTTTTTTATTTCCAGCTGTCGTTGGCTAACACGATAAACACAAGAGGAAAGAGTATCTTTAAGTAATTTGATCAGCTCTCCTTTGCCAATCGATGCCCTGACCATTCAGTGGGATAATGAACTGAAAAGGCAAGCTCCTCTTTGCGCGAGTGTATAAACCTGGAGTTCATTCGACTTGGACACGATAACTTGGCTGTTACTGGGATAAAAGTGACTGACACTATACAATGTGTTTAACTACACCCACCTCCCTTATGGACTCTTCCATTGTCCCTAGATGGTCGTTACACCAATTTCTAGCTCTGCTTACCGTAAGCAAAGAATCGGTGCCTACGGAAGCAGGGATTTCCGCGCTCATGCCAAGCATTATAACCATTACACATGTCCGGTGGGAGCCATTGATATGAATAAATTAATGGGGGGGGGGGGGACTAGAAGAAGAATTTGATTTGACTTACATGTCGTCCCACCAGTGATAGCCTTTTTTCTTGATTGCTTGATACAGCATTACATACGACCTGGAAAGAATGAAGAAAGGAACAACACATTCATAAATAAACTGTTTGTATGATTATAAATGTAAAGGAAACCACAGAAGTGTTCCACATGGTAATAATAACAATAGATAATATAGAGTATTTGTAAGGCGCCAAAATCCACCAAATTAAGTTGCTCAATGTGCACAAGAGTGAATCTTCAAACAAAATAGTATTGTATGGTAACAAAGGCCTCTGTTAAAACAAAATACTGGCTTGTTATTTCAAAAATGCGTCAACAAATCCCACACATTTTCAAAATTACTCACAGGGTATAGCCAAAACTGGCGACCATGTGTCATACGCCTCTCCCTCAACCATGTGTCAACCTACAAAGATATTGCAGCTCAAAAAGGTCAAAGGCCTCCTCACATGTCCCCTTAAGAAACTAAACCATCAACAAGCTACTTAAAGGTAGTGGACACTATTGGCAATTGTCAAAGACTAGCCTTCACAGTTGATGTATCTCAACATATGCATAAAATAACTAACCTGTGAAAATTTTAGCTCAATCGGTCATCAAAGTTGCGAGATAATAATGAAAGAAAAAACACCCTTGTCACACGAAGTTGTGTGCGTTTAGATAGTTGATTTCAAGTTCTAAATCTGAGGTCTCGAAATCAAATTCGTGGAAAATTACTTCTTTCTCGAAAACTATGGCACTTCAGAGGGAGCCGTTTCTCACAATGTTTTATACCATCAACCTCTCACCAAGAAAGGTTTTATGGTAATAATTATTTTGAGTAATAACCAATAGTGTCCACTGCCTTTAAGGAAAAACCATCTCTAATAATAACAGTGCTCAAATTTGGGTGGAAAATCCACAAGACAAGGGGTCGTAATCACAAAGAGTTAGGACTCGTCTTATCTCGATTTTACTCGTCCTAACTTAGGATTAATCTTAAGGTCTGCATGTTACAGTGCAGGGTTGGGACTTGTCCTAAGTCCTAAGATTAGTCTTAAGTTAGGAAGAGTTTTGTGAAATCGACGGCAAGACTTGTAGCTCAGAATCTTTACTGGACCGAATTTTTGTTTACAAACCAGAATCAAAACGAGGAGAGACTAGAATAAAAAAAAAATTAGTAGAGACTACAACCAAAATGAGAACGCAGTTTTCTCACCTAAAATGCTTTATTTGAACAAACAACTGAGACAAGATTTATCTGGGTGATACTCGGCAAGATCGAGATATGCTTGTGTGACTCAAACTCAATATTTGAACATTCTTTTGAGACAAGGAATTTTAAAAAAAACAAGGCCACTCGACTTGTCCTGTCTTGAGTTTTAACTGGCCCAACACTGAAAAACCACTGACCAGAGTAAAATTCAAGCCCTGAATCAAGAAAACATTTGTAAAAGGAATATAATAACACAAATGTATGTAAACGGCTAGGGTGGCCTTGCAAACTGCTTTTCTGAGTATCTGGTAATTGGTAATCAAGTTCCAATAATTACACTATTAAAATATCTGCAGACTTGATAACTCCATATCACGGACCTGACAGCCTTTTCCGTTTTTTTTCTTCTCCTCCTTGATGCTCTTTAGTGCATATTCCCTCTCCGTAAATATGTAAAATATTCGGAAGGCGGGAAAGAAAACAGCAACACTCGATGAGCTGTCAAATAGAAGTGAGTAACTGGCCACTCTGGGAGTAATGTGTTGACCGGGGAGGGTTCCATGGCATAAAATCAATGTGTGGCTATGAAGAGGCGAGGACAGAAACGCTATTCGGCGTAGCGGGCCAAAGAAAACGGGAGTAGGTGAATAGAAAATAGATATTTCCTTCTGTTTTTTTTTTTCTTCTTCAAGGAAGCAGGACATGCGAAAAGTGTAACAATAAAATTAATAAAGACTTTTAATGCGCACATATCCACCCTGCTGGGTGTTCAAGGTTCAGTAAAACCAACAGAAAAACAGACATAACAACATTAGTCCTTGAAAACCTGTGGCATAAGATAAGTTTTGAGAAGAGATTTGAATGTTGTGGTGCAAAGACAAGATCTCAGATTAAGTGGTGGAGAGTTCCAGATGCGTGGGGCAGCTGAAGAAGAAGACCTGCAATAACCCAAACCTGGCATGTGCACCTGGCGCTGATATCATCCGATGCTGAAGTTAAACCATACTTCCTAGAATACAATTCCTCAAAATATGAAGAGAAGACACAGAAAGAAAACAAAACACCACAGCTTCCAGCAATCCTGACTACTCATTGATTACAGCAAGTAAAGACTTAATTTAACGGCACTGTGAATTTATCATTCTGTTTACATCGGAAGCACCAAGGACGTACGCTCTTCGGGGGATGAGCTGAGGATGATGCATGTACGCAGAGGCACCGAAGCTGCGTGGTTTCTTGCACTTAGTTGTCCTCATCTATTTACTGGCGAGTGATCAGTGCACACAGCCAGTGAATCGATCTCCCACTAATTTCCTAATCTAATTTGGTCATTCGCACTGCACAAACTTCCCGACGCTGTGCTATATTGTTTCGCCGTGAAGCTCATGTGTATTAAATAATGTATTGATCGAATTTACTCATTATCGAATAACTGTGCAAGTATAAATATACAAGTAGTACAGTGAGGTGTAAAAAGACCTTGGGCCGTTTTTTGCTTAGCTGTTTTTTAAGCATCCGGACCTGACTCAGGTACAAGAAAGATATGCTAGAAAGATATCATTCGTCGATTTCGCCAAACTCTTCCTACCTTTGGGTTAATCTTAGGACTTAGGAGGAGTTCAGTTCCGTATCCGAAGATGTTAGGACGCATTGAACCCATCCTTAGTTAGGACGGTTTACTCGTCCTAACTCTAGATAGGATTAATCCTAGAGTTTTGTGAAATCAACTGCATATCATCAACACTGTTTATGACCTGACTCGCGAAAAAAAAAAATATATGCTAAGAAAAGAAAGGTTACCAGCTAAGATCTGTGCTGTTTGTGACCCGTTCTCTCCAATGTTAAACTTTAGTCGACAATGTGTTCTCTATTAATTTTGGTTTTTACCCATACACCGATGTGTGTTAGCACTGTATACTCAGTACTTTCCCGAGTCCTGTGAAAAAATATCACAGGCATGTTACTCGGGTGGGATTCGAACCCACGACCCCTGCAATTCTAGAGCAGTGTCTTACCAACTAGACCACCGAGGCCGCCCGGCAGCTAGAGGCAGTTCGAATCCTTTGTTTTGGCAGCGGGTACCACAACGAGTACGGGTACCGAACTGCCTCTAGCTGCCGGGCGGCCTCGGTGGTCTAGTTGGTAAGACACTGCTCTAGAATTGCAGGGGTAGTGGGTTCGAATCCCACCCGAGTAACATGCCTGTGATATTTTTTTTTCACAGGACTCGGGAAAGTACTGAGTATACAGTGCTAACACACATCGGTGTATGGGTAAAAACCAAAATTAATATTCTTTATCCCCGATGCAAATTTAACATCTATTAAATGTGTTCTCTCTTAGAGCAGCAAAGGGGCAAAGGTCATGGAGCTCCTTTCAAGTAGAAAATATTAATTTTTTTAATTCTCTGAAAGAATGGTGCAAAGCTAAAATACATGAAAAATTCAGTCTTTTAAAGACCAAAAAATAAACTTTGAAATTTAAAAAAATTTATAAGGGCAAGGAGGATCAACTGGTGTTGTTGTTATTGTTTTTTTTTTTTATTGTTTTTTTTTACTTGGCCTATTTATTGTCCGGACCCTGGTTTAAATGTACGTTGTATGTCAATGTTTGTTGTGGCTTGTGCATTCCAGTCTAACCCTGGTGATATTTAACAGCTCTACATCATTGTATCACATCCCAGACATAGCCATCCTTCTCCAGTCCATTCAAACCACTCAAGCAAAACCATTGTTTCTTAAGAGCAACTATATAAATATATTATTTTTTGTCCGTATGACAATATGTTTCTTGTCAGTGGACATCCATTTTTGATGCCACTTTCCAAAAGATTTGAGAGGGTAGGGGCTGGTTCTAGATTGCAGGCACCAATCTTCCACACTTCACTGACTCTCCATCCCATCCAAGCGCGTCAGTGGTTAATGTTGTTGGACTGTAGAGACTCATGCCGCCAGATCTCGCCAGATCTTCTCTTCCGCAGAGCTAATTGTCTGAGATTAACCAGAATTCAAAACAGGTGCATGGATACCCATCTAAGCCAATTGCCCTGGTTTGGTCTTTCCTTCTTTTAACTCCCCCCCCCCCCAATTTCTTAATCTTATCCTCTGCAATAGTCTATCCAGACTTTATTATCTTCATTACGCAGATTTACGGATAATCTCTTCAAAGTATGATGTGCCTTAAAGGCATACTATGCAGTATTAGACACAGTTAGAAATCTGTTACTTGAGTTAGAGGTTGAACAAGGACAAATTGACTAGAGCAGGATTTGAACCAACAACCTCCAGATTAACATGCCAACGCTCTACCAACTGAGTTATACTAGCCGTACTCTACGCTTACACAGCTAGCGCATAAATTTGGTGCTTATGCAATGCAAACAAAGAATGGGGATCATTACAGAATTCGGCGATAAGCAGAGCCATGAAATAAGCCATTTGTGAGTTAGATTTAAATAATGTCTGGTACAATGACTTGCTTGGTTACAATGCACACCTTACATTTGAATGCCTCACTCCTCAGACTATAGACCGTATTGAATTTGACGTCACGCGGCTCAAATATCTGACCTACAAGAAGGTGTCTGTGCGTGTGCGTGCGTGCGTGCGTGCGTGCGTGCATGTGCAGTAGAAATCAAACTGGGATGTTAATTTGCGTGCTGCGTGCTTCAATGATGTACGCGTTCGGACGCGCATACGGTTTGCCCTACAAGATGGCGACTTTTCATAGCAAAAAGGGGTCTATCGAGACAGTTGCTACGCCCCTTGATTAGGGACAAGCTTTTGCGTAGTTATGTAAGAGACGGCGAGCATCCATACACAATTCTGAATGGATGTGTATGGCACAATGGTGCCAGGGTTTGCTCATCCTGGAGGTTGTTAAACAAAAGCTTGACGCTCATCACGTGGCGTAGCAACTGTTTCGATACTCTGAGAAATTCAAATGTAAGGCGTGCATTGTAACTATTACTAAGCAAGTCATTGTACCTGACATTATTCAAATTTAACTCGCAAATTATGGCTTATTGGGCCCTGGTGGTTAATGAAAGCAGCTGTCTGATGCAACAGTGCAAACCCATCGTGAGCATTCACTATCGTTTATGAAAAACTATTTGGCTTCTTCACATTTTTTTTTATATGCAAAAAACAAATAACAAAGTACACAAACACGCTTGCAGGTTAACACCTTTATGACAGCGGACCTAGATATATCTGAAGATAGGTTAAATACTAGTGGTTGTAATAACAGTATTATAAGCCCCTCGGGCAATCTGTATTCCTCCTCAACGTTTGCCGATCTACTTCAGCCAATCCGGTGCAGACTTTCCACACACACAAACTCAGCAATCGGTATCCTTTGTAACAGTAGTAGTAGTAGTAGTAGTGGTAGTAGTAGTAGTAGTAGTAGTAGTAGTAGTAGTAGTAGTAGTAGTAGTAGTAGTAGTAGTAGTAGTAGTAGTAGTAGTAGTAGTAGTAGTAGTAGTAGTAGTAGTAGTAGTAGTAGTAGTAGTAGTAGTAGTAGTAGTAGTAGTAGTAGTAGTAGTAGTAGTAGTAGTAGTAGTAGTAGTAGTAGTAGTAGTAGTAGTAGTAGTAGTAGTAGTAGTAGTAGTAGTAGTAGTAGTAGTAGTAGTAGTAACCCAGGCACTTGACCCTGTCCCCCCTTAGGGGTTTCCTTTAGCCCCCTCCCCCTCCCCCTCGTAATTGTTTCAGCCGACACAGGCTGATGGGAAGTCTCAGCGTTTGTCGTCTGCAGGCTTTTGGCAAACAGTCGGTCCTACAAATTGATGTTATACAGGTGTATGGACACAGAGCACTAAGCTCCTCTGCCAACGGGGACAGGAACTGGAGATCTAGACACCCTAAAAGCAAAGCTCTCTTCACTTGTAACTGATTGAGCACTACAGAGTGTGGCGTACTCTGTTTAAATGTAGCTACACACATACTCCTATGCATGTTGAAGTACACAACACGGGCTTTTAAAGGGGAAAATACAGGGCAGAGTTAATTTATGAACTTTTTCGGCCAACACGTCAATGAAAATTATCACATCAGTCCAAAATTCTAATGACAATTTTCACATCAGTCACCATTCCAAGGAAGTTTTCACATCAACCCATATTTTAATGAACATTTTGACACAAGTCTCAATGAAATTTTTCCCACCAGCGCATGTTCAATTGTAAATAAATAAAAATTAATCAACACAAATTTTAACTGCGTTCCAAGAAAACTAGATACACACAACTTGACTGTGCATTCCACCAACAGTACAACCCACAGATGTAGCGACCATTTGGAACATGTGAATGTTTGACACATTTTGCTGACGATATCCACCCAACATCTCCTATGAGGCAGGAGGCAGTCCGGTGAGGCTATGCCTAATACCTTACTAAATCGAGCACTTATAGGACTCCACTCCACCTGCATCCAGCAAATTATTCCAACCTATTATCGTATGCATTCTTTTCATCCCAGCTTATCGAGCCACCATCATGCTGCTCTCAGTTCTCTGGGGATTATGATATGACGTAAAATCGTCCTGAAACAGGCAATCCTAAAAACACTTCCTACGACATTCATGTTAAATAGTTGTGTGCCGGTTGCTCAAACAACAACTAAATTGAGACTTAAAAATAAACATCAACAACTACCCCATTGAAATGTCATACATACTGAGAATTATTCCACGCTGGGTTAGAGATGCCTGCAAAGCTCCGTACAAATTCCCACTGTGATTTATGTTGAAGTTAATAGAGCATGTTATTTGAGAAGCTGCAAGTAACACCATCTCTCGTTCAGCACATCACTTATGCACAAAATGTATCCAGGAACATTGCTGAATGTGGTTAGTCTTCTAACCCCAGGCCGTACTGCATTGAAGAGTTGGAGGATATAGGAGTGACACTTTGCAAGGCCATGGAAATGTCAAACTTGTCAAGGCCGGGGAGAAACTTTACTCCTGACACACACAGTTAAGGGTTACCACCCAAAAATGCAATGTTATGTTATAAATTATATGTTGTAGAAATTTTGTTTCTGTTAAAGACAACATACAGAATTGCTAATAGTAATAATCAGAAAAAAAACCTCACAATTTGATAAGTCTTAATATGACGGCAAGCACAAAATCTCTGAACAAAACAACCAACCATGTTTCATTCTTGTCACTAAAAGACTCAGAGACTTAAAACGTCAAGTGCCTCAAGCATTGTTTTGGTATACAAAAAATGCTTTGTAAAAGTGTCTATTTCTAAATGTCCGTTTCCTCGAAAGAGATTCCATGACCATTATGTGTCATTTCTGAATGGAAAATTCTGAATGAATCTCAAGGCATACAAATTCCAATGGATTTTCCCCCCTGATCCTTTCTTCAACATATGTAGAAAGAACTCCCTTCAAATTACCACCCAATGTTGTTTTGTTTTTAAATGGTGTAAGAGAAGAAACAACTTGAAAATGCAATGAAATGTAATGAAATGACATTCGTATGAAAGGGAGTTAATTCTGCTCTGACGCACATTGAACATGCTGACGTAGATATGACATGTCCTTGGACAGCCGAATGGATCCACACAACACCAAATTGAATTCATTTAATGATATGCAGAAATGAATATTCGGTTTGCAGTCACACCATAAATCTACTTTGCTGGGTAGATTTTCATCTTTTGGAACCGTCTTGCTGTTGATTCCACTGCACTGCCGCAGAGTAGATTTCGGACTTCGAGAGACTACTTAGTTTCTGAAAAGACTGTCCTTAATTAACTACTACCTGGGCAAATTGACCAAGACTACTACTTTAGCTTAATGGATCCAGGGGAATTCTCATTCTTAACTTCACTGAAGTGAGTTCTTAATTGGTTTCAATGTTTCAACTAGCTTGCTCTAGTCATTGTCAGGACAGTTCTTTTCAGAACTAAGTAGTCTCCCGAAATCTATTCTGCGGCAGTAGAATAAAAGTTAAGACCTACATGTACAATGAGTATTTGCCAAGAACAAACTCTACATTGCAAAGTAGATATAGACGTGTCGTTACCGCAAACCGAATATATAAATTGATACGAGGAAAACTGATAATGGCATTGTATTTCTTGTGGTTAAGAAGCTCTATGAAACTGAGCCCTGCTCATACGGAAAATGCAAATCATTCCAAGAACATAATTAGCATACAACCATTAGCAGCTTATGCATGCCAATGAGTTCAAACTCAATAATTTGGCCTTACAGTCACCATTTTCAATACCTGGGTACAGAGGAGCACTTATGGTTAAGTGGGATTTATTATACAAGGGCATTGGATGATCAGCTGTGCAGGATCAGTAGCAGTCACTAAACAAAAGTTATATTTGTAGAGCATCTTGCTCGATGTCAAATATCTACAATGTCCAGCAAACTCTAAAAATCCAATATCAGTCTCGCTAGATCCTTGTTTACTGTTACACTTTCTCTGCAGTTGAAGGCGACTCCCAAAGAAGATTAACATTGGATACGAACCACCACCACCAGGAAGTCCCCTATAACACTCCACAGCGACACTAGCCTCCTCATCATCAACCCTCGACAGAGCAACCCGTTGTTGTTGATGGGCAGCGTGCTCTGTTTCACGACCACAAGAGCCCATGAGATCCGGATAGCCAAGCATTCCAGTCACGACTTTAAGTCCCTCTGGCGTGCTCTCCCCTAATGACATCAATTAGAGGGTATCATCTTACCTAACGATGCTGATTCGTCATATAAGTCCCGACTTGACAGGATTCCACTTGCATCCAGAGAAAAAATCCAATCTTCGGAAGGTCGTTCCGATACTGAATGAAACCCCCCCCCCCCCCCCCGCCCCACCTTGAAATATGGGTCGTGAGGTTAATACTTTAAGCCCCCCAATGTTTAGCAATCAGGCAGTGATCATTACTGAGTGGATTTATACATGTGCAGTCACTAACAACCAAGAGAAGAACAAAACAAGGGGGAATCATCAGCAGCATCCGCAGACGGATTCACATGTAAAAATACAAATTTCATATACATGGAATAATCACCTTGTTTTTACTTTACATGGAAAGCCTAGAGGCAGTAAATCTTGTTCGCCATGCAAGTCTATACAGACTCACAGATAAAACTAAAAGGCTTTATTCCTGACATGATGCATTTCAGCATAAATTCATCAAGCTTAGCGATCAAATGGGTTAACTCTGAGCCCTTTACATTATTTTGATACCAACTTCTTTCTTTAAAGTGTTTTGATACCTTTTGTAGATCAAGTTTTGGGCCATGACATGAATCCCTACTCACTGTGAATGAAGATGTATGTAGTATAATTTACCTGTACAAGTTTCAGCTTCATTAGTAGTATTTCTTTTTGAGAATCAAAGTGAATATCGCAGAGCAATGTTTTCAGGAGAGTCTTGAAATTGGTTGTACATGCAAAAATAATTTTCGTCTCCAGAGACGATAATTGTTTTAATGACATTGTTTTACGTAATATATTAAGGCTGTTAATATTTTAAGGGAAGCTTTCTACCGTCATTATCTTCAAACCCTGTAAGTTGAATGTAAATCTGTGGACACTGTGTTTTGTGTCGTACAAAATGTACCCAAACCCTTTTAATGATACCGAGGAGGAAAATGCTCTGTATTAATAATAATAATAATAATAATAAAAGAGTATTTTTATAAAGGCTTTATGCCAGGCCTCAAGGCGCTTTCCACTAAAACAAACAATAATTATTTTAAAAACAGCACTAAATATAGAAAAGGCAGTTTAAAAACCACAAGAAGGGTAACAAATTAAAACTAAATAAAACCACCAGGAGCAAACCATGTTTAAAAAATACTAGAGGTGAGAGTTAACCAGCACCTCGCCCTAACGTCAAGAACCTAAGCAACAATACATAAAAATACTAAAAATATTTAAATAAAATGACCAAATTTAAATACAATAAAGAAGACGAGAAGAGCAAAAATCAATACAACAGAGAGTGGGGATAGGATAGTCACCAGTAAAGACAAACCAAACATCTAGAGAAAATAGATGCACCACTTGAGAGAATCCAGAAAGAAACCCATTCACCTAGCAGAAATGTACAGGAACAAGGCAGTATGGTCCATTTCCCTGACATGTACAAGGACATTTTATAGGATTGCTAACTCCTCACAGCGATGTCAAGAATCTGAACCTTAATTACATAGCCGGCAAAGCAACCTAATGGCAACATCATACCAAGTTTTTGTAGAGAAGATAATAGAGAAATTTCAGATTCAGGCTTGGAAGAAAAACCCCTATTGACCACTTGCACGCGCGTCACACGCGGCGGCTGATGCCACGCTCACCATGTTGGTGGTCAATAGGCTTACGTGTAAACGCCGCGTCACCTAAAAATGCGCACTTCACTGAATAACACACGCTGACATTGCCCACCAAAATGGCGCATCCAAGATTATTCTGATGGTGACATCAGGTGAAATGGGTCAGTAGGGAAAACCCAAGCAGTCAGGGGGGTACTGAAAAAGAAACCAATCCACATGTACAAGGCTCCGGTCTGATGTGGGATTCGAACCAGGATCCACAGATATGAGAGGCAGGAACCGAAACCACTAGGCTAACTTGAGAAGTCAATGCTCAGGGCTGACACAAGTGAATATCTGTGCACACATAAAAATGCCTCAGCCACACCCGTGGAACAAAATTCTACCTCTCAAAAAAAATAAGCTTGGGGACTTTAAAGGCAGTGGACACTATTGGTAGTTACTCAAAATAATTATCAGCATAAAACCTCTCTTGGTAACGAGTAATGGGGAGAGGTTGATGGTATAAGAAATTGTGAGAAACGGCTCCTTCTGAAGTGACGTAGTTTTTGAGAAAGAAGTAATTTTCGACCAATTTGGTTTTTGATACCTCAAGTTTAGAATTTGAGGTCTCCAAATCAAGCATCTGAAAGCACACAACTTCGTGTGACAAGGGTGTTTTCTTCTTTCATAGTTATCTCGCAACTCCGACGACCAATCGAGCTCAAATTTTCACAGGTTTGTTATTTTATGCTTATGTTGAGATACACCAAGTGAGAAGACTAGTCTTTGACAATTACCAATAGTGTCCAGTGTCTTTAAGACTTTCACATTGCTTCCAATTCTGTCCTTCAAAACTACCATAGATAAAGTTCTTGATGGTAGATTGAGTATAATAAATGTAAGTCTCAAATAGAAAAGATAATTGTTGTATTAAAAAAAAACATCAGACTCTTCAAAATAGTCAAAAAATACTGATTAACGTAGGAACAAACTCTCAACACTACTTCAGAAACTCAATTTCATCGTAAATATTCAAAGTGGCAAACAGTTTGTTTTGTTACAAGGCGCTCAGGTTTTTTGTTGGCGATTCTTTCATATAATGAAAACCAAGGGATGTAAAAAGAAAAAAAACCTGCAGCATCGAGTCCATTGACTTAAGGGTGTTTGCATTAATCATCAACGCTCTCGCAGCGTATATTTACAGCTGCGGTGAGGCACGTTCCGGCAAACATTTGGTGAATTTATTACATTGTCTCCGAGCTGTGACATTAAAGATGTGAGAACCCCAAGGGGTGGATGGAGAGAAAGAAAGAGACGCTTTTGAGTTAAACACATGGTTCTGTTTGGGTGATCATCTGAAAGATTACTTGACGTCTTTTTTTAAGCTGAAGGCTAACTTTGTGTTGGTACCAATCATCCTGAGTAAGTTGAATGACATCTTCAAGAGCATTGTGTCAAAAGGAATTTGACGCTTTAAAACCTTACAGAAAATGTACACACTGCTTTGCCTAATGACAAAAGAGCATGAAATTCCAATAGTTTAACAAAGAAACGTGTACAAGTTCATTACTAAACACTCACCTTACAATACATAGCATATACTTTCTGTAAAAGTCCTTTAAAAAAATGTGATTTTTTTACACACTGATTTGCCAAACACAGGAGCAACAATTTTCCATTTAGTTATCACAGGTTATTTCACATCGCAAAACTTCCTACGGCAATTTTTCAAAGTTCAACCCCAAATCATTAAATATTAACCCAGTCAGTTTCCCTTGTCGTTTATTACATGACAGGTTAAATTCATGGAATAGTGTGTTAGCCAGAGGGGGTCTGTGTCTTTTGAACACGTTTTTTAAAATTTGGACACCCTGTTTTTGGTAGAGTGCTGGAACGTTAATCTGGAGGTTGTTAGTCCAAGTCCCGCTCCAGTCAAGTTGTCTTTGTTTCAGCCAAAATTGTTTAAAATCTACACAGTCAGTTTTCCTTGTGGTTAATTACTTCATATTACTGTAAATGTATTGTGAGTGTATCCAGCAAATTTTGACAACTTCTTCCCAAATCCTTTCTAAACCTTAATTCGCATTACATCTTATACATGTAGATGTGTAATCGTTGGCGACAACACTGCCTGTGCACCCCTCAAGCTCTATCACCACCACCAAAAGTCCTGCATTCTCCTCAAGACAAGCAGAGTATGCTATTCGAAACGTCAAGACCACACAAGCTCTTTTCAGAGCCAACACACTCACAAGAAGTGATTTACACATGGTTGTACCCGCAAGTTTACTATTTAATGATAGTTTCTTCCAATTTATCGACACTATGCAACCTGAAGACAACACCGTTTCAGCAAGTATATTTTTTTAAGTTGTACGACACCGTCACTTTAAGAAAGAACGGAGGAACAATCCCCCCTTGGTGATTTGGAGACGAGCAGAGAAGGGAGAGCGTATCACATGGGCCAAAGCTGGCAAAGGTGTCTAGATGGATGTAAATTCAGACCGGGCGGAATCTTCGGCTTGTTATTTTATCCTGTTATGAAAGCACACAGGATGAGGGGGTAAAGATACTTGATGGATCGAATGGCTCAAGGGTTGGTTACCAGCCCGGACTTATAAATACACAGATTAACTGCATGGAAACATCCATATTGCCATGGGAGGACAGTTTCATACAAAGTCAAAGACAAACCCAAAGTTGGTCAACCTCTCTCTTAGTCTCTTTTATCTATGCTGGGATGACTTTTTTTTTTTGCCAGCTTTGACATTTCATGATACAAGCTGACATTTCAACACTTGATTAGTTTGCTATTAGTCTTTCGCATAACACATGTGATGTGACACAAAGACATTTTAACATTCATAAACTATTCATCTCATTTTTACTTCGGTAGTGAAAGCAGATATATAACAGATGTTTAATATGCACATACAATTAATAGTTAACGGCCTGATGTTCCGACCCTAACAGAGTCTTTCTGGAAGGCTATTATTTAGTTTAAACCAATATTCATAAATACCTAAGACAGTTTCACTATTCCTATTGGTGGAGAGCTTGTCACTTGGGGGTGTTAAAACCTTTGATAATGATCACTAAAAAGTGTTGAAACATGGGCGTGACATGCGAGCTTGCACCTGTGCTTATACGACAGTTTCTTCATTCCTATTGGTCGAGAGCAACAGCCAGGACAGTTGTGCCACATCACGCGCGACACACACAGCAATCTTCTTATAAGGAGTTGTTTACCCAAGGGCCTTACCATTTCATAGCTGGAGGGGTGTTATATTGAAAGAAATCATTGAACAATTATAATTATTGCATTTATTTTACTTTTTGACCAAAAAGTGTTGATGTTTTTATACCGAAAAGGTATTTATGAAAGGGAATCAAAGTGTGTTAAAATCGGTTTTCAACTAGTGGTTTAAACATGCCGAGGCCTGGTTCTTCATAATTTATCTTGACTTCGTCTCGATAAAATTATCAAGATTCAGGCCTCCTTGGGATTAAACCACTAGTTGAAAACTTCTTCACCACACATTGATTCCCTCATTTGTCCACAGGCAAACTGAATAGTTTCATGCGATGTGTCACAATGACATTTTAACATTCACATACTTTTCATGTAATTTATACTACAAAATATATGTCCTTGATTTGACAATTATAGATTAGAAACGATAGAAAACATGTTTCGGCCCTCCAAATGCTAATATTTTCACAAATTATTTGTCAACAGGCTTGCAGAATAAATTCATGAGATGCATAATGAGGACACTTAAACATTCACATATTATTCATCAAATTTTTACTAACGAAAGTAAATAATATACTTGTCCTTGATTTGACCATTATAGATACCTTTAATATGCAAATAATCAGTTTACACCACTTATTTGTTCACAAGTAGGCTGAATAAATTTCATGGGATGTGTCACAAGGACATTTTAACATTCATATATTATTCATCTAATTCTACCTGCTGAAAACAAATATATTTGTCCCTAATTTGACAATAAATTAAAAGGGGTCATTGCTGGGCACACAAGTCGGAAACTGGGATCCAGATCTTAGTTAAAATTATGGCATGTCCACCTTTTGGTAACCCCTGGAGCTATACTCTCTTACTGGGAAAAGAGTGAAAAACCACTCGTTTTGTCCACCGTCCTACTTCTGCATAGAGCCACATGGAGGACTCTTTTTAGAGTGAAATACGGTACTTTTAACTCGATTTAGAGTAAAGTTCGTTCCAATTTCACTCACTAAAAGAGTGACACCAATTGCATTCACTCTCAAAAGAGCGAAACTTACACCACTTGGACAGGAGAGTGAAATTTTCACTCTTTTACATTAAGAGTGTAGATTTCAATGAGCTTTAAGGAACAGTATCCTCAGCAATAGAGAAATAGATAAAGGGCATGAATTATTTTATTTGGAGAAAAATACAGCATTTGTTGTTAACTCCGCCCTCTGATTTCAGATAAAAGTGAGGAGAATGCGACCAAAACTCTAGATAGCTCAGTTGGGAGAGTGAAAGCACATTAAATTCGAAGGGCGTTGCTTCGAAATCCTGCTCTAGTAAATTTTTCTTTGTCAGATCAAGTCTGAAACTTCTCATCCCTGAAATACTAACTGTAACACACTTTTGTTTCCACCAATTATTTGTCCATAGGCAGGCAGAAAAATTTATTGTAGGAATTCTAAACTTATATTCAGGTTTTAATAGAAAACTTGCATTGGGGATAAAGAATGATAATTTTGGTTTTTCCCGTACAACGATGTGTGTAAGCACCGTATACTCAGTGCTTTACTGAGTCCAGTGAAAAAATCACAGGCATATTACTCGAGTGGGATTTGAACCCAGGACACTTGCAATTCTAGAGCATTATCTTACCAACTAGACCACCGAGATTGCTCGAGGCAGTTCGAATCCTTATATTCAGGGGCTTTAAATATACTGTTCATACTGCCAGTTTCTCAGTGCGCTACTTAGTGATGTATCGACATTACTGATGTCGCTTGGTCATTCTCAGAAAAAGTTGACGGACAGTCCAAGGGAACACGACAACATACCACCAATCATGTCTACTTATTTCAACCTCAAAGCCAAAATCAATATCAACGGAGCTTTGAGAAGACGGGGGGGGGGGGGGGGGGGGGGGAGACGAGTTAATGATACAAAACAAAATCTATAATCCAACGACAAACATGTATGAGATCTGCTCGTTTATGTCAACACTTAATCAAAATTACAAACTTCAAAAGCAGAGGACCGAGACAGGAAATTAGAAATCCACAAATTACTTCAGATGATCAGGTTAGTGTGGCGTGCCAGTAAACTCACGCTCGCACAGTGATCCAGTGGTCTACTTGTGTTTTGGGTTTTTTTTTCCCTTCTTCTTGTCTTTTCATTTCAATAATAATACTGCGGTGTGTAATATTCAGAAAAATCAGGTTCAAAGTTGGATTTGACTCAGATGAAATGAAAAAAAACCTTTTAATTTTCTTGAGAAATGAGGTATAATACCCATAGAGTAAAATGAGATACATTTTTTCCCACATGTCTTAATGCTTGTTGAAATAAAATTATTTAAAAAAAAAACAGTTGGTGGTGTAACTAAGTCAGGAAGTCTTTTTCTCGTTTTGACTCCAGTCTTGGGAGAACAAGCCCACTAAATATTTTCAGCCATAAGCCCGGGTTCTCCCCATGAACAAGTTAGTGTAATCAGGCCAATAAACAAAAACTGCATTCCAAAATATGCAAATGGCATCCACTACGCATTAATTATATTTTTATGTATATTTATTTTTATGTATTTACCTTTTAGCTCCAGATTTTAGGGCTTTTAAAACCAAAGACAAGCACTAAATCAAAAACATTCTGAGAACATTGTTTCAATTTAGTTACATCCTAAAATAATTAAGCACAAAAGTATAAAAACAACAGTGTGGGTAGTGAGAACATTGCATACATTGCCTGTGTATTAAAAGACATATTTTGTTACATAAACGTCAGAAAGGATGTGCACAAAATGTGGTGTAGATTTTCCCCTTGGGTAAAAACAGAATACACAAATTACCGGGATGGTAATTAAAGTTATTTTACAAACCTTGCATGACGTATAAGTTACATGGTCAAAACGATTAATACTGAAGCCAAGGTGAGCTCAAATATCATCTTAGAATCAACAGAGCTTTAAGAAGACAGAGGGGGGACGAGGAGACAAGCTGAGGCTACAAAACAAAATCTTTAATCCACTGACAAACATGCATGGGATCTGCTCGTTTATGTCAATACTTAATCAAAATTACAAACTTCTAAAGCAGAGGACCGAGACAGGAAATTAGAAATCCACAAATTATTTCAGATGATCAGGGTAGTGTGGCGTGCCAGTAAACTCACGCTGGCACAGTAATCCAGTGGTCTACTTGTATTCTGGTTTTTTTTTCCTTCTTCTTGTCTTTTCATTTCAATAATAATAACTTGGTAAGAATATCTCAGAAAAAATCCTGTCTCAATGTTGGATTTGTCTCTGATAAAATAAAAAACTTTTAATTTTCTTGAGTAATAGAGACCCATAGAGAGAAATCGCATCCACTTCCCATTAATTATATATTTATGTGTATTTATGTGTATTTACTTTTTATGTATTTACGTTTAAGCTCCAGAAGGGCTTTTAAAACCAAAGACAAGCACTAAATCATGAAATAAATTAAAATAAAAGTATAAAAACAACAGTTTAGGTAGTAAGAACATTGCATACATTGCCTGTGTATTAAAAGATATATTTTGTTACATAAACATCAGAAAGGATGTGCACAAAATGTGGTGTAGATTTTCCCCTTGGGTAAAAACAAAATACACGAATTACCGGAAAGGTAATTAAAGTTATTTTACAAATCTTGCATGACGTATAAGTTACATGGTCAAAACGATTGATGCTGAAGCCAAGGTGAGTTCAAATATCATCTTAGGTACAGTGAGTTGCAACTCAAACCTGTTTTTGTTGTTTTTTTCTTCTTTTTCCTACTCAATTCCCCCCCTTTGAATAGTGCTTAAAGGCTTAAAGTGCTTAATTTTCCATTAATTTGATTTCGAGACCTCAGATTTAGAATTTGAGGTCTCAAAATCAACCATCTGAAAGCACACAACTTCGTGTGACAAGGGTAGTTTTTTTCTTTCATTATTATCTCGCAACTCTGACAACTGATTGAGCTCAAATTTTCACAGGTTTGTTATTTTATGCATAATGTTGAGATACACAAACTGTAAAGGATAGTCTTTGACAATTACCAATAGTGTCCAATGTCTTTAAAATCTGTTCATTTTGAATGTGACCAAATTAGTCTAGCACCCTGTCTCGAGCAGTAAGAATTGTACTTAATGTTGAATGTCACACTAGTTGTGTCCTCAACAAGATCAAGCATTATATTTTATTTGGTCCTTGGGAAAAATGTAGAAAAATGTAATCAAGTACGAGAGCTGACCAACGTGTTCAAATAGCGCAGGGGTTTTAGTAGACTTTGCAGGTTATTTAACCTATAACCATTCATTTTTGTACAATCATAAAAAAACACCCAGATGTTGCTAATATTTTGTCAATTAAATTTTGTCAGTAAAAATGTCAAACAGAATTAGCATGAAGCAGAATATTAGGTTTTGTGTCAACAAATTAGTACACTATGTTTACAAACTGCAGCGTAAAAATTTCATATCAGGGCATGACCTCTTTTCTGTGAATGGAAATAGGTCAAACCTTGCGGCCACTTTGGGCATTTTGGTACATTTCTCTTGTGGCAGCTATGGTCTCTCAACGGTTCCCCTGCTCCCCCCATGGGCAAAGAATATGATGCCTGACATCCCTACAGACATCTTGGTTTAAGATGTGTTGATATTTGCTTGTTTGTTTATTTATTTATTTTATTTTTATTTTATTTTATTATTAACTCTTTTATTATTTTAAAAAAAAAAGGAACAAAACATTTATAAAAAATAAACAAACACCTGGGGCAACTCACACATACATGACATAGGCCTATACTTGTCATTTGACAAACATGAGTTAGTCTAACTATGTTTGACTTATCAAGATACATAACCAGTAGACATAATTTGTGAAATAATGACTGCACAAATAATACTCTAACCCAACTGCCTGTAGTGTTGTTGTCACATAGCTGTCATGTATAATTTCTCATTAATATAAGAGCTAGGGGGGAACGGCGAAAATATCATAATAAGATGAAACATCTAATACAGCATTCATGGCCAAGTATCCATATTGATTAATTCTTTGCCACGGCTGAACGCAGTGCAGTTTGGCTGACACCATGAGGCGTGATCATCAGCGAGGGTCTACAGCGCCATCCTGAGCTATAGACCTTGGGAGGAGGGGGTAATCAATACGAGGGTGGGGGACTGGAGGGGAGGAGGGAACACGAGGGGGGGGCAGATAAGGCTGGAGCTGAGGGAGAGGTGAGCAAGGGGTTCATAGAAAAATCTGTTTACTATTTATCTTTTAAATCTATTTACTTTTGAAAAAAAACTTTTTATAGGTTTGGTTTTGGCCCATTTTTTAAAAGTTTGGCCGAAGCACGCTGAATTGAATCGAAGAGGGTGGTGGGCACAGGGGTTCAAAGAAAAATCTGTTTATTACATCTCTTTTTGAAAAAAAAAAACTTTTAATAGTTTTGGTTATCTCTTTTGGCTAAAACTATGGGGGCTTTCTAGACCCAAATTGTTTAAAGATTGTGTGGTGCAATAATGCTGCCAATCATACCAGGAACACCAGGGCGAACCCCTTCTCTTTTCAATAAGTGCACTGGGTTCTTCTACGCAGGTTACACATCACACAGGACCAATGGCTTGACGCCACATCCGGACGAAGCATTGGTCAAGTGTATTGTTTAAGGATACAGGTGTAACGACCAGGAATCAAACTCACACTTTGCTGATCAGAAACACCAGAGCTAGAGTCCGATGCTCTTAACCGCTCAGAAAATTAAGAGGATTCCATAATATGGCATTCAATACTTGGGGACTTCAACAGACTGAGATTAACTGTTGCAGCTACAAAATCAAAGATCATACTGATTATCGTTTACTTTTTGGTTATAAGTCCAAACAAAAGACTGGCAGAAATAACACCTTTCACGTTTCCTCCTCAGATAACAACAAAAACCTGCCATTAAACTGCACTTTAAACGAGCCAACGCAACCAGGCACATCCTACGACACGCACCTCATCATTCATGTTCCATTATTTCACACTGCAATCAGGACTTGATTTACAGAGAAGCACTCCTGACTAGTTGGCGTAATCCAAACTCACTCCAAAGATGGTTTTATGTTGTTTTTGTTTTGTTTTTTCCAACCGATGATAACCTTACAGCAGTAAATATCTTCAACAATTTCCCACCTTCACTCCACTCTACGTCTTCATTATTTCTAATTGGGCGATTACTGATGATGTCATCATCAGAGTTGACAGCGTATCGAGGTCTGCTTTTCAGCACAAATATATCACTGGTGTCGTGGGTACCACTTTACCCGGCGCTTCGTGGTATCTATTTACACTAAGCCGTAAATTGAATCAGTAAATACTACATGAAGCCATTGTATGCTAGTCCGCTAGTAGTCTGGCCATTTATTATGTGTGTGCATTCGATATCCCCAAGGGTGTGGGCTACATGGCGCCTGTTTCGTTATTACACAATTTGTTTCAGGTTAAATCTAATGCGGCTTGAAAGAGCGGACTTGTTGAGGCGAACACTAAAGAATAATTTTCATGAAAAAGTATCCAGAAATTCTTTGATTTGGATTTGTTAAAGGTGACTCTGAGGCATTTTTGGAAAAACTACTGCCACTATTAAACTATGCTAATTATTTGATAAACAAGTACTTTTAAGTCTGTTGTAAACATCTTAAAAGATGTTTACAACAGACGGCAGTGGAAAATGCTGAAGAATAATATAAGAACAAATTTGGATTTGGAGGTGACTCTAGGGTACAGTTTTAGCAATAAGAACCAAATCAAAACAAGAATGCTCGCTGAAGACGGAGCAGAGGCCTTGAAAGGCGGCAACATGAGGTGAGGTGATTGGTGAGTTTGCGACGCTGCTACAAATTGACAGCAAAATCTGAAAAGCAGAGTCCAGAGCAATGAAGGAAAACTGCTAAGATAGCAGTCTGCTTACGATGACTAGAGCAAGTCTAGTAAA
Source organism: Asterias rubens (assembly GCF_902459465.1). NCBI lineage: Eukaryota > Metazoa > Echinodermata > Asteroidea > Forcipulatida > Asteriidae > Asterias > Asterias rubens. The sequence continues at coordinate 6,166,416 of NC_047069.1, read as the reverse complement.
ACGTTGAGACCAATTAAGAACTAACTCAGCGCTAGTGAAGTTTGTATCAAGAAAATCACTTCGATCGACTACAGGAAAGTAGTAGTCCCGGCTTGATTTCCAGACCTCAAATTCTAAATCTGAGGTCTCGAAATCAAATTCGTGGAAAATTACTTTTATCTCGAAAACTGTCACTTCAGAGGGAGCCGTTTCTCGCAACGTTTTATACTATCAACCTCTCCCCGTTACTCGTTACCAAGTAAGGTTTTCTGCTAATAATTATTTTAAGTAATTACCAATACTGTCTACTGCCTTTAAATTATTATATACATCTACATTTATATGGCATTAAAACAATCGTGCGGTTCCAAGAACCAGAGTTATACTTGGCCCTTAAGAATTGGAAAATTGAGAGACTCGCAATCCATCTAAAGGCTGCTTAGGCCAGGATATCCTCTTCTGTTAAATATTAATTTCCAACGTCTAGATTTCCCTCTGCCCCGGAGATACTTTGATACTTTGAAATATCGTCATGAATAATCGTTAATCATTATCATACATGCATGTCCCGCAGGAATCCAGCCATATCACCAATAATGTCAATCATCAGGCCTGCATACATTTCAACTCACTTCACTGCATCATTCATGAATGCTTGGGGGGGGGGGGTAAAAGCTCTATCTCTGTTTCTAAATGACCACTTTCACATGAATGTATGCGTGTAGCGGAAAGGCGGTGGGTATATGCGGTGCTACTGCATGTCTTTAGGGGCATAGGACCCAGGCGCGCTCCAAAGTTCAGAGAGCGCCTCGCGGACCCTAGGTCCGATTAAGGTCCATGCCTGAATGAATGGAGGTTTCGTCTCCATGGGTGAACAGAACTGAACTAACATTGTAATGTTAGCCCTCTATTATATGGGAAAATCACATACAAGCGTGATCCCTAATGAGGTGGAGCTTCTTCAGGCTTCACAGCTCGGCTGGCCGCCAGCAACACGGCTCGACCTGCTCTTCCATCCACCTGCAGACCGTCCTTCAGGTAGCAGTTGGAGAACATGTAAGGGTTCTTCCAGGAAGCCGCCCTTGTGATATCCTTCATGGGGTTTTAAAGAAAATCCATGAGGAATACACCCCCGCATCTCGCGGGCATGAACCGGACCAACGGCCGCAGGCCACCCGCACGGCACCAAACAAATAGCTGTGACTATCCAACATGCTATCGTATCGCGAGATGCCGGTCGGAATGGTGGAACCGTGGACACAAACAGTCGTTTGTGGCCGGTTCTGATTGACTTTGTGCGGTCGACATACCACCTAATGCCCGTACAGGGCACCAAAGTCTGTCGACCACGACCGCCAAAAAAGGCTTTAAGGTCGGGGACAAAGGTGTCTGGGGGTTCTAAAGATTCGAACTGAATCTTAGCCAAGAACCCCGCAGAAGGTATAAGGCGGACTCCTCCGAGTTCCCCCCGGATGTGTCCAGCCAACACTGTAAGGGGTGGGGGGGGGGGGGGGGATCAAATGGCGACTAGGCCTGAAGTAGGTGAGGAGACAAAGCTGAATAGGCCTCATCCCTCGCCTGCTATAAGGCCCAGGAATCTGAGCCAGGCCAGCTTCAGTGCCACCGTTGCCCGAGGAAAAAGGGGGGGGGGCCACGCATTGACGCAAGTTCAACACCTGGTCCACTGATGGGCGGGCCAGCTCCTCCTTTTTTTAAATTTTATTTTATTTTATTTATTTATAATTATTTCACCTGAGTGAACGGGGCGCCCGAACAACGGGTAAACCCGAAGACGAGGGCGGGCCCAGTGAGCGGGGTTTGCCGGGGGACTCCCAGCTACCCTGCTCCATGTAAACAATCCTTCAACCCATTACATTGCAAGCGCCCCACAGCGTGGGCGGGTGTTAATCGGGTAAGGCGGCCCTGCAAAAGCCTGTCAACGACCGTCGTGGGGGAACCCACGTGGTCAGCGAGGGCCAGGTAAGCCGAGCCGTGTGAAGAGGGGGAATCCCTCCGGCTGCAGTGACCCCGAGGCTCGAGAGAGGGCACGGTGCGCTCCGGAACGGAGTTACCTTTAGCCCTACCTCTCTTGGTCGCCGCCCCGGCACTAGTTTTCTTGGACTTGCCGGGGCGCTTGACCTTAGATTGGGTGGACCCACGTACGCTGATCGAAGAGGGGGAGCGGGAAGGCTCCCTCCTTGGTCAGTGGGTCCCCCAGCCAACGCAGCCGACTGAGGCTGCGGGGGCCGGTTGAAGGGCGAGCCCAGCGACGGAGTGTCACCGGCGCAGCCCTCCGAGGGCTCCGACTGTCCCGGGGGAATGGACGTACCCCCAGTTCCAACAGTCGGAGCCCTCCCCAATTTCCATTGAACTACTCATTTATAACGATCTTTATCTAAAACACTTCAATTAAACAACAACTCTACTATCTTCAATCTCAGTCTTTATTTCAAATCTCAGCAATAAAGGTAAGGTGTTTTTATTTCATTTTAAAAACGGTAAACTGTTGGACACAGAATTATTTACGTCCTCACCCAACTGTGGCTAAGAGAAAAGAGGACGACTTCGTGGCAAGCATGTCATGGGGCATTGTGGGTAGGACGGTGGAGGGCGCTATTGTGTGTAAAGTCTTAGCAATATTGGCTGGCGGCATAGGGAATATGCAAATTAGTAATTCGACTCTACCGGTAAGTAGAGTGAAGTAGACACAAGGTAACACCAATGAAACGTTTTTCATGTTAGATTTGTAAGTATAATGCCCATGGGGGGCCGGGGGTATGTGGGAATTAAGAACTAAAAGCATACTAGAATAGAAAACACGACTAGCTCTAAACATTGTGTTGAAGGGGAGTGGGGGGGGGGGGGGCATAAATCAGCCATTGATTTGAATCCTTCTTAGGGAAGAAGCTTGAAATGTGCATGCAAGCTGATGATTCATTTTCTAACCACCGCAGCTAAGTAATGACTTTTTATCTTTGTGTTCCAATAAGAAGTTTTATCTTTTACTAGTTTGTATTATAAAGACCATGTAACCTGTCACATCACATGTTTACAAAAGAGCCATGTTACAATAGAGATGCTAATTAGTTAAGTTACCAAAATATTAAGTGTAAGGTACAGAAACTTGCCAAAGTTTGTGATATTTAACAACGTTGCTTTATGAAAACGACAAAGTTGTGATCATATGATAATTCTGAATTAACTTATCTGGCAATGCAAAACAAAATGTTAATGGAACACAAAACAGCAGTCTAACATTATATTACACACAACCTTACTCACCGATGGACCTCATTTGCATACTGCTTCTGTGACCGTATTACACACTCGCAAAAAACAGGCATCGCAAACTTATTGTTATTTTCCAAAATGGTAGAAGCTAAATTCTGAGCTAATTTGTTCCATTTCAACCATTATGAGGAACTTCCTTCAATCATGAAATAGGATCCCACTTCTGCAACCGATAATCGGGGAACTTATTTTTTGAAGTGTGTTGGCAAAATTATTTGCTTCCGCGAGAACCAACTTTCATCGGCTACTTGGTAAATGTAAAGTTTGGTGTCATACATGAATTTCAACTGCCTGTTACCTTCCGTGTTTAAGTTTGAATAAAAGTCGGTAGTGAATCAAATAAACTGACTTTTGTGACCGCTTGTTGTCAACATTCTGCCTTGTTATAGTCTATTTGGACCAAAAGCACCCATGCAATCATTCTCACTTAAAAATCATCTGATATATTCACCCAAACCACAACGCGTATTTAAGGAAAAAAACATCTTCAGACATTTTGCCTGAAGTGACTTTAAGGAAATACAATGATGCGGAGCGTAGCACTGCTTCTGAAAGAAAAGACTTTTCTTTCAACGCTTCTCTATTGGAAACAAATTTGTAGAGGATCCAATGTCAATGAAACTTAAACTGATGAGCTAGTGGCAATGAAACACAAGATTTCAATCTGATAATATCTTGGCATCATCCATAATATTTTCATCACATCTACTTTTTTTATCCTCCTTATTTAAAGAGGTGGGTGTGAGTAGATATAAACATTCAAACCAAGGGACCTACATGCACAACAAAAGAGGACAATAGGGTCCAAGTTTTGGGAAAGGTCCTCAGTTGGGAAAACATATGTACAAAACCAATGGGGGCTGTTGCAAAAAAAAGTTATAACCCAAAAAGTATAAACAATAGAGGGACAACAGGAGGTCCATTGTGGCTGGCGTATACACCCTTGTGTGAGTGGCCTTTCCGGAACTCTATGTTGTGCATCTTTCTTTCCTTTTCAAATTGTGAACAAATATAAAGCAACATTTTATCCAGCTATATTTTGATGAGCAGCTGGTCTGGTATGGATAAAGCAACAGAATCGAGCTACAGTGTCGGACAACCGTTTCCTGAACAAGCTGGATTGAAACCAGGTGTTTGGTTCACAGCACTGTGGGCTGCACTTTCCAAGCACATGCCCCAGATGATGCGATGGAGAAAATAAAATCAGTGGAAAAGTGGAGGGAGAGGGAGAGAGGCAAATCACACCTTACCTTCTTATGAATGCTCACTGTGCGTGAATCACACCTACCATTACAAAACACCAGATATAATTGCCAATCCAGAGTATGCGATGAGTCTCTTACTTTCAATAGCTCCCTGCTTCTCTATCGCGCTTCTTTTCTCGCGTACACAAACGTGCTTCTGCGCAAATACACACAGACACACACGGCGGGGACAAAGAAACGACGAGCCGCAACTGGTCCGCAGATGATGACAGACTCGTTTTCTCCTGACACTGATGAGAACATTCAATTGTCCAAGAGCGGGAAAATTGTCCGCCTCAGCATCGACTACCAAACCCTCCAGGCAAGATCTCTTTGGTTAGGACACGACACTCAAGAGAGAGACTGAAAGACGAAAGAGTACAAAAATATCCCCTTCGGAGCGGAGAAAATTTTATTTCCACTCGAGAGAGTTTTGCAGGAACAATCCCAGCGACGGCGTGTTTACAGCCATTTGAGCCAAGTACCGAGCACGTCACTCAACCCCGTCGTATCTCCACCGACTGCTATCCTCTTTAGTGGATATATAGGTCGTCGTCATCATACACTGCCCGTGGGTGAAGAGCCATTGATTCCCCCACCGATGGGGCAATTTGTTACTGGCGCTCTCTAGGAGGGGATAACAGGGGGAGGTAAAAAATAACTCCAGAAAGGGGAAAAAAACCTGCCGATCGCTCCACGAGAGATGTGATGTTTCGCACTAGAGGCATGGTGGGTTATCAGCAATGGGATACATTACATCACTTCAAAACGTTTTAGAGAACCGCCCGGATGAAATGAATATTAATCACGGGAAGACAAGCCGTCTTTAATGCGGCTCTAAGTCACGTTCGGGATATCAAAGATGCATTATGCATTCACACAGAATAGCTGTTATTCCCCTCCTTATTACAATCGCTAGTCTTGCTTGATACGTAGCTTTTCATTGTGTAAATGATCTGCTCTTAACTACAAATTCATGTTCAATGCATGTTTCTCGGAACAATAAATTTACACACAAAAAGTTAACCAGTCATATATTTGTTCGTATCTGTACCCCTGAAAAACATCCTTACATATTATAATTAGTTTTAAATATAATATGGGATTTGAACCAGTGACCTCTGTATTAATGTACTGGCGCTCTACCAACTGAGCTTTCTATCTAGCTCTATGTTGGCAGTCTCCTTATTAATTTGTCAACATGTTTGATTGAGGGTGCCAGTCAGAAACACCATAACCAAGTTTATGATACAACATGGAAAGCAGCAGCAAGTGGTCACCTTAACGGGATACAACTTTTTAAATTTAAATTATCAAGTTAAAACTTGTTTACCTTTCTACAACAACAAAAACATAAATGATAATTTTGTTTGATGATAATTCCATCCAAACCTCCTCCTAAGATGTAAGCAAATATTATAATAATAATAATAATAATAAATAAAAAAGTAAAATAAAATAAAACAATATTTCAGATCTTGTTTAAACAATTTCTGGTCCAGTTAAAGTGTGAAGTTTCAATCTCCTTGAAACCAAATTAATAATAATAATAATAATAATAATAATTCAGAAATTATTATTGCGCAGTGACCTATATAACGAACTCTACAGCGCATTACAAGGAAAGGGGTGTCACAAGTACAATCTGCAGGACTGGTTGCGTTAGCATAGTGGCATCTGTCCTTGCCTTCACCCACTTGGAACCCAGTTAGAATCACACCAGGGGCACTACATGGATTGGGTTTTCAGTCCCTGCTTGACTGAGTGGGTTTTCCCTGGAATATCTCCCTGGGGTATTTCCTCCAACATCTAAAACTTTTCTTTTGTGCTGTGAATAAGCTCGATTTTCTGAGAACACTTTTGCTTCACAACCAGGGCCCAATTTCATAGCGCTGCTTAGCGGCCGATTTTTTGCTTACTGTGTGATTTCTGTTTCATAGCGCTGCTAACCGTAAGAACACGAAAAGGCGTGCTAAATTTCCGGTGCTTACTGCACAAACACAAACGTCACAATGCAAATCCACGGAAAACACGCAATATGGCTGCCCAATTTTTCTGCTAACCTGTGAAATACGCTAAGGCTTAAGCAAATTTTTCTGCTACAGTAAGCATGCAAATTTACTTACGGTTAAGCAGCGCTATGAAACTAGGCCCAGAATATGAAACTATGAACCAGAAATGAGACTCAGTTCAAGGCTTGTCCAGATGTCCAGAATAAAGACAACACATCAGTTGTCACAAGTCAGATCACCGAAGCATAAAAGGAGATGATGGTCCATCGATTTAAACAAACCTCTAGATTTGATGTTTCAAGTTCACTGACGCAGACATCCAATTCCATAAAACCCAAGCGGCTTGTCTCCGCATCTCTGACAGGATCAGAAAAGAGACAGGAAGACATGCTCCACAAGTGTCTATGCTGATAAACATGTGGGTAAATAACTGCGCTCCATTTTAATCCCGTCCCTCGAGTGTTAGCGTCATTACGGATGGGTGCCGTTAAATCTAGACCTCATTTATACAGTGCGGCCATAAACTAATGTGTCACTATTTAAGTGGTTGTTGTTTTAAGGAAGGTATCAAGTAATACCGTATACGTATGTAGCGGATTGTTGGTGAGTGGTTTAGCGCATCGGACTTAAGTTATGGTTGCTGGGTGTGGGTTTGAAACCAGGTCATGACACTTGTGTCATTAAGCAAGACACTCAAAGGAACATGTTGCCTTGGATCGGACGAGTTGGTCTTTGAAAAGCGTTTGAAACCGTTTGTTATGAAATGCATACGGTTAGAAGTATATTGAAATAAGTAGAATATAATGATCCACACAAGTATCACTCGAATTTGCACGTTTTTCCTGTTACGTTGGAACTAACCCGAGCGGCCATTTTATGGAGTCCAAATTTACATAGCACCATGTACAAGGTGGTGTGGTGCAATATGCAGCCAATCAAACCGGGAACGCCTTCTCTATACAGTAAATACATTGTGTTCTTTTAAACAACACACAGAACCAACGTCTTTACGTCCCATCTGGAGGATGCAGCAGTAATGGAAAAGTGTCTTGCTTAAGGATAAAAGTGTGACAACCGGGACTCGAACCCACAATCTGCTGCTCCGAAAACAACAAGAGCTCATATCTGCTCGGCCTCAACATGCCAATAGCGCAGAGTCTTCATCCAGCAGGTGGACTGGATCCAGTATCGGTTGAAGAACACATGACTCTCCGCTTAATACTAATCAGCATTTGTTTATATTAAATCACAGATGTTTACGTTAGCGGCCCTTCAAAAAGGGGACTGCGGGTGACACCCTTTGATCCAATAAACACCTGATGGAGACCAACAGACACATCCAACTTATGGACGCTCGTGATTCTGAGAAAATATTTACAGGGCACCCTGGATGTCTTTCTTCAGATGCGTGCCTGGATTTTCCATCAAAACTTTCCATCATGTTTGCGAAATTATGGATCACATCATATCACAAAGACTTGATCCACAGCTGCAGGGACTACAAAATACTGTAGGGACGTAGTACAGGCCTGGGCCCAATTTCATAGAGCTGCTAAGCAAAAAGAATTTGCTTAGCATGAAATTTCTTCCTTAATAAAAACATGATTACCAACCAAATTTCAAAGTGATTTTCAGGATAAGCAAATAACAGCTGAATACCAGTAACAAGGAATATGCAACAAATTGAAATTTGGTTGGTAATCCTGTTTTTACCAAGGAAGAAATTTCGTGCTTAGCAAATTTTTGTGCTTAGCAGCTCTATGAAATTGGGGCCTGGAATTACGAGCAGGCCACAGCCTCCATTGCCCCTGGTCTTGGTGCCCCTTCAAAAGTTTCCCAGTAAGTTTAAGATTTTTACCAATGAAAAGTGCCCTCTGCAAAATGAAAATGGCCTTGACCTTTCAAAGATGAAATTGAAGGCCTGCAAGTACATAAAAATGTCCCCCTCAAGAGATATGTTACGAAATTCTCTCTTAGGTTAAGCTCTTCTGATTTAAAACTCCCCTCGCTAAAAAGGATTCAATGAGAAGTAAGTCTGCAAATATGAGGCGGTCAACCCATACAACAAAAGACTGCTAAAGTAAATGATACTGTTGCTTTGTGATGATTTGAAAGGGAGAGACAATTAGAGTTAAACAAAAAATCATTCACACATACAATATAAATATTTGAGAAGAGCGCCCTCGACTACAGGTGCAACTCGCAGACACAGCTGTTCGTTTTTCCATTGTTTGATCATAGTACTAACATCTGAAGCTATGTTCCCATTGGACTTTCTTTATTGTTAAAGTACCGCGACTTTCTAGAATGACAAAATTAAATCCAATTGGGACGCACGGTAAACTGACCTCTTGTCAACTTACCGTGACCGTGATGTGCACTAGAAGGCCAAACAAGGTAGCAGAAGACTAAAGCCCGGTTCATACTTCCTGCGAATGCGAAGCCAATTTGACATGAATGTGACGTCACACCCTCCTTTCGCAGTGATATTCGCAAGTGAGTAGAGCAGAGTTCAACTGCTGCGAATTATTCGTTGCGAATTTGTTACGTCAACATTCGCTTCGCATTCGCATTCGTATGAAGTATGAACCAGGTTTTACATGCAGCAATGGTAACATAACAGGGCTGCTAAAAAGTCCAATGGGAGCAGCCCCGTGGCGAAAACCTACTGCAACCAAGCTGTACAACGCTACAAAAACGCCGGGGAATATAAGTCAAGGTGGGAACACACAGTAGAATTACACCAAAGCCAGTCACTGTAACTTTCCGCGTGGCAGCAGAAGAAAAATCCAATGGGCACTTGGCTTAAGACAGCATTGCAATGACGTCAATGTATTTATAAGGTCTATAACGTTAACTCACTTTACAATCACAACAGTTGTGTTTCCTGATTGCTTCTTATCATATGACACTAATCCCGAGCAGTTGACAAATTGGAACGAATCAACTCATGCAATATCCTCTGAAAGTAATAGATTTAGTCAGTATAATGCCAGTTCCCATGAAATCATTAATAAATATAAAAAATGGTGTACACTTACCACAACAACACTGACTACTCTGTCGTTTCCAGAGTCCACAACCGGGAAACAGACCACTGCAGAGACAGAGAGAGGGAAAAATGCAATAACTCAATTAATTAGACCTGTTTGTTCAAAAGAAAACGCTGTAAATGAAATTTGCCAAGGACGTCTACATTTCAGTGAAGGATAGATTTTGCTCCACAGAATGGTTTTGAAACAACTGATTAAGCACGGTTTTAATAAGACTGGATGGTTTGGCGAAGGTGGAAATGTATGTATAGATGACGATTGTGCTTATTGTTTTGCCGATTTGTTTCAGTACACTGAGCATCCTCCCCCGTCTGCTGGATAAAAACCCCGCTCTGTTACAAGGCTCTCCTGTTGTCTATTCTATTATTACGCTTCAATCACAACTGGCAAATAATACGGACAGCATAGTCGGATATGAAATTAAAGTGATGGTTAAACAAATGCCGAAACAGTTTATACCAAAAAAATGTTGGTGTTGTGTATGCCTTTGTTTGAATTGTATCTGTCTTTTAAAGGCAATGGACACTGTTGGTAATTACTCAAAAATAATTACCAGCATAAAACCTTATTTGATAACAAGTAATGGGGAGAGGTTGATGGTATAAAACATTGTGAGAAACAACTCCCTCTGAAGTAATGTAGTTTTTGAGAAAGAAGTAATTTTCCACAAGTTTGATTTTGAGACCTCAGAATTAGATTTTGAGGTATTGAAATCAAGCGTCTTAAAGCACACAACATCGTGTGACAAGGTGTTTTTTTATGGGGGGTTTTATGTTGAGATACACCATGTGAGAAGACTGTCTTTGACACAAATTTACCAATAGTGTCCAGTGCCTTTGAAAAAAAAACATAAGTCCCTACAGCGCTCCAATTCCTTCCATATCCAACTGCCAAAGGGAAGGACTAAAAAAGACTGGGCCAATAGGCCCAAACAACAATTGAATATCACAGGGTTAGCCATTCCAATCTTATCCAAGTACAAACAATTTACCGTAGTGACATTTGAGAACAAGATATTGGAGGATTTAGGCTAGACTCGGATCAAACTGCCCAATCTGTCAGGCTTATACAATGTACAGTTCAGACACTTCCAATGCTTGAGAAAAAGAAGAAAAAAAACTTACTAGAAACAGTCAAAGTACTGATACCATGTCATAATGTACCCTTTGCAACTGGGTTCCTGCACCATTACACTTAGCAGGAAATTGGATCCATGTAAATAAATTAGTAGTTGAACACATCCTCAATTTAATATCCAGAATTTAACAGAATTTGTTTTTGCCAACAAAACAGTAGCTGGCAGTGTATGCACTTCATGTAATCCACCATATACATAAACTGACAAACCTGTAGAAGTTAAAGATCGATCGGCCATCTGGGTCACGAGTGAAAAAACGATCAGAGTTTCTAATTTCTTAAGCCATCTGATATCACTAACACTATAAAGCTGCTTAGGCATAAAAAGTTGCTAAGCACAACAAAACTAGTGCTTACCAGAATAAAAGTACTAGTTAAACAACCACTAAAGACCTTTCTATTACAACGCCACATTGCCAAAGCTGTAAAAGCAAATCAAAAACAGATCGCTCCTGTTTATAACAATGTTACACAGATATTCAAACATTGTATTGAATTTGTTGAAAACAAAGCAACCCATCATGGCAGTTTTTTTATTTAATTGAAAGTTTGAAGATAATATAAAATTTTGTTAAAACGTATACGTTTTGTTAAAGCCATTATACACTTCCGGAACAGGAAAAAAAAGGTTCACAGATTTACAAATAACTTACAGATTACAGAAGGTAATGGTGAACGACTTATCTTGAAATATTATTCCATGAAACGCTCTACTTTTTGAGAAAACAATTAAACAATTACCAATTCTCAATATCGAGAATTATGGATTTATTTTTAACATATGTCATGACACAGCGAAACGTGCGGAAACAAGGTTAGCATTCCCGTTATTTTCCCCTTACTCCGATGACCGATTGAGCCTAAATTTTCACAGGTTTGTTATTTTATATATGTTGTGATACACGAAGTGTGGTCCTTTGGACAATACTGTTTACCGAAAGTGTCCAGTGGCTTTAACACCATTGGGTGTTTTAGTAACATTCGGCGGTCCACGCCAACCTGCGCAGTTTGGTTATCAACAATGGAAAGGTCTATACATGTGCAAAATGTAACTGGCATCCTGCACAGTTGTGCTTAATAGCAGAAAATTTTTAAGCAATATTTTTTGCTTTAGCAGATCTACAGTAGTTCTATGAATTTAACTAAATCTAAACTGAACAAAAACTTCACGAAGTTCAAGATTTGGAATTATGGCCAACTGACATTTTGAGTAAAAAGAAAAAAAAACTAACATTAGCACACAACAAATTATTTTATTTTAAAAATATCCCAAACTTGCCTGAAAGTATTCCATGTTTTTTTCTTCTCTTTCTTCTCAAAAGGCAATTAGAAATATATAAATATCCCTCTTCCACAGCTAAAACATAGCTCAAGGAAAACAACATTTGCATTTATATTAAAGAGACGGTAAAAATAACTGTACTGCCATTCAGAAGAGAAGAAGGTTGAGGAAAAATCCCATGAATATATTACACAAGTGAATGAAGATCTTGGAAAATGTATTTTCTTTAGGTGGCCGGAGCTGAGCTAATTTGCCGAGATCCGTTATTAATATTTTTTAATTAAAGCTAGGCGATTCAATGGACAATTGGTGTGTTCCCTGTGGACGCTACCTACAATGATGTCAGCTCTGCCGCAGGAGTTACTGCTGTTCATCACCCGCCACCTCCAAAGAAATACATCCACGTCCACTCCACAAAATTAAAACTCCCGGAATCCTTCAGGAAATCCCCAAGTCACGTTGCTGAATTTTTCTTTCATACGAGGCTGGAGGATGGATATGCTGAGAAGTTAAAGACACCACCCTCACACAGTGCTGTAATCGTTCAGGTGAGCAAGGGCAGATGGATGCTCCAAATCTCAAGCTGTCTGCATTCCTTTTCATGAATCGTGACTACACAACTGATCCCTAAGCCAGAGCCAATATTCTTCCCTTTATATATTTATCTATCTATATAGTTGGTATTGTTTGACTGTCACAAAAGCCGATTTACATGTCCGTCGAGAGAGATTTCCATGCAGCTTTCCACTAAGTGATGTCGGTCCACCCACTCTCAGATATCATCTGATGCACTTTTCTTCTCCCTTCAGTCTCGATGATGACGACACTGACGTATGAGGCATGCATGTACGCCGAGCTGGCAGGGGTGGGAGAGGGAAAGTGGGAAAAAAATCTGCCTCAACTGAGTCAGGTCCCAGGGTTTGAACTTCTGTAAGCTGCAACTTGAACCACTCTTAACAAAATCATTTCAATCCGCCCCTTTCTATCCACTACACAAATTAAAGATCTGAGAAGCGTTGAAATTAGATTACGGCCACCGTGATTGGATTATGGAGGCAAGGCGGGTCGGGGGAACATGTGTGCTACGTCCCGGTTGTGTTGTCTTGAATGTCTGCCCCGCTGCGCCAACGCCAACAATTTCTCACCCTGAACAGACGGCGGTAGCAAGCAAACCGAGCTGGAAACGGGTCACCCGGTGCTTTATATGCAACCGTGATCACCGCCAAACGTGGCCAGGGTCCCTTCGTTCTCTCTGGCGATAATAATGCCATAACTACGAGGCTTTTCAGGCGTTACTTGCAATAAGCCCTCATCAGAAAACTCTGCCAGTGCTGGGGGCTACACTGACATTTGTGTTTGATGAAGGACAGTTTCTATGCGGCGAATTACAGCGGTGGATATTCTTTAAATGTCAATTTGTAAACACAATACAAAATTGAGCAGGACTTTAATGAGAAAAAAATGATTATGTAAAATGACTTTCCTTTCCTTTTAATTAAAAAATAATTTTGAGCATTTGATCGTCACGGATTGTAATACTGGCATACAGGTTATTGCACTTTTACATTTATTAAGAAACATTGATGGGATAATAATATGTATCAATGATACTGATTAGCATTGTAAAGGTCTTTGAACAACGACTAAGCCTGACATTTTCATTTGGGTGGGGGGGGGGGCTGAGGAGGGGCTATTAAGTTATCAAATCATTAATTTGTGCTTGTTTTTTTCCCTTATTGTGTTTGAGGGCAAGGGGGGGGGGACAAGGGTTCTAAACTCCTGCCCCTTCCCCGTCCCCTCTGGCTTACCACTGTGTAGGAATCACCCTAAAAATCAGTTACCATTTGCAAAATTTGACTGTAAGTTTACAGAATTAATTTTTTTGTATCCAGTCAGTCAGTTTCCCTTGTGGTTTATTCCTTTAAAAATGAGCCTAAAATTCTGATTATGGTAGTATGCTTGATCTCGTTCACAGCATCATCAGTCAATGATGTTAGGTATTCCACTGTCCGCATATCTGAGCTGCCTACCAACAGTGTTTAAATTAGGTGATATTATGAAAAACAGTCGGGGAAAACTGGAATGCTTGCAAGCACATTCCCCCCTCTTATTGCAAAAGAAAAATGAAAGAATAAAATTTTAAAAACTTGTTGAAATATGTGCTTTCAGATGCCTAACCAAAAGCTACAGGCCTTAAGTCTTTTACTATTTGAGTGATAAATTATCTGTTTCTCAGAAACTACGTTACTTCAGAAGGTACCATTTCTCAAAACATTTTATAATATCAATAGCTCTCCATTGCTCATTACCAAGTAAGTTGTTTTGCTAACAACCTATTTTGAGTAATTACAATAGTGTCCACTGCCTTTAAATATTTTCTCTTTTGTTGGCACGCTCAACAATGCCATTTTCCATTTCATAGACAAATAATGAATTTGCATTGAATGACAATAATCGGATTTGACAATCAGCTTACAACAATAATATCAATGTATGAAGACCTTGGCCCAATTTCATAGAGCTGCTTAACCAGAAACTATTGCTTAAAACAACACTGCATGGTAATTTGGCTATAGAATTACTTTGTTTGGCATAATTTGGTTTTGCTTAGCTTTTGTTTGTGTTTAAAGACAGTGGACAATATTGGTAATTACTCAAATAATTATTATCATAAAACCTTTCTGGATTACCAGTATAGGGGAGATGTTGATAATATAAAACATTGTGAGAAACAGCTCCCTCTGAAGTGACGTAGTTTTTGAGAAAGAAGTAATTTTCCACAAATTTGGTTTCGAGACGTCAGGTTTATAATTTGAGGTCTCAAAATCAAGCATCTGAAAGCACACAAATTTTCACAGGTTTGTTATTTTGTGCATATTTTGAGATACACCAACTGTGAAGACGTCTTTGACAATTACCAATAGTGTCCATTGTCTTTAAGCGGCTCATTGAAAATGGGCCCTAACAAGTTCTGTTAAGCAACAATAGCAGGATACTAGTCATAGACTGTATATGAGAAGTGGCATTTTGGCAGATAACTATGTTTTGGTAAGCATAATTTTGTCAAGTGTCATACTTGGCTACTTGTTGTGCTTAAACAGCTCTATGAAAATGGGTCCAGCATGGTATAAAGTCATTCATCACATAATAAAGCCACTTTTGGTAAGCAGCTTTTTAAACATGCTTATCCAGGCCTTCTACGCATTAGCAGACATTTCAGGTCCGCTACTTTGACCCAAGTGTACCTTCAATTTTGGAATACGCTTATTAACACGCCCCCGAGTGCGGTAACCATCATAGGTTTGGCGGCATACACTGCTGCCACCAAGAGTCTGCTTCAGGCATTGAATCGGTGTACAGTTTCAGAGGTTGTTAGACAAACAAATTGACAATTTTTAATCATATCAGTTTGGTTATTCTTGAGGGCAATTTATGGTACAGTTGTTCTGAGAAGTAGCCCTGTCTGAAATTCTGTCATCTTGTGTAAACATCATGTTACTATGAAGCAAACATAAAAAAAAAAACCTAATTTTAAGATGACTTTTTAAAGGCAGTGGACACTATTGTTAATTACTCAAAATAATTATTAGCATAAAACCTTACTTTGTAACGAGTAATGGGGAGAGGTGGTTGATAGATAGCATAAAACATTGTGAGAAACGACTCCCTCTGGAGTGACTTAGTTTTTGAGAAAGAAGTAATTATTGACGTATTTGATGTTGAGACTTCAGAATTAGATTTTGAGGTCTCGAAATCAAGCATCTGAAAGCACACAGTGTGACAAAGGTGTTTTTTCTTTCATAGTTATCTTGCAACTTCGATGACCAATTGAGCTCAAATTTTCACAGGTTTGTTATTTTGTGCATATGTTGAGAAAGGTGGTCAGAAACTGGCTACTATTGCCACATTATTAGCCCCTGTGGGTAGCAAGAACATCTGTAAAAGCCTATTAAAGGGAAGGTGCGCGTTTGGTAATTACTCAAAACAAATGTTAACTTAAAAACTGACTTGGTAACGAGCATTGGAGAGCTGTTGATAGTATAAAACATTGTGGGAAACGACTCCCTCTGAAGTAACGTAGTTTATGTCTTTTATTCTTAATAAGTCTTTTATTCCTATCTGAAAGCACACAAATTCGTCCAACAAGGGTGGCATTTCTCATAATTTTCTCGCAACTTCGATGACCAATTTAGCTCAAATTTTCACAGGCTTGTGTTTTGTGCTTATGATGGAATACACCAAGTGAGAAGACTGGTCTGTGACAATTACCAAACGTGTACCTTACCTTTAAGGGTTGTGCACAGCACTGTAAAACCCTGTTTAAAGTGGCCATACCGTATCAGTCCCATGGGGTTGGCCTCAATGCATATAGGGGTAGACCCTGGAAAATAACATTGGATGTGGCTGGTCCTGTATAGAGCACCAATGTTTGCTTTTTGCTGTTTTTCCTTCAAAGCGTCAATGCAATTATATTTACTTGAAGAAAGATGTTTTCAGAGAACAGGGGGGGGGGGGGGGTTACTACGCGCAAGGTTGTTATAAGGCTCTTTCTACAAATAGAGAGATGGGTCATGCACTTACCAACTTTCCGGTCAGGTTATAGCAACTGTCAATCTCCTTTTTCTCCCGAGAAAGTTATTTGCTGAGATTTCCCCCCCCCCCCCCAAACCAACATTGCTTAAAGCCACTGGACTTTCGGAACAGAAAACAAAATTAAAAGTTCTTACAAATAACTTACAGGGTTTACAGAAGGTAATGGTCGAAGACTTCTGATTTTCTCTTGAAATATTATTTTATGAAATGTTTTACTTTTTGAGAAAACATTAAAACAATATCAGTTCTCGATATCGAGATTTACGGATTTAGTTAAACACATGTCATGACACGGCGAAACATGCAGAAACAAGGGTGGGTTTTCCCGTTATTTTCTCCTGACTCCGATGACTGATTGAGCCTAAATTTTCACAGGTTTGTTATTTTATATATAAGTTGTGATACACGAAGTGTGGGCCTTGGACAATACTGTTTACAGAAAGTGTCCAATGGCTTTAACTAGCCTGAATACCACTGTCAATTTGTTTGCTTATTTCTAGCATGATTCTTAGAATCATCTAAACATCAGGGATGACAAGTGGCTGACATAAAGGTCTGTAACTAGGATGAAAAGGGGGTCTGTTAAATTGATGCCATTTCCACCTTCTGGTAACCCCTGGAGTTATACATTTCAAGGAGCTTCTGGGAACAGTATTCTCAGAGCTATCAAAAAGGTAGACTTAAAGAGCAGGATTTCTTTATGTCTGAACAAATTAACACAGGCCTGTATGCTTCATATTTGAAAGGACAAGGGCACCAAGGCATTTTCTCCTTGGTAAAGGGCACCATGAGGAAATCATCAATTTCTACTGAGAGGCAATCATTGCCTCTGTGAAGTATCATACCTGCCAACTTCTACTTTTATCACCAGGAAGACATTGCAAAGTCTGGGTTCAAATAAAAGTCTGATTTCTTTTATCCCTGAACCAAAACTTACAATCTTGTCACATTGGTGTTGAATAATTGACTGCATCTAGAAGGGGCTTTGAATTGGGCACAATGTATGGCAAGCTAGTTGGGAAATGAGACCAATTTAACTCATTCCGCAGTAGTGAAGCTAATAATGAAAAGTTCCCTCAATCCACTAAAGCTAAAGTAGTAGTCCCTGCCTATTTTCTATCTTCCGCCCAGGGCCCATTTTTCTGCTAACCTGTGAAATACGCTAAGGCTTAAGCAAATTTTTCTGCTACAGTAAGCACGCAAATTTGCTTACCATTAAGCAGCACTATGAAATTGGGCCCAGGTGGCAGGACAGTTCTTTTCAGAACTTAGAAGTCTCCCGAATTTTGACAAATCTACTAATCTACCTGGCAAGTAGATACACACATGGTGTTACCCCAATTGATACCTCACATGCAATGCCTCAAATCCCACACACAAAGAATTTGTTGTAATGCATTTCTGCAACTAGTTTAAATTTAAGGTCAGAGACACTATTACGACAGGGTTTTTTATGGGTGTGTTGGGGAGTGGAGGGCTTGGCATTACAGATAATTTGATGTTGTTTCTTGCCCCCCTGGTGAAATTATATGCTTTTCTTTCTTACAGCTGGTCTAATAATGAGCAGGTGGAGGCAGAGAAAGTGGAATATTGGCATTAAAAAACGTCGGCGACACTGACATTTTTCAAATCAAATTTCAGGATCTCGCTTGGTTTAACACAACATTGCAGCCTCCGGATTCTTGGCCCCGCTAACAAATGTACAGAATGGAATCAGATTGAAAATGTTCTCCTAGAATATGTTACCATCATTTGTTGACTCAGAATTTTTGTAAGTACAACTCAAAGAATACAGTTCTTCTTGTTTTCTTAAGAGCCCTTATTTTGTGTTACTTTTTACGGTGTATTTCATCAAGGAGCCTCTTTAATAAACCTTGGCCCAATTTCACTACTCTACTTACTGCCAAATTCTGCGCTTATGCTCACCATTCTCTGCTTACTGTGCAAGCAACCAGCTCCTGCCCTAGCTGTAAGAGAAGAATGCCTTATAACGTGGAATACGTTTGGTAAAGAGCACTGGAGAGCTACTGAGCGATAGCATCACATTGTCAGTATGTTAGAAGTGAGGTTGTTTTTCAAGCAAAAATTTGAGTCTGAGAGCTTTTCTTTTTTTCTTTTTCTTTTTTCTAGCAACTGCGACCAATTGAGCCCAAATTTTCACAGGTTTGTTATATTATGCATATGTTGGGATACACCAAGTGAGGATACTAGTCTTTGACAATTACCAAAAGAATGCACTGCCTTCAAGCAAAACACTTACACCGTTTTTGCTTCACCTTCCGAATGTTGTGTAATGCATGTTTTAAAAAAACGCTCACTGCTTAGTGCCACACAAGTCAAAGTACCTTTGTAAACACTAAAAGGAACGTTACAGAATTGGTAAGAAACAAAAATCGTGGAAATCACAGATTTACATAAAACCTACACGGTCTATTGACGATGATAGTAGAAAACATCCCTTGAAATATTTATGTCATTTTCTGCCAATTTCGCGCTTTGAGTTTATCGCTCTGTGGGCACTTTATTCATTTTTATTTTGCCATGGATGCAAAAAAAAAATTGTTATCCGTTTTTCACTTTTCTCTCATGACCCAGATGGCCGATCGATCTCGAACTTCTACAGGTTTGTCAGTTTATGTATACGGTGGATTACATTAAGTGCTTACACTGCCAGCAACTGTTTTGCTAGCACAACCAATTCTGTAAAGTTCCTTTAAGATGTGCTAAATGGATATCGTAACTCAAAAACTTCAAAACCCTGCCTCTAAACAAATATTATAATAACGAGTGCTTTGAGATGCCTGTAGATAAAAACTAGTTCATTCTATTGTCACCATCACTTTGCCTGCAGGATGGCAGCGGGATTGTCCAGTTCTTTTATCAAACCGTTGGGAGACTTGGGGGGATTCGTATGTTTAACAAGCCATGAGGCCAACCAATTAACTTCATTTTAGGAGGTAATACAATTGGAATATACTCCATCCACACTAAAATAAAAAAAATACTTTGTTTATAAACTGTCGTATATATGAAAGGAGGCAAGATTCTGCCAATCCTGTGCGAAGGATCACGATGGCAAACACTGTCACATCTTGTTTAAACTTCCTCGCTGTATAAATAGAAAACACCTGCTCAGGTCGGTCCCTTTTCTCGGCTCTCCTGGGGCTGAGAGAGCTAGTTCTTTTTTTCCATCATTTACCAGCGTTATTAATGTTTATAGTACCCAAGCCAATTAGACACATAAAAGTGTCACTACCCATATACATCTATACCTATTATATGTATACGGTTTGCATAATCAATATGTCAGCTCTGTTGCTGAGTGGAAGTTTTGGTCAAATTTGTGTTGACACTTTTAAAATCGTTGGAGAAAAAAGGAGGGGGGAGACCTGCTCTTATGTGTGCCTTGTAGGTCGCTTCACGGAAAGTGGGTCAAAAATAAAAATTCTCTTCCTCACACCTGTCAATAAAACATGCAACAGCTTCTCTCTCAAGCCTCGATATGTTTTTGTTTTGTAGAGTGCGATTGAAGAAGGTTGCAGGGGAACAGCTCGGTGGTTAGTTGCGCACAGCCGGGCAAGGTTGTCTTGTCTGCGTTTATGAGCGACACTTGATGTTTTGGGTTAATGACTAGAGAGCTTGGCCCCCCTTTCACACAATTGCTTTCGGGTAATCAAAATTCTGCGCTCATCTTAGCAGGAAAAAAAAGATCGCATCAGCATAGGGATTTTATGGGATGTTTGAGTGTGTCTGCTCGCAATGGATTTTAAGCATTGCATCACTCATCTGTTTACAAGAACCATGATTGAGTTGTGTACCTTCTACTTTGTTTACCATAAGCATTGGAAAACATAAATAGACACTCTGCTACTGGGCACTCCATAAGCAGAAACCATCAGAGCAGGGCCCAATTTCATAGAGCTGCTAAGCACACAAATTTGCTAAACATGAAATTTCTTCTTTGATAATAACAGGATTACCAACCAATTTTCCACATGACTTTCAGGATAAGCAAACAACAGTTGGATCTGTAACAAGCCATATGGAACAAATGGAAATTTGGTTTGATTATCCTGTTTTTATCAAGGAAGCAATTTCATGCTAAGCAAATTTTTGTGCTTAGCAGCTCTATGAAATAGGGCCCTGGTATGAAGCAGTTATAGTTGAATGCCTTGCTCAAGGGCACAAGTGTCATGATTGGGATTTGAACCCACACTATGCTGCTGACAGCACCACCTCTTGGCACCAGTATTGACACATTAGGGATACAGCCAACAATAGAACATAGGGCAAGATAGCTCAGTAGGTTCAGCGCCACAACGTTAATCCAATGGTTAGTTGGTTCAAATCTCACTCTAGTAAATTTTTCTTTGGTAAATCCCATATCTTGTATAATATTGTGATAACATTGACCCGTGCTACTTTGCAGTGCATACTGATCGTACATTTATTTTTATTTTTTACTGATGTAGATTTATTTATCTCGGGGTGCAATAATTCTCAACTCCTCCAGTGAAAAACACCAACTATGAATCGTTGGAGAAACAAGCACCACAATTAATATTTAAACTCATTTAAACTCATCCATATATGGGTATGGACGCTTACTCTTCCTGAAGTCCTTTCTGGAAATTTGACTGCAGAGCAACAGTGGGACCGAAGGGTGAATTCAAAATCCAGACAGGTGATGTGACCGAAAGACCAGAAGACTGACAGTGAAAAAAAATGTTACAAAAACAGGTCACCTACTACATGTATTGTCACTTTGTACTTAAAGGCACTGGACACCTTCGCTAACTGCCTAATACCAGAACGTATTCTCTCTTGGTGTATTCCAACATAATGCATAAAATAACAAGTGAACATTTTGACTAATTTGGTCATCGAAGTTGCATGAGAATAATGAAAGAAAAAACACCCTTGTTGTACAAATGTGTGTGCTTTCAGATGCCTAAAAAATATTTAAAGACTTCAGGCTTGAAGCCTTTTAATATTTGAGTAAGAAATTACCTCTTTCTCAAAAACTGGGGAGTTACATGTTTTATACTAACAACCATTATCCATTACTCATTACAAAGTGAGGTTTTATGCTAATAACTATTTTGAGTAATTACCAATAGTTTCAAATGTCTTTAATACAGACAGGTGACCTGTCAGGTGTAGCTCTGATCCTCAGAGTGCAACATTACCCCCACCCCCTACACACACAAAGGCCGTAAGTAGAGGCTTGGCCAAAATTAAATGGCCAATTTGTTTGGATTTATCAGAAAGGAAATCTGAGGGGACTTGCCGGCTGGGATTTCACATTTTGTCAGTTTTAAAAGAAACATCAAGAAATTTGGGTCAGTAGGCTAGGCTACTTTGCATCCGTCTTCAATTTTTAGGGTAAATAGGGAGTTTTGGGTCATTTGTCCCTGGGGGTCTTTAGTCCCTATTTTACTGGGAAGAAAGGTTTCATCTGACCGAAAGTACCGAAGGCTGTTTAAAACAACAAGAGATTGTTGGCAATTGAAGCTGAATTAAATCTTAACATTTATTAACGTCAGAGTTGAAAGGGTGGTTACAAGAAAACTGAATAATTACTGAAAAACCATGTTTTGACAGTCGGGCAAAAATTGCTTGAGCTGTAGACGACGATACATACTGTGTTTTGTTTCTGATGAAGAGGAACCCCTTCTGAGCAAGCCATATAACAAAACCAATAATTCGGCTCTTGATACGGTCTGCTCTGTGGAACAACTGTGCACGACCCTAGCAGTGGTCTGTACTAAATATGTGCAATGCCATGTTCACTTTAAACTGTGAACTGCTAAACTTTTTATTTATTTTTAACAACAAAAACGCCAAATAAAAACTCAATGACTGCACACTTTCAAAGCTGACTCCCCAAACTTCAGAAAGTCATTGACTGGTTGCAACCAATCCAAATGCTTTATAAACAGGGTCGATTAATCACCCCTGCCAATACACAGTCCAAAAAATGGTTCCAGACACTAACTAACAGGGGTAACAAATAAAATATAAAAAAATTCATACTGTTGCATTTTGTTCTCTGATTTTTATCATCATTGAAATTAGGCAAATTAATGTACAATTTAATCGGCAATCACTCTACCTGTATTTTCGAAAAAACTACTACTCAAATGCATATTCCTTATAACCTTATAATTCATTTAATAGATGTTAAATTTGCATCGGGATAAAGAATATTAATTTTTGGTTTTACCCATATACACCGATGTGTGTAGCACTGTATACTCAGTACTTTCCCCGAGTCCTGTGAAAAAAATCACAGGCATTTTACTCGGGTGGGATTCGAACCCACGACCCTTGCAATTCCAGAGCAATGTCATACCAACTAGACATTGCTCTGGAATTGCAAGGGTCGTGGGTTCGAATCCCACCCGAGTAAAATGCCTGTGATTTTTTTCACAGGACTCGGGGAAAGTACTGAGTATACAGTGCTACACACATCGGTGTATATGGGTAAAAAAAAAAAAAAAAAACTTATAATTCATGACTTTAATAGTACGAGTCCATTTAATGATGACTCGCCTTTGTGTTGTTTGTAGGCCTACACCTATCGTCTGACCATGTTGTCCCTTGTATTTGTCTTTGTTTGTGTTCCTTGGTATCATGTTTGTCTGTCAATAGGTTAGGGCACAAAAGCATTTTGCTTAACCTTACACCTAAATGTTGTCTTTAAATTACTACTTGTTTATTTTTTGAAGTATTGTGTACCTAATCATACCTCATACTATATTGCTTGTTTTAATTTCGACATAAATGTACGCTATTGTATTATTGTTTTGTATGACAGCATTGAAATAAATGTACTGAATACTAAATAAGTTATCAAGCAAAAAAAACGGCTTAAGTGGGGCTACTATCCCCAGTTAATGTGTGAACATGTACACACATTAATTCTCTGCACTCTGAGCATAATGTCACAATGTCATTGTGTAGTTAATGGCGCCCAGATTTAACAAGTATAGAGGCCTTTCGCTACGGGTGTACAACTGAACAATCCATTACATTTCAACACAGACATTCTGGCTAGAATTCGCAATTCCATTAAACGATTCGCATAGCGGTGATTTTCTTTGATGGAATTAGGGAATTTGTGAAATGTTCACGAGTTTCACCGTCCAGTGCCCAGATATAGCCATAGTGGTTTCTGTCTAAACCCCATTTTTTTTTTTTTTTTTTTTTTGGGGGGGGGGGTCTTTTTCCCTTTAACTTACCGCTGTTCACTGGAAATTGACCCCAGAACCTCTGATGCAATCAGTGTTCCCTTGATTAAAGAGGACAGAAGCAATGATTTCAGGAAAACGGAATGGAACGGTGGGATGAAGCGAAGGAGAAGCTTTGAGGGTGCCCTGCGGGGGTGACTAACACATAGAATGTCCTAATGAATCCAATGCAATTAAGATACCTAAGATGAAACCGCACTGGCTGTGATGACTGAAGAGATCTGCATGTTTAATGATGGAGAGATATGAGGCAGCCAAGGGCAGTGACTCCCTTAAGACAAAAGGACCGATGAACAGGAGAGAGAATTCTTGGCTCGTTTGCATCATGCTTCTAAGATGTTTGGACCATAACACTTTCAGTCACAAGGTTACGAGTTCTTATCTCATCCAACGGCATTAAGGACTGATGAACAGCGAAGAGAATTCTTGGCGTGTTTGCATCATGCTTCTACCATGTTCGGACTAAAATAACTTCAGTTACAAGGTTACGAGTTCTTATCTCATCCAAAGGCATTGACTCCTTTAAGACAAAAGGACTGACGAGCAGCGAAGATAATTCTTGGCTTGTTTGCATCATGCTTCTACCATGTTTGGACCATAAGACCTTCAGTCACAAGGTTACGAGTTCTTATCTCATCCAAGGGAATTGACTCCTTTAAGACAAAAGGACTGATGAACAGCGAAGAGAATTCTTGGCGTGTTTGCATCATGCTTCTACCATGTTCAGACCATAAGACCTTCAGTCACAAGGTTACGAGTTCTTATCTCATCCAAAGGCATTGACTCCTTTAAGACATAAGGACTGACGAGCAGCGAAGATAATTCTTGGCTTGTTTGCATCATGCTTCTACCATGTTCGGACCATAAGATTTTCAGTCACAAGGTTACGAGTTCTTATCCCATCCAAGGGCATTGACTCCTTTAAGACAAAAGGACTGATGAACAGCGAAGAGAATTCTTGGCGTGTTTGCATCATGCTTCTACCATGTTCAGACCATAAGACTTTCAGTCACAAGGTTACGAGTTCTTATCTCATCCAAGGGAATTGACTCCTTTAAGACAAAAGGACTGATGAACAGCGAAAAGAATTCTTGGCGTGTTTGCATCATGCTTCTACCATGTTCAGACCATAAGACCTTCAGTCACAAGGTTACAAGTTCTTATCTCATCCAAGGGAATT
Organism: Asterias rubens; assembly: GCF_902459465.1. Taxonomy (NCBI): domain Eukaryota; kingdom Metazoa; phylum Echinodermata; class Asteroidea; order Forcipulatida; family Asteriidae; genus Asterias; species Asterias rubens. The sequence goes on along the minus strand of NC_047069.1, from coordinate 6,141,392 downwards.
GACTCCTTTAAGACAAAAGGACTGACGAACAGCGAAAAGAATTCTTGGATGTTTACAGGACGGGTATCAGATACAATGTATTTACACTGTTTGAATGTGAGGGTTACAGGTTTGTAATTTTTGTTCCACAGGACCAAAGTCGTTTGAGAGATGTATCACACAACCTAATTTGTCCTAAGGGTCCCCTTTTAATAGACCATCATCAGTCACTCAATATTTTTTAGCTAAGCACCTTTTTACCCTTGAGGAGCAGTCACTCAATGTTTTCAGCTAATCACCATTATACCACAGTGACTCAATATTTTCAGCTATGCACCTTTGAGGATTGGTCACTCAATATTTTCAGCTAAGCACCATTAAATCAATGAAGATCATGCAATCCTCAAAAACTTCAGCTAAGTACCTCTGAAGATTAGAGACTTAATATTTTCAGTTAGGCACCTTTGAGCATCATTTACTCAATATTTTCAGCCAATATACCAGTCACTCAGCTATGCCAGTTTTCTTAACCATAAAAAAGTCAAACTCTCTTTCTAGACAACACTTCCTACTTATCTTTCTTCCTTAGCGTAAATTTAAGGAGATATCAATCTTACCTCGTCTGTTCTCAGGGAGGGCTGGTGTTGTACTGGGTAATAAACCACTCAACGGATCTTCAATATCAAGCTCCTTAGTAAGTACGAGCTGTCTCTCCTCCAAACATTTCCTGTTGATGAAGGAGATATCAATAATCTATCAGGTACAGAGCCCAAAGGTTATCTACATATAAATACACCTCATTTTCAATGAAGTTGGGTGTTTGCCGAACAATCAACTTAAAGGCACTGGACATTATTGGTAATAACTCAAAATAATTATTAGCATAAAACCTTACTTGGTAACAAGTAATGGGGAGAGGTTGATGGTTAAAAGCATTGTGAGAAACAGCTGTGAGAAATTTGGTTTCTTTACCTCAGAATTAGATTTTGAGGTCTCGAAATCAAGCATCAAATGCACACAACTTCGTGTGACAATGGGATTTTAGAGGTGAGTTCAATGGCCCCTTTTCATGAAATAATGTAAAAGTGCATGTACACACTAACATTTCGGTTGGCAAAAATGTAGGAACATCGCGCTGTTTTGAACACGGGTAATGGGTGCGTGACACACACGCGATTGTGCGTCTGCTTAGTGCAAAACTCTATGGCCTCTGCCAACGAACAGGGTCTGTACAATGCGTGAATGTAATTAGCTTGTTTCATGAAAAGGGTCCATTTCCGAATGGTGAGTCTTTCTCGAGTTGATTCCATCTTGGTACATTGCTGTTCTTGATTTATATCAGTGCACTGTGCTGATGAAACAAGTAATAATTTGTGTTTCCCCTGTTTCCTGTCTCGCATATTTCTGCTTCCCCCTTTATAATTTCACATTGATTACTCATAGTTTTGTCATTTGTTGGTCATTTCGTCCTTTTAGTTTCAGAGAGTAAATGTAATTTTTTGATCATTTTGTTCCTTTTAAGTGACAGAGAGCTCATATGTTTTTTTGTCACCACATCAAGCTTTAACGTGCACATATTGGCTCAAACCGAAGTCCAAATATTCTATGTATATAATGTTGGGTGGCGTGAATAGCTAAACTTGCAATTCGCAAACAATCCAGATCGTGCAGTTCTTGCAGAGAACGGTACGACAGGGAAAAAACACTATCAACAAACCTTCCTTCCAACGTAATTTAAACAGAGCAAATATTCGCTCCCTCAAGAATTGTTGACATTCAGAGATTCCTCTAATAATAGTGGGTGGTCAGTATCTCGCCGAGAAAAGAAAAGAGAAAAAGCCCACGCTCACTCATGACAAAGTCTCTCAAGTCCGTGCAATACATGTGTACTTTGCCCTAACTGTTCTTATGTTACACTGTGTCAACAAAATAACCTTACGTTGTCTTGTTATACAATGGATCGGCTTCCACACGCTAGCCACGCCAACGAGTCGACGGACGGCCACAAGTGGCCGGTTAGCCAGTCCCACTTATGGTCAGCATCTGCAGGTAATGAATCCAGGCAGACGCGGTACCTCAAGTGGTGATGCGGGGAAAGTTAATAAAAGACGATTAGGAACGGTCCGCACTGAGTGCTTTTATAAAATAAAAAAAGCTCGCAACGGACTCACTCTGCACAAGTCAATCTGTGCCATGTACGTTTGCAGTGCAAGCAAGGCTCTTTTGGATGTTATTTTAGACTTAAGGAGGCATGCACGAGTACATATACTCACATTTACATTTTAAGCCACGGTATGTTATTTTAAGGAACCCAATTTTCAAAACAAACAACAACATCTTGAAAAGCCCACTTCATAGTTTTGTACAAATGCCCATCACTCTCAGAATTATTTCAGCATAAAATCCTGTGAAGTACTTGTATATATGTTTAAGGTAGGGTCATAGATTATTTTTGTCACAGAAATGCTGATCTATAGGCAAAATAATAAAAACAAAAGTTACAATAAAATTCAAATGTGAAAGTTTGCTAAGAAACAGCCAAAAATTGCAACCTGTATTTCACAAGAGCATCAAATCTATCCTGTTTTGCAACAACATAGTGCGTACCAACTGCATCTCTGCAAACAGACACCAACCCTCAGACATCTGAGAAACGGTCCATACATGAATCGTCCTATTACATAATTCAAACACTTCAACATATTCAAACACTTCAACACAACTGTCTGGAAATAAACAATGATAAGCCTTTGAGACACCCATATAAAGTGCTACATGTACATGTAGAAAAAGTATTTGTTATTATTATTATTATTACTAAGAAGGAACATCAATGTACATCTGTACATGTACATGTACATACACAACAAACAGACAGAACCAAAATAGTTCAACCTTATATTCAAATATTGTATATTGTCATATGTGAAACACTGGGTAGAAATGTAGCACTATTACTATCTTTTAGATACAGGGTGAAGACTGGAACAAACGAAAATTGATCAATGACAAATCAAAAGAGCAATGGAGCAGGTTTGATAGGAGTTGCCAAAAAAACAAAAAGGGGAGAGGAAATAACAACAATTTCAAGACATCTTGAGGGAAATTCAAACTATGAAATGGAGAAGGGGTTGGACCATCAGTGTAGCCAGAGGGCTAGACAGGAGATGGACAAGCTCAATAAACAGACTGGACCCAAAGAGCAATGTGTCTGAAGGCGTGAGAGGATGGAGTAAGAAGCTAGAGATGACATCGGGGGAATAGCACTAGGGAGCAAGATAGAGATACTTCAAGACGGATTTCCCTTCTGCAGGGAGAGAAACGAGGCCTGAGGCCATTTCATTCACACAATATATTACACCCGAGGGCACTTTGATAAATGACATCACGGTGACGTATTTGGCACGTGCTCCAAGGCGATTGTTTGCTCAGCTGCATCTGGTTAGGAATCCTCAATTTATCTGGGCGTAGGACAACTTCTCAGCCTGGCTTAGAGGTGCTTACCCCCAAAGCAGCGTTTTCCTCACACAATCCAATTTCCAATCCCGATCGAGTCAAACCAAATGTGGCATGTACACTCAAAAAATGTTAATGCAGGGTTTTCACATAAAACGTGATATTCCTGCAAATATTTGAACAAAGTAGCTGTTTGAGTTTGTAAAGGCAGAGTGATTAGCAGTTAACCTCTCTGGTTGTTTCCGATTATGAACACATGATAAGTAGAACATAGTATTTGTAATAACAGGGGTTGTAGTTGCCACTTCCCCCTGACTCAAATACACTGGACACTGGTGGTAATTGTCAAAGACCAGTCGACTCACTTGGAGTATCTCAACATATGCATAAAATGATAAGCCTGTGAAAGTTTGAGCTCAATATTGGTCATCAAAATTGCGAGAGAATAATGAAAGAAACACACCCTTGTTACACAAAGTTGTGTTCTTTCAGATGCTCGATTACAAGACCTCAAATTCTAAATCTGAGGACTTGAAATCGAATTCAGGGAAATTACTTCTTTTTCAAAAAATAGAAGGAGCTTCAGAAGGAGCCGTTTCTAACAATATTTGATATTATATAACACCCAAGCAGATCCTTGCCATTTGATTGGAGGATTGTCCGTCACGTGATAGCAAATAAAAGTACCATTGCACGCTGAGTCACTCACCGTGCTTTTGGTACTTTTCAGATGGAACGAAAAAGCTGAGTAAAAACATCACTGCGTGCGCGTGTCTTTGGTAACGCAGCAGGTGTTACTGCAAGAAGGCATAGTAAAATTACTAGCATTCGGCTTCTACAGTTGAAATTGTTTGTTTTGAAAGTTGTATCTTTCAATCAAAATGACAAAGATCTACTTGGATGTTATATAAAACAAATAATTAATGTTTTTCATTCGTGCAATGGTGCGATTATGTTCATTCGTTGAAAGCTGGAATGTTCCATTCAACTCGGCTCCGCCTCGTTTAATAGAACATTCCATCTTTCAACTCATGAACATATTCGCACCATTGCACTCATAAACATTCATTATGTGTATACTATCAACCTCTCCCCATTACTCGTTACCAAGTAAGGTTTTATGCTAATAATTATTTTGAGTAATTACCACTGGCTTTAAAGGAAAATTATCGCTTTGATTTTTTAAAGTGTTTAATTGTTTTTAATCAAAATAGAATACAATAAAACATCCTTCATGAAAGTAGGCATATATAATCAAACTGACCTGTGAAAATTTCATTTAAAAAGGTGGTAGATTTTTTGGGATATCACCTGTGTGTATGTTCACGCAGGAAACCTCTTGTTGCACAAAGTTGTGTGCTCTCAGATGTCTGACTGAGCCTTTCTCAGATTCAAATATTTTAATGTGAAAATTACCCCTTTCTCAAAAACTATGTTACTTCACAGGCAGTTTACATGTATTTCTCACAATGTTTTAAACTATCAACAGCTCTCCGTTGCCCATACCCAGTACGTTTTTATTCTTCAATGTTATTCAACCTTTTGAGTATTTACCATAAATGTGTTGAGTGCCTTTAATGGTAACAGTTAATACTGGCTTAGACTTGGTTTGTTACCGAGCTCTGCTGGCAACCATGAAAATCACGATTAAAATACTCCTGCTGGCTGAGACTGACGGGGATAAATTTATTTTAAAAACCACACAACTACACAGCCAGGCCTAATGGGGGAAATGCATCTCGATTAACCTGGTGTTCTGTGTGTACTTTAGATTTGGCACTTGCCATTTCTCATGAGCAGACACTAGAAGACAAATGATTGTCAATTTGTATCTAACTGACAAGTCATCATCGGAAATAGCTCCCAGGAGAATGAGGTTGTTAGAGTGGGTTCAACAACCCGGCAGAAAGAAGCTGGATTTATATCTCTAAAGTGCGGCAATAAGTAAGACACTGTTAAAGGAAGCTATATGTACATAGCTATCTGACGTCATCGTTCCTTGAGGCTCATACTTGACTCTGGTATTGCTCTTCAAAACCATCAAGCAAGTGATCCATGGACATGACCTTTTGACCTTTCGCATGTTGTCTTCGATCATAGAGAAATGGACAGTTGGTGGTTGAATGGGGGACTGTCATCATGATCATAGAAAGCCTGTGGCTGTACATGGAATGAAGAACTCTAACCCAGTTACTGCATGCACAATGGCCATCACATCACGATAGTATTATTACTGATGTGCCCCATTGCGGTGTGGTGGCCAACGTGCGCGTGCCGTAACTGGGTTAGAAATCATAATTCCATGTACAGCCGCAGGCTTGCTATGATCATCAGACAGTCCACCTTAATAACTGGAACAACAGCAATCTCTAAAATAATACTCAAAGCACTCCTGCATGTGTGTTGGTAGACTAAAAAGATCATCGGTGCAATATGTGCCAAGCACACGCGCAAATGCACAAGATAGATCTAGCACACTGAAACCTGTGAATTGTAATACCACTGTGCCTATCTATGTTATCCCGATGGATAAAGTTAGGGGACCAGTCTATAATCCAGTCAAATATTAATAATAATAATAAACATATTCATAAAGCCTTTTCCAAAGGATAGAAAGCGCCAAATATTTTTACTGCAAGGTGAGTGGGACGTAGATTTTTAAATTATGAGACCTACTCTTAGCACACTATGTAATTAATGGTTTACATGGTGCTGCGGCGCATACAGCAGCCACAGCCAGGAACACCGGGGCGTACCCCTTCTCTTTTGGATAAGTGCATGCACTGGGTTCTTTTACATGCATTACACAACACATGGGACCAACGGCTTGACGTCCCATCCGAGGACGAAGCAATGGTTTAGTGTCTTGCTTAAGGACACAAGTGTCACGGCTGGGGATTTCAAAGCATGTCATATCCCTCAAGCAAATGTAAAAATGCTCCAGCCTCTCTCTCTATCAGAGAACCCACATCTTCAAATCTCCCAAATGGATTCGGTATTTCTACCCATGTAAAGCCCGGTTCATACTTCCTGCGAATGCGAAGCGAATTTGACGTGAATTTGATGCTTTCGCAGCGATGTTCGCAAGGGAGTAGAGCAGATTTCAACTGCTGCAAATTGTACGTTGCGAATTTGTGACGTCAAGATTCGCTTCGCATTCACATTTGCAGGAAGTGTGAACCGGGCTTAATGATAGCTCTTTGCTTGGAGTACACCTTTAACACTAGGTGTTGGGAGCCAATAAAAAAATATACCAAGCTAAGAAACATGAATGACAAGTTCCTACATCGTCGCATCACTATGTGAAAATATTTATTCCGGTTTACTCAAGAACGGCTGATATGACACCAAAGGATGGGAGCAAATCAAAGATACAGCAGATTGAAAGCACGAAAAACCAATCCTTCCGTCAGTCACTTTGAGAGGTATTTATGCAAAGGGTTGATATAAGAACAGCCCCTATGATACCCATTATAAACAGCGAATGGAAAATCTTACATTAATTGAGCCTCAAATCATTGCCATTAGACATGAACTGGTTTTTACACGGGTTGGGGACGGTAAGGCCTATATTTATCTAGACCCAAAATATTATCACAGTAGATTGCTAACTCAATGGAAATGTTTGTCTGGAATTGAACTCATAAGCTGCTCAACTCATAAGCTGCTCAAATTGATAGCATCATCAAATAGTTTGAATTGGTTACACACAAACAAAAATGGTTTATAAAATCTTCCACTAACACAAATGGTAAGAAAGAGATAGGGGTCATGCCTTGCATTTGACCAGCATCTGGCTAGTCAGCCAATCATTTGACCAGCCCTCAGGTCTTGTTAGCCATGCATTTGACCAGTCCACTGTGCTAGCCAGCCATGCATTTGACCAGTCCACTGTGCTAGTCTGGTCAGCCATGCATTTGACCAGTCCACTGTGCTAGCCAGCCATGCATTTGACCAGTCCACTGTGCTAGCCAGCCAAGCATTTGACCAGTCCACTGTGCTAGCCAGCCATGCATTTGACCAGTCCACTGTTTACAGGGCAATGCCCTTAAATGGTGCCAATCCTATTTGCAAAACAGACCACAACATGTACGCATTGGCAATTCCACATCGGACCCAGTTGTTCATGATTTTTCAGTCCCTCAGGGGTCGGTTCTTGGACCGCTGTGGTTCACGGTGTACACCTACCCAGTTCATAGCATCATCCTGAAACACAAACTGAACTATCATGTATATGCTGATGACACTCAGTTGTATTTCTCTTTTAAACCATCCAAACATTTTGCTGATGAGAGCATCAGTCATATTGAAACGTGTGTTGGTGAAATTCGTGTTTGGATGCAAGACAATTTCCTTAAACTTAATGATAACAAGACTGAATTTATGATACTTGGTTCACGCCAACAACTCTCTAAAGTTACTATTCCCCATATTAATATAGGTGACTCCGAAGTTACCGCTGTTACCAAAGCTCGTAATCTTGGTGTGATCTTCGACTCTTCCATGACACTTAATTCACATATTTCTAGTATTGCACGTTCTACAACATTTCACTTTCGTAATATAGGCAAAGTGAGGAAATATTTAACACAAAAAGCAACTGAGCAAATAGTCCACTCCGTCGTCGTTTCCAGACCTGACATGTGTAACTCACTTCTATATGGTCTTCCTAATACTCAAATTGAACGACTTCAGCGTATTCAGAACTATGCTGCTCGTGTTATCACCTTAAATAAAAAGTCCTGTCATATATAACTCCGATTTTGAAAGAATTACACTGGTTACCCGTAAGCAGTAGAGTTAAGTATAAACTTCTGCTTTTTGTGTATAAATCACTCACCAACAATGCCCCTGCATATATTGATGATCTACTCAAACCATACAATCCTCCTCGCAAACTCCGGTCTTACAATTCTAGTCTCCTTATTGAGCCCATATCCAATCATTCATGGGGAGACCGATCTTTCTCACATGCTGCCCCACGCCTTTGGAACAAATTGCCAGCACTAGTAAAATCATCTGTTTCTTTAACACAATTTAAGAAAAACCTTAAGACACATCTTTTCAACCAAGTATTTGAGAAAATGGTTTGATTTCTACCCTTCGATGTTTTCTTTGATATTGCATTTGTACTGTATTTCTCTTCAACATGTTCTGGATTTCTTCTTAGCTTAGGCTTACGTTTCAATTTTGGTTATTGTACATGTAAATATTATTCTTTGTATTTAGCGCCATGAGCACTTTGATGGATTTGTGCGCTTTATAAGTTCTCATTATTATTACTGTGCCAGCCAGCCATGCATTTGACCCGTCTCGTGCAAGCCAGCCATGCATTTGACCAGTCGTCTGGGCTAGTCAGCCATGCATTTGACCAGTCCACTGTGCCAGCCAGCCATGCATTTGACCAGTCCTGTGCAAGCCAGCCATGCATTTGACCAGTCGTCTGGGCTAGTCAGCCATGCATTTGACCAGTCACCTGAGCTAGTCAGCCAAGCATTTCACCAGTCGCCTGGGCTAGTCAGCCAAGCATTTCCCCAGTCGCCTGGGCTAGTCAGCCAAGCATTTCCCCAGTCGTCTGGGCTAGTCAGCCAAGCATTTCATCAGTCGCCTGGGCTAGTCAGCCATGCATTTGACCAGTTGCCTGGGCTAGTCAGCCATGCATTTCACCAGTCGTCTGGGCTAGTCAGCCAAAAATTTCATCAGTCGTCTGGGCTAGTCAGCCATGCATTTGACCAGTTGCCTGGGCTAGTCAGCCAAGCATTTCCCCAGTCGCCTGGGCTAGTCAGCCATGCGTTTCACCAGTCGCCTGGGCTAGTCAGCCAGGCATTTGACCAGTCGTCTGGGCTAGTCAGCCAAAAATTTCATCAGTCGTCTGGGCTAGTCAGCCATGCATTTGACCAGTTGCCTGGGCTAGTCAGCCAAGCATTTCCCCAGTCGCCTGGGCTAGTCAGCCATGCGTTTCACCAGTCGCCTGGGCTAGTCAGCCAGGCATTTGACCAGTCGTCTGGGCTAGTCAGCCAAAAATTTCATCAGTCGTCTGGGCTAGTCAGCCATGCATTTGACCAGTTGCCTGGGCTAGTCAGCCAAGCATTTCCCCAGTCGCCTGGGCTAGTCAGCCATGCGTTTCACCAGTCGCCTGGGCTAGTCAGCCATGCGTTTCCCCAGTCGCCTGGGCTAGTCAGCCATGCGTTTCACCAGTCGCCTAGGCAAGTCAGCCAAGCTCTTCACCAGTCGCCTAGGCAAGTCAGCCAAGCTCTTCACCAGTCGCCTAGGCAAGTCAGCCAAGCTCTTCACCAGTCGCCTAGGCAAGTCAGCCAAGCTCTTCACCAGTCGCCTAGGCAAGTCAGCCAAGCTCTTCACCAGTCGCCTAGGCAAGTCAGCCAAGCTCTTCACCAGTCGCCTGGGCTAGTCAGCCAAGCTCTTCACCAGTCGCCTGGGCTAGTCAGCCATGCATTTGTCCAGTCGCCTGGGCTAGTCAGCCACACATTTCACCAGTCGCCTGGGCTAGTCAGCCATGCATTTGTCCAGTCGCCTGGGCTAGTCAGCCAAACATTTCACCAGTCGCCTGGGCTAATCAGCCATGTATTTGACCAGTCCACAGTGCTAGCCAGCCATGTATTTGACCAGTCGCCTGTGCTAGCCAGCAATGCATTTGACCAGTCCTCTGGGCTAGTCAGCCATGCATTTGACTAAGTCTCTTTGCTAGATTTTTATTATCTTCTGTGCTTTTTTATATGTCCTCTCTTGCCTTAATGTATTTTGGGGGATTTAGGAGACATACGCCTTTTGGAAAATAGTTATTTTTTTAACTTGTATGCTCTCCTGGGCACCCCACTGTTGTTTTACTTTGTTTTCTTGAATATTTTTAATGTATGTACATGTGCTTTTAAATGTGATTGTCGGAATAAATATTATTATTATTATTATTATTATTATTATTATTATTATTATTATTATTATTATTATTATTATTATTATTATTATTATTATTATTATTATTATTATTATTATTATTAATCAGTGAAGAAATTATCTCCATTGTGCAAATACTTTTGACTATCTCTTCAAAAATGTCATCTTATTGAAATAAAAAATAACACTCTTAGTAAATATTTGTACATTCAGTCTTTGGAAGTCTTTCTGCTCAGGCCTTACATTTTGTTTCCTCCCAATGCAATAAATTAAATAGTCAAAGTTTGGTGCAAAACCTGAACCTGCTCTCTTTGTGACTTTGTCCTAGTATTAACGAGTAGATGAATCAACTTGCTATAGAGACAAGATGAACTGTTTGCTTTTAGAAGAGGTTGTGTATAAAACGATGATGGATAGTTGGAATATAAATTGATAAACATTGAGATCGTTAATCAAAACTCAAGTGGCTGACATTTTTCAGTGCTGTACAGTTATGAAAACAGTACGGGATACGAGCAGACTAGACACAAAATATGGTTACTGAAATTAGAACACAAAAGAGAGAAAATTAAAAAATGTCAGCCTTTAAAAATTTGATTAGGCTCCTTCTTCACTGGAGGGACAAGGCCAGTGTGAGTTACGTGTGTGGATATTTTTAGTCGACTGCTTTTAGGGAAAATTGCCTCTCTGATATATGCTGCAGAGGGCATATAACGGCCCATATTGTATTGTCGTCATACTTGACTAAAGAAAAATAGAATGAGCCATGCAAAGTGTTTACCAACCAAAAGGACCTAGTAAAACGTACTTAGTGGCCTGATTTTTCGACCTCGGCAGAGTCTTTCTTGAAGGCTAAAAAGAGGCTACTCATTTTTAGCCTTTGAGAAAGACTCTTCTAGGGTAGAAACCTCATGCCACTGACTATGTTTTGCTTAAATACTTATGACACGTTCGCAGAAAAATAAATTAGTTATTCCACACATGCCTGTGTCCCATATATGCAACCCAGCCGTCGGCCTTAATGCATAATATGAGAAAAAGATGCATATTTCCTTATTCTATTCGCATTTCTTGACTAACAAAATAGCTGGTGTTCAACAAATTTGTTACAACACCAGGCCTGGAATTTCATTTTTGAACATTATGAAAGAGCAAGGGGCATGTTCATTTTGCAAAGGGCACTTCCATGGGAAAACCTTTAAGTCAATGGGACTTTTGAAGGGCACCAAGGCAAAGACCAGCAGCATCGGAGGCCATGGCCTGTGTGGCCTGCGTGCCTGCAACACTAAGCAAATGTTTGGCAGAAACAAATTTCAGAACATGTCTTAAGGGCAGTGGAAACTTGGTAATTACTCAAAATAATTATCAGCATAAAACCTTACTTGGTAACGAGTAATGGAGAGCTGTTGATAGTATAAAACATTGTGAGAAACCACGTAGTTTTTGAGAAAGAAGTTATTTTCCACGAAATTTGATTTTGAGACTTCAGAATTAGAATTTGAGGTCTCAAAATCAAACATCTGAAAGCACACAATTTCGTGTGACAAGGGTGTTTTTTCTTTCATTATTATCTTGCAACTTCGACAACCAATTGAGCTCAAATTTTCACAAGTTTGTTATTTTATGCATATGTTGAGATAAACCAAGTGAGAAGACTGGGTACCAATAGTGTCCAATGTCTTTTCAAGTAAACAAATATGGCCCTTGATTCCTGAATCAATGCCTTCACTATCCATGCATGTGAGTTGACTGAACCAAAATCTTGACACAAACACTGATCCGGGGAAGTATACTTTGAAAAATCAACCTGAAAGTGCACCAAACTTAAGCTACTTCATAGAGCTGAGGAAAAAATGTCACTTTCCCTTGTGGTAAAATAATAAACCTGTGAAAATTTGAACTTGCTTGGTCGTCGGAGTTGCGAGACTAACTATGAAGTTGTGTGCTTTCAGATGCTTGGTTTCGAGACCTCAAATTCTAAACTTGAGGTCTCTAAATCAAATTCGTGGAAAATTACTTCTTTCACGAAAACTACTTCACTTCAGAGGGAGCCGTTTCTCACAATGTTTTATACTATCAACCTCTCCCCATTACTCGTTACCAAGTGAGGTTTTATGCTAATAATTATTTTGAGTAATTACCAATAGTGTCCACTGCCTTTAAATAGGATCACCATTCTCTGCCCATGTGCAAGCGCCATATATCTGCGCTAGCCGTGTAAAGCAAAGAGTGCTTAGTAATGCGGTGTACGCACATGCAACAAGCACAAATTCTCTGCTTACCTGTGAAATACCCTTAAAGACAAGGCGGAATTCCTTGCTTCTGTAAGCGCAAATTCTTTGCTTATACGATTAGCAGAGCCATGCAAATGGGGCTCTGATTCTTCCAACAATGAAGAAGGGTTGTCGTACAATACGGACCATTAAGGTATACTGTTCTTCGTATAAAAAGGACAGGAATCAGAAGCTGTGTGCATCTGAAAAAATCCTGATGTTCCCATTCATACTCTCCTTTAAACGGGTAAATAGGAGATCAAATCTTGGTGGCTCACTGGTGCATGAAACAAGTCTAGTAATCCATAGGGATTATGTGACAAAATTAAGGATTCATGGTTCATTAGAGCATTTGCCATAGATGGGAATTGGTTCAGGGTGGCCGGGTTTTGCCAACCGGACTAACCGAAGGTATTGATTGCCTGGTGACGGAGCAACCTAGAGGTCGTGAGCCAGACCAAAAGATCATCGCACTTTATCCACTCTGAGCCACTCATGTAATTTTACCCCTCTCTTTCCATAGAGTGCAATAAAAAACATAAAATTTATATCTAAAAACTTGATTTCAACACTAAAGATGGAAAAGAAAAAAAATACCACGGAAAAGGAAAGAATGATGTGTGATATAACAATGATGGTGACTTCCTCCGTCGCCAGTAATGAAATTGTCCAGAGACGAATGTCAAATTTAAATGGATCGACAGTGATGAGTGGGTAGTCTGAACGTGCTTGGCATAATACTAAATTCTTGCCTCAAGAATACATCAGCTTTGGTCTGTGGAACACGTCTCCAAAAGCACGATCGCAATCCATTGTCTATTCAAGTGATCTTGATCACTCCAGTATCTCCCAACAAAGGGCGCCCTCAAGCGGATATTGTTATTGCAGTTTTTATCCCCCTACTCCCCCCCCCCCCATATGTTGATTAAGATGTTTATCATCAGGTGGTTTCTATGGTAGCCAATTAAACATGTGAATGGCAAGACATTTAGCGGACTGAGGCAAGTGCTGATGAAAGCGCTTTAGTCTCTCGGTTAACAAACTTGCATTGTTGAAGTAGGGCAAGGCCGAGGTTGCTCCACATTTTACTACTAATTTGTCACTACTTGCGACAAATGAAAAATAATGCCATGTCTGCAATGTGTGGGGGAAGAAAAAAACAGGGAATACATGCCGTGATTTTTATTTTCTTTTTCTTTCTCTTTTAAGGGGGAAAAGTAATCTTGCATTGGATCCTTGCAAAGGTACAGTAAAGGTAAAAAAGAGCACAGCCGCACAATAGCTGTGAAGGCTGTGGGTTATTTCAAGTCCTGGTGATTGTATTGTGTACACATCCACTTAGAATACATTCTATGGCACATGCCACCAAATACCCATGGAGGATGCACAAATTACAAAAATACATCTTATCTTTAAAGTTGCTGTAAAATTACTTCACATCAAAACATAAACACTTACCGAGCAATTTATCCAATAGATGTCTAGCAAAAGACCCAACTAAGCATGGTCTCACATCCCCCACCAAACCCCAATCCTTCCCTCCAGACTAAATTCCATTCACAATGGCATCATTCTGACCTACTTCCAGAGTCTACATGTGTTCAACAACAAAAATGTAATGATGAACAGTCCTTTTTACCCATTAGTCCAAGTCCAATTATGGAAAAAAATCAACCGGTCTGAACAACTTTAATACACCATCAAGTAATGGCTTCGCTTGCTTTCAAAAAACCTAATCGGAGCTTAATTATGTCTCAAGGCTACATAATTAACACCTTTGCCCTTCTGTGTCAAATCACTCCAAAAAAGGTGCTTCGTTTTTTTAAAGGGCACATTTGGTATTTTGAGAATTTGTGATATAATGATAATGCTTTCCTTGTGCGTATTTTTCTGTTATTTTGGACAAGAGTAAATTTTAAATGTATCGTGGAAAGAAAAATTATAATTTTTCTTCTTCTTTTTTTTTTCTCCTTTTTTTTCCGTTTAAGTTAGTTATTAATAGCAATAACAGTGTGAGGACCAAATATTTACTGCGTGGTAATGACTGTGGTTAGACGCCAATACATTTTTTTTTTAAATTGTTAAAGGTATTTATGAGTGCAATTAACAGTTTGAGGATCCAGTCTTCACTTTGAGGTAATGACGTTGGTTGGTGGCTGATGCTTTTCACAATATTTTCTTTAAAGGTACAGTATTTATTAATGTCAGTAACAGTGTGAAGACCCATTCAATAAAAGAAACAGCCTTGGTTGGTGGCTGGCCACTGTTCAATTATCTCGCCCATGGCTCGTTCCAACAGTTTACTCAGCTCGCCTTCAGCCGTTTGAAATGTCAAGACCATACAGATGGCTATTTCCAGAGCCATTATTCCTCCACAAAAAGAAATTTTACACATAGCGTTGTGAGGTACCTGCAAAGATTCTGAGTAATACCTCAATCTGAAACCTCTCAGGTATTTCTTGGCAAATATGTGGGGGGTTTTCCTACGATGTCTTTTGGGTAAACCAACCGAGCCAATGGGTAACTTACCCTTTTCAAGTCCCATGCAAGCAGCCCAGGTGACTTTCCTCACAGATAACTTAACCACAACGCGTGAATAGTTTAACTGAGCGTAAAGTGCCTAGGAAGATTGACCAATTCAGTTTAACCAAACCAGAAACGCACGTAAAACTGGCATGTTATGTACCTGGTTTACTGTAATTCTACCTGCGCCAATTTATTAAATCCAAATGCAGACGGGAAGATTAACCCATCTGAATGTTATCCCGCGTCATGGTAAAATTACCCAAAGTGTTTATCCAGTGCGAACACTGCTTTAAATGACCTCGGGTCAGTGGACTTCACACATGATGTGAATCCCCTCACCATCTGATGGCATCCAGCGACTCATGCCACCCCAAGGTGCCAACCAAAACATTGAACACATGTTCTGAACATTTGGAGTATGCCATAGAGGTAGTGTTAGAATGACAATGGGTGATCATCCTGAGAAGGTCTGGGACTCTGTAGGAGATAATTGGAGGGGTGAAGGGGTGAGGAGGAAAAGGAAGGGGGTTGGAAAGGAGGGGGTTGGAAAGGAGAGGGTTTGAAGGGAAGGGGGTAATGAGCCTCTCTGAGGATACAATACTAAAGGAATACAAGAATGTCGACGAGGTCTTAAAATGGCTGACTAAAATCACCAGATTCGTGGCCATGTGATAAAGGACAGAGCACGGCCTCGACCTTTTGAACGGTCATTTTAAAGACCTTTGCCAGGTTTTTTTCCCTAGTATTTTGAATTTGGTCTTGTCAAAAAATGTGTGGTCCAGAAAATATTTAAAGTTACAATGTAAATTTGTGGTTTTCTCCCCAAATGTAAGCCCTGGAAGGTAGTAAAAATGATCCAGACTTTGTTGGTCTCTGATGTAATGAGGATCCAGGTTTATTGCAGTGTAGGAAATGATGTTTATATCCCTTTCGAAAACTCGGTACTACAAGAACCTCAATTATTTCAAAATACTCTCTTACTCAGTACTAAAGAAGCATCTTTGACGGAGCTCACACAAACACGCCTGGTGACTGTATGCGTTAAGAGAAAAGAGGAAGCTCACGTGGCACCCATGCCAGGGGGGCCTTATGGGGTAATCAACAGGGGGCGCTACTGTGTGTAACAGTCTTAGCGCTTGCGCCTGCCAGCTAGGGAAATAATATGCAAATGTAGTTGCTCTACAGATAAGTAGAGAAACGTAAACTGTTTACACGCGCAGAAAATGTAGGAGAAAGAATGTGCCACTTACCCTGCTAATCCTGCTTTGGGCAGAGTGTGAACGACGCCAGCTAGACCATCATGGCTGACCAGCTTTCCTGAGGTACTGTCTGACAAATACACCACCAAGTCAACCTGTGGACAGAGAAGGAACAACCAAAATATGATCAATCCAAGAACAGACAATACAATAAAAACAAGTTCTTGATTCAGTCCAGGATTATTACATTTTTCTGTTGTGAGTGAAAAAGTTTTGTATACTTGGCTTGAGGTAGCTCTGTGTGTATATTTAAAAGTAAGATTATGTTCTTTCGAGAACTTGTCTTGCTACATATTCGCGGTGTAGAATTTGGGAGACTTCTCTACTACCAAAAAGTCCACAACAACTCTGATGACATGAAGATGCAATTCTGTAACTTGTCATATTAATTGGCGGAAAAATGTCGTCCTTCATTTTGCCATGAATTGACTGCCAATACTTTGTACGTACGGAAAATAAATAAAGGACGGTGTATAATTGTCTTTTTGATGCCTGCTCCTCAGCGCCGTTCCCAGAACAATCAGTCTCGCTCGTTTGGCCAGACAATGCTAAGGTTGTGTCATGGCAAACCAGGTTGGTATCTACACGGAGTTGTTCCTGTCACTTAGACATTTCTAAAAGAGTTTTCAGAGTATGGGGCAGATTAATTTGTGTTAATTTAACGTTTGCTGGGATTATAAATGAGTAATAAGGATTGATGTGTGAGTTCCAACAGGCACTTTGTTCATGCATTGTATGCATCCAATATTTATATCCAATATATCCACTCTTAGACATCCAATATTTGCATATTGTCTGGTACTACAAGGGCCCAATTTCATAGAGCTGCTAAGGCACAAAAGTTGCTAAGCACAAAACAAGTACGCTTAGCTGATTAAGGTTACGGGTCAAAATATCATGTCTCATTGAATAATTTGTGACTGGTTTCCTGCCTTTTTTTTGCTCAGTAGAAATTTGTTAAGCAATGTTTCGTGTTTACGCAGCTCTATGAAATTGGGCCAAGGTGGAAGAAGTAGCATCATTTTCATGATAATTCTGATAATTTTTTTCCCAGCATGCCTTGCTCAATCATAACCCCTGGAAGTGTAACTCCAAAATATCCAAATATAAGGGATATTACAATTAGTCATGTGGTTGATCCGTTCTGTGTTGGGCGTTAGTCGCGCACATGCTGGATGCGCTGTGTGTAATAAAAGTCTTAAACTTGCCTTGACATTCAGTGTTGCGCGACTAAATAAGTGAAAACGTACATCTTTATTACGCATGCGTTTCAGCGTTTTTGAAGACGCACAGCATTTCAAATTGTGCGCATATATAAAAGCCAATCAAAGACACGGATCGGAGTTTCCCTCCCAGGGGTTAGAGACCTACGCAGAGCTAGAGGGTGATACGGCATGCTGCCCAGGTAGCAAGGTTGGGTTAACCCTGGTCTCGACCTTTTGATGCCCCTTTAAAAGTTGACCATAGACTTATAGATTTTCAAATAGAAGTGCCCTTTTCAAAAAGAAAACGGCCTTGTCCTCTCATGCCCTCTCCAAGATGAATTTTCAGGCATGTTATATTCTGCAACAATGCACTTATATTATGCATCCGATATTTGTATAACCATAGAGCTAGGATGGTATAACATGGCCCCTAAACTTCCTTGTACATCGTGTACAACTCGGCTGTATCCACAACATCTCTATTGAGAAAGATAAATCTCACAATTGATACCCTGGGAAGAGTGATCTGAAGACATTTCTTTTGAAATTCGACTCGATATTTATAGAATGGGCAAATCGTGGCTTGTTATCTATCTCTTCATTATGGCCGCGTCCTCCCTCTGAGATTAATTGCATTCCAACGCTATCATATCAAACTGCGAAAGCAGAAAATAAACCCAGGAAATAATCTCAGCCTTACTGCCAAGATGAAACTGAACCCGGCCAAAAATCAAGTGAGGGAGGGAGGGGGGGGGGGGTGGGAGACAAACTCAAACAACCCTCAAGCAAAAACATTCCAAGATCCCCTGTGTATGTTTTTGAATAAATGCCGGTGTGAAGGTAAAAGAAATTTAAATTATGCCCTCAGGAAATGTCAGTAAGCTTTGATTTCTAAAAGCATTTGCAGCTTGTCATCTGCCCCTTTCCTTTTTATTTCATTTTTGACCAGCCATGACTTTCAAAAGTTAGCCTAAAGACACTGGACACTATTGGTAATTACTCAAAATAGTTGTTTAGCACAGTTTACTTAGTAATGAGTAATGGAGAGCTGTCAATAGTATAAAACATTGTGAGAAACGGCTCCACTGTGAGTAACGTACTTTTTTAGAAAGAGGTAATTTCTCACTCAAATATTTAAAGACTTCAGGCCTGAATCCTTTTAATTGTGCATCTAACGCGCACAACTTTGTGCAACAAGGGTGTTTTTCTTTTATTATTCTGTTGCAACTTCGATGACCAATTGAGTCCAAACTTTCACAGATTTGTTATGTTGTGCATTATGTTGATACACCAAGTGAGAATACTGGTCAGTAACATTTCCCAATAGTGTCCAACTCCGTGTGGTGTGGCAGTCAACTCTGGAAATGTTATTCAAGGCAGTAAAGTATCGCAGCATGGTGTGGATGTTTGATGAGCCACTCTCAGAGAGTATAGAACTGGATGTTTGTAACTGGAGTGTTTTGTAATGAGAACTAGTCGCAGGCACACGATTTAATAGCATGAGAATACTTCAAATGATCAAGTGCTACCATAGCTGTTTTCCAGATAATCATATTGAGTGACGTCTGATCATCTAATAGCCTGTGAATACTATCCTGATTGGGTATGTCAAGTTTCACCGGGATAGTGCAATTAAAGTAGGGCATTGCTGGGCGCTACGTAATACTACACTGATCTGTCAAGCTCTGCCAAATCATGACTGTTGTCATTTCGTAACTGTTGTCATTTCTTGCATTTACATTAAACACAAAATAGACACGGAAAAGGCATCCACCCCAGGCCTATATTTTTATCTTTGAACCTTGCCTCGTTTGGATAAACAGGTGGGGAATATTATTTTGGAAATGACGCAGTGAAGCATCCAATAATGTATCCATATTGGACTCCAATATTTTATTCTGGAGGGTCACAGCAGTATAAATGGTGAAATAAAGGCTGACACTAATGTAAGTTCCACCAATCCAAATGGGAGACATTTAAGACACTGGTGGCAGCAGACATAACATTCCTTCTTTGCATCTCTGAGAGCATGCGTGCACATGCTTAGTATTGCGCACGTAGGTCTGACATGCGCAGAACTGTAATAAAGGAGCGTGAAAAATTCTCCCATTACAATGATTTATGCATGTTAATAACACCAGATAGGCATCATTCTCAAAGCACTCATTATTTTAATGACAGATTGGTTGAATTGTGAGACCTGTTTAAATAGGACCTAAATATATATGCTCTGGTACAACCATGCCGGAAAACCTAGGCAAACCCACTCTTAATGATAAGTGTACTGGGTCGATTTCACAAAGATAGTCCCACATGTAACTTAGGACTTAGGACTTATCCTCGAGGATTCTTTAAGAGTTATTAAACACTTGACACTGGAAGAATCTTCCTCAATACTTGAGCCAACTAGAATCCCTATCTGAGCAGGAATTTTAAAGTCGTTCATTTGTTTATGTTCAGAAGATCTTCCCATCAGAGGAACTCGGCAAACTCCCACAAGGGGATATAAACACCAAGCTGGCAACAACCAATCTCTCTCATACAAACATTGGTTTATGATTATGAATTGCACAAATCAAGAAATTGTGATTCAGTAACTAGGCGACAATATTTATTCTAGTCATTGTGAAATCAGCAGTTAGCTGGGGGATTCAAACCCACAACCTTGTGATTGCAAGTCCCGGGTGCAGTCTTACCACTTGACCACAGAATCTAGCAGAATCTTTCTCAAAGGCTATCGAGAAAGACATCTTTTAGGGGGTCAAAACTTCAGGCCATTAACTATTTTTTGCATTGACACCATCTCCTTATAATTGCTGAGCAATTGGCAAAAGCTAATTCTATTTTCTAATTATTACTAATTAGTAGTATTATTAGAACTGGAGTCCAGTGTACAAGACAGCAAGGCCTTGACACAACAAATTACTGTCCGCATCAGTAAAATAATTTTCCCACACTCCGAAGCAAACAACATGCACCTGCCTGCCATTGAGCTAAATTCTGAACTATTTTTAGCGCATTTGATTACCGAGCCAACAGCAATATTTGACAAACCTTCATAAAGCGCTACATTTTTAATCTCGATATTGGAACTTCCTTGTCTTTAGGCCAGTTGCATGCCTTCCCTGTGGTGTGAAATGTGCACCACGGTCCAATTTTAAGTTAGTTAACCGCGGATTGTACCACAGCACCTTCTAAACACTTACTACATTTAGGTCCTATTTAAACAGGTCTCATAATTCAATCATAGATACTCAATTTTCATAGGTCCAATTTTAAGGATGTACACCATAGTATACATACTTCTGTACACGTACATTACCTCGTCTGTTTATGCCATGTTAAATATTGTCTGCTCAGGAGTATATAAAAGGCCTTTAGTGCAATTTGCATAAAATTGCTTTTGCATTTTTTTTGGAGCTCCTGGTGAACGCAGTTTATTGATCAGGAGTGGTCTACAAAGTATTTGTCCGAGTAAAAACATTTTAGATATATGTTAATTTTGATTTCTGTTATGTTTTAAATCTATCAACATTTTTCATTTAATGATCTTTTTGATCATTATGATGATTAAATAACAGTTAATAATAACCTCATAGAACTGATTCCGGAAAAAATATTCAGCTAAAAAAAACACCTTGTGCAACCCCCCCCCCCCCACCCTAAATTTCTGTTGAAAAACAAAGCACTCTGGGAATCCCCACAAAACAGACCTTGATGTGATAAGCACTGGTGGAATGGAAGCAAACGTCACCAAAATGTCTGCATTTCATTGCATCCACGTACTGTTGTGGCAGTGCAGAAGCATCTCTTCACACAACACATGTCACATAAAAAACGTCAGGATCTAGGCTTGTTTTTGTGGGCGTTCTTGGAAAAATTATTTGAAATGACAAACTGATATACATGTATAAACAAAGTCGCAACTAGCATATTTTCAGCTGATTTATTGTTTATTTATACAATCTGGCATATGGATAAGGCGAATGGTAAACATCCTTATAAGAGCACATTAATTTCTTTTGCTGGAAAAAGGGGTAACATGCCAATACACCACGTCATGTGTACTACAGGGAAAATTTCTTCAAGTAATGTTGGGGAAGTAGTGCTTTCTGATCTACCGGCCTGGCTTTGGACTGAAAATACCCAAGCCTACATCTGTATGGACTGTGGAAGGGGTAACTCTGTTTCAGACCTAGGAGTAGGTGGCAAAGGCCTCTGGAAAGAAATAATTGTAGCCCACACCTTGAGTGGCCTTCAATTATTTCTTGTGTGTCCAGCGACATGCATATAAATAAAATAAAAATCAGCTCAAGTAGCTCTATCAGACCTTTTTTGCGTATTGCCTAAAATGAGCACCACACTGTCGCCACACATATCAGGGCTCAAATATCCGAAAAGACTTGTTGCTCAAAATAATTACTGTTTTTCTAAAATATTTGTTTAAGATATTATTCAGTGGGGTTTGGATTAATCACTTGACAAACACAAGGCCGCTGGACTTGTCATGTCATGGGTTTACTGGCCCAACACTGAAACTACAGGTCTTTGGCCCTCGGTCCAGCAGCATGAACTTGAGAACTGACTCCCAAAATGGCCAACCAAGATTATTATGATGAAGACATCTTGTGAACTGATTGAATAAAAGTGACTTGTAAAGATTGTAGAGTTTCTCTGGATTTGAACTTTGGCAAGTTCTACACAATTATGCAAGGGCCCAATTTCCTGGCTCTGCTTACTGTAAGAAAGCCCTTCTTTTAAAGGCAGTGGACACTATTGGTAATTACTCAAAATAATTATTAGAACAAAACATTACTTGGTAACGAGTGGGCCGAGGTTGATAATATAAAACATGTTAAGAATTGGGTTCCCTCTGAAGTGCCATAGTTTTAGAAGTAATTTTCCTCAAATTTTATTTTGAGACCTTAGATTTAGAATTTGAGGTCTCAAAATCAAGCATCTAAAAGCACACAACTTTGCATGACAAGGGTGTTTTTTCTTTCATTATTATCTCGCAATTGCAAGGAACAATTAAGCTCAAATTTTCACAGGTTTGTTATTTTATGCATATACGTTGAGTGAGAAGACTGGTCTTTCACAAGCACCAATAATATCAGTGTCTTTAAGAAAAGGTACACTTGGTTCGTTTTTGTGCATTACACATTACACCGCGCCCAATTTCATGGCTCTGCTTACCAAATAATCAGCACTCATGGAAGCAGGGCATTCTTCGCTTACGCTAAGCATATTTCACAAGACAGCAGGGAATTTTTGCTTGGGGTGCCTGCATACTCCGCATTACTAGGTTTTATGTGCTGACCCAGCTAACGAAGACATTTTTCGCTTGTCATGTAAGCGGAGAATGGTAATTAATGAGGAGAATGGTAACTCAATGGTAAGCAGAGGCATGAAATTGGGCCAAGAAGATATTTCCTTAATGTAGAAGGTAAAGACATCAAAGTAGAACTTACTGCGTTATCTAGCGTGATACCAACAGCATCTCTTATGGCTTCACGTAGCTGGTCCCAGCTTGCTACACCTCCCAGTTTCAGTACAATATCCTGCATAAACGATAAAGTGGAAAGAAACAGTCACATTTAAGTACTTGTTCAACCAAAGCAATATATTTATTTCTTTATTTGAAACTGGGCCACGATCGCACATGTACATAAAGTTTTTCGTCTTTTTTTAAATAACTGTGTAGAACTTTTGTTTGCGAAAAAGTGTATTTATTTGCTAGGTCTATCTGAAACACAATGACCTAGATTAATTAGATTAAATTAGATTAATATGGCACACTGCATGCACAGTCGATCATTAAACTCGCTAAAGGTATATCATGCTACTATAACCACACTGGTAAATTGAACCAAGAACTGCCACAAAGCAACTTGATTAAAAAGAAGGGGAAAAAAGTCAACGCAGCAGTTCTGAACTGCACACTGGCGCCAGATTGATTTACATGCACCCTGCTATATCCATGTCTTCTCAGTTGTCCGTAATTGAGTTACAAATGACAAACATCATACATTTTGTGAAACCATGCAGTCATCAAATGTCGTCTATTGGTGAGTGGACTAGATGTCATCTACCATGGTTGCTACTCTAATACCCGCACAAGAATGATCGCTCTATGATTTCATCTCATAAATTACTCAATATCAAACCCACAATACATGTAGATGGATTGCACATGACGTTGTTGAGCACCATCGTTGACGAAGGTGAAAAGCTATCATTGGCTGAGAGTTGTGCACAGCGCATCACTCATGCACTTTGCCATTAATCATCAAATATGGCGATCGATGACACTTTGTGCAAGATCCATCTATTAACCCAGAGAACACAGGGCAATAGACCCTTCCCATGAAATATTGCGCATAGCACTTAGTATACATGTAGGACATCCTATGCAACAACCTTGGCAACAGTGGTAGCCAAAGCTGTAGCCGTTACCTTGGATAAGACTTCACATTAGGGATTATAATTATTATAAAGTGATTCAACTTCTCCCACCTAGCAGTTAAGAGCACCGGATTCAAGCTCTGGTGTTCTAGTTCGATCAGTAGAGTGTGGGTTAGGGTTAATGAGCAGGATAAACAAATGCTGTCAAATCCCAAAAGCACACGCTTTGCTGTCACTGCCAGCAGCCGATTTCACAAAATGCTATCTCGAGTTGGACGAGTAACTCGTCCTATCTTAGGATGGGTTCAACGTGTCCTAACATCTTCGGATATGGAACTTAATTCGTCCTAAGTCCTAAGATTAATCCTAAGTTAGGAAGAATTTAGTGAAATCGACGGCTGGTTATATCAGACACATATCGTGGATTGTATACAAAGCAAAACATCTGTTCCATAACCACACAAACCCAAAGAAATATCCAGACATCTTCACTCCCATCCCACTCCCAGATTAATATTCAGGCAAACAAACAGACACTATTTAATGAGCCAGTCAATCAGTACACACCGAAAAAATAGCAAACACGTCAAAAAGTACATCCTGAGGAACGTGACCCTTCTAGCAACAGGCAAAGGCATCTGTCAGATCCACCTACGTTAATACGTGCCAGATATACCATCTTGATTTCTAGTGTTTGTTCTTGGAGAGTTGGCGTCTGGGCAAAGAATGATCTGCCCTCGAGTTTGGTTAACATGGCAGTGTCAATATCACTGACATATAGGGCATGACTGCTACAAAGGTTCCCCTCACTGTCTAATACACATCCTTCAATCCCTATCATAACCTAACTTCAGCATTTTGAATGATTGGTGATCAGGGCTCCAGATTTGCGACAAAATCCACAAGACTGCCGGGCCTGTAGCTCTAAAACTTTTACTGGGCCAGATAATGTGTTACAAGACGAGCATCAAAATCAGAACACTACAGATCGTATTGAATTAATCCCGTTGTTGCTATTAAAGTGGCCATCTTGTATGGCAGGCTGTATGCACATCAAACACTAACATCAATGAAGCACTGCAGCACCCAGCGTTCCTGTTTTGATTTCTACGGCACACGCACGCGCACCCACACCCACACGCTTAAGGCCGGTTTATCCTAAGACTGTGGTCTAAAAACTGTGTCTTTTTATGATAGCGCATCAAGATTTCCATCACGCAACCATCCTGCCACCGACCATAAACCGGCCTTTACAGACGTCATGTTGAAGGGCAGGTATTTAAATGGTATCGTCATATTCAATACGGTCTATATGCACAGTATATGGGCTGTTTTGTTCTTCAATACTCAACAAAATTGAAAGATATTTGTATTTATCCGTTTAGATTAGAAATGCAGTGATGTGTTGAACTTCAAAAACACAAGACAATCAATTTATATGGATTTATATGGTTGCAAGTTTACTGGCCTGATGCTTAAATCACTGACCTCTGTCTGGCCTGAGATCCAGTATGGGTTTCTAGTCCCAGTGATTGCCACAATAGGCTCACAGTTTGTCTTTGTGTAGTATTGATTTAATGTTGATGATGAGTCCTCCAGGCAGGATGTAGTTCAACCCTTGGGGGTGTTTTTTACCCCCTCATATTTCTACTTCAAATTTGTCAGAGTTGTCATTAAGTTCTTCATACCGCCCTGTCACTAGATAACTCGTGGGAGAAAGTAATGGTTTTCCCGGAGTCTCAATGGCAATTGCGCACGTCAGTTAGGTATGCGGTACCTTATGAGACCCATACTAATTAAGCGGTTTTTATTAAATATCCATACGCACATTGTACAACACCCCAAGCCATCTGATAAAAGCAGCCAATCAACCCATAAACAACCATAATTGCCATAGGCATTCTTGGAATATCTTTAAATCAATAAAAACAATAGCATTGTTTATATTAAAAATTAAATTCCTGTGAGGGTTCTTGGTTTCCCTTCTTATTTCATCTATCCCCCCTGTAGGATCTAGTTCATTCATCTTAAACAAACACCCTCCTCGACGCTTCTGTGGAAAGTCGGCTATTTATTAATATTACCTTAGTGGGCAAGGCAGTCCACAATACCTCTCAAAAGACCTGTGCCTATTTCAGTGGTCGGCAAAGTGGTGGCTTATTGCAGGAACTGGTGAGTGTGAGATAAAAGGGAGTTGCCTTTGGGCGAGTTTCGAGGAGACTGCAAAATCAAAGATCCTCCCGGGCATTTTCAAGAAAACAGCATGAAAAAAAGAAGATTGCTTCCAATTGAAGCCATGCGAGATCTATCGAGAGGTTGAAAATCAACGCGGCTTGAAACAGAAACCCTGAAATTTGATTAAATTCCAGACAATCGTACATGAAGTGGATGCATTAAACCTTGCTGTGTGGTTAAGTTGCATTTGTGGCTTTTTAAAGGAGAATGTTGTTGTTTTTTGTTGTTTTTTAACTAATGCTGATTTGTATGTAAAGCCAAAACATCAAGAAAGATGCAACAAAAGTCACCAGTGAAACATAAGGACCAGTCTACTTCATAACATTCCATTTCTACATAAACCCCCCAAAGTGTTCCCATCGTGGCCACAACTCCATTCTGCAGGTAAAGTAAACAAATCAATTCAAACTTACCAAAAGTCCTGTCAACTCCCGCCTGGAAATTAAATTATCAAGAACGACTTACTTCTCTATAAGTTACCAAAGGTGATGTGGTCACTGAGCACGGTATGCAAAGGTGCCTTTTCTTAAAGACACTGATACTATTGGTAATTGTCAAAGACCAGTATTCTCACTTGATGTATCTCAATTTATGCATAAAGAAACAAACCTGTGAAAATTTGAGCCCAATTGGTCGTAAGACAAGTTGCAAGATAATAAAAAAAGAACAAAAAAAACCCTTGTCACACGAAGTTGTGTGCTTTCAGATGCTTGATTCCAAGACCTCTAATTCTAAATCTGAGGTCTGGAAATCAAATTTGTGGAAAATTACTTCTTATCGAAAACTA
This sequence comes from Asterias rubens, assembly GCF_902459465.1. NCBI lineage: Eukaryota > Metazoa > Echinodermata > Asteroidea > Forcipulatida > Asteriidae > Asterias > Asterias rubens. The sequence goes on along the minus strand of NC_047069.1, from coordinate 6,114,355 downwards.
TCTCACTTCAGAGGGAGCCGTTTTTCACAATGTTTTATTCCATCAACCTCTCCCCATTACTTGTAACCAACTAAGGTTTTATGCTAATAATTATTCTAAGTAATTACCAGTATTGTTCACTGCCTTTAAACAATCAGAATACAGTAGCTATCAAGCTGTATCATCACACATAGCTATCAGCAAAAAATAAGATGGGCCGAAAATGTGGTAACTAAACCAATTGAAGTCCAAGTAGGCACCTATTGACTACCAGTAGCGTAGTGAACAATTAGTTGACTGAGTACAATATCTCATAAGATGGCAAGCACTTCGGTAAAACTTACTCAATTTAAAATCAGCTTGCTTCTGTCAAGGCTCTCCACGATGAAGTATCCCCTCCTGCTATTAATAACCGACTAACAGAACAATTTCAGGGTTTGCTTGCTGCTAAGAGCCCCCTTATCCGGACACTCTCCTCGGTTCCAGCCAAATATGTAATCATCACCGAAGTCACGCTTGACCGAACATGACCCTGAGGATAATGATGTACGTATACAGCACCACAGCAACTTGAGATAGAAACTTGTGGCCGAGCGTACCGATGCGTTAACAGTCGGCAGTCATCTTTGAGAGATACCTTAATGAATGTTTAATGCTCATTTGCCGAACGATAAGGTCAGAGTGACTTCGCTTGAGAGACCATTTCTCAAATTGACTGATTAAATCAACAATGCCGGCCTACAGATACATGTCTGCATGTGGATTCAGCAAGCACATGCACAAATGTTCATATTTTTGTGCCAATGCATGAGACGATTAATTTCGTTTTTAATTGTTCAAAGAAAATATCTCAATTTCACAATAAGTTTTTTGATGTTTATTCACAGATGTCATCAAGCATATGACGAGCAGATGTCCTCCAACGAGTCAAAATGTCTGCAGGTGACAGTAAGACCATTTTTTGAGTTTCTGTTCCATTGGGCTTACAAGTACTCCCAAACCAAACAGCACTCTAATTCATGTGTGACTTCTTCAAATCACCTCCGATCTCAACTTCCTGACTTTGACCATTTCAATTACTTGAATCAACAAAATTAAGGAGGAGAAAAAGGAAGATAGGAACAGTGAGCTGTGAAAATAAATTGTAGAGAGTAGACTGACGTTGGCAGAATGGGGCGCAGGGAGGAAGAAGAAGAAATAGAAGGGGGGAAAATGGTGACAAGATAATTAGAACGTGATAGATGACAGGGCTGGATGGAGGGAAAAGTAAGAAGCGACTTGAATGAAGAGCATATTTGCCCCTTAGGGAGAGTTGCGATGCTATTCTTCCTTACACAGCGGCAGCAGGGTGCCAATATCCTGGGCCCAAAATGAGCTTCTTCTCCTTTTTTTTTCTTCTTTCTCCTTTCTTGGCTATCCACGGACTAACCAAGGGGAATAAGAGAAGGAAGAAGGTCGAGGGAGGATGGATGGATGATAGGAGACTGATGACATGAGTAGCTTAAAGGGAGAACTCCTAATGTACAGCCAAAAAAGTTATGAGAAAATCCTAAGGTAAATAAAATCATCTGGTCAGACTGGAATATCAATTTAATTTTGTCAAGAATTTTAGAATCATGCAGTTTTCAAATTTAAACCAAAAGTTTATTTTCTTCTTCTTCTTTTTAAAATATCAATTTGGAATGAACGGCAAAAACTTGACCACAGGAATTGAGATTTGAACCTGCGACCTTAATGCGCCCTTGCTTTATCAAATGAGATGAATAGCCACATAATTGCAGTATCCCTGTTTTCAGGCTAGCTACCGTGGGCAGCTCGCCGTATCGCAGAATGGAGGCACGCAACCACATGATTTATTTAAATATCCCATATATTTGGATATTTTCAAGTCAGACTTCTAGGGGATTGAGCAATGCATTCTGGTAACGAAAAAGGGAAAATGGTTTTCCTGTTTTGTATCTTTGTTAAGAGGGGGATTGGGTTTAGTGAGCAGTCAGATTTCATCGCTGACAAATAACTAGAATATACTTGTATCAACAGCTGTATTTCTCAACGTGACTTTCACACACACAAACCTGTACACAAACTGAAGCAGTGTTCACAAAACATCAACACCTTATGTGAAGACGCTATCACTTAAAGAGGCCAATTTATGACGACTTTTTGATTAAGTAGAGGATCAAACTGAATGCATTGAGCACTTGGTTATTCATTAAATAATTTACAATTGTTTGGTTCTTTAGTCTCTTTCATGCTTTAAAAAATATAATCCAAAGGCAGCTCGGTCAACAACCCCTTGGTGAAAATGGCAGCATTTCTACCTTCATGGTTATACACACCCTATACCCTAGATGACATTCCTATAATGGAGACTTTCCCATCACCTGCTTTTACAGCTGTCGCTTGCTACTGCTCAGGGTCCGCCCCCCCCCCCCCCCCCCCCCCCACAGTTTCAAAATATTCGACAACCGAGGGGGAACTACATAAAATAGAGAATGGTTTACGGCAAATGCCTAAGATCAAGTTGCACACAGCCCGGACGAAAACATTATTCCATTTCTTTGAGAAGGGAAAAAAATCTCACATAACAATGATAACATCTTTCTAACATTCCCATTAAGGAATCCAAGAGCAAACCCAGTATTAGGAAACTTGAGAAAAAGACCGACCATTTCACAGAGATTAATGTACTTTTTATAACCATTTAAAGGGAAGGTACACGTTTGGTATTTGCTCAAAACAAATATTAACTTAAAAACTGACTTGGTGACGAGCATTGGAGAGCTGTTGATAGTATAAAACATTGTGAGAAACGGCTCCCTCTGAAGTAGCATAGATTTTGAAATAGAGGTGATTTCTCACTAAAATAATAAAAAACTTCTAGCTAGAAGTCTTTTATTCCTATCTGAAAGCACACAAATTCGTCCCAACAAGGGTCTTTTTACTTTCATCATTTTCTCCCAACTCCGATGACCAATTGAGCTCAAATTTTCACAGGTTTGTTATTTTATGTATATGTTGAGATACACCAAGTGAGGACACTGGTCTTTGACAATTACCAATAGTGTACCTTCCCTTTAATGCTGACCTGGATGATATACAGTACATTTCTCCTAAAAAAATTCTGACAACTTAACAGGGCAAAAGAAATTTACAGGAACAAAATTGGTCCTGCCTACTTCATTTGTGGCATTTCGTAGCCGAGCCGATCAGAAGATCGGACTCAAGCTCTGGTGTTACTGATTGGCAGAGTGTGGGGGGTCGAGTCCTGGTCGTCACACATGTGTCCTTATGCAAGACACTTGACCATTATTGCCCCGATCTCTGGATGAGACGTAAAGCCGTAGGTCCTGTGTGTGTTGTGTAATGCACGCAAAAGAACTCAGTACATTTATCATAAAGAGAAGAGGTTGCCATTGTTCCTGGTCTGATTGGCAGCATATTCCGCCACGGCACCTTGTAAACCATTACATGGTGCTATAAAGTAATGGGTTTTATTGACCTCAAAGTAAAGCTCCACATACTTTGCAGTAAAAAAATTGGGGGCTTTGATACACCCCTAGGGTCGTGATGTGTCAAATAAGAACCAGGTATTACTATAATAATTTAACTTCATATAAATATGAAGTTAAGTGTTGCATACTTTATACCTTATTGTCAGAGAAAAATAAGAGGGTAAAGTTAATATTAATACATAGGAGTTCCACGCATTTTTGTAGTACAAAAATTCAAGCTACAAGGAAAGAAGTCGTTGTAAGCATTACTCTTGATATTTGATGAGAAATAGTACTTTAATTATTCAAGATTGCTTCCCGATCAGAGAGATAAGACAGGTAAAAGCCATTAATAAATCAGGAGGATTTGTTCAGCAAGGTGTTATGGCCATTTTATTTGATGTGCATTCATATTGCACAACGAAAGAGATCCACCATGTTGGTTTTTAAATACTGCATTAGGATCTTGTGATCAACTTGGCAATTTGTACTTCTAAATATTTAACTTTGAATGGTAATTTTTGATTAGCATGCTAAGGAATGTACTTGGTACATAAATCATCCTTTTGTGCCGGTTCAAATTAATAGGTTGTGAAACTGTGTAGGTTTTTAATGTCATTTTAAGTCTAGTATGGGTTGAATTTCATTACTGAACAATTCTGTGCTAATATAGAGATGGGTAAGATACCAGTCACCAATGGTATGTGAAATGGTGGTTACGCTGGTAACTTTATTCTGTTAAGCATAACTTTGTTGCGCTTAGCGACTTTTTGATGCTTAAGCAGCTTTATGAAATTGGGCCCTAGTCTGACAGTAAACATTTTGAGCCAAAACCATTACATTCCCTTCCCCTCAAAACAAAAACATGTATAACACGTAGGTCATTATACTATTTTTCCAAGTCGGGTTATAACGGACCAGTCATCGGTACTGAAGCATAGCCATCTATCCATGACATAATACAGGATAGATCAAAGTATTAAGGCTCGCATTGTGGAAGCATGCAGTGCATTTCCGCTCTCATTTTGGACTTTAAAGCTTGGCTTGCTTCAATGAGCCTTTAAGTATACTACGTGCAGTTAATGTACCACGACATAAGCAACCAACAACTACAGTAGTTAAAAATAGCCGTCCCAGAAATATAGTACATGAATGCTAAGTAGTTCAGCTTGAGCTTAAAGACACTGGACGCTATTGGTAATTGTCAAAGACAGGTATTCTCACTTGGTGTTTCTCAAGATATGAATGAAATGACAAACCTGTGAAAATTTTAGCTCAATTGGACATTGAAGTTGGGAGAACTTAATGACAGAAAAAACACCCTTGTCACGAGACCTCAAAGTCTAATTCTGAGGTCTTGAAATCAAAATCGTGGAAAATTACCTCTTTCTCAAAAACTACGTTACTTCAGAGGGAGCTGTTTCTCACAATGTTTCAAACTATCAACCTCTCCCCATTGCTTGTTACCAAGTAAGGTTTTATGCTAATAATTGTTTTCAGTAATTACCAATAGTGTCCACTGCCCATCTTCGGCAAGTTGAATAATATGCCATTAAAATTGTCCTCTTTGTAAACAACTGCATGTGAACTAAAAAATACATGTGAGAGACATTCATGGTGTTCCAATTCTAAATGAATGTCGCTATGATGTTAACCGTACTGAAGATGAGCAAAGAGGACCTTATAAAACTGATACATGTATTCAGGTTTGTGACACACTCATTTTCCAATAGATGAATTGCACAAAGCATCATCACCCACCCTATTTGATGATAATCAAGTTTTGTAATTTACAGAATGTGAGTTCAAATCATGGCCTGGTCAGTTGCGACACTTGTGTCCTATCATATCATACTTGCTTCTCTGCATGCAGGAGTACAAATGGGTACTGGAAAAAACATGAACACTGTCAGTGAATAGTGAGTTGGTTTTCCAGTTATTTTCTGCCGACTCCGATGTCCGATTAAGCCTAAATTTCCACAGGATTGTTATTTTATATACAAGTTGTGATACACGAAGTGTGGGACTTGGACAATACTGTTAACCGAAAGTGTATAATGGCTTTAAAAACAAATTAATAACTTGACCTACCAATTAACCTTGTTTAATACGCATCTACTTTTGTGTTTTACAGCAAACTGTGAATGATTATGTAACTTTACAGTTTTTACTGGTACAGTGATCTCACCAAAACTATGAGTAGTTATTGTGCTCTTGAAACCATATGTAACAGATCGTGTGAAATGTTACCAGTAAATAGAACTTATTAAAAGGGCTAACAAATTGAACATCCTCAGGGGGTTCTCCTCAGGGCTTCCAAAACGATGGGGCATTCTGGACCAATTGTTTTGAAGTCTATGGAAAGTTTCCAACTTTGTGTATCTTTGTTTTAAATGCTCTGCTATGCATTCTGTATTATATATTATTATATAGTATCATGTTAAATAATTCTATCTTGATGATTTTGTTTGTGTGTGTATCAGCTGAAATGTGTGAGTATCGACACTCAATTTGCACGTATTGCTCAATACGCAAGCTTGTGCATCAAAGATGATGAAAGACAAATGTCTTTACTATGTGTAGGCATTCCCGCATGTACATGTATGTAATACAGCAAATCAAATGCATTTAATTTCAAACCCAACACAGTAAAACCAAGCATACAGGTACCGCCATTGTACGTGTTATACTTATTCTATCACGTATTATTTCAAATTTCCTTCAGACAATCTGCTTAGTTTTGGGGTTAGATAAAATATTTTTCAAGGGAAATGTAAAAAACCGGGGGGGGGGGGGGGGGTCTTATCCCTAAGTAGAAGGACCATTCAACGTAGTCATTTCTCTGTAAACATCAATAATATGTAAAACCTCCATGGAGAAATATGTTCTGTCCTTTAAAAGATCACAGCAACACTCAAAGTCAATAATATGTATTAACAATTTTTATTTTTTTTTTTTAATCCATGGAAAAATATATTCTGTCCTTTAAAAGATCACAACACTAAAGTCAACGCCCCTAAAATCCATTTTTCATGACCTCAATTCCTGGCGGGAGGCCATCAACCACGAATCCAAATAACAAAGTTCAGCCAAGAAAGCGTTATCATTTGACAGAACTTCAGCGAGAGAGAGGTTGGGGGGGGGTGAGGTCGAAAGCAGTCGCGCAGGAAACAGCTATGCACTGCTATTGAACAACATGCCAACCCCGTTAATCAATACAGAATGTGTACCGTTAACTTTAAGGATGATGTCGGATCAATGCAGAGGATGGCTGGAGGCCAAGGCAGGCGATATGATGCAAGTGGTTGAGGGGTGGGGGGATGGAGGGCATATGATGACAACACTGCCATCTGAGAGAGAGGATAACAAGGGGTAGAGGAGACCACAACGATGGATCGATGAGAGTCTTGGGTATCTTTCATTGTGTAAGTGCATTTGTGGCATACATCCAGTACTCCTAAGAAATACTCAAAATGTAGACACACATGCATTCATGAATTCATCTTGGTTTAAAACATGAATATTTCATTTCCCGTCTCAGTTCACAGACCTCTTACTCTACAAAGAGTCTACATAAAGTTCATGGTAAATGGGTATCAGATTTATCGCATCTGACAAGAAACGTACAGGAGTGGGTGTAACGAGTGGCTTTTTAATGGCTTTCTATAGGGCAAGGTCTGTTGTGTTTTTTTGTTTTGTTTTTTGTTTTGTTTTTTGGGGGGGATCCATGAGACTGCAGGGCTTGTGAGTTTGACTGGACCAGATAATTTGTTCCAAGACCGGAATCAAAGTTTCAAGAACACTATCTAGACACAGTTTCACATTTAAGTGGCTTAAAATAAATTGTTGCCTTCCTGTGTTAGATTTGATAAGACATTGTAATCCGGCTAGTTTTAATGGTGAATGCTGCAGGTTGTGTGCCAAAAATCCAAGCCCACCAGCCACGCAACCTTCCTAAATCATCTCTCGTTTGAGCAAACTTTTATTTCATTTCAAAAATGATGGTTTTACACTTAGGAGAAGAGTCATGACATCATGCTCAAGGCAGCAAAAGCATTAGCTTGGGAAATGACAAAGTTCTTCTCTATCTAAAAAAGAAAAAAAAGAAAAAAAAGTACTTAATACAAATCTTGATCCGGAAGAAAAGTTACTTGAGTTGCTCAAATGTTGTTTCCAACAGTTTCAAAACATTTCAGCGTTCAGTTTAAAAATGAGTGTTAAATTCATTTTAGACCTATTTTTTTTTTCAGACAAAGAAATGATTTGAAAGTATGTATTTATCAAAACGAAGGAGAGCATCAGGCATTATTGTATTTTTTTTAATAACTATTTTATAGATGACCATGATGTTGAGGTGGGAATCTAACCCTCTCCTAGAAGTTTAAAGGGACTATACCCTCATAGAGTGAGAAGCGTTAATCAAAGTTCTGAGACGGACAAAGAGGAAGGCCGGAGAGTCTATGACACGTGCCTACATAAAGTGTTAGAGGAAGAGTGGAGCAAGACGCTGTATTGGTACCAGAGGACAGTTTAACCTTTGGACATTTTCAAGGTGGGCCAATTTGATTCACCCAATATTTTGAACATTTTGTTTGGAGTTGGAGTCAGAGTTTAAATCGGAGTTGGAGTTGAATTGAGGCAGGATGTCAGACCGGAGATTAACTTTTGTTTTTAAAAGTGTAAATTTGATTAACTTTTGATTGACTTGATTTGGAGACATTTAATTGACCATGGAGTAGAGTGGTGTTAGTAAGACGCAAAAAGTAAAGCGTTGCAAATGTAAGAGACAGATAGTTTTAAAGCGCCTTTTCTTTTGTATGTACAATATCGATTATAGTCTAAGGAGACTCACCCTTTAGTGTTGTAATATTTTCTGGGGTGTGTTGTCATTTGAACTTTAAGGGAAACATATACACACATTGTTGATTTTAGGATAAGCTTTATTTGACAAGATTGAGACGAAGTGTTTTGAGTGCATTTATTAATTTCAGAGGAATCAAAGATAAAGTTATTCAGTGTACAGATTCCAGAAATGGGGCAGTTTCCTAGTTGTTGTAAATAAATGTAAAATAATTGTAAATATAATATCTTGTCGAAGAGACTTTCATTCTAGAGTTAGAAAATTGTCTTTCACGTCACGGTTGCACAGGGTTAACTGTGACAAGGTGGCCAATAGCATTCTGGGCAAAATTTCATAAAGCAGTTTACCCGTAAGCAAGTTTGTGTGCTTACTCTAGCAGAAAAATGTGCGTAAGCATAAACGTGTTCCATCATGATTTCTTTAAAAAACAGAAAATTTATAGGCACGTATGGATTCGCATAGTTTTGTCACTCATGTGCTATACAGCGGGTTAGCCAGCATTTACCCTTGCTTACAGTGAACAACTTTATGAAATAGAAATTCTGCTAAGAGATGCTCCGTAAGCACAAAACGGCTGCTTACATGATCTATGAAATTGGACCCTAGCCAGGATTGTTCATGTTAGATATTCTGTACACCTGTACAAATTCTTTACTAAATTGAGCTCAAATTTTCACAGGTTATTTTATGCATATTTTGAGATACACCAAGTGAGAAGACTGGTTTTTGACAATTACCAATAGTGTCCAGTGTCTTTAAGCTTGGTTAGTACATCAATCAAATACATCAACCTCCCATGATGTGAGGTTAATAGTACAACAGCATCACCTTGCCAACATTCTGTACAGGGTCTACACGAAGGGAACCGCTGGGGGTAGAACCCTAGTGGTTGGCTGCTTAATATAAACCAACAAGCTCAAAGGGACCACATGCAGTAACTTTCTTTTTTTATTGGTGTCAATTTTGGGGCAGGTTCAAATAGATTTGGGTCAAAGTTATTGCCATTATTTTGATCATCTTTTTTTGATCAAAAACTACACTTAAATTTTGAGAAAAACTTGTTGTTTCTATATAAAGCAAAATGAATTTGAGGTATCTTACCACAAGCCACAAGCATGAGACTTCTAGAGGATGCCCCTGTACCAACATTATTTCTGCTTCAACTTGTGGTTTGGTTTGTTTTTCTGATCAGCAGAGTGTGGGTTCGAGTCCCGACCATGACACCTGGGCCCAATTTCATACAACTGCTAAGCACAAAAATTTCCATAGCATGAAATATTTGCATTGATAAAAGTAGAATTTCCCAACCAAGTTTCTATTTGATTGTCAAGATAGGCAAACAACAGCTGAATACCAGTAAAAAGCAAATGCAACAAATGGACATTTGGTTGGTAATCCTGTTTTAATCAAGGAAGAAATTTCATGCTAAGCAAATTTTCATGCTAAGCAGCTCTATGAAATTGGGCCCTCGTCCTGAACCCTATTTGCTGAAGCTTTTGGAAGGGACGTAAAGCTTTAGGTCCCGTGTGTACTTCTCCTAAAGAAAGAGAAGGGGTTCGCCCCGATGTTTCTAGATTGTTAGGCTGCATTTTGCACCACAGCACCTTTTCAACCATTGTAACATGATCTTAAAAGAAAAACAGGGCAAAAACTCAACAATATTAGCATTGCGTCGGTGAATGGTGATGCTTATACAGATATGATCGGTCTCTAAATAGGTAAAAGTTTCAACCCTCTGTGTTGCATATCATTAAGGCTGATAAGTTAATCCTAAACTTTCTCATCCCAATCAATCCTTCCCCAAACTCCTGTCAAACCTTGGCTACAACTTTATTGCATCAAATTTGGCTGTCATCTTTAGCAATGACATTGTCAATAATGTCACTTTCATCAATGTCACTTCCAGGGCATTTTACATACAGGCATCTGTCAAAGTCAAAGACTTGGCGTTTGGTATCGTCACTGATGCTACCAGCGACACTGACTGATCATGAAACACTGCGTTCCTGAAGAGTAAGCAAATTCGAACACTATGAAATTGCCAAAATCCAGGGGGAAAAATACAATTCAAAATACAAAGCAATATGAAAAACCTGCCACAATTCAATTATAAAACCAAGCCCAGTGCCCTTTGATATTTCCTGATATGGATTCAAATGCCTTGGCCACTTCCACACGCATTGAGCAGAGCCCCGGGGAAACTAAATAGTTAAGAGGATGATGAAGCACTCTTTTTTTATTTTTTTATTATTTATTATGACTTGCCCCGGGGACGGACGATCACAACTGACTTAAACGTGGGGGCTAAAGTTATGGAGGGTCATACAAGCTGAAAAGTAGCCTGTGGGGAGGTTGGTTGCTCGGATCGAGAGGGGTTCCACATGCATTGAATCTTGGGGTCTAAAGAAGATACACTCTGGCTGAGGAGCATGTTAAGGCAGTCCGGGTCATTACACCAGTAGATTATGACTTGGTAACATTAGGGGGGTAGGTTGAGAGAGGTTGCCCAGAGGTTGAGTGGGTGGTTGAAGGTTCTATGCATTAGAGAGGACTCGATGCTGGCCAATATAAACACTCATTCATATTTTGCTCTTAGCAGTTCTGATTATTACTCAAGGAGTGAAGATCAGAACTGGGTTACTCAGTTTGCCCACATGGTTGTGGGGGATGCTTTAGGAAGCTGGTGGAGGATTCCTCACATAAAGAATTCATTGCCATAAAGTGCCCAAGTTTTAAAAGGTTCCGTCAGCAGACAAGATTATTGCCACGAACAACAGGTTGTTTCAGGAAAAAAAATCAAAAAGGCTGGCCCAGCGGCCGATTTCACATGGATTGATCAAACTGCAGATCAATCGTAACACCTTAGTAAAGTGTGATGTCACAATTTAAATCACTATGGTGATACTGACAATTTGTCTTACGATGGATTTAATTGCTTTGTAAAAATTTACCCAGATTAGTATTCACGGACTGACAGGAGATCATGATTGGAGATCGTGATTGAATTTAGGCAAGTTATAAAGAGTGTTTGGGTCTGAGACAGTCAGTTGAGAGGGTTAGTTGAGGGTTCTATGAAGAACAAAGACTGCAGGATAGATAATAATAATAATTATAATTGGCTCTCAAGTAGCAGACATGTTCTAGTAGCTAGATTAAAAGGCACTTTACAACATTATTATCCCCGCTCAGAGGGCATACTTTGACAATTCTTTTTACTTTCTCAACTCCGTGGGGAGCATACAACCCCAAGCTGCTACCTCCATGGTTAATCCAGCAAAATACTGTCTCAGCCTGCTAATGAGAAGCAACTACGGTGAACTGCCTTGCTCAAGAACAAGAGTGTCGTGACCGATAATCGAACCCCCACTCCGACGACTCAACCATCAGAACTTGTTTCAGAACTTGTTTCCGATGCAGTAGACCCCTTCCATTTACACTCCTGGATGAAGAGAAGCAACTATGGTGATGTGTCTTAATCAAAAACAAGATGTGTCATCACCAGGAATCGAACCCCCACTCCAATGATTCATACATCAGAGCTTGTTTCTGATGCAGTAGACCCCTCAGCGACGACACCCCACAATCAGAAGATGAAACACTCCCTCATTCAGAAGTGCTATTGACAGTCCAGCTTATTACCCCAGAAGTAATACCGGGTAAGATGATTGACCCACATCAAGAGCTCAGTCAGTATACATTTAGATAAATAAAAACCACAACGATCATTGTAGAAGATGCCGACAAGATGTAGTCTTGGTTCTTCACTCAAGAACCACCAATCAAAACTAATGAACATGGACTCAATCTCGTGGCTCTCAAACAGCATCCATTATTCATTCCTTTCAGCTCCTGCATTATGCTTCAGATGCTGAAGTTCAGAACGTCCAATGTGGCACTTTAACGGCAAACATCTCCTTCTATGAATATTTTAGTGTACAGCGTGTGTCCAATTCAGTTGATTGGTGTTTAAAAAAGCATCATCTCCCAGTGAATAAATAGTGGATGTAGATTACAGTTCAACGTTGCCTCTTCAAATCGGTCAAGCGGCATTAATCGACACCGGGCGCGCAAGTGTTGAGCACCGCGCGCCATTTGCTGCGGTGTCTTCAATGCCTAAGTTGTGCACAAAAAGACACTGCAGTCGGTAATTTTCAATAGAGGGCGCTACAAATTTGATTTCGTCGGATTGCTCTATAGTCCCAACTAGTTGACAATTGAACAATGGACAAATTGACTAGAGCAGAACTTGAACCTGCGACGGCCAAATTGACGTGCTGGTGCTCTGCCGACTGAGCTATCTAGCCCTATGGTGTCAGTCTCCCTGTTACGTATATTCAGGTGTACCAGTCAGAAGCCATTCAACCTGTTACTGCTGTACAGCCAAGGATCACACCAAAGTTTACGATACAACCATGGAAGTGGCAGCAGGGGGGTCACCTAAAGGGGTTGCGACTTTTTATTTCAAATATCAAGTTTTTAAAAAAACACAAGGGAAACTGACTTTGTAAATATGTAAAAAGAAAAATTAAATACAAAGGGACTGTTGGTCTCCTTCACCATGCATTTTTCGCAAGGTTTCAATTTTACACAGAGATGAAAGTCATAGCTGACAAAAGGGTCTGAAATTAGAATCCACATTTGTGGGGGTACATGTATGATTTAGTAATGTCATTTCCACCTTTTGGTAACCCCTGGAGTTACCTGCAGCTGATTTCACGAAACGCTATAGGATTAATCCTATCTCAGGTTAAGATGAGTAACCTGTCCTAAACTAAGGATGGGTTCAATGCGTCCAACGCCTTTGGATACGGAACTTAAATCGTCCAAAGTCCTAATCGACGGCTGGACTTGTTGAAACGGGACATCAGAAGACCTGCATAGTTGCATGCTAGACTGAGACCAAGATCGATGGGCAGGCTTGAGATGTATTAATAGAGCTATTTATTAGAATTAGTAGCCTTGACTTTGACTAATTGGAGTTACATGCAGATTGCAACAAGCTTTTGGGAACAGTATCCTCTGTTTTAGAATAGCAAAGTAAAGAGCAGGATTTCTTTCTGAAGAAACTAACAGAGCTTCTGTTTTCACCAGGCAAACCACAAAGAGGTCTGACCTCAGATCAGATTGAAATGTTTCATCCCTAACTTACTTGGACTGGTCACCAGAATGTGGCCTTCACAAAAGCAAGACCAGCTCAAAGAAATCTGTGAATGTAATCCTTGTGTCTACACATGATTGATACACAATTGTAATTTTGTGACATCTCATTCATTCAACAGCTCTTCTTGGCATTTGAAAACTAATTTCTTTGCTAGAGATGATATAGGATTTTGAGGTATTATTGCATGGTGAGCTATCAATAAATATTTGGTAACACCATGTGTGTATCTACTTGCCAGGGAGACTATCTTCCTAGATAATTAATGTCTAGATGATCTTCCCAACAAGGACACTGGGCAAACTCCCACAACTGTTACAAGAGGAAATCTCTCTAATACACACATTGGTTCAAAATCTATAATTTAATCCTTCAATTGCACAAGTCAAGAAATTGTGCCCTACTTTGTATGATTCAAACCCAAAACCTTGTAATTGCAAGTCCTACAGTGTAACCACTGGGCCAAACCACTGGGCCAAAGTGACAAAACACAATGCTATAAAAACATGAACTACCCTCATAGTAGCAGAATGCTACGCCTTCTCTACCCATCTCAGTTGCTCTGGCTTGGACTTTTATTCATCAAATTTAACTGCATTACAATCTAACTGAACAAAGTGAACACCCACACATTTAAGGTTTTACATCACGTGCTTCCAGTAGGTATATGTAGATTGGGATCCATCAAATTCAATTTTTTACTTTTCAAGGATTTGGATCAGGTTATAATTTTAATTAACGCTTTAAAATGTCTCTGGAATAATTAATTCTTATACATACTGCAAAACTAATTTCAAACCATTATGGAAATGTTGACAACCCTACTTCCTGGGTGCTCACATCACTTGTGAAAACGGCACAGAAATGAAACTCTTGGAAGAGAAGCGAGACATTAAGATGGGCTTTGTAATTATAGTGTTAACCAGATGGGTGTCTGGGTGTCTTTTGGACACCATGTTTTAAATTTGGACGCTCTGTTTTATCTGTCATGTACATACAGGTACATGTATTATTAAATGAAAAATTTGGACACCCACTTTTTACATTTCCAGTTAATGTTGACACCCTTTCACAAAATCCTAGCTAAAACCTTATTTCCAATGGTACTAAACCTGCACAAAGTCTAGGATTATTCTTAAGAAAATGTATTCCAAATCTATGTATATGAACAGATGCCTAAGTGATCAGATATTTTAAGAAAACATGACAGAGCAAATAAATGTTCAAGCTATTTTACCCAAACATGAGCCACCCTCATAATTAAATCTGAGCACGACGTGGTCCACTTCCCCTCTTACGATAGATGAAATATTTCATAAGACCGCCAACAACTCAGTGGAAAAATATTGATTTAAGTTTCCCCCAGCCGGGGAGAAGCATCTCATCAAAACAGCAGTCGACCTCCACCGAGCGCTGATGTATTAACTGGCTTCTAATAAAACATTTACCTCACTAAGCATCTCATGTGTCTCTAATACCCCAATAACAACACACACAAGCCCACCAACCACACATACCCACTATCCAAGCACTGACTCCCACTAACAGCATCTGTGATGACAGGTTGTGACACATAATTAGCAGAAAACAAGTAGCTTGTTTGAATTATGTAATAAACAATTATTTTGACGAAGTTTTAACACTACACACAGGCAGCTTTATTTTATGACACTGAGTTACATGTACTTTGATGCTTTTATGCAGCCAGTACCAATTATTTAAAAATTAATGAATTCACATTTTAAGGCCCAATTTTCCCCGGTATTGCTTTTAAAGACACAGGACACTGCTCAATTGGTCATCGAAGTTGCGGGATAACTATGAAAGAAAAAAACACCCTTGGTCACACGAAATTGTGGGCTTTCAGATGCTTGATTTTGAGACCTCAAATTCTAAATCTGATGTCTCAAAATCAAATTCGTGGAAAATTACTTACTTTAGCCGTTTCTCACAATGTCTTATACTATCAACAGCACCCCATTACTCGTTACCAAGTTAGGTTTTATGCTAATAATTATTTTGAGTAATTACCATTAGTGTCCATTGCCTTTAATGGTGTCAATCACCATATTTATAGAAAGGTTAGACATTTGTAAGCAAGAATTGACAAAATGTAGTGAAATCAGGGTCGCCATTTTGCCATGCTTGCTGGCAACTTTCTTTATACAGGTTATATTGTGTGGGTTTGAAAATGAAGTTGAACAAAATTACTATTAAATCACATTTTTCAATGTAACAAGAACAATACCACATGTTTTTGGATTCATTTTGCTTGTTTTGCAACACACAATCCTATGGATGCAAAACAAAATCTGATGCGCGCAGATACAGATACGGTTTGCCTATCTGTATTTGTCTTTGGACGAATACCTACATGTAGATTGTCAAATAGCACACATTGCACAAACCTGGTTGAGTTCAACATCAACTGCATCGTCAACAGAAAAGTACACACACTTTGTATGTGAATAATTCTGTCTCATAATGAAATAACCTAGAAAGAACATGATGGCATATAGCCGAGGGCACAGTTTGTCCTCACATGTCCTCTACTGTCAATGTTACCTTTTTCCTTATAATGTCAGGGCTGTCTGTGGTAATGTTCTAGCGTAGTAACAATGTAGTCTGGACTGAAGTTGAGATACGATGAGACTAAATAGTTGATGGGAGGATAGGATTTGCCCAGACTGAAGGAGGGTTTATCTCCCTAGCAATCAAGTCTCAAGGCAGCTGTAAATGGATCGCCAGACTCACTTAAAAAATTGCTGTGCATGTCGTGCAAAGAGTCAACATATGGGGGTTTGCTCAGGTACGCGAGCAGCGTCTTGCCCAGCGTAAACACCTGCTCCTTGGCAGCCTAAAGAGGGAAAAGGCGGCTTGTATGCCGGTGTTTGACAATGTACGCCCTTCCAGATCTGCTGTTCGTGCAGAGCAAGCAGATGATTCAATACACGATGAAAAGGGAACCTAAAACCCCAATCCATGATTGTAATACAAACAGACACTTCCTTGGGTGATGAAGGTATGGGATGACGGGGTAGTGAGGTATAGCTGGGCAGTTCATGAGGGTATAACCTTGCTGTTAAACGTTCATTCAATACCATATGAGATCAACTGGTTCTGTATGGTAAAGGAGCTATGCCAACAGGCACTGCGATGTTGTTCACTGCACAAGGTATAAATACACAACTTAATACTTGAACATCTAGTGTCCACAATGAGTACATAAGAACGTATATGCGTGTAGTTCATTAAAAAAAAAAAAAAAATGTCCAATGAAAAACCTGATAAAATATTGTGAAAGACCAACGTACCTAAAATAATTTGTGAAAAATTTGATTAAATTGGTCATTGAAGTTGCAAGAAAATAATGAACGAAAAAACATCCATGTTGCAAAAATGTGTGTGCTTTTTAAAATATTCGAGTAAGAAATTACCTCTTCCTCAAAAACTATGTTAATTCAGATCTCCATTGCTCTTTACCAAGCAAGTTTTTATGCTATTATTTTGGGTGTTTACAATATTACAGTATCTAGTGCCTTTAACGCACACACAGACCCAAACACAAAAAAGAAAACCACAGAGACTGAGATCTAATCCAACCGACTCCAGCAAGCACACAGAAGCCACACATGAAACCTTAGCGAGTCTAATGAGCCATATAGCATCATCAGCCCTGCATCCCACATACATGGATTTGTGCGACCTGATAATCTTCCCATTAAGCCTTTAATTGCATTGTTAGAGGCCAATAAATAATGGCAAGTGGCATTATGGAAATGCAATCAGCATGTTACTGCAAGACCTCTTATGTTGGATTTTTTTTTTAAACCGAAAGTCGGGAATGATCTAAAAAGATCGCCATGTGCACTAGAAAGTTATCAAATGCACAGCAATTTACACTATTTTAAAGTGAGGGTAGAGACTTGTAAATTTGTCCCCACTCACATGTGCACTCCGCCTCATTAGAAACTGAGTGCATCACAAACTTTAACTGGTTATTATACTATAAGTGCGACATAACCTTATTTATGTATTCAAGCTTACCATTTTTGGGGTCCCTACGGAGAGGGATTTTGTAACCTAATTTTGAGTACACTACATGTTAAGTGACCACACGTTACTCCAAGATCCGGTGAAACTACTGGACTTGAGAAAAAAATTTATGCCCGTCCACTTAAGCCACTATAGAGGGTTGAATTTCATCCCCGAGAAATAGCCAAGGAGCTTTCAAAATAGTCGGTCAAGTGGCACTCAACAGCAGAATTTCTATGGATACACAAATGGCGTTTCAAAGGTTGTTCAAACGCTGTTTTATTTAAAGGGCGATTAATTGGTATTAAGTTCATGAAATTGGATCAACCGTATCTCAGTTGGAGTTTGTTTTTATAAAGCAACCTGAGAGATGAGAAAATATGGCATATTTATGGGGAAACTATACGGCTTCGTTCACTTCTAGTGAACTCAAAGACCAAACAGATTCTAATGAAGTGCAGGTAACGCCCCTGAGGTATCGGTGATTTAATTTTTGTGGAAGGTTGTAAAATCACGTAATTACAGTTCTGAAAGAAAATTCAGTTTAACCATTTTTTCTTTTCTTTTAAAGAAATGTATAACTTCTCAATAACTGTAGATGACCCTATTCTTGTAAAATCTTTACATGATTGTATGGTTTTAGAACTATATTTCAGAGAGTCTGGTACAAAGGAAAACAAATTAAATGATAATCTAAAATAGAGAATATAAATCAGCAGATTTAATTTCCTATTAATTCAATTCATCTACATTGATTCTCCTCAAATTTGTTGAAGCATTTGGATAATTTTTTTAATTTTAGGTGGACACTTGGACCGGAAAGTTGAGTCCCCTTATCCACACAAAGACAGCGCACACAGAGTCTAGGCTCTTACCGTCTGCGCAAGAAGAGGACGGCATAGTCTGGGTCCTACTCTTTAGAGACTTAATTTCTACAAGACGGCTTGATGATCCTCCAGTGCCTTGGCTCTCTGGCCGTACTTAACTCTCTCAATCTGCCCCAGGACACGCATGCTAAACACCCCATTAAGATCTTGTTACCAGTGGTTAAGTTCGTCTAGCTTTCGGCAACGAGTTATCTGCCGGCTTGTGCCTGTGTTGGAAGCCCTTGAGTGGTGTTTAGTTGTTTTTATCGATGGCCCTGCGTTTCCGATGAATCGGGGAAAGGCAAGAACAAGAGCAGAATTGCTTCCATTTAAAAGGAAACGTAACACTCCCGCTAGATCATCACTGATAAGTAAATTTAATTCAGACTTCTGCAAACTTGGTCGATCGGCCGAGGAAGCAGACCCCCCAAAAAAAAGTACAGGGCAGAACTTAGAAAGCAAAGACATATTTGAAATTAAAAACCAGACATCCTGGGAAAATTTGTAGAAGGGGAACAGATTACAACTGAAATTTCCCTGGGAACGGAACGTAATATTTGACCATAAAGATGAGTGGCTACGTTACACGGTCATTACAGCCAAGCAAATGCATGTCTTACATGCTCTATACCACATGAAATTTGATCAAAAATAAACACTTACGGTACCAAAGCATTAGTAATTGCTTAAAAAACACTTTAGACAGAGAAATATAGGAAAACATTTTTACATGCTGAAGTTCAGTACTGTACCAACAGAAAGACATTACCTTGTACGTCGTGCATGGTCGGCCTGACAGTAAACTGCTGTTAAAGTAGTACTCAAGAGTCTGTAATAAGACATTTGCTTTTTCACAACACAACGACTGTTCAATTGGACGGCTGTTTATTTGGACAACCCTAATGTTGCATTGGAAATGAGGGACTTGTATGTTGTTGTTGTTGTTGTTGTTGTTGTTGTTGTTGTTGTTGTTGTTGTTGTTTTTTGTTGTTGTTTTTTGTTTTTGTTTTTGGGGGTTGGGGGTGGGGGGGGGGGTTACAGCTAAAAAGTGGTCTATGTAAACATTCCCTAATATTTGCTCAGGATAAT
This sequence comes from Asterias rubens, assembly GCF_902459465.1. NCBI lineage: Eukaryota > Metazoa > Echinodermata > Asteroidea > Forcipulatida > Asteriidae > Asterias > Asterias rubens. Next base: position 6,094,873 of record NC_047069.1, on the reverse strand, counting down.
TTTGTTTTAATCTCTAAATTAATTTCTGTTGAACTCTAACTGCCGCCATCAAATTAGACGTTTTGTCTTTAAAGCCATTGGACACTTTCGGTAAACAGTATTGTCCAAAGACCCACACTTCGTGTATCACAACTATATATAAATAACAAACCTGTGAAAATTTAGGCTCAATCGGTCCTGGAGTCGGGAGAAAATTACTCAAACTAATTATTAGCATTAAACCTTACTTGCTAACGAGTAATGGAGAGAGGTTGATAGTAAATGTATAAAACATGTGAGAAACAGCTCCCTCTGAAGTGCATAGTTTTCGAGGAAGAATTAGTTTTTCACGATTTTGATTTCAAGACCTCAGATTTAGAATTTGAGGGCTCGAAATCAAGCACCTGAAAGCACCCAACTTCGTGTGACAATGGTGTTTTTTCTTTTATTATTATCTCGCAACCTATACGACCGATTGAGCTCAAATTTTCACAGGTTTGTTACTTTGTGCATATGTTGAGATACACCAACTGTGAAAACTAGTCTTTGACAGTTACCAATAGTGTCCGGTGTCTTTAAACAGCCATTTTTAAAAGACCTTGTCGCCTACTCTTTTATTCCCTTATTACACAACATGTGGGACCAACTAATCCACAGACCAAAACAGAATTTGATTTAGAATTACAATTACAATGGTTGTTTATAAGCCAATGAATAAAAATAATCACACTGATTTGAAGTAATAAAAACATGTTTAGTTGTCCTCAAATCATTTACAAGGTTAACTGTCTTGCTACAGTGTAAAAACCCAATCAAATTTGAATCAAATGAGCTAGAATGCATATTTTTTCTTCGCCCCTTCACCAAATCCCTTATTCATAACCTCAATATGTTAACATAATTTTAATACACTTTCATATTTCTCACACTGACCAGCAAGCAACCTGGGCCAGCTGTGCCTCTCGCATATTTAACAACCGAACTCTGCTAAACCAAAGAGTACATAAAAGCGTATGTGTTAATCTGAATAAAAACAAATTCAATCTCACAGTACCTTGATGTTAAGTTGTACTCGATTGAGACACTCCAGAATTTACCAACTGTATCGACATAGAAACTTGTCTGTTTTTTATTCTCTGCCACACCTCGTACACAGAAATCCAGCCTCATTGACCACGAACTCTAACATGATAACTTCATGAACATGTGCGTACAAGGGCATGCCATCTTTTACAGGGGGAACACTAGTGCATATATGCTCACACCTAAAGAACGATCGCTATTGTGCCAGCAGAAAAGGAAAATCGATGGCTACCTCCTCATTGCAGCCGTGTCCGACTCAACATTTTGTAGGGGATCTAGTTTCGTGTTTGGCCGAGCATGGGGACGGGGGCTCAATGCAAAGATGCTTAGAGGACAGGGTAACCCAACCCAGGTAGCTTTTGAGGAGTCGCTATTTATACAGACTGCACTTTTCTTATTTCTCTCATTCTCTCTCTCTGTCTGCTTGTGGCCAAAAATAAAAGTGCAGGCCTTTTGATCAAATAAAGGAAAAGTGTGATTCACAAACAAATTGGTTCAGAAAAGTGTCTGCATTAAATTAAGTATCTTGAAAGGCTGTGACAAACTGTGCTTTTTCGCCATTTGCATTTTAAACAAAACGTATGTGATAGGAAACTTAGATGGAATTGGTGAAATTCCCAATGTTGAATGTTTCTGACTACTTCAGATGAATACTTTCTTGAGAAAACAAACAAGGCATTTAAACAATGAGTCAAAATCTCTATTGGATACTGAAGACTTCACAAACCAATTGTGACGTCAAATATGCGCGTTGTATTTTTCAATTATTCATCCTGTACTTCACAGTCCGTTTGAATGAAACCATCCAAAGAATATGTTATATAAATACATACACGAACAGTGATTTCCATATCTGCCTAAAATTTTTCTCTACTCTCCAAATAAAATATACTACAATGATTTATATCCACCCATCATTAAAAGCAGTGGACACTATTGGTAATTACTCAAAATAATTATTACATAAAACCTTACCTGGTAACGAGTAATGGAGAGAGCTGTTGATAGTATTAAACATTGTAAGAAACGGCTCCCTCTGAAGTAATTTTCCATGAATTTGATTTCAAGGCCTTTAGAATAAGACTTTGGGGTCTCGAAATCAAGCATCTGAAAGCACACAACTTCGTGTGACAAGGATGTTATCTCGCAACTTCAATGACCAATTAAGCTCAAATTTTCACAGGTTTGTTATTTTATGCATATATGTTGAAATACACCAAGTGAGAAGACTGGTCTTTGACAGTTACCAATAGTGTCCAGTATCATTAAGGTGAAACAATTTCATATTCCATTGAAACAACATAATATTCATACAGTCAAGAATTTTACTATCCCTTGCTGTTGTCGATCTTCTAACTTATAAACCTAACTGGTTTTCCCAGATAAAATAGCTGTTTGTTTTTTTAGATTTCTAATTTGAGCTGTCACACAATAACATGTTGTCGTTGTGCCAGTCATTATTATAGGGCTGGGATTACGAAAGGGGTTTGCCCTATATTACACTCCCTTAAATAAGATCAGATTTTTCATCCACCAAGGAGCTTGCATGGCAAAAGACAAAATTCTACATTCAAGTTTCCGGGGCACTTTTTTGTGACAAAAAAACAACAACCTGATTTCCCAAGTGCATTTAAGGGCGATACCGTCATTAAAACTTTCTCATTTTGAATATATAAAACAAAATATTGTATTCTTAAATAGCCACATATCAAGCAGGATGTTTGGTACAGTATCTACAAATCAGGAGACAAGACCATAAGTTTGGACTAAACTAGAAATTTAGAGTTTAAAAACAAACTATAGGTGTTCGGTTTCTGGGAGTAAAAGCCTAGTGTAAAAAACAATATTGCATCTTGCTTTGTTCTCAAGATATGTAATAAATTATCAATATTGCAAAAATTGATCATTCAGGGCTTAAAATCAGGTGAAAAAGTCCACTCCACAAGACTGCATGGCTTGTAGCTCATCTTTTTTCACAGGACAAGAGATTTTTTTTACAAGAATAAAATCAAATGTAAAACAAACTATCCTAGTATATACACAGTTTAGCATTCTAAACTTTGTGTATTTGAACAACCACAATAAATGGGTCAAGTATACTTCAATAGTCAAAGTGAATTGAAAGATAATTATCAGCATTTGAGCATCATTTTAAAGATGTTTATTCAGTTGAAAAACACAAAACCGCTGGGCCTGTCCTATCGGGGGTTTTCTTACCCGGCGCTAAAATCACTGGCCTCGGGCCTCGTATCTAGAGTTAATTTCCAGCCCTACTCGTGGTACACAATGAACCTCGCTTTAAGTGACAAAAAGGAAACGACCTGAGTCTAGATCTGCCTGAACTTATTTGCAAAATAATCTATGGATAAATCAGTCTAATGATTGTGTTCAAGGCTTGAACTGTTTTTCTTTTATCCAAATGAGGAGCTTCTATGTGAGAGTATCCTAAACACTCAGACCTTCAATACAAATTTATCAAGGCGAAAAATACTGCATTGTTCGTGACTAGTTCCCCCCCCCAATCTTTCTGGCTTTCTCTTCCTTTTCTTTTTCCAGCATCCTTTGGTGAAAGACGTTTGATAAATATCCTGTTTATTTTTATTATTGTTGTCATTTGTTTACTCAGTTAAAGGCAGTGGACACTATTGGTAATTACTCAAAACAATTATTATCATAAAACCTTTCTTGATTACGAGTAATGGGGAGAGGTTGATAGTATACAAATATTGACTGCTTCGAGTGCTATGGTTAAAACTATGACTCCCGAGGTGATCCCCGGAGCGTTCTATTTTCCCGAGGCGAAGCCGAGGGAAAATAGAACGCTACGGGATCAACCTATTTAAATTATATAAAATTCCATGGGATGCTCCACCAATGTCTTATTTAAGTTTTAAAAACAGATGACCTTATTTGATTTATTTATTCCATAAAGGTGGAATTTGAGCTGTTTTCGAGTTTACTGCCCACGAAAACAAACTGTTCCGGGCAAGATTTTTATGCTGGAAAAACAAACTTTGAATGTTAAGTCAATTGTCTACAATGGGGGTAACCACAATTGAGAATCCCAGTTATTTATTTATACTCTCCTCAGAGAATAATGTTGTGCTGATTTCATCCAAGACCAGTGAGTGATCAATCAAAATTTAATTTCCATTTTCTCAGTGCTCGCCTGCCAGTACCCGACAGCGTAGATGACTGTTTCATGAGCCGTTTCACCCAATATGAGAACAGTGCTGGTGAAACTACAGCAGAACTGAGTGTTACCTTATTTTATAGCAGCCAACCTGTGGTTACTTCAAATTTTTACAGTCTACACCTTAGGGAATGTTAAATTCAATGCTGATAGCCAACTGTCGTCACTAGAGGGGGGTATTAAAGAGAGGCACCAAGGAAGAACTCAGGTTTTGTGATGCACTCTTTTTTTCTTCAAAAGATAGAGACAGTAATGAGAGTGAAAAAACAAATATTACCAAATCTCAAACCTCGTGTTAAAATGGTGTGAAATGACTTTGTGGTTTTGCCAACTTCCTAAAATATCAAACCACGCTTTAAATATATGAGTCTTAACATTTTTGCCATGGAATCTGTTTTAGCTCATTCCTAAATTTTGATGATATTCAATTAAAATTACTTTAAATTTGATGTTTTGACAAACACAAAACAAAACCTTCAGAATGTGTCCACACATTAATGTTGAAGATATCCATTTACCATGAAGATATCCAATACACCTAGTTGGTAAGACACTTATTGCAAGGGTCATGGGTTAGAATCCCACACGAGTAATATGCCTGTGATATTTATTCACAGGACTCCAGAAAGTATGGGTAAATCAAAAATTAATATTCTTCATCCCCGGTGCAAATTTAACATCTATTATATCCATTTACCTCATATTTAAATTTTACCCTGAAAGAGTGTACATGTAGCATAGAATGAAACTATATATACTAACGTTAGGTACACATGTAGTGAACCCTACTTTCATAAGGAATGTACATAAACGTCACATTCAACAGAATCTTCAATGCAGATTGCGTGGTGTTCATTTCAACTGTGTTGTGTTTAATTTATGCAATTCGCTCTCCAAAACACCTGGTCCAAATTTCATAAAGCTGGGTAGCAGAAAAATGGTGTTCAGCAAATTTTTCTGCTAAGATTACATTAGCCAGCTATAAATATTACATGGTATTTTGGCTGGTAACCTGTTAGTGTTTTCTGCAAAGCAAGATTGTTCTACCAAATTGGGCCCGGGTGGTCGATCGGGCCATATTATATCACTTACAACATAATCCTTGCTTCTCACAAAACCTCAAAGTTTCATTACAAGTTTTCCCCACACAACAAAAACTAATAATGACAAAATAAAACTAAAAACAAGTGAACCAGAAATTACTCAGGCCTGGGATTCCATTCAAGATGACAGGGCAATCAAGCGAAATTCAATTTTCAATTTCTCTGTGTTGGGACGCCGACCTGCTAAAACTGCATGGCTGTTTCATGATTAAAATAAAAAATTAAAAAACGAAGCATGTAGTGAACAAAACAAATGCTCGGTGCCTTCGTTCCTATTTATTACAATTCCCTTTGACTTGGTGATTTAATTTACTGTAGCTTAAATCCGTGTCATGGTAGAGGAAAGAATATGGATAATGTATCAATACTAGTTAAATAGTAACAGGAATAAGCACTGCCATGGTTGGGATAGTGACATGCATAAAACTTTATTTTTTTATTTTTTGGGGGACTCTTTGAAAATAAGTGTAAAACAGCATTTTGAAATGTACCTGTATCTGCTTGTTTATATATATTTTTTAATACACAGGTTTTATTCAGTAGGGTCACAGATTTGTTTTTAACATAGTGCTGAATTACAGGCCAAATTGTTAAAAAAGTCAAGTCACCTGTGAAAGTTCCAGCTGAATACAGTGTCTACTACATGTAAGTGATGTTTGATGTTTGATGCTCTACTTCTCAGTGTTTACTGGCTCAAAAACAACACAAAAACCGTCACAGTATTTTCACCAAGAACATTGAGCCCATCCACCATCCACATTGAGGTTACAACGTGTACCAACCGCAAATCTGGCCACAGCATAGCACTCACAACAGTCACAACAGAAATTTCAATCCCCAAATCTTGAGTCTGGAGATTCAAATTTTGAGATACTTTGAATGATTCCTGATCAATAGGAGCAGTCAGATGAAACAATTTAGTTTATTTTTTAAGGCCACTTCAAGGTGTGCGCTACAATTATTGTTTTCCAGAGACTGTTGCCATCTACTCTTAGGGCTGAAACAGGGTTAACCCCTTTACAGTCTATACGGATGTAAGCTTGGGTATCATCAGTCCGAAGCCAGGCTGGTAGAGCAGAAAGCACTACCTCCCCAATTTTACAAAGCAAGTGTCACGACCGGGCTTCAACCCACACTCTGCTGATCAAACACAGGAGCTTGAATCCAGTGCTCTTAACCACTCCGCCATGACACGCCACAAAGTCATTGCTTTAAACACAGTTTAACCATCTTCGTAACAAGTACGCCTAAGAATAGAAATTACACCTTTTTTCAGGGGTAATACCAGAATATGACCCTACCTTTTATTGAGTGCATGACCCACTACCAACGTGTGTATTGTGATCATGCAGTCGGTTCACTTCATTAGATGCAATACTCAACAAAACCATTCAATGCATTCAATATGTTTGTTCTGTTTTCCTAACTATGCATGCATGTATCATGTGCTCCTGTAGTATTTTCATCGTTCAGACATACAATAGGGTATGTACAAATTGCAAATAATTGACAGGTTCCTGAACGAAAAGACGAGATGTGGAGAAAACACTGTTCACCCGAGACTGGCTACAGCTCACGGGCATGGTGTAGGTTTCTGTCCATCAAGATCTTATTTTATGGATGAAATCGATACAATGTACACACAGTCAAGTGGGTGCAGGATAAAAAAACATGGACCCATCTAATCCTGCAGGATACATCCCCTGCCAATTTTCTCAAATCCACAGCAATGTTAAGACTCATTAAAGGGCAACCAAGAACCCCACTGCCTCCCCCCCCCCCCCCTTAAGTAATGCACATCCAGCACATTGCACATTTGTGTGTGTACATACTTAAGTGTGCAACATTAATTAATTCAGTAAATGAAAAGTTAAAGTGGGTTAAACACATAAATGACAAGGAGAGTACTAATGGCAATCAACCTCCTGGTACTAACCGATAGCGGCCGCTACGGTCTCTTAAGGGTTTAAGGGACTATTTCAAAACACTCCCCCACTGATTCCAACTTTAAAATGTTCCTAATAATAAGCCTTACGGTGTGAATGAAAAGATGCATGGAAAATGAGTTTTATTCCCACCCCCATGGGTTTAAGGGCCTTGATAGACAAGGCAATCTTTTCAGGCAACTTGGAGGCAACCAACTGCAGGGCATGCTACAGAACAAATTTGGAATAATATGAAACATTCAAAAGTGAATGGCTTTCCTTCTTAGAGATTGCCTGGAACTGGTTGCCTGTAAATTTCCTCGTGTGCCAAGCATTTAAGAGAACTCTGCGGTTTTTAACAAAGTAATTACTGGAGATAACGATTTTGAAAGTTCTCCACAAAAACGGCAGACAAATTTGAGAAGATACAGCTTCACCCGTATGGCCTACATGTATAACAGGAACTTTCTAGTTCAAATCATATATTTAATTCTTATAATTCAAGTTACACTTAGTGATTATCCATTTCTGGGTTCAATCTTTAAAATGTAGAGGATACGTTTTATAGACAAATTTGATACAAAACCTGCCCCCTCCAACACACGAGGGAAATTCTGAATAGCCTACCTGGACAAATAAGAACAAGGGTAAACATTGTTATTATCTCCAACAAAAGTTGTCATAATAAAAATAACACTGGTTTACAGAATTGCAGGAAGCCCAAGGTTTCCCAAAAGGTACAAACACAATCACTTATAAAGTCTCCACCCGGTACCTTATCAAGCATGGACAGGTTTCCTAATAATAAAAACGGAAGATCAAAGGGTGCAGTGTTTGCAGATAACGTGGCTTGATATAACAGTGCAATTCAATCTGGCATATCGATCGTATCATTCAATGTACAAGCCAAATGATGAAGTGTAGGGGGGGGGGGTATTCCTCTGTATCAAGTAGCGGACTCCTTAGAAGGAGCCCTTGGACCCTGGGAAGTAACGTCGGGAAAGAAGACCCATGCGCATTGATTCAGCTACACAGCAATCTCATTGACTCTTGTCAGTTGGTGCGCGATGCCATCAACGGCCTCGACAATGGCCGACAATCAAATTAAAAAACAAAAGAGTACGAGCACGAGTGAAAGGGAGAAAAACAGGACGCAGTTTCCATGGTGACAACATAGGTCTCCAAAGATGTAATTTTCTTTAAAAAATATGTCAAAACAGCGCGATGGAAAGAAAATTAATCGCAATTATAAAATGAGTCTCGTCGCAAGGGCTAGACTTACGTCACCAAGTCTTACAAAACCATGAACACAGATTACGGGTTGATTTAGTATGGGAGAAAACTTGGAAGAATACAAAATTGTTTATTATTCCACCAGTTTTTACCAGGTAATTAAGGTTAGAGCAGCTTCGCTCACACTGCCTCAAACTTATGGCACCATCTCCAGAATTAGTAGATTTTATTCCATTGATAAGTTAAGGACTGCTTTAAAGCATTTCGGTTGATACCCAGTGCATCTTGTATTTGCACATCTTGTATAAATTGTATTTCTTTGCTTTATTTTCTCCCCTGAGGGACATGTTTTATCACTATGTGCCCTGTATAAAATGGTTTATTATTAATACTAAAATCAATTCTGGTATTCTCCAATATATTTTAATGTTTCCATTGTCTAAACAACATCCTACTCACTGTTTTAAAAGCTCATATTGTCATAAGTTCTTAAGCTCTATCCCACGCTGCATGTGATAGAGGGGGTGTCAACTGATAAGGGAAAGTGGTTGGATTATGAAAGGGCAGGACATAACTCTTTCAGCATCCTACAAAATCGGTATGGCAATGGTAGGTGAACCAATGGTAGATGAATCAAAAGAAAACGAGCTTAAATTTATCCATGCAATACCTGGACATGTAAACAACACACTTAGATTGCCCCTTGCATGGGACGTAGAGCAGTTGGTCCTGTGGGTTGTGTAATTGTGTAACACATAAAAGAACACAGTGCACTTATCGAAAAGAGAAGGGGTTTGCCCCGGTGTTTCTGGCTGCATATAACACCACAGCACATGGTGCTAAGTAAAAGGAGTTGGGTAATTCATAACTCAAATGTTAATGTAGTCCCACATCCTTACAGAAAAAAACTGTATGTTAAAGCGCCTTAAGTGTCACTGAGTGACGAAATGCGCGCTATATAAGAAGCCACTGTTATTATTGTTATTAATAGTCGTTGAAAATATAAAACAAACAGACTAAGTCATTGACTTCATTTATAGATGGAGATGAGGTCAAAAGAGTTCTAAAAACTGCCTTTTTGTGAACCCCAACCGGCAATAAATGTCATTAAATACAGATGAGTAGTCCATCATCGAAGCTATTGAATGCCATTTTGACGGTAATTAATACCCAAGACCAATATTATCATAATGACTTGTTGTACACAACCTGTGTAGTGTGAGGGAGGAGTAGTGGGGGGGGGCTCAGTTAATTGCTTCACGGTTTCTATTGACTCAAAACATGCCGCATCGCAGGTGTCTCATATCAAATATTAATTTTTCCAATTGGTCCCCTTGTATTGGCGTGTGTTTACCACATAGTGATTTGTTTGTGGAGTAAATTGAGCTTTGTGCAAACAGAGGGGTTGTGGTAAATAAAGTGGGATGGGTTACGAGGAGGAGCCAGTGCGAGGAGGGTTATCTCTGTTGACATCAGTACCACTGATATTCACTTCAATGGCAAGGACATGGAATAGCTATTATACACATAATGAATGTTTATGAGTGCAATGGTGCGAATATGTTCATGAGTTGAAAGATGGAATGTTCTATTTAACGAGGCGGAGCCGAGTTGAATGGAACATTCCAGCTTTCAACGAATGAACATATTCGCACCATTGCACGAATGAAAAACATTCATTATTTGTTTTATATAACATCCAAGTAGATCTTTGTCATTTTGATTGAAAGATACAACTTTCAAAACAAACAATTTCAACTGTAGAAGCCGAATGCTAGTAATTTTACTATGCCTTCTTGCAGTAACACCTGCTGCGTTACCAAAGACACGCGCACGCAGTGATGTTTTTACTCAGCTTTTTCGTTCCATCCGAAAAGTACCATTGCACGCTGCCAGCGTGCAATGGTACTTTTCGGATGGAACGAAAAAGCACGGTGAGTGACTCAGCGTGCAATGGTACTTTTATTTGCTATCACGTGACGGACAATCCTCCAATCAAATGGCAAGGATCTGCTTGGGTGTTATATAAACTGTTATAATAGATGTTAAATTTGCATCGGGGATAAAGAATATTAATTTGGTTTTTACCCATACACCGATGTGTGTAAGCACTGTATACTCAGTACTTTCCCCGAGTCCTGTGAAAAAATATCACAGGCATGTTACTCGGGTGGGATTCGAACCCACGACCCGTGCAAAACCAAAAATTAATATTCTTTATCCCTGATGCAAATTTAACATCTATTATATCGTTGCGGTACCCGCTGCCAAAATATAAGATTCGAACTGCCTCTAGCTACCGGGCAGCTATACTGTTGGTTATCATTTTTTCAGAACTCTGTAAGGGGGGGGTTGAAAGTCTATTGATGAAAAGCTGCTATTAAATCCCACTAAAAACATAATAAACTTATTGTATTGTACTTAGATGCTATCATATCTGTAATTTTGTTTAATCCTATTTCTCTACTTATTGTCTGTGGAGCAACTGGGGGGCACACTAACATGACTAAGAGGGGGCATATGCCCAACTAACTTACAACTTATTTCATCATAGACTTGATACTGATAGTCTAAAGCAATTCATGTCAAAAGTTGCACTTCAGAAATAAACGTGGACAATGACATGGCGACTCACATTACGTTGAGCATGGTATCAGAAACCTGGTTCCCGAATGAGTTTCTAACACGTTGACATCACAGCGTGTTTTGGTCTAGCGGGTTAGAGCACTGGACTCAAGCTCAGGTGTGACTGATCAGCTGAGTGCAAGTCCGAATCCCAGTCGTGGCAATTGTATCCTTGAGCGGGATACTATACCATAACTGCTTTGTCTTTTGGATGGGACATCAAGCCAGGGGTTCTGAGTCTAAGGATTGGTAGTGGTTCAAAGAAAAATGTGCTAACCAACTAGATTTACTTACAAGACACAAGAGGGCGCTGCAGCATATAAACAAGTGAAGACATTGCAATGTAACTTGTTTGCTTTTAATTTGATCAACTCTGCAACAATTTGGGCCCTACTGTGGTTTTGTTCTGGGGGTTTGGGGGACATCCCTCTGTTGTCCCTGGAATTGGCCTTGGTGCCCCTTCAAAAAAATACCCATAGACTTGAAGATTTTCTTATGGAAATGCGTTTTGCAAAATGACAATGGCCTTGCCCTCTCAAAGATGAAATTTTCAGAGGTCTGGGGTTCAAGAAAACAAATAAAATATTACAGAGAGAGAAGATTTATCTACTTAGATTTCTTTTAAAACAGTGATAGATTGTAAGTTTGTGGATAACAAGATAAAGACAGGGAGTTGCAAAGTGCAGCAGTACAAGGTTAAATGCCAAAGGAGTACCTCCCAGCAGACCTACCAGGTCTCACGCATTAGGCGTGAGACTCACGCATTAAGGGTCTGTCTCACACTCTCACGCACCGCAACCATTTTCTCACGCCTAAAAAATCTAAAATAATGCACAATCTTCAGATTGCAAGAAGTTTTTCAGAAATATCAACTTGAGCTAATTACAAATAAATTTCTGCCAAAAAAGAAACACGTTTTTTTATTTGTTTTTCCCCTGGACCAAGATTTTTTTTTCTCGGGCGGCGATTCTGTTATCCGATTGAAAAAAAGAATTCAACGGGGTGGGGGTTGAACAATCTCACGCATAGTTGGACTCTAAACTTGGCATCTCTGTCCCAGTATCATCCAATGGAAGATATACAGCGAAGGGACTGGATGCAAGGATGGTATGCAGACCAAGTACTAGGAATGTGGGTACATGTACCTGTAGAAGGTGCCAGAGTTAAGATACCTTCTAACTAATTGTACTATGATAGTACCTGTATAGTAAAGGACCCATGTTCGTGAACCCCGTTTGCACAATAGCTTGCTAATCACAGACAAATATTGTTTAGCAGAAACTGGTTGCCAGCCAAAAGTCCATCGAGTTTACAATTGTTGCTACTGGTGACCCACTCCTTGCTGGGCACTAGCTAAAAGAACATTTCAAACGGGGGATGGTGCAAGGTACACACTTACCAAATTATCAGCTGACATACGTACATCTACATGCAAATTTAGCACAGATCTGGACCATCTGTGACTGCAGTGCATTAAATTGAGTACTTGAACAGTTGGTGGAATATACTGACACTAATGCACAATACATACAGCCAAGTTCTGAAGTTCAAATCCAACTTGAGTCAAAGCTTGCCCCAAGCCACTCCACACCGTAACACTGTCAGTGCTCCGATAGATTTGAATGCAATCCATTACTTATGACCAAACATTACGTTGCAACGACTCTCAAAAAATACTTATAACTTTTTGAATCATTACTATCATCTTGTAAAGCATGTAACTTGTATGTTAGACATCCCGATAACTTCAGAACGGCATTGCATTTTAAAGCAGCACTTGACTTTAATAATGTCCACAGTGTGTAGTCATGGTTACTGGAGTCTGCAGCTCAACTATTTGATATATCCAAGCTTGCACTGTGTCCAAAAGGTGACATTATAGAGAGCGCTCTTTCACAATATCGATCACTGCACGGCGGAACCCTAACTACTGTAGGGAATTATCCTATAATAGGCCCTGCAATAATGTCGGCTTATCTTACAGTACATCCTCTGGAGCGTGAATCGTTGAGGTGTCCAAAGATGCATAACATGTGCATCTTAAAGGGAACGTGTACGTTTGGAAGTCACTCTTAAAATAGATATCTTTGGTACCTTGAACGCCAACTTCACAACTGTGCTAGCTTTTACTAAGTTGTAAACTACAGGTTGCTTTATCACTCTCTAGGCAATGTAGGCATTGATTTATACAACTAGGAATTTCTTGTACATGTTTGTCGTAGTATTATAGTGTTAGCCAGATGGGCGTCTGGCTGTCTTTTGACACCCTTTTGTGATAACTTGAACACGCTGCTTGGCCGCTTATCTACATGTTAAAGTGTTGAGAGTGAACGGTATGGAAACACAACTTAGACACCCAGGCTAATACCTTGAATGACTAGCAGGAGAAAAACATGATGGAATGCTGCTCTATTGTGCATACTGAATTCTACTCCACTTAAATTGTGTATATCCATCTCTTAGTATACATTACAAGTATTCGCCAAAAAGCTTCCCAATGAACCCAAGGGTTTGTTCCTCATCATAATTTTGCCTTAAATGCTATTGGGTTGTTTTTTGTATGCTGTGCCTCTTTAGTTTTCAACAGCCTGGCAGGCTAGTCAGATCATAAGCCATGAAAGCAAGACCCGCAGGAAAATGTCTGGTCTACAGTCAATCCGCACCACACACAAACTCCTTTTCTTTTATCTGCCAGATATTCATGGGTTTTCGCGCATGACCTCGGTATGAATATTTAATTAGTCAAAAGGGCTTCTGAAATTCTGCATTTTGGCCTTTTCTGCAAAATTCTCAACAAAAATAATGAACCGGTAAATTGAAACGAAGAGCATATCTGTCGTTAAGTATGAAAATATCGGTAAACAACTCAAATTTTAAAAAGAGAAATTTGTACATCTAAAAAGGCTAAAATAAGAAGAGAAAAAAAAAAACAGTTTAAAAAAAACGGGCAGATTGTTCCGTTATGAATGTCGCCAACAGTCCCCGAATAGTATTGGATAGATTATTTAATATTCTTCCCGGAAATGTTAAAATGGAGACCGAATCATTGCAATTCCAGACAGGATACAGCTATTCCGACTTGTAGTCCAAAACTCCTGTAAAAAAACAAAAACATTAGACAGCATGGTTTTCCTGCACGGTGATTGGTTGACGATGACATCATCAGTTGATATGGCAGCCTACTGTTTTTCATGGGTATGGTGCCCCGACCGCCAAGCCAGCGTTAGCCAATAACAAAAGAGCCTGTCTAGCATGAGCTGACCCCAAGATTCAGTTCATGCTAGACAAACCAGAAAACTCTATGCCACGCTCTAAAGAACTAACTATACTTGGCAAAAAGATACAAACATTGTGTTACCGCAAACCAAATATAAAGTAGAGATAGTCATTACACGGAAAATTTCAAAATGTTTAAAATTTTCGTCGCGCCACTTGCATCGAGCAATCAGCGCCAAGTGTCCGCCAAGTGGCACCAAATGGCGCGAACATATCACCCTTTGGCGCAAACAATCCGCCTATTGGAATCCACTGGAATGTTGCGCCAATGAGATTTCGCGAAACATGGCAACATTTTGAAGCAAGCCGTATGGCATTTGGCGCACGCCATATGGCAACCAGTTTATTCCACTTGGTGACACATGCTGAGCGGACATTAATTCGGCACCACAGCGAGCCACTACGCGCCAATCCCATAATCTTTGGCGCAAACTGGCACCAACTGGCGCTGGCCCAGTGGACTCCTAGCATAAAGCTTTCAAGCCACAGTGTTAAATTATAAGTTTGTTGATCCTGGCCATCACATTACAGTTATGGTGTAAATTTCTTGTGCCTTCAACACTTTATTTTGCTCTTTATTTTTTATTGTTGTTATATATTCATTTTACTTACTGACTGTTTGTGATTGTTCAATGGCCAAATAAATAATATGAAAGAATACAATCAGGACAAGTGTAGTCTTTCAGAGCTCTTGCTTGAGTTTTTTAAGGCTTAGCTTGAGTTACGTTTGCTTTTAATTCTGTTTATTTTAAGGCTGGAGCTATTTTATGCTTTGAGTCTTTTTAGGCTTAGTTTGAGTCACTATCACTTGAGTTTGTTCTTTTGTTAAGACTTGAGCTCATTAATCCTTAATCTTTTTAGGCTTGAGCTCTTTTCAAAGAAATGTTTTAATGCTTGAACTCTTTAATGCTTGAGTCTTTTAAGGCTTAGCTTGAGTCACATTTGCTTGAGACTTTAAAGGCGTAAGCTCTTTAATGCTTGAGTCTTTTCAGGCTTAGCTTGAGTCACATTTTGCTCAAGTTTTTCAATGCTTGAGTCTTTTAAGGCTTAGCTTGAGTCACATTTGCTTGAGACTTTAAAGGCTTGAGCTCTTTAATGCTTGAGTAACATTTTGCTTGAGTTTTGCAATGCGCGAGTCTTTTAAGGCTTAGCTTGGGTCACATTTGCTTTAGTCTTCTAAGACTTGAGCTCTTTAATGCTTCAGGTTTTTAATCAAAGACTCAAGCCTTTGCTGCCACATAAATTGACCTGTCATCCATGAATGAAACGAATGACCTTAACATAATGTCCCCTTCACAGTGAAATTATTTGTTGTATACCACAGGCTATTTTTCTCCGTTAAATTTGATCAGTTTATAAGCAGGAACATGAACTAGTCCTCCATCCAAGATTGCATTACGTGCCACCTGCACATAGCAATTGTAACCTGTTCATGAATGTGCCTATAAACTATATAGTACAGAGGACAAGTAATTTCATCAGATCGATTGGAAAGCCTTTTCAATTGAACAACTATGGAGGTTGGAGTAACCACCTGCATTTGCCAGCGCTGGCATTTAACACAATTAAAGGGAAGACAATTTACTGCACAAATAAAATTTTCAAGAAAAAGTACCCCTCCCCTTCAATTTGTTTCTCTTATAAATTAATTAATTTAATTACTTTATGGTACATCACTACAAGGCCATAGGAATTCAGCTTAATCTGAACATTCTTTTGGGAATTTAATACAGAAATACAAACAGCAGCTAATATAATTAAAATTTCACAATGATATTGCTTTTTTTGTTTTGCTATAAGAACATCAGAAAGGGCAACAATCAATACAAGCTGTGTATAAAGATGTTGGGTGTGTATTTTTTAGGATCAGAAGACACTGTTTTATCATTTGTACGATATGTAAATATTCTTAAAGACAGTGGACACTATTGGTAATTGTCAGAACCAATCTTCTCACTTGGTGTATCTCATCATGCATAAAATAACAAACCTGTGAAAATTTAAGCTCAATTGGTCGTCAAAGTTTCGAGATAATAATGAAAGAAAAAAAAACCCCTTGTCACACAAAGTGCTTTCATATGCTTGATTTTGAGACCTCAAATTCCAAATCTGAGGTCTCGAAATAACATTTGTGGAAAATAACATTTTTCTCGAAAACTACGTTAGTTCAGATGGAGCCGTTTCTCACAATGTTTTATACCATCAACCTCACCCTGTTACTCAATACCAAGTAAGGTTTTTTGCTAAAAACTCTTTTGAGTAATTACCAACAGTGTCCACTGCCTTTAATGCACCAGTTTTTAAGCATTCTTCAGACAACGTGCGCGCATTCCGCATCGTCGTTGAGCCTCAGTATTGCACTGCTTTTAAATAAAGTCCCATGCAGCAACTTCGGCAGTCTCTATCGCTTAGCAACCAGTTTAGTTCATTTAACATTGCCAACTTATGCTTGACGGAGATGCTTCCCTTCTATTAAAACGAGCCAGTACACACTGGACTCACACATTGGTCAAAATGTCAGGTGGAATCAAGGATGTGTATTGTACACAGCTTTCTAATTTCCAGGGTAAGGACATTTGCAATATCTGGGGAATTAATATATAAAAACAAGGTTTTCAAAGAAAATGAGAGGCAATTACGACAACTCTACTCAGTACCTGTACCTAAGTAGGAGTTTTACTGCTTTTACGTACAATACATATCCTGAGTTTCATTTGTATTTCATTTATTTAACCCTAGGATCTCCTCCATTTAGGCGAAGCTGGAGAAGGGTGGGGTGAACTGAAGATGTAGGAGTGCATAGTACATTGGCTTGTACCATTGAGGAGGGAACTTAGACCAAATTGTACAGCAGCCGGGTGAATCCTGCACACGTCACTCCCTCATAGCTGCAGTAGTTGGCCAGTAAAAGCTAAATGATTTACTCTCATTACTCCCTAATAGTTCAAGTTGCCCATTCAATTATCTTGGGTTTATTTTTGCTGGCAGTCAGTAAAAGCTCATTAATTCACTGTACTTACAATGTTGAGTCACTCCACAGATCCAACGCCATAACAATTTAGGAAATGGCATTCACACATTCGACAGGCACTTTATAGGATGAGTGTTATGGGCAGAGTGTGATAATCGCTTCTCGTCATCTCAACATTCAACGCATTTAAATATTCATATAATTTGTTTCACCATACAAATTTGACAATGCTTAGTGTTGTGGTAGTACACAATGGTACATTTATGTCAAGGAAACATTTCAAAGGACAGTGATGTTTAGCCAAAGGGCTTTGCGGTTTTTGAAAAACAGGGAACTTTAATTGCATGTGAACATACACAAATCCCACTTATTATAAGCTTTTGCTGGCAAATTGAGAACATGCTTCATTTACTACACTGAATGAAATGTCTGGAAAAATGCACATAATATGCTGGTGTTAACTGCGACCATGGAGGATTCCTCCATGCTGCGACTAACATGTCAAAATGTCAAAGATGGAATGTACATGGAATAGGTACAAGCGGCCAAGTGGTTAATAGCACCGAACTCAAGCTCTGGTGTTTCTGATTAGCAGAATGTGGGTTTGAGTCCCAGTCATGATACTTTACCATAATCGCCTTTTCCTTCATATGGGACATTAGAAGCCATAGGTCCAGTGTAGTAAGCATTGGTAGTGCACGGAAAATAAGCTAGAACACTCCTCATGGAACAGTAGGGGTTAAGCCAGTATTTCTGGTTCACATCAAGCATCCTTGTTAGCAGGTTTCCTTAAGCTTGTGATCTTCACTTATGTATGAGGCATCCTTTGTTTTATTACCAGAATTTGTATAATATAATAACAAGCCGGACTAGATTGCACCAAAGTCAGTCAGTGAGTTTACCTATGGGCCAGTAAACTCAAGACTGGACAAGTTTGACTGTCACATGTTTTTCAATTGAATAAATTTATCTTTAATATAAACATTTTTAAATCGACATTGAAAAGTTGACTTTGAGTTCTGTCAAATATCAAATTACACTCTGTGGTCTATTTTGTTTGTCTCATTTAGATTCTGGGGTCGATTTCACAAAGAGTTAGTTAGGACTAGTCCTAACCTCGGACTAGTCCCAGGAGATATTAAAAACGTATGGGTAATCCTAAGTTAGGACCAGTAACTCGTCCTTAGGACGAGTAACTCGTCCTAAGTTGAGATAAGACCATCGAAGTCCACCCCATGTCTTGTAAAATCAATTCTGGTCCAATCATAATTCTCAGCTAAGCCCTGTGGGTGTGGAATTTTACCAGAAAATCAACCCCTGAATCATACACAAAACTTTGTACAATGTACCGATATAAGCATATGTCATGGTCTACACAAGGGCTCAATTTCAGCATAGAGTTAGGATTTCATAGAGCTGCCTTTAAGCGCAAAAAGTAGCTAAGCACATCAACAGTATGCCTACTAGACCAAGACTAACGAGTCAAACTACCATGTTGCATGTACAGTTTGTGACTGGTATCCTGCCCTTTTTCGCTTAGCAGACAAGGGCCCAGTATCTAACATCATCAATAAGCGGTCAGATATCTTCTTCCATCAATTGACCTTGGATCACTATAAGGACTTGTCACTATAGAGTCCATATTCACTAACTTATTAGTTCCCTCAAATCAAGAAGGTAATTAAACTTAACTATAGTAAGGTCACTTCCTTTTTGTCAAGGCATAGTGGAATGCTTCCTGTGTGTGGATAAGGGGAGTATCTGTAGAGCAAACACTTTGTCAGGAACTTTGTCAACAAGGCTGATTTAACCATTAAACCATACACAAAGCATCCCTATCAATGGGGTCTTATGCGAGTATTGGAAATATTGGGAATAGGTGAGCAATTTACCTAAAAGCACTGGAGAAAAAACACATAAACCTTTTTATATACGGTATCTCTTCTCCTTGTGGAATGCAGCCCTAATGGGCAGGCCATTGGACTTGTTTTATACCCTATGGTTGCCCTGGTGCACAGGGCTCGAATTTCACGTTGGACCGCAGGCCCGAGGCCAGTGATTTTAGCTTCGGTCCAGTAAACTTTATGCCGAACAAGTCCGGCGGTCTTGTGTGTTTTTTATGCATACTAATATAGTTACTATTACAAATAATTATATGAAATATATTATCTTTCATTAAAAAATGTATTTCAATCTCATTTAGAATAAAAGTTTTTGTTTTACTTGTCGTCAAATCAGTGTTCTGAGCACGCTTGCGGAACGTCAATTCGTCCTTTTTTCACGTGCATCAGGCTGCATACAAGTTTTCCATTCAGTTTACTCATGCCCACACCTTGTACATCTAGTCTCAAACCATTTATGTTTATGCACCCGGGGAGTGAGCGAGCGAGGACAAGGGAGTGATATGTTGGTACCCGGCGCGGCGGCACACCTTAGTACAGCGATGTACTGACCATGTATAAAGTCTGTTACCTTACAAAGGAGTGTTGAATTTGCATTAAGAAGGTCTGGTTGCAATACCACACATCCCTGTGTTGCATGGATTAAAAGTAAGGTCTTGTTGCCAAACGTCTTGCTTAGTATGGCTACCAACAGTGATGAGCTTCTGACTACTGCTGTCAAATTTTTGGTCAATCTTTTTTTATGACGATCTTTTTATGAATGCTGCACGTTGCAGTGTTTTGTTGGTGATTTGCCTGTCAAATCGGAATTTTTTTTTTTGAGGCGGCGAGAATGACGTGAAGTAGGTATATGGAACTTTATTGATTGGGTTTCACAGCAAAAAAAAAAGCCTCCTAAGGGATGAAAAAGGCCTGCCGTCTATCGTGTTAACTTTTTTTTTTCCTAATAAAATTTTGGTCTTGTAAAAAATCTTCCGGTCCAGTAAAAATTCTGAGCAACAAGCCCTGCGGTCTTGTGGATTTTTTCCCCAAATTCGAGCCCTGAGTGCACTTTATTCACCAGGTTCCAGTTGTATCAAGAATAAGCCACTTCGGAATTCAAGCTGCGCATGTCTGTTACTGCTGACAACGCATTTTGTCTATCTCCCATGACCTTTTGACAATGCGGGTATTGTCAAAAGGTTACGTGAGAAAGACAAAATGCGTTGTCAGCAGTAGCAGACATGCGCAGCTGGAATTCCGAAGTGGCTTATACCCCAGGACTTTCCCATTTACCTTAACTCAAGAGCAGGGGTGGCTATTACCAGGGTTATGCCCAAGGGCAAATCAGGGGGCGAACCGGGTGGGGCTAAAGTGATCATAGTGTAAGCCGATATTCCGGAAATAGAGTAATGTTAAAAGTGCTATACTATATTTAATAAATATCAGGGTGGGTGTGCAAATCAGGGCAGGCAGTACTAGAAACCTGAAAGTTAATTTTAACTGGCCTAATGTATATTTACTTAAACTTTTTCAATTTTTCAACCGCCACTATGGTCAACTGAAAATGCTCAACTGCAAGACATGTGGTATAGTGGGAGAGTTGGAGAAAACGCCATGGGTAGGTACCTGCTGTACATGTATTGAAAAAGGGAAGATAGCAGAATTGCGCCTTCTATGACGATACAAGTTTGGAATTTGGCACCCCACAGGCTGATATCAAAAGAAAGACATCTGGTCAAAGGTCCATCGCAGATTTGTCCTTTGAAAAAATGTAGGTGGAGTAACAAGGTATGGCAGCCATTTTGAAAATGTTCAAGTTGCTTGTTATACTACCTAGATGCGAATGTCTCAGATTAAATGACACAATGAGTGTCAATTAGTCACTGTGTGGCCAGACTTTTTACAGGGACTGTTTTAAGGGACTGTTTAAAGGGACTGCTGGCCAGGGCAACTGTGACAAATGCAGTCACTGGTGATGTGGGCAGCTGTTTTGAGGGCAGCTCCATACTCACAGGCTGGACTTGCAATGGCATTGGGACTGTAGTTGAGTATCTTTCTCATGTACTCTGACCATGGTGCCCTGACTGTGTGCCAAACTCCATACTTGCATCATCAAGGGCATAATGCCATCACCTGTCACTCTAGGACACATAGTGAACTAGTAAACAAAGATCACATGCATCACAGAGTTTCTAGTAATACTCATTAATTTAGTGTATTCATTTATTTCCGTGACGACTTCACCAGTTGTGCCCCTCTGTCCCTGATCAAGTATTGACCCCCTTGCACGCACATCACATGCGGGGACTTATGCCACGCTCACCATTTTGGTTGACAATACATGTAGGTTAACGTGTAAAAACTGCGTCGCCTAAAATGCGCACTTCACTGAATAACGCACATGACATGTCCCACCAATATGGCATATCCAAGATTATTTTGTATGACGTCAGGTGAATTGGGAGAATAGGGGGAAGAGAGAAATGGACCCCACTTAGACCAATGTCAGCCTATAAGGACGATGACAAGGTCATGTTGAAACCTAGTAATATAGGCCTATATGTAGGTCATTAATAACGTGAAACATTAAGAACCAAAGCGATGTCCAGAATAACAAACTTTGATCATTGAGGTCGTTCACACGCCGTACTAAAGATGGTCTAAGTCCACTTAGACCGGTTCGGGTTCAACTTTTGTGCGTGTGAACGCAAATAAAGTTAGACCGGATCGGGTCTAAACCCCCAAACTTAAACCGTCCAGCGAGGCGGTCTAAGTCTAAACCAGTTCGGATTTATCTTTTAACACTGCGTGTGGACAGAATGACATCCGGTTTTAACTCACAACAGACAACCCATTATGTGGTTCAATGCACACGCCCTGGTTTCTGTTGCCTCTGATGCCGAAAAGCACAGAGTATTTATATTACGTTCTTGCCGCTTACCGAGTTGGTGAAACCCTCTCGATCGGTGTATGCAGTTTAACACAGGCCCACGCCCATGATTTATCAAATTCTGAAACAAAATTATATTTTCCAAACTTTTTTTGTTGAGTGTCCTACAACAAATTGAAACTACTTTTCATGCGTATACTACGAGCGCAGTGAAGAAGCATATTTTGTAATCTTCTCACATGCACAGCGCTGCCATCCCATAGTAATCACTCTCTGATCCCATAGTTATCCATCACCGATCCCGTGGATGTACCTTTCTATTGCCGTCACCGGTACTAGCGTGATGTATTTTCAATCTAGGAGAATGAACTGCAGTGGGTGCGAGGCTGTGTAGGGGAAATTCCCTACGCCAGCAGTATCACCACGTTGTTGGGAAGTTGGGAAAATACTGCAAAGTACATGTATTTACGTAACTCGCACGTGTGTAGTTGTGTTTATGAACGAATCGGAATAAAAATCGCAGCACCAGCTTTTGAGAGATCGCAGTTTCTAATCAATTGAAGTACAAACTACAAGTATTTATTAAATCGGAAACAGTGGTATAAAAGAGTGTCTTCGTGAGTTGGATGCACATGAAGAGGTGATCCTCGTCCTCCTGGATTTTACAGTGGCGTTTGACACCGTGGACCATTGCATACTGATCCAACGTCTCCAGGATCGCTTTGGAGTATCGGGAACTGTCCTCCAATGGATAAGGTCATACTTGTCTGGAAGAAGCCATGCTTTGAAAGTCAAAGAGTTCACTTCCAGTCAACTTCAAAGCGATACATGCGGTATACCGCAGGGGCCTGTGATTGGCCCACTGCTGTTTACACTATATACCTCACCTATTCATGACATCATTGCAGCTCATCAATTGAAATCCATGATCTACGCCAACGATACGCAAGTCTACGTCACTTTCAAACCATCCGAACGTGCCACGTCAGTTACCAGCGTAAACGCGTGCATCAGAGACATCAGATCCTGGTCTGCTCAGAATAATCTAAAGATAAATGAGAACAAAACTGAAGTCCTGCACCTGTCTTCCAAATTCCTTACCACGCCGTCAACACGTGCCTCCATTACTGTTGGTGAGTCTGTAATCGCTGCCAAGACCGAAGCCAGAAACCTTGGGGTAATCTTCGATGAACACGCTAGCATGAAATCCCACATAGCAAATGTATGTCGCTCTGCCATGTCATCAATACGGAAAATCGGTCACATCCGGAACTGCCTTGACCGAAAATCCACACTCACTCTCATACATGCGTTCGTCACTTCTAGATTAGACACCTGCAACGCCCTTCTTGCGAACCTCCCGGCAAACGACATCAATAAGTTGCAACGCATCCAGAACATCGCAGCAAGAATAACTGAACGAGCTACTTCCCGGACCTCCACCACATCCATACTATCCAGTCTACACTGGCTTCCCATAAACAAGCGGACACAATTCAAAGTACTACTCCTAACCTTCAAAGCACTCCACGGCATGGCACCACAGTATATCTCTGCACTCCTACACCCATACGCCCCATCCCGCTCCCTACGATCACAGTCCCAAGAGCACACACACAACACTATGGTCAACGCACCTTCAGTATTTCAGCACCAACCCTGTGGAATCAACTCCCATCCAACATCCGTGCTGCACCAACCCTGGACACTTTCAAGAAACTTCTAAAAACCCAACTATTTAAGAACTAATTTTGTCTTGTTTTCCCCCCTTACATGGGGGTAATGATTCAATTCCATATTTTGTATAAGTATGTGTATTTTTTCTGTTAATTATGTTTATATTTCTGTTGTAATTGTAGTTTGTTGTTTTGTAAAGCGCATAGAGATGTTTATTCATATTATGCGCTATTGAAATGTAGTTTATTATTATTATTATTATTATTATTATTATTATTATTATTATTATTATTATTATTATTATTATTATTATTTCATTTTATCACAGCATGCAAAAGAAAGATCTCATTTTCCTTTGTGCCGGTAACTCCTCGAGCCGGGCTACGTCCCGTAGCCTTAGATCTCAAGGGTCTTTCTCAGGATCCTCGCTGTTCCCAAAAGCGCTGCCTTCTGTAATAGATCTACCCTCACATTTGTCCCTATTTCATCTCGATGTTTCCCCAGTGCTTTGGGAATGGTATTATTATTATTATTATTATTATTATTATTATTATTATTATTATTATTATTATTATTATTATTTCATTTTATCACAGCATGCAAAAGAAAGATCTCATTTTCCTTTGTGCCGGTAACTCCTCGAGCCGGGCTACGTCCCGTAGCCTTAGATCTCAAGGGTCTTTCTCAGGATCCTCGCTGTTCCCAAAAGCGCTGCCTTCTGTAATAGATCTACCCTCACATTTGTCCCTATTTCATCTAGATGTTTCCCCAGTGCTTTGGGAATGGTGCCAAGTGCTCCAACCACCACGGGGACTACTTTTACCTTTACCTGCCAAATCTTACGAAGTTCCCTGGCCAGGTCCTGGTACTTCTCGATCTTTTCCATCTCCTTCGAAGCTACCCTTATATCACCTGGCACCGCTATGTCAATGAGATGACACATCTTCTTCGTCTTATCTAATAGCACAACATCCGGACGCCTATGTTGTATAACATGATCGGTCTGAATGTTAAAGTCCCATAGGATCTTCACCTGGTCGTTCTCTACAACTTTCTCCGGAACATGGTCGTACCATTTCGCAAGTACTTTGACACCATACTTCTTACACAGATCCCAGTGAATCACCTTGGCCAGCTTGTCATGTCTTCCTTTGTACTCCGTCTGGGCCATCTTACTGCATTCGCTAACAATATGAAATACAGTCTCCTCTGCTTTATTGCACATTCTACACATAGGAGAGACGTTTGCTTTCTCTATCCTTGCCTTCATTACATTTGTCCTTAGAGACTGGTCTTGCGCCGCAGTAATCAAGCCCTCTGTTTCCTTCTTTAGTTCTCCACTCTTTAACCAATTCCATGACTTGCTGCTGGCCACTTCCTCAGTACACCTCAAGAACCGGCCATGAAGTGGTTTGTTCCTCCAATCTTGATGTCTTTCCTCCTTCTTTTCCCTGTTGTACTCTTTCGGCCCAACTTCGTCTGCCCTCGTGTACCTTTGTGCAACTTTCAACAAGCTCTCCTCGGTCCTCCTGACATGACAATGCAAGCTTCTGCACTCGATGTTAACACTGTCCGCCACGCTAAGCAATCCCCTTCCGCCCTCTGACCTCGGAAGATAGAGTCTACTAACATTTGACCGCGGGTGTAGCATGCGATGCATGGTCATTAGTTTTCTTGTCCTCCTGTCAGTGACATCTAGATCTTCCTTAGTCCACTCGACAATACCCGCACTGTACCTCATCAAAGACACGGCCCATGTGTTAATCGCCTTAATCATGTTCCCCCCGTTTAGTTTAGACTTCAAACATTTCTTTACACGCCTGATGTATTCTGCCTTCAGCCTTACCTTTGATTCCTTGTGAAGGACATGGTCCGGTTCAAGTACACCAAGATACCGATAACTCTCCTCCTCACCCAAAGCCCTCAACTGTGCACCATCTGGCAGAGCAATGCCATCGGAATGTACCCTCTTCCCCCTCTTCATGGTCATTGAAGCACATTTCTCCAGACCGAACTGCATCCCAATGTCATCACTGAAAATCCTGACGGTCTGCACCAAAGAGTCGATCTCGGCCTCATTCTTCGCAAACAACTTCAAATCGTCCATAAAAAGCAGATGGTTGATCTTACATCCGTCCTTCTTCATTACATAACCTGCACTCACCTTCCTTAGAATCATCGACAGGGGCATCATCGCAAGAACAAACAGCAGCGGAGACAGAGAGTCACCTTGGAAAATACCTCTTCTTATGCATACCTTGCCCAGATTATCATCGTTGGCTGTCAGATTTGTTCGCCACGTCTTCATGCTCTCACCTAAAAGACGTTTTACTGCATCAGCCACTCCAACCATATCCAGACATTCCATTATCCATGTGTGCGATACCATGTCATACGCCTTCTTGTAGTCAATCCACGCCATTGCCAAATTAGTCTTTCTGCTCCTGCAGTCCTTCAGTACAGCCTTATCGATGATAAGTTGATCCTTCGTACCTCTGGACCGCTTCTTACAGCCTTTCTGCTCCTCCGGAAACAACTGCTGGTCATCCATATGGCGATATAGGTCTTCTGCAATCATACTGGTCAAGAGTTTATACATCACAGGTAAGCACGTGATTGGTCTATAATTACTGGCAATGTTACCTTTCTTGACATCCTTCATGATCAGCACTGTTTTTGCCTCAGTCATCCAAGATGGGACCTTACCCTGTACTAGACAGTCTTGCAATTGTAGGGCCATTCGCTCATGCAAACTACGGAAGTTCTTCAACCAGTACCCATGCACATGGTCCATACCCGGGGCTTTCCAATTTGGCACCTTCTTTATCTGTCTCTTAACCTTGTCCACGTCAATCTGGAACCCTTCTTGCTGTTGTACCCCTCTCAATTCATCTTTCACATCTGTTAGCCATTCCGCTTGTCGGTTGTGTTTTACTGGTTTGTCCCAAATACCACCCCAGAAAGTTTTTGCCTCTGTTGGTCTCGGAACCGCTTGCGTGCTGTCAGCCTTCCCATCCAATTCCTTAAACAACTGACGCTGATTGGTGTTAAATAATCTATTCTGGTGAAATTGTCTAACCCTGTCGTCATACCTCTTCACTTTTGCAGCCTTAGCCTTAACCCTTTGCTTAATCTCCTCTATTACAACACTCACACCCTTACGTTTGACGTTGTACTTTGTCATAATTGTATTCCTTAAGTCTGAACTATTCAATAAACCCTTATTCATTTGTTCTATTCTACTGAGATCTCTTCGCAAATCTTTAATTTGACCCTCCAGCCGACGTTTCCACCATGGTGTACTGTTCCCTTGTTGAGACACCTCTACCCCTAACTTTTCCCCTACTACAACTGCCCCTGCAAAAATAAGACGGTTAGTTTCCGATAAATTATCCGTACTTACCGACCCAAGGACTTTACTTACCACGGCTGACATTTCTGTCAGCCTTTTCCTTGGGACCCGGCGCAAAGCTGGAATACTCCACCCGTTTGACCCCTTCGCCGCTTCCATCACCTCTTGAAGCCTAGCCTTAATCTGCACTTCCTCCTCCGTGAACTCTACGCCCCCCTCATCGTCGATGCCATCATCATCCTGACCATTTCGCAACCCTGGCTGGTTCACCTCATCTTCACTCTGTGAGCTAGCAGCAGCCGCCTCCTCCGGTATTTGGTGGTTAACAATATCTGTTCCATCACTTTCAGCTTGTACTATCCTCCTCATCTCCTCAATTTCCACATTGGTTAACCACTGGTTCCGTTTGATAGTACTTATCTGGTCTGCAAGACGCTGCTCACTAATCTCAAACATTCCTTTATCTTGCCATAGGCTTATCATTCTCCTTCTGTATCCTCTCTTGTCCGGTTCACTCTTAATATAACAGTCCATCGCAATTTTGTTATCGTTCTTACTCCATTTTCTCCTGGTTCCACCACGAATCCCGTTGTGAGCAGTTTGGATACGATCTGGTAGCACCTGCTCAGGCATACCAACCAGATCGGGTGAAGGACTTCCTCTCTGGGAGTTTGTCACTCTTTCACCGTTGAATTGATGCTCCACAGCACTCATTATTAACATCACAAAATTGTGAGAAAGTTTATAGTTTCAGGGAGAATTACATACAGCAACGCTGTAGAATATCCAACCCTACGAAGACTTAACACTGGTTGTAATCAAGATGTTCCAAAGGACGCGGATGATGCGCGCCTCCGTTCACTGATTCAGTACACACGGTGCGGTCTACGTTGTAGAAAGTTTTCCGAATACGAAAAAAAAAACCCAACCTTTTTCCACCAAAAATAGCAACAAGGTGTTAACTAGTTGCCTTCAAACTTACCCTGCGGTGTCTACCAAGTAGTACCAACAAGGAGTTAACTTTTGGTGCAAAACAAACAGCGGGAAACAATATTTATCTTCTATAAAATCGAGAGCCGATCTGAAGCAGTGTTCCTTGTCTCGTCGCCATTATTATTATTATTATTATTATTATTATTATTATTATTATTATTATTATTATTATTATTATTATTATTATTATTATTATTATTATTATTATTATTATTATTATTATTATTATTATTATTATTATTATTATTATTATTATTATTATTATTATTATTATAAAACTCAAAAATGAAACGTGTTCTGTTTCATGGAATATGGACAATATTTTGGTGAGTTTTCTCAGAGGTTTGTATCAATATTTTGTTTGTTTAAAAAATAAAATTTGAGTCGTGTTCATGTTTGTTTTAAGTGCCCATATCCTCCCAGCGGTAAAACTGTTTTCTGCGTTCGATTGAGCCATTTTTATCCAACAATATGTTCTGATGATCATCCAGGGCATGAGGCACTCAGTATATCGGCATGCTCGGTGCGTGAATCTGATGAATAAAACCGGATGTTAGAGCAACGGGGTCGCGTCTACTTTGACCTCTTAAAACCGAAGATAAACCGGTTCGGGTTTAACTCTGTGCTGTCTGAACGCAATGAGTTTTTATTTTTACGACCACCCCCCGCTGCTCGTAAAAGTTAAACCGGTTCGGGTCTAAGTTAGTACGCTGTCTGAACATACCCCATTGAAACTTGTAATGTATTCATTGTAGAGAGGGGAAGCCTTAATCTCCAGCGGATGTCAATTACACTATAGTTCACTGACCGGAAGGTTAACAACCTAAACGTATCAACAGTCACAGATCAAATGCACTTTCAATTGGGAATGAAAAATGCATGACTAGAACTAAGGCGGAAAAATTGGAAAGAGGCGCTGCCGTATTAAACACGATGACTAGAAAATAACTTTTGAAGTCACCAGGGCCAAAAAACCACAACAATATAGGGTGATGGAGGTACATGTAAATCCACTATGGTCCACTATGTAATTGGCATTTATGTAAATATGCTATTTTAATTAAAAAGCAAGTAAATCTATGTGTAATGTGTTTTGATTATCAAAATCAGGAGTACTTTAGTTCGCCCGTCAAAATGAAGTTTTGTTATGTTAAAAAATTGAAAAATAATGAGAATAATGTTCTAAATTGTTTGGTGTTTTTGTCTTGAATCAAGGCCAGTTTTAATTTCCCCAGAGTGGAAAAATAAAGCTCTTATCTTATCTTCTCATTCGTTGGGGTTTTGATGATTAGGCCTATGCTCATCTCAAATACAGGGAGCACTTAAAAGCAATTAAAACCACACATTGCAGCAATCCTCTCTGACGACTACCTACAACATCTCTGATACAAATTATACATCATCCATAATCCCAAGTCTGCGTTGAACAATGGTCCTCCATTCAAGAACAAATTTCAAGGCCATTCACTCATTACGACTCTTCAATTCCAAGGAAATGAAATACAAATAGCTGAAGAAAGCCGGTTTCACAAAGGTAGGGTTAACGTTTGGGAATGATCCTGAAAAATTAATTGCAGAATTTCTATCCAAAATCTTACTTTTTTATTTCAAAGCTAACGGTAGTATTAAACATCCTGTGCAATGATTTTGTAAAAATCAATTGAAAATCCATCGGGCCTTTATCACACAGCATCCACCCTGCCGGTTTTAAATGGTCGTTAAACAACTCGTCACTACCCTTTTATTCCCTTATTGATTTCTGTAATTAGTAAACAACTACAAAGGCCTATTTGACAAATATTCATCATCAAGAATATTTTCTACTGCTTGCAAACATTTCATGATTTTGACCCAGCTTGTGTAAGTTCAAGGTAATTTTCCTAGCTCTACTTTTTGTCAGTTGGACAAAGGAGAACAAACATTGTTTGAACTTTTTGTCTAAAACTAGTTTGAAAACTTCATTTACCTACAGGTCTAGGTTGAACATGTGTTGCCAAATTCAGAGGCAATTGCCCCAAACAAATTTGAATTTGATCTGCATCCTGTCAGGGTATTATTCAGCAGCACATTGAGACTTCTTTTGAACGTCAGGTTACTTATTTAGTTTGTTAACATACAGTTACCTGCATGTAAACCTAAAAAGTATCAACGCGGGCAATTTAGACAACCTTTTTTTTTCTCAATCTTCAGCAAATTTGGACATGCTACTCGTAAATCCTTGCCATCTAGGGTGGTGTAATGAGCCCGGCTCAAACTGTTACAAGATTTGCAGGAAAAAAAACAAACTTTCTTGCAGACGGAAATTATTCGAAAACAGTGTGATGTACATGTAGTTTACACCAGGACAATTTTCTTCATAATTGGTTTTGCAATCCGCGTCATCGACCGCCGCCTTTGATGTATTAGCAAGGGAAAAGTGCGCGCGTGACTCTAAGCCAATGGTAGCTCTTATCAAATATGGCGGCCGATGACGCCTATAGCAATCCATCTAGATTAACTTATTAAGACTTTCCACTAGAAATACCCTTTGAAAAATGAAAATGTCCTGCCCTCTCAAAGATGAGATTCCAGACCTTTTCTTTAAAAGTTTAAACTTGTTTGTAGTACAGAGAAAGGACTAGCTACATGTAGGCTAAATCTTAAAGGGGCCGTCGTCAAGATCAAAGCAGGCCAGTGGCTGAACAGTAATGAACTTTCACCGAGTTACAGCACAGTTATGATATGAAGGCAAGGCATAACGCTGTAATTGGGGAAAAGTTCATGTACAGCCATAGCATTGGCCTGCTTTGGATCATAATGACATACATTACAGACTATAAAAACAGTACAAGGTGAGAGCAGCAGACAGTACTTGTGGTAAGCAAATCATAAACACAACTACTTGCGTTCTATTGGTATACCTCAGGTAAGTAACCTCGGAAAGTGATCAAGTGTAAAGATCAAACTATGCCATTTCACACTATGTATAATTAATTCAACAAATAGGATTTACGATCTATTCCTACAGCATTTAACAAAAACCAATTACATCTAAGGAAAAGAAAAAAAAGGGTTTACAAACTGGACCATGAGGAATGGTATCAGCACAATAGTCTCAGTTTGATGTAACCTGATTTTTACCTGCCTATACATGTATGTAGAAATGCACCAAACTCATCTTTCAGAAAAATAATGACAGATTTGATAAGATGCAGGAACCTCAATGCACAACCATAAACCAATGAAGTGAAACAAACATTAATATAAAGTGTTCCAAAGACGTACGAACACTCTTCCAAGGGTGACAATGCTTTGCAGGTAACCTGCACCAGAACAATTAATGTCTTTTTTCCTGGTCAAAGAACCTAATCCAAAGACTAGCACGGGAGCCCAAACCACTACCGTACGGATTTTGAGATATGATGGACACAGCACTATGACACCATTTTAGGTTTGGGTAAATCTGTATACACCCAAACCAAAACAGTGAACTACTATAGTGTCAACCATATCCCAAACAGACTAATGAAGCCACGCCATGACCTCTTTAATGCCCCTGGTCTTGGCCTTTGTGCACCTTCAAAACGTTCCGATAGGTTTTAAGATTTTCTGATGGAAGCGGTGCATTTGCAAAGTGTTTAATGGCCTTGCCCTCTCAAAGATGAAATTACAGGCCAGATAACGGCACTTTTATACGCCCCGACTGAGCATTGTTTGTCTGCTAAGGAAGCCAGAAATCATATTGATGTTGCACGAAACTCTGTAATGCGAAAAATAAGTGTAACCCTGAAATAAGCACCAGTAACACTCTTGCCTCTACTTTTAGGTATTGCACAACCAACAATAACGTCTTTCATGCCCCGACCGGTCGCTAGTGACTGGTGTTAATCCCTTCACAGTAATAGTTGTAAAACAAAAAAGGAAAGATCGCCTGATCTCACCGCCAAACAGTTTTCAAAATAGGAAAAAGGACTCTTGAGGGTGCTATTGTAAATGTTTTGGGGGTTTGGAGGGGGGAATTAAGGGGGTCTCCACTTGTAAACAAAATGAGTAAACAATTTTATGTGTCCATAAGATCAATGTATCACTAAAATACATGGTGCATTAACAACCCAATGTGCCTGGATAGCTATGGCAAACAAGCATGCCATTTTATTTCAAAAAATCAAGACTTCTTTCCAGATCACCAATCTCTGCCAGAGCCCATCAGCTTTTTACAACAAAAGACACTCTGACCAAACTCCAAAGAAAGAAGAGAAGCTGATGACCTCTCTGTGGACCTCTACAGGGAAGAATGGGAATCTTCAACCAACCCATTGCAGATGTGCCTTCGCCTGTACTCCAACTACCATGGGGGGGAGGGCAAATTTATCGAGGCAAAGTTAGCTACGACTGAACAGATTGGTAACTGGATATGGGCGAACCGGAAATGTATTGTTGGGGACTGAAAGAGTCCCCAAACCAACCTCCATGGTGTATGATCTCACGCCAATTCCCCCCCCCCCCCAAATGCCTTGTTCGATCATAAACCTTGGACTTTGAAATATCCTAATCGAATATTTTAATTAGTACTGTGGTTGATCCACTCAAAATAGTCACAGCCAACAAGAATGCATCAAATTCACTGAGAAACTGGTCCCCTCTCATGCTTCTTTGATCTTGTGACATGTCTAACTATCATGCAAATAAGGGTGACCATGTGCGCACGCTTGTTAACACGCTTTGGAGTGTAGTTAACAAGCGTGCGCGGAGAGCAGTCACTTTTGGGAAGCCAATAAGCTTCTTTTTTTTTTAGTGCTTCCCTTCCTGGGGTTAGTGACAAGAGCTATCAATGCGGCACACTGCCCATGGCAGCTAGAAAGGCTTTGACTAAAACATATTAAAAACCAAAATGATTACTTTCTTTGAATAACGTCAGCTGTCTTTCAGAAAGCTTCTATTTTGATCCAAGGCTGCCAACAATCAATTGCTATAGGAAAGTGCAGTGGTATTCAAGTGTAGTTAAACTTCATTCCACTGTGCTTTTAACATCACAAAATGCCTCCATGTTTTGCTTCTCGAGTCTAAACCGCCATTTACACTCGCTGTTCAAAAAAATTAAGAAGGTCTGTAATTTCCATAAAATGAATGGTGATGAATGTACTACACATAAACAGCAACCCTTCACAATAGAGTCACCTTGAGAGCAAATTAATGACAAAACCAATCAGTTTAAATGCCGCTCCAAACATTTCCTTTTCTCAATTGTAATCACGCATGCCAGAGGTAAGTGCAAGCGTGATTTTGTTTTTCTCTTCTTCCCTTTTCAGTTACTACAAAGAGAGGTTTCATAAAATAAAATAAACTCTGGTTCCGATAAAATTGGGACAAATGTTAAAGTGCATTTGAAATCGCAGTCAGTGTTTACTAAATAACAAACACCAAAATGGATTTTAATTTTGAACTGATTCATAGCATTACATCGCACAAGTACTTGTACTTCCATTTTATTCTAAGAAAACCTCCAAAAAAAAAGTCACTCACAAAAAAGTGTTTTATACAACTTCATTATGTTGAAAGTGTTTAACAACACGGTGATCGCTGCTGGGAAAATTCGACCAGCTTTTTAGGAAATACCCAACTTCTTTCTGCCAACCACCTGCAAAACTTTCTTTTATCGGTTTTCTACAAAATGATTAGAAAAATAAATGAAAAAAAATAATGACACAACCTTGCCTCATTTGAACAAAAGGGCACCTGGGAACGATTATATTGGAAAAAACTCTGTGAAGCCTTCAAATCATTCTATAATTATCCATATAGAACTCCTATACGTACAATTTTGGAATGTTATGGCAGTATACATGTACATGGCATTATAACGATTACACACGATGTGTGCTCCCCCAAGCACAAGGATGTGTGTGTCTGGTATAAACTTATATAAATTGTATTAGTCACTTCAGTGAAAGAGTATCTTTTCACCAATGTTTTATTCATGCCAAAATGTTTGAAATTAACCTTATAATGGCAGACTAATCCGACTGTTAGTGCTATGGTGACATTGCATGAAATATAAAAAAACAAATAGAGAGAAAGTCATTTGACAGAATGACTCTAAATCCCAGAGCAACCTGTCTCAGGGTCATTATTCTATCTATGGCATTACGCCCTGTACAGGATCCCTCTAGGCAGGACAATTTGGCAGGAGGGCACAATTTGGCAGATAAAGAGATAATGGTCCTATGTGGGCATCAAAGCTTCAAGAAAATTGCCTCTGAACAAGACTACATTGGTAAAGTAAATCAGTAAATAGATCAGTGACGTGGCTCAACAAGACCCAACATGGTCAACACTGGGGATTGCACTGTAACAAGTCTGACAAAAGTATATTGTCAAGGACCTCTTTGGGCAAGGGTCCTGTACTCCTTTGATGCCTCTCAATGTACCAGCCATGGTTCAAACCATAGGATGGGATGGTCCAGTTGGCACTCATATGCAAAATTCAGGGATTTTTGGGGGTAACACAAATGGCATAATCTATTGGCAACAATAATATAGCATTTCATTAAAGTCACCTGATAATATATATAATTTTTTTTTTCAAACATTAGAGCATATTTGTTTCTGAACAATAAAATAATTTTTGAGTAATTGTTTTTACAAAAAAATAAATAAAGTAGTGTGGGGGGTGACTCCGCCTACACCTTTTGCGACGTCAATCGAGGCAGACTTTGCCTCGATCGAACATCGAACACACGTACATGCAAGTTCATTCAAGTCCTAGTCGTGAGTTTGTACATTTCGAAAAATTTATTTTTCAATACACCAGGTGTATTGCTGCTGGATGCAGCAAAACAACTAAAGATGGGGTCAGTTTGCAAGTCTTTTCCAGCGCTGTGCAGCAAACACTTCGAGTCGTCGTGCTTCGAGAATCCGGAATACACTACACATTTTGACAAGAAGAGAAAAGTTCTTTTCTAAATTTTTACAGCTAGTGGGGAAGTCGAAGAAGGTACCTGAAAGACGTATCGAACCTAAAGGAGCATTTGCCTAACATAAAAAAATCAGGTATTGTTTCAACTTTGAGGGCATGTTTTTAGCTTGTGCCAAGCGTCACTATCTTGTGTTGGCACTGCAGGTGACTTTAAACTAATATTTTGTCAGAAGTATCAAAGATTAATATGTACCAGGCACCAGTACTACGAACCATCATCTGTAAAGCTCAGAAAAAGTGTGTTGAGTTACACACACACAACAATGTTTATAATCACTTCAGATAATGATATCCAACTACTGAAAATGCTAATCTTTGAGCATAATCAAACATTTATAAAGAGCCTTGGGATTCATGTGTAAATGCAACACAATCACACACTTTAACAGATACTAGTGTTACAAAATGAGTGAGACTTGCGAAGGTAACGGCTACGAATAACACACATCAACATTTTAAAGTATGGTTGACTCAATAGTTCATGTCAGGCCCTTTCACATGAGCGCCAGAAACAAGGAAACTCAGTTATGGATGCTGGTTATTGGTCACTAACTTTGTTTAACTTAAATTATTTATTTACTTATTTAAAATAAACAAAAATTTACTTACATCGCCTGTTTTTTCAGAGGGGACGGGGTTAAAAAAGATGATTGTTCATTCCCTAAACACTTTCTTCTACTAGTGACATTCTGTACATGAGGATAATATCGCCATAGCAAGGGTCCTCGTTACGGCATATATTCACACTACAATGATCATATCCAGGTGATTTTAACATGGTTGCCATTCCTAAGAGAAAGTCTGTTTAAAATAACAAGGTTCATTGGTTATTGTTCAACAAAGATAGCTTTCACATGACTGGAATGTAAAAAAAAAAAATTAAATCAATGGGATTTTGTCTCTTGTTGAAATTGTGAATGAGCCATTATATTATTAGCAGGTCTCAAAAATTACATTGGATTGAATGCCAGAGGCCAATGAACTCGAGACTGGACAAGTCCGGCAGTCTCGTGCTTTACAGTCAACCAATAATCCCTCACTGTGATTTACATTTTATAGTGAAATGATCTTTAAAGGAACACATTGCCTTGGATCGGTCGAGTTGGTCTTTGAAAAGCGTTAGTTATTAAATGCATGGGTAGAAAGATGCTGTTACAGTAGAATACAATGAGCCACACAAACATGCCTCGAAATTGCACGGTTTTCCTTTTACCTCGTCGACTAACATTGTCAGCCGTTTATGGGGGTCAAATTTTTGACTCCCATAAATGGTCGGCCGTGTTAGTTCGCAAAGTATTATGAAAATGGTGCAATTTCGAGGCAAATTTGTGTGAATCATTGTATTCTACTTTTACAACATCTCCCTAACTATTGGGCCTAGATGCATTTTATAACAAACGGTTACAAATGCTTTTTATAGACCAACTCGACCGATTCAAGGCAACGTGTTCCTTTAAGTATTGACCTTTTAAGTATGATAAATCTTCAAGTTTGTTGTATCAAAGTATAGCTAAATATAGACAAATTATGAGTCTGGCTCAAACTATTCCTCTCCAAGTGTTGCTCGAATAAAAGCAGTTGAGTCTTTTCTCATTATGGTTCTGGCTTGTAAAAAAAGAATTTTGATTCAGTAAAAATTGCTAGACTGTGATCTTGTGTTTTTTCCCCCTCGATTTCTAGCCCTGACTAAGTGCTCCATTGTCTGCTCTTGGGGACTGACTACATGTAGCATTTTGTTCACCACACATTGCACAAACTGTAAACAGCTGCATAGTTGAACACCCATTACATACTAAACTCCAAACACAGAAATACTTGTCATTTGATTGGTGGAACAAGCGTCACTTTTCATCGATTATTTTTCCATGCATTTCCTGCTGCAATATTCAAAAATTTAATATTGGAGTCCAATATGGGGATTTTTTTTAAAGCATCGTTCCAAAAATATTTCTTTACCTCGCCAGTTTGTCCAATCGAGGCAATGTCGTTTCGTCCACTACGTTTCTAGAGTAGTTTTTTAATAGAATTTTCAGAGTGTTTGGTGGAAGAGTTTCCGTGAATATTTTGTGTTCATTGTGAACAAATTTCAAATGAAAAGAACGTAAGTCGTATTACAAAAATTTATTTCATTTTGTTCGTGCATTGTCGCAGAATATAATCACTCCGTAAAATCTGGCTTGTTTTTTTCGCCTGGTGATTATATTCCGCGACAATGCACTCAGCATCCAATGGTCTGTACACTACACAACACACTGCTTGAAATCTATTCATTGCAACACTGGCAGTAAATGCATGCCAGTTATTGTGTTTTGCTGGCACCGATTTTAAAGGAGTGAAGAAATGGAGAAGATAATTATGATGAACCATGAAATATTTAATAGGCGAGTTTTGAAGCTATTCTGTGGCGAATTCCCGAATTATGTTCAGATGAGATGGAGAAAAACTTGTGTTTAAGGGGAAAAGTTCAAATTGCTCTTATCCTGGGTTTAAAGAACTGGTTAATTTTGCAGGCATCATCGACACAGAAGAGAAGGACCCAGTGTACGGTGGTCTATACCACAGGCGGTCGGAATTGACGGCGAACAAAATAAGTCTTCTGTGGCGTCTGTTTATGAATGCTGCAGCCAAATGAGGTTGGTACCCATGTCACCTCACTATATGTGGCTAGGGTGCGACCACACTGCAAGTCTCCCTTCTTAATGAAAACACTGTTGACATTTTGTTGCCGTTTTCTCAATCAAGTAAACATTGTACTGTAATCACCTTTTGAGAGTGATTCTATTGATGTGGTCTACGTGTATAAATCAACATTATATTGACAAGAACCAATCTATTATCCTACCTTGAACACACATCAGTGTAGGGTAAAACCAACATTAAACTCTTTATCCCTGATGCAATTAAGACTGTTTGAACTATAGCTGTTCCCATTAGTGCTAATATATGAGGATTCGAACAGGCCTTTTGTCACCGGGCATGTTCGGTGGTCTCTTGTGGTAAAACACCAGCTCTAGAATGAAATGGTTATGGGTTTGAATCCCATCAAAGCAAGTTGCATGCCTGGTTTGGAAAGGGAGTCAGTAGGACTGAGAAAGCAGTCAGTATGAGTGCTAATCACAAATCAATGTGGAGCACAAGATAAAATGTTTGTAATGATTGCGCCATCTACATGTATAACACACCAAACATTTTCCCAGACAATGTGGAGATTAATTTGTTTTAAGAAAAGTAAACATAAATACAAGAAACTTAGATTATCAAAGTCTACGTATGGGATTTAATTAAGTTGAGAGCAAATATTGAGAGATTTTTACACTGAGTGTTATCAACATTGTACATGTGAAAAGATTCAAACCTGTTAACCACTTTTCACTCCTCTTGTGTTGTGACCAAAAAAGGCACCTAATTTAAGATTTAAAGGATTGTTTTGTTCATTACAAGCAAAACAGTGGCAGCTAGCTGCTCAGCAGGATACGGCACCACCCATAACATGTGGGTTTTAATTTAGCAACTGTAGATGATCCTATGAAATATGAGACATTATTAACAACAGAACGGAAGATATGCACAGTGTTCTTTTGATGGCTGATCATTATGCACCACTGGTGTATACAACATTCTAGTTCAAACACCT
This sequence comes from Asterias rubens, assembly GCF_902459465.1. Classification (NCBI taxonomy): domain Eukaryota; kingdom Metazoa; phylum Echinodermata; class Asteroidea; order Forcipulatida; family Asteriidae; genus Asterias; species Asterias rubens. The sequence continues at coordinate 6,056,101 of NC_047069.1, read as the reverse complement.
GGGATTATAGTCTTACACAAATGTCATGACACTGGTATAGAAAAGACAGTTGTTCCACTCAGTGTCATTTGACACAAGCATTGCAGACTGAAGCTAATAAAAAGACAGGATAGGCGGGTCTATACGTTCAGAGGGAAAAAAAACACTAGGAACCTAGTATACTATTTAAAAGCTTAAATAAAAGCTTGTCACACACATATAAAGGTGATACCATGGAGCTATAGCTTTTTATAGCTCCATGGTTATAAAACTATTAAAAAAGAACTGGTAGCCACGAATACCATAACATGTACGTGCAGTACGTGTATCAGGAAAAAACACATTGTTGACATTTGACACCTTGGTAGTAAACAAACAAGATTTGACAGGTTTTTTAAATTAAACCAAATGAAAATGATCAAACCAGTTGATCGGCATCAGTAATGATGTGGCTGACAATAAAATCCCGATAAACGAATTGGATCATTTCTGTAAACTGAGTTGAGTAAGTCCTCATCATCTGTGGTCCCTCTAATTTTACGAATATTCATCACTCAGAAACATGTTTACATTACAACTGGTGGGGCACACCACAACTATTTTAAGTAACATTAGTGGATAGTGCATGTCTGTACTTATGTAGTAGTATAGAAACATGTTTACGATACAACTGGTGGGGCACACCACAACTATTTTAAGTAACATTAGTGGATAGTGCATGTCTGTACTTATGTAGTAGTATTAGTAGTAGTACTCTACCTAAACAGTTCTATATTATTGTATTAACACACGTCAAATACAAATACAATCATGGAGCAATCTGACTGCCTATTCCTGTCAAGACTCAATGTCATTCTCAACAAGGGAAATACAACTACTCTAGCTCTCCACACTATTAATGTGCATACATAAAAAACGTATCCTCATATAGATGTGATTTATTTCCGTTGGTGACAGTTTGTCAACTACAGAAGTTTAACTTTTGACACATGAAATCGACAGCACTGCCAAATTCATTCCTCCGTGTCAAAGAACAACAACCCACCGTACACTACCCTCCCGTGTCCAGGCCACAAGGCCCCCATAACACCGCGCCTGGTGAACGGTCAAGCTTCGGTGGTTTCTGGTCGGTTCCCCGTACAGCCTGCAACTGTGTTATGATTTTATGCACATCCGCGCGGTCCATCCAAATGTCGTTAAATTTACAACAGCAATGTTGACATGACCAATAAAAGGTGCCATTTGACTCTATGACAACTTCTGGTTATTTTCCGATCAAAGTTTTTCATAAACGGCGCCAGAGATATTGCTCATTTCTGTGACTAAAAACTTCCACCGTTGGTGGTGGTGCAGTAGTTTGCTGGTTTGTGCACAGTGGAAACATGTAAACCTTACCTGTAAATTTTCATCCCAAAGTTCCATGTCTGAATGTTGGTCCCCTCTTCGCCACCTTAGAAACCAGCTCTTGTCCCTGAAAAAGGAAAACACCGAAGCGATAATTTGACCGAATGTACCGGAAGCCATAGCTGAAGGAGACTTTGTCCTGCGGGCTTTCGAAGACTGTGCTACCGTAGTTTGGACAGGATGAATCTGCTCAGTTTTGACATGTCTGGTGATTCCATACTGACATTTTGTGTGTATATGACTTGTACATGGATTTGCATTGAATGTACCGTGTGAATTGTGTTGCCTGGCGCTAGACCACTCTGTGTGTAAAACGCATGCAATGGATTGAATACATGTACAATACAGTGTACGATATAACGGTGCACAATCCATAGGCAGCATCAAACGTTCGCTGATTGGGTGCTCCTTGCCTCAAAAGATGTAACTTACTTAGCATACCTTGGTCTTAGGGAAACGTGGATGCGGAAGTTTTACCTTGAAGATGCCTTTTCCGTTGAGGGATGCACTCTAAATTGCTGCAGAGATGCGTTGGGAAAGCAAGTACATTACACACCCTCCAGAAGTCATTATTGAGCGCGTCAGTCTGCCGGCGATTGGGACTCAGATAGCACTAGTTTCAACCCGGGCAGGGTTGGTTGCAGTGGTGTAGGCTATAGGGCAGGATAATGTTTGCTCGCCGGATCGTTTTGTTTTGTCCCGATTTGTTGGGTTTGTTGGGGAAACCCTCTCGAAAACGGGTCATCTTTTCAGCGGTAACAATGCAGCGATGTAACCCGTGGCTTCGCGTGCGATAGTTCAGTTGTCCTGATGTTGTATCGGTAAATTAGCAGAGGATACGTTTGTCAATTTGCGTTTGTGCGCCCACTTGACCGTTGAACATCATCGAACAAACAAACAAATCATAGTATGATCAGAGGTTTCAGAGCAAACAGCCTAGAGAAATGATTTTTGCGTTTAGGGACTTTGGTTCTGGTACTGTTTTCTGTTTGTGTTTTTCCCCCCTCGCCATTGGGATAAAAACTCTACGTTGTCTAGAAGACAAAGTCGTAGGTTTTGTATTTTCCCATTTTTCTTGATACCAGAGAAGAAAATGTTAATCATGAACGAGATGCGGAGGTCGCTTGAGCGAAAACAGATCAGATTATTTCAAAAAACTTACTCTTTAGCCAAGGCACATAATTTTCTAAGTAAGTGATTTTGGTAAGGTCTGAAACGTATATATGATCGACTGGGCCTAATTTCGAAGAGCTGTTAAGCACAAAAAGGAGTTAAGCGTAAACAAAAGTTTATGCTTACCAGGAAAAAAGTTTACCAGCCCCCCCCAAAAAAAAAAAATAATAATAATAATAATAATAATAATAAATAAAATTAAAAAAAATAAAAAAAATAAAAAAAATAAAAAAAATAACATAAAATAAATACCATGAGAATGTATAATACCTGGGCTGCTCATTTCTGCTCAGCAGACAACTTTTCAGCGATATTTTCTGCTAAGCAATTTATGCCTTTTTGGTATGACAAAATAAATCTTAATCTGATCCTTCTTTTGTGTCGTTTCCATATCTATAAATTAAAAATGGGTGAGAATAGACCCTCTGCACTATTAAAACTGGATTTAAAGCTTTATTATACTTTGGATAAATACATCTCCATCATCAATGAGTCCACTGTTAATTTTCACAAAAAATGGGACTCGTTCAAACTATTGGTTCAAGGCGAACATCGTATTTTGTATTTTGTTTATTTTTGTTGCTGTTAATGTTACGTATTTTCAGCGTGTTTGTAATATGAGGAGTGGTCTTAAGTGTGAAAAATCCTCCGTGAAAAAAAATATTTAAAAAAGCGGGATGGGGACGGTTGATGGACTTGAACTCAAAATCCGAGTTGAAACCTCATATAACACTTACCAGCCCAGCCTGACCCAGAAAGCGGTTTCCGAATCGGGATCAACTGACCCAGTACAAATTTTTGTTCTTGGAGTTGACTGAGTGGCAGGATTCATAGAATTAAACAAATCCAAAATGAATCAGGAAAATTATTCTCAATATTTAAAGGGCGTTGGAGCGCTTGTCTATTCGCATCACGATTCGTACAAATCAATAAATACGTTTTGGTTCAACTCGTGATCTATTTGAGTGGTGCGCAAAGAGTAATTTGAAATCGTGAGAATTCGCATTTGGAGAACCGGACACTGCTTAGAGCTACACATGGGAAATTGCAGCAATCAAATTTTCATTTGGGTATACAAAATACATCAACAAAACTACAAAAACATTTATTTAGTGCGGATGCGACACGTCACTCTGTTCCAATACACGAGTTTGCACTATTATTTGGTGTTATTTATTCCAACAAAGCACTACCCAATGAACACTGAACAATAAACTAAACATTGTTATAATGGGTGTAATGTATATTTATAGGGAGGATTACCCCACCCATAACTTCTGGTCAGCAATGAAAACGGTGCTGGGGAAAATAGACTGATGGAAAGTGTCGTCGACTATAGCACACAATGGCCAAAACATCCTTGAAACCAAAATTATATTCGAGCACGCATTGTCATGATAGGAATTCCATTGTCACCGTAGCATTATGGGATCACTTTAATTTGGCAAACCTTCTAAACTGTATAGTTGTAGTCACAAATTTACCCCCCCCCCACCTCTCTGTTTTCTTCTCTCCCTTACTTTCCCATTTCTAAAGTAATTCTCTTTGTGATACCACTATATAGAACAAAGACAACCTTTTGGGTGTAGTAGTGTTCTATTCTTCAAGGTACCCCGCCGAAAATGGCCTGACGTTTCGACCCTAGCAGAGTCTTTCCTAAATTCTTATGTTTTTTTATTATTAAGAACTCAGGAATATTAAAGGTGAAAGTAATGATGTTTCAGTTGTGTTTGCGCTTGCAGTGCATTTCAAAGTGACCTACATTATTTTCCTCTCCATCACAGACCCACATAATTTCGCCTGACGTTTCGACCCTATGAGAGTCTTTCTTGAAGCCTTTTGTTTTTCAATAAGAACTCAGGAATATTAAAGGTGAAAGTAATGATGTTTACCAGTGGTGTTTGTGCTTGAAATGCAATTCAAAGTGACCTACATTATGTTCCTCTCCATCTGCGCCTTGAACACCCAGCTGGGTGGATATGTGCGCATTACAAGTCTTATTATTATTATTATTTTTATTATTATCACAGACCCACATAATTTAATTGTCATCAACTCATTGCCAACATATTCACTGAAGCAGAGCTCTTCACTTTATGGACCGCTCGACAGATTAGTGTGTTTTCTCTGACAATATTTATATTTTTCTACTATAAATAAATAACAATAAAAGTTTTAAAAAACAGGACTGGCGGCACTGGCCTAAATTCAACTGGCCTAAATGGCTTTCTGAAATGGAAATGAAACAAACATCTTTTGATGACAGTTTTTTATACTTTTGTTTTAACTTTGACAGCCCCTGTACAACTTGTAACTATTGTGTATGTCTAAAGATTTAAAATAAATAAATAAAAAGAAAAAGAAATAAAAAGTTGCTTATTTATTTTGGGGGTTTGCGCCCCAAACAAAAGATGTTGACCGCAAACAAAGGGCTAGATATATCTCAGTTGCGCGCCTGCATGTTATTCCGGTGGTCGTTGGTTCAAGTTCCGCTCCAGTTAATAATTCTTTTTTAAAACCCCAAACTATACTTGAAACATACTCAGTCAGTTTCCCTTGTGGGAGTATTACTTTATGTTTTTCTATTTTATGAAACAATGATATTAATATTTAACATAATGGTATCGGACCACTAACAATAGATCAAGTTAGTTATCTCGTGATTGATTTGACACAGCGTCTTTTCCTCTTAGAATTGTGAAGTAATTTTTCAGTTAACGGAACCAGTTTTAGCTGTTCTGTATATTTGTACTTGTGTATAAAGAAATGAAGAAAAACATTAAATAAAAATAAAACCATGTGTCGTAATGCTATGTTTATTTGTAATGAATGACATTTTGTATCTGAGCGCTTTTTACAAGAGATACGTTAATAGTACACGACTAAAAGAACAACATGACAATAACATCTGCGATATACACACAACAGAATATAATTATGGAGGACAAAACCAGCATAATGTGTGAACCATGCATCATTTATGCATTCCCCATGCGTATAAAAGTATTAAGTAGGATTTATTTCAATGTTGAAATTACATATTTTGTGCACAATGATTCAATAGTATCAGCAGATATATGACAGCATTCAGGTGATGTAAGGTTAAACATAATTGTTTTGAATACCCTTACCAATGGACAAACAAACAAACAAGCATACAACCAAGGAACCGTAACAGGGCAAATGACAATGGAAGCAGACAAGACAAAATGTAACAAGGCCGACACAACTTACAAGTTACACCTTATTAGTTTATTAATAAGAGTCAAGGAACTGAGTTCTTAGAGGTTTTTAACAAACACAGATAGAAAGAGTTAAACATCAACCAGCCAGAGTTTAAGATCAACCAGGTACCGTAGAAGGATGTCCTCGGCCAAAGAATTCCCTCTTTATATTTGTGAGACTATAGTCTAATTTCCAAATAGAATAGCGAGCCTTGGGTTGTCGGTTCTAGATCGTGACATTGAGCGCTCTAATTTTCCTCCCAATTATTCATTAGTCACGACATTGTGTTGGCGCCAGCATACAATTTCTACTCTTCGCAAAACAAGTTTGTGCTGTTTTGGGCCACTTTACAGAATTGCAATTTTATGAAAGATGTAACGTTCTTCTGAAGGCAATTGACGAGAGGGCGAAAACTATACATGATTAACCTCTTGGTATTTCGCGATGTTGGGTGAAATTTATCCCCAGTCACAAGTGACTTTGAAATGACGTGCTCTGAATCCGTACAGAACAAGTCACGCAGCCCAGTATAGTTAATTTGGTGGTGCTAGTAGCCCTTCTCCAAGGCCACTCGCCTCGCCTAAAAAAAGCACAGAAATAAAACTATAACGAAGAAGGGTCCCTTGAAACGGGCTTCCCAATGGTATAAAACTTGTGCAAATCCAGCATATTTCTAAGGCAGATTTAACCGCCCTTACGTTGTATTTGTCTCTTTGACAGCTCTATCTACACAAACTCCCCTGAAGATGCTTCCCCTGTTGTCCTCTTGGTCCTGTATATAGTCAATGCCTCCGTTAGCCCCTTCAATTATCCAACTTCAAAATAACTGTCTATTTCCCTCCAAAAATGTTTCCTCTGCTCTGTACGGAGAAAACAAAAATCGACTTGGCCTCACAAAAAACAAAGTCTCAGGTTTGATTCTGTGATCCCTTTAAGTGGCATGTTTTTAAAACGACAAAGGTGTAACCTCTAAGCAATCTCATTGAATTCTCAACTAAGAATGACAAAGTAATGGTTCTTCAAGTTTGCATTGACTTTCTGTATTTAAATTAGAAGTGGTTTGATATGAATATCAGAGTTTGAATTTTGTGTGTCGGCCTAAGCCCAAGGTCAAGGGCCTCAAGCCTGGGAGGTGCAATAGTCCTGCCTGTGGTTACCGGACTGATCTATCGGATAATTCAAGATTATGGACACCCATTGTTTCTCTAATTTAAAATCTATCTAGTCAACCAGCAGACCGTCGTGTGTCCCGTCATCAGCGCTCTGCTCCCGATGACTTTGAACAGGAGGTTCGGGAGTCCGGGCATGAGCAAGATGGGCGTCGAGGGTCCCGCATCCGCATGGCCGGCCCCGTCCCTGGGAGGCGCGAGAGTCATGCTTGGTATAGTTGGCGGACGAGTAATGTTTGTTCACTTTGATTTTAGTGCCGTTTCATATTAAGTGTGTATTAAATGTAAGTATCTTTTCACTTTCAGAATTGAGACTGACAAAAGCTGGATCCAATATGAATCAGGAAAATGATCCACTATTTTGGGCGACGCTTCGCTCGTCTGTTGACGGATATTCGCATCACGAATCGAAAAACTCAATTTACATTTTGGTCCACCATGTGATCTATTTGAGGGCCTAAACAATAGCATTTTGAAATCGTGAGGATTCGCATAAGAGAAGCGGACACTGCAATATTCAAAACTTGTCATGCTTGAAGCTACTCATGGGAAACTACATCAATTATTTTTCATCTGTGGGCCCGGTTGCATCTGCATAAGCAGAACAGTTTGTTTAACACTTCTCTACTAAGAAAAACTTAGCAGGGAAAGCAGCTATAGATGACCCGTCACACACTGTTCATAGCTAATAGGCCTACGTGCATAATATGTTGTGCTTAAAGCTACTTTTTTTTTTTTTTTGCTTAAGCAGCTTTATGAAATTGGGCCCTGCAGTGAAAACATGCGAAAATTAATACACACCAAGGCTAAAAATGCTCACTTGAAACCAATGTCCTTGAGCATCCCACTGACATCAATATTATGAGTTTCAAATCAGTAGTGAAACGGTGTGAAAAACACGGCCTGAATAGGATTTCGATTTTGTAAGCCCTGGAAGCCAAAGATCCTACCGGCATTACCCCCCCCCCCCCCCCCCCCAACATCACCAGCCAATAGCCATATATACTTACAGTATACGCGTAAGTCTCAGAAAATTTTATGTAGGCCTATACCCGGTAGGTTTACCCTCGAGGATAACAAAATGAGAAAATAATTTCATTTACCTGAGGTTGATTGTATTTTTAAGTGGATTTTAAATTACCTTCATGTTTTCCCCTCTCCAATTTCATTTGTTTTTATTTTATATATTATTATTAAATGTATCACTTTACTTTGGGGAAGGCTTGGTAGATTTGGTTGTCTCTTAGAGTTGTTATTTTGTTTGTGTTCAATATTGACAATTTAGGAGCAAATTAACCTGCGTTATCGTTTTAGTTTACAGGGAGTGGACACTATTGATCAAAATAATAATTAGCATAAAACCTTACTTGGTAACGAGTAATGGGGAGAGATCGATAGTATAAAATGGTGTGAGAATTATCTCCCTCTGAAATGCTGTAGTTTTCGAGAAAGAAGAAATTTTTCACGAATTTGATTTCGAGACCTCAGATTTAGAATTTTTAGGTCTCTAAATCAAGCATCCGAATGCACACAACTTCGTGTGACAAGGTGTTTTTTCTTTCATTATCTCGCAACTTCGACGACCAATTGAGCTCAAATTTGCACAGGTTTGTTATTTTATGCATATGTTGAGATACACAAAGTGAGGAGACTGGTCTTTGGCGATTACCAAAAGTGTCCACTGTCTTTAAACATTAGGAAGCTGTTAAAGAAATCAAAAGGTACTAAATTACTTTTCTGAAATTAAAACAAAAGAAGAAAACAGAAATTGTGTATTAAAAAATAAATACAGAATCCCGACAATTTGAGAAACGGCAGTTACTGATAGCTTTAGACTTTAGAGCAAAACAAACATATTTTAATAAAAACACAGTAAAATTAATATAAGTTTAGAGACAAATCTACTATGAAATTAAATGAAATAAAATATACATGAGCACATCCACCTTTAACATTCCCATGTTTTTTTAATTTATTCTCAACGATCAGACCAACCAGACGACAAAATCAGATTGTGACGGGAACAAGGACTCCCGGCGTAAAGGACTTGTTAGCCTTGACCCAAACGGAAACCATTTGCATGATAACTGCGACACCAAAGTATCCCCATCATGGTTTCCATGGCAACTGCCTCTGGTTGCGAATGCCAGAAGAGGAGTGTATATCTTTGAAGAGATATGCTCAATGTAATGGGTATAGGGCATAGGTTTGGTGTATTATTGGATAGAGAATCATTATCTAACGAAGACAAATGTGCAAGATTAACACCATCCTGGGGTTATAATATTGATGCACAATTTTCAGAAAAAGAATAAAGAGTGTTTTTGTTTGCTTCGTGGAATGACTTATTTGTGAACATGGCTGCCGACAACACTATTAGCATGAGGTTAAGTGCACGGTTCTTGTATCGTGAAAGTGGAAACTCATTTTGGTAAAAGCTTCGGGCAAGGTTTATCCATGCATTATAGGAAGAGGATGAATAAAAGCATATGTTGTATTCAATATATACCTTGTATAAAAACACATCGGTAAAGTGTAGAATTTGTATTATTATTTGTCAAATTTTGCTTGGCTACTGACATCATAGAGTTGTTTAGACAACGATAGTAACTGCCCGGATGCTTACGAGCAAATACTAATATATGGCATTTTTCTATTGGCCCATAGGCCCAGTCATACAAATATTTAAAACAAAACAGAAACAAAGATAGTATAGCTAAATCATACAACATATAATCCATTTGCGTCGAGGACCTTTATTCTTTGTAATGGGTCTATATATAATGCTTTATTTTTTACCGGTAAAGGTTAAAATCGTATTTTCAGACATTCTAATATGGTGCACAGTTATTTATGCACCACTGGAATATTTTGAGGAAACCATAAAGACGAGAATGGCGCCTCGATAAAGGTTATCCCCAAGGAGACAACAGGAGTTAGCATTTCGTTTGCCAGTAATTTCCAAGGGCCTTTATAGTGAAAGTCTTTCACGTATAGTATATCCATTGAGTGGTGCTTCTGCAAAACACAACCAATACTAACAAAGGCACCGATAAACGCTAGGCCTAATGAACAAGTTGATAATTGTCAAAGACCAGTGTTCTCACTTGGTGATCTCACTTGGTGTAAAGTAACCTGTGAAAATTTGGACCCTATTGGTCATCGAAGTTGCATGAGGATAGTGAAAGAAAAACACCACTGTTGCACAAATTTGTGTGCTTTCAGATGCTACAATAAAAAGGCAAAAGTCTTTTAAAGACACTGGACACTATTGTCAAAGACCAGTGTTCTCACTTGGTGGATCTCAACATATGCATAAAATAACAAACCTGTAAAAAATTTAGCTCAATTGGTCGTCGAAGTTGCGTGACAATAATGAAAGAAAAAAACTTATTCCTAAATCTGAGGTCTCGAAACCAAATTCGTGGATTACCTCTTTCTCGAAAAGTACGTTACTTAAAGGCAGTGGACACTATTGGTAATTATTCAAAATAATTATTAACATAAAACCTTACTTAGTGACGAGCAGTGGGGAGAGGTTGATGGTATAAAACAATGTGAGAAACGGCTCCCTCTGAAGTGCTATAGTTTTCGAGAAATTAAGTAATTTTCTAAAATAAATTAAGTAAGTTTAGAACTTGAGGTCTCGAAATCAACCATCTAAACGCACACAACTTCGTGTGACAAGGGTGTTTTTTTCTTTCATTATTATCTCGCAACTTCGATGACAGATTGAGCTCAAATTTTCACATGTTAGTTATTTTATGCATAATGTTGAGATACACCAACTGTGAAGGCTAGTCTTTGACAATTACCAATAGTGTCCACTGCCTTTAAGAGGGAATCGTTTCTCACAATTTTATACTATCAACAGCTCTCCATTACTTGTAACCAAGTAAGTTTTTATGCCAATAATTATTTCGAGTAATTACCAGTAGTGTCCAGCAACCGATTTCACGAAACGCCATGATTAATCATTATGATTCTAATAATATGGTGGATTTATATCTCGATTAATCATATCTCGAGTTATAGAACGAGTATAGGACGGAGAGGGGTTCAATTTGTCATAATGTCTATAGTTACGGAACTTAACTCGTCGTAAGTCCTATAAGATTAATCCTAAGTTAGGAAGAGTTTAGTGACCTTGATCTAGCGAACACACACAATCATTTGCCTAATAAATCCAGAAAACTACAACATTCAAAACTGTCCTTCTATACGGTTAATAAAAGCGCCGCATCACACAAAATCAAGAAATACAACATCTAATACAACATCTAAGCTCACACAAAAACGTGCACACTTCAGCCAACCATGACATGTGTGCTGCCTGGAGACTCATTCATTATTGCAAACACATGTGACATTGACTTTACACGAGGCAATTATTGCACTGAGTGTCGATTGATCAACGTTGTCTTGAAACATTTCGGGATTCGTTATGAGGAAATAACATTTGTGCGCTTGGTTGAGTAGTTGAATGCTACGTCTATAGCTACCAATTGTATAGCATCATCACAAAAAAAAACTTGCTTTAAGCACAGTAGCAGAGACATGATACTAGCCATTGTTTCTTAAAGTTTACTATGGTGCGACCGGTGCCCCACTCACTTGTTTGCTATATTTTGTGTTGTTGGTAGGCCTACACCTACATATTCGTTTGTCCGTGTTACTTCGTTTGTGTTCCTTAGTTGTATTATGTTTGTCTATCAATAGGGCACAAAAGCATTTCGCTTAACCTTACACATAAATGTTGTATGTTAAAATGCTGCTTATGTTTGAAGTATTGTGTACCCAGTCATTCTTTATTGCTTGTTTTAATTTTGACATAAATGTACATTATTGTATTATTGTTCTGTATGACAGCATTTAAATTAATGTACTGAATAATAGTAATATCGCCACATTTGCTAAGCAGTGCAAAATTGGGCCCTGGTTCGATCATCACCCTTGTCGTACTCCCTGAGGCGATTACTAGAACAATAACGGTTCTGAGAAGGTGCCAGACTATTTATCTGTTTGCGCCTCAAGTTTGAGCCATAATGACGCAACGTGATAAAGTGGTTGTTTTTGTTTGGCCATTCGTTTAGACATAACCAAGCTCACACACACAACAGGAAGACTTCCGCTTTCGCATAAATATGGTGTTTAGGACTGTTTACACAGAAAGAGTCTCCCTAGGGCATCGCCCGCGCGTGAATTGCAGTATCATAACTGAGAGAGAATAAATTGCACTTGTTAGTTTCGCTCAACAGACAAAAGTGCATTGTATTATTAAAAAATAAAAATAAAAACATTTTGCTCGCAAAAACATAAAGATTTACAGGATATTCTGAAACATAAAATTTGTGTCATGATACTTACTTTCAGCTCCTTTTACAAATTCCGATCATAAAACAAGGGAATATAGGAACTCCATTCTTATTTCATTAAACCATTAGGCCTAACTGAAAATGGCACTGATGTGACAATTAATTGACCTTTTATATTGGATGTGAACAAGCGTTTTGTGGATGAATCAAATCGACGATGGAGAGTGGTACAATTCTAGGAGGATCATAATGAGTGCGAGCCAATTTTGTTACAAAATCCATAAAACGCTCAAGTGAATGAAGGAGTTAACAAAGAAATTACCAATGGAGGAAATATGAAACTCCTTAATCTGCATCACCGGGGGGGGGGGGAGATATTCCCAAACAGTTAAAATGCGTTTCTTTTGGGGGGCACTGACTTTCCTTTAATGTCGCATTATTGCATAGTTTATTATAATGATGGTTCATTTCAAGCAATAGCAACATTACTCAGTGATACAGACAGGGGAGTGCTCATCCAGCATCAAAGACGTGCATTACCAATTGGATGGGACACTCATAAAAGGCTGACTATTACAAGCATGCACTTGAATCGAATATTGTGCAATAGATATTGCATCATTTTAACCTGAGCTTTTCGTTTGAACATTGTCTGCATTTACGACTTTTTAATAGTCAATACATGCACAAAAAATAACATTAACTTACATGACGAAAAGAAGTCCATTACGAAAATCAAGGTTCACGAACACAGCCCAACAAAACAGCCGTCGGATACGAGTAGACGGATAATTTCGAGCCTCAAGGAGCAGACAACCGCGTGATAACTTAAACACAAAAGATCCCGCGCTTTTGTGTCCCCTGTATACTGCTTGTCGATGAGGTTAGGGTTTGCCGGCCGTATGGGGTCATGTGGTTCATAATGTACAATGTCACGTACAGCCGAATGTTAAAGTCATGCGAGAGTTCAACCAAATTGCCATTTGTCGCAGAAAGAAAAAAAATCCATTTCGCGATTATGATGGACACAAGTGCAGTATTCAGATTTGGCCAATCTGTCTATAATAATAATACAACCATGCCAAACAGTGCACTCATAACAATGTCCACCATAAAAACCTCAAACAGGCTATCAAGTCTAGGCGTAGAACCCCAATATATAACCTACTTTGGTTGTTCTTGCAACACTGATAGGTACAGCCCTCTCTAGGGGCCTCCTCAGTGTTTAAGTTTCAAAGTTTCTGTAAATATTGCATGGAATGTATGAACCAAGCCCGTATGGCTTATTCGGTCGAATCAACCATTTTGAAAATCGATATCTGCCACTACCCGAACAATATTTGTGGAAATTGGTAGACAGAACACAACGGCACTTTGATTTTTGACAAAAGTTCAAGTGAGAACATTATAAGTTTCATACGCGTGTGCAAAATCAAGCTAATGATTCTTACAATGCGGTAATGCCATACACGAGTATGCAGCAAAATAATTCACAATTGTACAATATTATTATTTATTTCTTCTTGGGCTCAACCTTTAATGATTGTATTATCAATATTTCAATTCGGATATTGTTTTTCTTCTCCCACGCAATTTTTAAAACAACAATCGGGAAGATTTCGTTGTAAGTCAACAAACACAATTCTAAGTTAGGCAACAGCCAAAAAATATACAAAATTGCTTTTTGTTGCAATCGAACAAATTTCTGGTGTGCCAAGTCGACCGGGCACCAGGTGAGAATTTACACGTCCAGAAGAATTTAATCCCGTGCGCCAATTCCAGAGTTGTGATTATTTATCTTATAATTTAGGTCTCCGGGCAGATGTTTTTTTATTTGTACGGAAAATGTAATTTAATTTCACTTGTTAGGAAAAATGTTCCCCCTTACGGTGACTGAGCGAATCGAATAATAGTTTGAAAAGCGTACAGCCGGTAAGTTTAGTGTGTGTGTGTGCGGGGTTTCAAACGCGGCACACAGCGCGTGGAGTAGGAATTCTTGCGGTGCCCACTGATCAAGAAACAACCGAGACTAGATTTGATTAAGTTGCCGCTTTCTGTCAGCTTAACAAAACCAGTTTTGAAATTATACAAGATTGCTTTATTGTTTGAAGGGAAGGTGTGGTTGAGTTGTGTTTGTCTAGTATTTCACAATGGCCTGATGGGTTTTGCTGTGAACTCTGAATTAAGATTGAGGCACACAGATGAACAACGTAGTGCATGATGGAAAAAAACATGCGTTTAGGGCATATGAAGTTTGTTTATTTATTTATTTGTTTGTTGTTATATTCATTTAGTTATTTAGTTATTTAGTTATTTATTTATTTTTTATTTGTTTAGGGAGGGGCTGGGATTTTGGATATACCGAGGTTCACTATTTGATTTCAAGTGCTCGCAATGATCTTCTGAGTTTTAGCCATTAAATTCAATTCAACATGATATAATTATCAGTTCTCATAAACCATGTTGGTTTTTTTTGTATTTTTTATTATTTCGGCTTCGGCCTACGAGCCCACTCTTGAAACCTCGGACTCTTGACCCTTCTGGTTGAGCAAGTTCATTGTGTAGGCTATGGAGCTCCGCCGGCGCTGCCCCCACGAGGGTCTATATGTCACTATACGATTTTAATTGATTACAAGAAACTGCTGGGTTTCCATTATCAAATGAATGTAAAGATTGCTTTGTCAGACGATTAACACACTCTTGTTTCGAAAAAAAGCACATTTAACTTTGGGACCACAAAAAAAGTAATATAATATTTGTCCACGAATGATTTATCACACAGTTAACACACTGCTTGACGATAAAACATGTACGTGTACTTTGAGTCAACGGGAGCCCACTCAAGATTTAAAAACAAACAACCCACTGTTTTAATTTTAATATGTTAATAACTTCAAAATTGGTTTAACAAACTTTAACCATTATTATTGTCGTCGATAATATTATATAATTTTACTTTTTGGC
Source organism: Asterias rubens (assembly GCF_902459465.1). Lineage (NCBI taxonomy): Eukaryota > Metazoa > Echinodermata > Asteroidea > Forcipulatida > Asteriidae > Asterias > Asterias rubens. The sequence continues at coordinate 6,040,872 of NC_047069.1, read as the reverse complement.
GAGTGGAGGAGGGGGGGGCGGGCAACGATGCGATGATGCAATCATGTGGATTCCAGTCTCAATACATTTTAAATTCCCAAATTTCAGTACCGACACGTTGGCGAAGTGGGTTGGCGTGCCGGGACTGTCTCACAACTCACGACAAACCATATTGCGGTATATGGGTGAGTTCGAGTCCCGTCTGTCTCTAATATAGGTACATGGCGTTTTTGCTGGGCCTGTCACCAGTATTGCCTGGGATCAGCCATGTTTCCTCCCCTAAAGAGTCAGGGCCCGCGGTGCTAGGGACCGAGATAGGGGAGGATGTGCTGTGAGTCGGTCGACACACCAGAAGGGTACTATTATGGCAGCCGGTAAGGTACGGGTATACGTCACGAAAAGGACTACGGACCGAAATCGCGGCGCCTGAATGCCTGACATATTGCAGCGTAACTTTTTGGTTATTTTTTACCAGATTTACTTTTCTTACCTTTTACAAATTTTACAGAATAATGCAAAGAAAAGGCAACACAATTAGTAAGAGGAAATGGTGCAGTTAAAAAAGTATTAAAATGTTATCCTCATGGGATATTGGTTCATCATACTTGTGTTACTGTTCAAAAGCACTATAACAGAAAAGCTTGTACTATGAGTGAATGTAATAATTGCTATTTCGAACGTTCGATTTTTATTTTTTTCTAGGGAGGGGGGGGGGGATTTTTTGGCAGTCGTGGTTAACTTTGAGACAAAATTAAAACATTGATTGTTTTAATTAATACAATATTTGTTCAACATCACATTTAACACAAATTTTGACAGAAAACAAAAGTTGTGGGTGTATTGTTGGTCAATTCGGGCCAATTTACGATTTAGAATAAAACAACACAACTCCTTGACACAACTGTTTGATTTTGAATATGTTATTTAGTTTAAAATCAGTGTATCAAACTTTAACCATTATATTGTTTAAAAAAATACTAGCATGAATTTTTAGTTGAGGGAGGCATTTTTTGTCAGACGTGGTTATCTTTGCGATAAAATAAATAATGTTGGTTTTAATTATTATAATACTTGTTCAACATTGATGTGTCACACACTTAAAGGCAGTGGACACTATTGGTAATTACTCAAAATAATTATTAGTATAAAACCTTTCTTGGTGATGAGTAATGGGGAGAGGTTGGTTGATGGTATAAAACATTGTGAGAAACGGCTCCCTCTGAAGTGCCATAGTTTTTGAGAAAGAAGTAATTTTCCACGAATTTAATTTCGAGACCTCATATTATTTAGAACTTGGGGTCTCGAAATCAATCATTTAAACGCACACAACTTCGTGTGACAAGGGTGTTTTCTTCTTTCATTATTATCTCGCAACTTTGATGACCGATTGAGCTCAAATTTTTAGGTTAGTTATTTTATGCATATTATGTTGAGATACACCAACTGTGAAGGCTAGTCTTTGACAATTACCAATAGTGTCCACTGCCTTTAACGCAATGCTAGGTCAGACGTGATGGGGGGGGGGGGGCGGACGGACATTTTTGGTCAATCGTGGTTAACTTTACACAACAATTAACTTTACACATTTTAATTATTATAATATTTGTTAAACATTGAAATATCACACTCTTAACACTGCAGTTCTTGACAATAAAAGTCGAGTGTTTAGTCAAAAATCTAGAAAATCCGCCATGCTGGCCTGGACAATTTTTCAGATTTGGGGGTTCAACAATTTTCAGTGATGTTATGGTTTCAAATGATACATAACAGAATTACGAGGCAATTTTATCAGTGGGGTTGAGTAAATCGACCAAAGTTAAACATTTTAGAATTTTGTGTGAAGTTGAATTGAGCTAATCAACCAAACTTTGAGATATTTTGAGAATTTAGTGAAGTGGAATTTTTAGTAAAAAATCTGCCATGCCGGCGTGGGCAAATTTTCAGATTTGTGGTCAAACATTTATCGGTGATTTTATGGTTTCAAATATTACACAGTTTATCTACTGAAGCCTTTCTCAAGTTTGAAATATATTAAGAATTATGCAGGCTGGAATTATGTGAAGTTTAATTTCAGTCGGCCTGGTAAAATTTTCAAATTTGGTGGTTAAATTTGGGCCTGAATTTGAAATATCTGCCTGGCCAACCTGGTCAAATATTTAGATTTGGGGGGTTCAACAATTTTCAGTGATTTTATGGTTTCATATGATATAATACAACAGGATACCGAGGACATTTCATCAGTGGGGTTGAGTAAATCAACCAAAGTTTGAAATATATTGAGAATTTAGTGAAGTTGAATTTGTAGTCAAAAATCTGCCAGGCCAGCGTAGGCAAATTTTCAGACTTGTGGTCAAACATTTTTCGGTGATTTTATGGTTTCAAATGATACAGGGTATACTTCTGAAGCCTTTATCAGTGTGGACTGAGTAAATCAACCAAAGTTTGAAATATAATGAGAATTATGTGAAGTTGGTTTTTAGTCGGCCTGGTCAAATTTTCAGATTTGGGGTTTTAACAATTTTTAGTGATTTTATGGTTTCAAATGATACAGAACAGAATACCGACGCAATTCCATCAGTGGGAATGAGTAAATCGACCAAAGTTAAACATTTTAGAATTTTGCGTGGAGTTGAATTTTCAGTGAAAAATCTGAAATAAAATCTGCCATGCCGGCGTGGGAAATTTTTCAGATTTGTGGGTTCACAATGTTCGGTGATTTAATGATTTCAAAAGATACAGAGTATACTTCTGAAGCCTTTATTAGTGTGGACTGAGTAAATCATCGAAAGTTTGAATTAAACGGAGAATTGTGTGGAGTTGAATTTTTAGCAAAACATTTGAAATATCTGCCTTGCCGACCTGGTCAAATATTTAGATTTGGGGGGTTCAATAATTTTCAGTGATTTTATGGTTTCATATGATAAATAACAGAATACCGAGGACATTTCATCAGTGGGGTTGAGTAAATCAACCAAAGTTTGAAATAAATTGAGAATTTAGTGAAGTTGAATTTTTAGAAAAAAATCTGGAAAATCTGCCATGCCAGCGTAGGAAAATTTTCAGATTTGTGGTCAAACATTTTTCGATGATTTTACGGTTTTTTAAATGATACAGAGTATACTACTTAAGCATTCATCAGTGTGGACTGAATAAATCAACCAAAGTTTGAAATATATTGACAATTTAGTGAAGTTTAATTTTTAGTCAAAAATCTTAAATATCTACCATGCCGACGTGGGCAAATGTTCAGATTTATTGCCAAACATTTTTCGATGATTTTATGGTTTCAAATTATACAGAGTATACTACTGAAGCCTTTATCAGTATGGACTGAGTAAACCAACCAAAGCTTGAATTAAATTGAGAATTATGTAAAGTTTAATTTTTAGTCAAAAATCTGAAATATCTGCCATGTCGGTCTGGTCAAATATTTAGAACTGGGGGTTCAACATTTTTCAGTGATTTTATATGGTTCCACATAATACATCAGAATACCGAGGATATTTCATCATTGGGGTTGAGTAAATCAACCAAAGTTTAAAATATATTGAGAATTTTGTGAAGTTGAATTTTTAGTCAAAAATCTGAAAAAGGCTTCAGAAGTATGTATCTCAAAATAAAGAAATAAAGAAATAAAGAAATAAAGAAATAAAGAAATAAAGAAATAAAGAAATAAAGAATCAAAGAAATAAAGAAATAAAGAAATAAAGAAATAAAGAAATAAAGAAATAAAGAAATAAAGAAATAAAGAAATAAAGAAATAAAGAATCAAAGAAATAAAGAAATAAAGAAATAAAGAAATAAAGAAATAAAGAAATAAAGAAATAAAGAAATAAAGAAATAAAGAAATAAAGAAATAAAGAAATAAAGAAATAAAGAAATAAAGAAATAAAGAAATAAAGAAATAAAGAAATAAAGAAATAAAGAAATAAAGAAATAAAGAAATAAAGAAATAAAGAAACTGATGAAGTGTTTAATTATTAACCAAAGTTTATCTATAAAATAATTAAAATTCAAGCGTCTTTCTCCCTCTTCGAAATTGCTCTGTGAAATTGTAGGAGAAAAATAAATTTGACCGACAAGAATTTTGTTGAGTGTGTGATAAATCAATGATGTATTGAAAACTCTTTAAAAAAAAAATCTTTTTCAAATCGCACAGCAGACCCGAACTCGAACTACGACCCCCCCCCCCCCCACAAAGGGAGGAAAAATGTGAAATAAATCTTGAACTTCATTAAATAGAAACTCAGTAGTGTCTTGTAATCATTTCAAATCGTATTGGGACCCCTGGTAGACCCTCTTGGGGGCAGGCGGAGCTCCGTGCACCATGAACTGGCTGGACCAGAAGGGTCGAGAGTCCGAGGTTTGGAAAGCGAGCGGGTCAGCCGAAGCCATAGTCACATTCCCAAAATACTGTAACATTTCATATAACCTTTTGTAAACTCGTAATGGCGAAAAATAATAATAACATTATCGACGATACTTGGTTAAAGGCAGTGGTTGGTAATTACTCAAAATAATTATTAGCATAAAATCTTACTTGGTAGCGGGTAATGGGTAGAGGTTGGTAGTATAAAACATTGTGAGAAACGGCTCTCTCTGAAGTGGAGTAGTTTTCGAGAAAGAAGTAATTTTCCACGAATTTGATTTCGAGACCTCAAGTTTGGAATTTTAGGTCTCAAAATCAACCATCTAAACGCACACAACTTCGTGTGACAAGGGTGTTTTTTCTTTCATATCTCGCAACTCCGATGACCAATCGAGCTCAAATTTTCACAGGTTTGTTATTTTATGCATATGTTGAGGTACACAAAGTAAGAAGACTTGTCTTTGACATTTACCAATAGTGTCAGATGGCTATAAAAGTCTGATAAACTAGTTTTGAACCAATATTATAAATACCTCAGACAGTTTTGCTATTCCTATTCGTGGAGAGCACGTCACGTGGGTGTGTATAACCTTTGTTTATGACCAGTAAAAAGTGTTGAAACATGGGCGTGATACGCAAGCTTGCTGTTTTTATAAGACAGTTTCCTCATTCCTTGGTCGAGAGGAAAATCTGAAAATTTGCCCGAGCCAGCATGGCAGATTTTTGACTAAAAATTCAACTTCACTAAATTCTCAATATAAATCAAACTTTGGTTGATTTACTCAACCCAACTGATGAAATTGCCTCGGTATTCTGTTATGTATCTTTTGAAACCATACAATCACTGAAAATTGTTTAATCCCCAAATCTGAAAATTTGACAAGGCCGGCATAGCAAAAATTTTCATATTTTTGACTAAAAATCCAACTTTACACAAAATTGTAAAATGTATAACTTAGGTCGATTTACTCAACCCCACTGATGAAATTGCCTCGGTATTCTGTTCTGTATCATTTGAAACCATAAAATAACTGAAAATTGTTAAACCCCCAATTCTGAAAATTTGACCAGGCCGGCATGGCAGATTTTTCAGATTTGTTTTACTAAGTTTTCAACTTCGTTAAATTCTCAGTTAACTCAAACTTTGGTTGAATTACTCAGTCCACACTGGTAAAGGCTTCAGTAGTATACTCTGTATCATTTTGATACCATAAAATCACCGGAAAATATAGGTACATGGCGTTTTTGCTGGGCCTGTCACCAGTATTGCCTGGGATCAGCCATGTTTCCTCCCCTAAAGAGTCAGGGCCCGCGGTGCTAGGGACCGAGATAGGGGAGGATGTGCTGTGAGTCGGTCGACACACCAGAAGGGTACTATTATGGCAGCCGGTAAGGTACGGGTAAACGTCACGAAAAGGACTACGGACCGAAATCGCGGCGCCTGAATGCCTGACATATTGCAGCGTAACTTCTTGTTTGTTTTTTACCAGATTTACTTTTCTTACCTTTTACAAATTTTACAGAATAATGCAAAGAAAAGGCAACACAATTAGTAAGAGGAAATGGTGCAGTTAAAAAAGTATTAAAATGTTATCCTCATGGGAGATGGTTCAGCATACTTGTGTTACTGTTCAAAAGCACTATATGGAAACAGAAAAGCTTGTACTATGAGTGAATGTAATAATTGCTATTTCGAACGTTCGATTTTTATTTTTTTTCTAGGGAGGGGGGATTTTTGGGCAGTCGTGGTTAACTTTGAGACAAAATTAAAACATTGATTGTTTTAATTAATACAATATTTGTTCAACATCACATTTAACACAAATTTTGACAGAAAACAAAAGTTGTTGGTGTATTGTTGGTCAATTCGGGCCAATTTACGATTTAGAATAAAACAACACAACTGATTGATTTGAATATGTTATTTAGTTTGAAATCAGTTTATCAAACTTTAACCATTATATTGTTTAAATAATACTAGCATGAATTTTTAGTTGAGGGAGGCATTTTTTGTCAGACGTGATTATCTTTGCGATAAAAAAAATAATGTTGGTTTTAATTATTATAATACTTGTTCAACATTGGTGTGTCACACACTTAACGCAATGCTAGGTCAAACGTGGTTAACTCTACTTTTTGATGGGGGGGGGGGCGGACGGACATTTTTGGTCAATCGTGGTTAACTTGACACAACAATTAACTTTACACGTTTTATTTATTATAACATTTGTGGAACATTGAAATATCACACTCTTAACACAGTTCTTGACAATAAAAGTCGAGTGTTTAGTCAAAAATCTAGAAAATCCGCCATGCCGGCCTGGAAAATTTTTCAGATTTGGGGGGTTCAACAATTTTCGGTGATGTTATGGTTTCAAATGATACATAACAGAATACCGAGGCAATTTCATCAGTGGGGTTGAGCTAATTAACCAAAGTTTGAGATATATTGAGAATTTAGTGAAGTGGAATTTTTAGTCAAAAATCTGCCATGCCGGCGTGGGCAAATTTTCAGATTTGTGGTCAAACATTATCGGTGATTTTATGGTTTCAAATATTACAGAGTATACTACTGAAGCCTTTCTCAGTGTGGACTGAGTAAATCAACCGAAGTTTGAAATATATTGAGAATTATGCAGGCTGGAATTATGTGAAGTTTAATTTTAGTCGGTCTGGTAAAATTTTCAAATTTTGGGGTTAAATTTGGGCCTGAATTTGAAAAAAAAATTTCATTGATTTTATTGTTTAAAACGATACAGAACAGAATACCGAGGCAAATTCGTCAGTGGGGTTTAGTAAATCGACCAAAATTAAACATTTTAGAATTTTGTGTGAAGTTGGATTTTAAGTTAAAAATCTATAAAATCTGTCATGCCGGCCTAGTCAATTTTTCAGATTTGGGGGTTTAACAATTTTCAGTGATGTTATGGTTTCAAATGATACAGCACAGAATACCGAGGCAAATTCATCAGTGGGGTTGAGTAAATCAACCAAAGATTGAGTTATATTGAGAATTTAGTGAAGTTGGATTTTTAGTCAAAATCAGAAAAATCTGCCATGCCGGCGTGGGCAAATTTTCATATTTGTGGTCAAACATTTTTCGGTGATTTTATGGTTTCAAATCATATAGAGTATACTACTGAAGCCTTTATCAGTGTGGACTGAGTAAATCAACCAAAGTTTGAAATATATTGAGAATTATGTGAAGTTGAATTTTAGTCGGCTTGGTAAAATTTTCAGATTTGGGGGTTTTAACATTTTCAGTGATTTTATGGTTTCATTAATTAACCAGAACAGAATACCGAGGCAATTTCATCAGTGTGACTGAGTAGATCGACCAAAGTTTAAAATTTGTAGAATTTTGTGTGAAGTTGGATTTTAGTCAAAAATCTGAAAATCTGTGATGCCGGCCTGTTTAATTTTTCAGATTTGGGGGTTCAACAATTTTCAGTGATTTTATTGTTTCAAATGAACAGAATTCCGAGGCAGTTTCATCAGTGGGAATGAGTAAATCGACCAAAGTTTTTAGTCAAAAAAGAATTTTAGTCCAAAAACTGAAAAATCTGCCATGTCGGCCTGGTCAAATTTTCAGATTTGGGGGGTCAACAATTTTTAGTGACTTTATGGTTTCAAATTATACAGAACAGAACAGATTTGATATTTCACTTGACAAATTTAACTTGACATTCACGGTAACATTATTTTAATTTCATCACCTTTTGCGATCTCATTAATAATTCCCCCCCCCCCCCGTTTTTCTCCCTCGTTGAAATTGTAGGAGAAATATAAATTTGACCGACAAGAATTTTGTTAAGTGTGTGATAAATCAAAGATGAAATAAAAAAGTATTGAAATCCTTTTAAAAATATTCGTTTTCAAATCGCATAGCAGACCCAAACTGCGACCCCCCCCCCCCCCACCCAAAGGACACAAAAACAAAATTATCAACAACAATGTGAAATAAATCTTGAACTTTATCAAATAGAAACTCAGTACTGTCTTGTTATAATTTCAAATCGTATTGGGACCCCTGGTAGACTCTCGTGGGGGCAGGCGGAGCTCCGTACCCCATGAACTGACTGGACCAGAAGGGTCGAGAGTCCAGGGGTGGAAAGCGAGCGGGTCAGCCGAACCTTTGGTCACATTCCCAAAATACTGTATCATAACATATCACCTTTTGGAAACTCGTAATACAACCCCCCCCCCCCCCTCCCCATCCCGTTGACGAAACAAATAAAAAATATTATCGACGATACTATTGGTTAAAGTCTGATAAACTAATTTTGAACCAATTATTGAAACCAACATCATTTTTTTCATCACAAAGATAACCATGTGACGGTCTGACCAAAAATGCCTCCCCGTAGCAGCTAAAAATTCATGCTATTATTATTTCAACAATATAATGGTTAAAGTCTGATAAACTAATTTTGAACTAAATAACATACTGAAAATCAAATAGTTGTGTTGTTCGATTTTAAATCGTAAATTGGCCCCCATTGACAAAAAATACACCAATAACTTTTATTACAAAATGTGTGATAAATCAATGTTGAAACTCTAAACAACAAATGAAATCCATGTTGTTCTTTTTTTTAATAGATAACCACGACAGACCAAACATGCGACCCCCCCCCCCCACGGCAAAAAGGAAGAAAAGAAAGAGAAAAAAACATTATTAATAAGAATGTGTTTATTGTTTTATATACAAATCTTTACTTTCATAGAATTGAAACCCGGTAGTGTCTTTTAATCATTTCAAATCGTACATGGACCCCTTGTAGAACCTCGTGGGGGAAATCGGAGCTCTGTTCCCCATGCAGGCTGGACCAGAAGGGTCAAGAGTCCGAGGTTTGGGAGCAGGTCGGCCGAGGCCCTGAGAGTCCATGGCTCCAGGCTAACAACCATAAACAAACCCTGGCCACGTTCCCAAAGTACGGTAACATTTCATATCACCTTTTGTAGACTAAAATACCCCCTCCCCCTTCACCTATAAACACCACCCCAAGTTACACTCTCGCTAATAATTATATAGTAGTTAACCTAAATTTGAACTTATTAACAAAACGAAAAGCATACAATCGGGTTGTTTGTTTTTGAATCGTTAAGTGTGCCCCGTTGATCCAAACTAATCCGTAAATTTTTAACGTCAAGTTTAGTGTTATATGTGATAAGTCAATATTGAACAAATACTATATTTAAATTAAAACCATCAATGTTGCTTTCCCGCAAATTTAACCACGGCTGACCAAAAATGCCCCCCCCCCCCCCCTCAGGAAAAAAAAAGAGATTGAGAACAGATAAACAACTCTTATCGAACCAAGAATTTGTGGATCGTTTTAAATAGCAATCTTTACATTCATTTCATAATGGAAACCCAAAATACGGTAACATTTCACATCACTCATAATACAAGCTTTTCTGTTTCCATACAGCACTTTTGACAGTAAGTATGATCAACCATCTCCCATGAGGATAATATTTGAATAAAACAAAATAAACAGCACCATGACCTCTTACTAATTGTGTTGCCTTTTCTTTGCATTATTCTGTTAAATTTGTAAAAGGTAAGAAAAGTAAATCTGGTAAAAAAATAAACAAAAAGTTACGCTGCAATATGTCAGGCATTCAGGCGCCGCGATTTCGGTCCGTAGTCCTTTTCGTGACGTTTACCCGTACCTTACCGGCTGCCATAATAGTACCCTTCTGGTGTGTCGACCGACTCACAGCACATCCTCCCCTATCTCGGTCCCTAGCACCGCGGGCCCTGACTCTTTAGGGGAGGAAACATGGCTGATCCCAGGCAATACTGGTGACAGGCCCAGCAAAAACGCCATGTACCTATATTAGAGACAGACGGGACTCGAACTCACCCATATACCGCAATATGGTTTGTCGTGAGTTGTGAGACAGTCCCTGCACGCCAACCCACTTCGCCAACGTGTCGGTACTGAAATTTGGGGATTTAAAATGTATTGAGACTGGAATCCACATGATTGCATCATCGCATCGTTGCTGCCAACCACGGCGACTGGTATAAACAGTCAGCAACACGAGTATGAAGACCTTTGACGGAGTTGGAGAATAACTAGTCAAGAATCATCTGGGCTTAATTTCACAGAGCTGCAAAGCACAACAATTTGCTTAGCATAAAATGTTTGCCGTGACCTAAAACAGGATTAGCTTGAAAGTTGCAGTTAAGAGTTGATACTAATACATCCAACAGACCCATATCCGGGTGAGCATGCCCTGTCTTTTGGGATAAAACTGAAAGAGAATCCAAGGCGCAATTGCCGATAGAGCTGCTAAGCAAAATTGCTTAGCATGAATGTTCTTCCTTGATAAAAATAGGATAACTAACCAAACGCCATTTCTTGAATTTTTCTTGTGAAATTTTGCCCTGCTGTTAGCTGTTTGCTTGTCCTGAAAATTATGTGGAAAATTGGTCGGTAGTCCAGTTTTAAGCAAGGAACACATTTCATGCTAAGTACATTTTTTAGCTTATCAGCTCTATGAAATTGGGCCCTGACATGAACTTATATCAGAAGTTATTTCCCAAGAGCAGGGGTGAATAGTGAAGTGTTGCTTCAAACAAGCTGACTCAAAGAATTGAACATGCGAGACGACAACAAAATCGAAGCAATTACCAATAGTGCCTTACTGATTTTAAATCGTAGGATTGCTATTTGGTAATTTTAATAAAACTAGATGGAATGCATAGACGATCTCTGAACAACTTGTTTTCAATTGCTTTCTGTTTTTGCTCATGCACTTTGCAATTTAAAAGTTTAGAAGGTGTCTTTCTAAAGTCGGCAAGGACACCCTGGAAAGATGTCGAGCCATTTCTAACAAGCATAACTTGAACTGGGCTATAAGATGCTACCCCTGCCAAAGCAAGACGAACAAGTCTCAGTTCACAGTGGAGCACGAAGACGGTACGAGATAGTATCAACAAATTATATTACAGAGCTTTCACGATGATGAGAAATAAATTAACAGAATAATCATTCAATTTAACAATTCATCAAAGCAGCATTCAAATTTACAGACGCTTCTTGAGGCGTGTGTGTCACGAAAAAGAATGGCGATACGCTAAATTGAACAGAATGCTAAAGGAATTTGACTCGACTCAAAACGAAATTGAACGGCCGAATTCTGAATTTGAAATGCAGTATAAACCGGAGAGGCAAAATATGTTTAATTCGAACGCACGAAAATTAAATTTGCTGCTCATTTTCCGAAATTACCGAGAAAACCTATAGTATCTCATATTTATAGTCACAAATCTGTGTGAAACCGACCCCTCATGGTGCTTCACACGAGAGTTATAGGAACCACGCGTGTAAGTTGTATCACTATAGTGCGTCAGAAATTTGTTAATGTTTACACCCTGTCCCTGGTTTAGATATTGAATGGCACCAAGGCCAAAACATGGGCCATCACGGAGGCATCCGTGGCCAGACTCAACTCATTTAATCCAGATCATAACAAGTTCAACATTCTTCTCGTACCCGCTACCCCACCCCCATTGACCCCAAGGGAAAACTATCATAATGTATAGAATATATATTGAATTCACTCTAACAACAGATCACACACTACTTTAATTGTTCGTTACAAGTGAAAACAAAAACCAAAGTCAGTAGGTTTATGTAAATCATTGCCAAACTCATCCTTTTATATTGAAAACGCTGAAACATAACAAATTGCGAGACTGCTGAATGCGCATTGGATGAGGGCGCTATTTAAATTTAACGAGCTGTGTGAATGACGGTTTCCCCGGTTTTCTCATTTCTGAGGCAATGTCTTCCTATGGCTTTACGTCACCACAAAACATGAACCGGGGCCGGTTAAGAACACATAATTAGGACTAACACCTTATTGTTTTGTACTGCCACACCATCCTTTGAGATCAACAATAGATTTTTAATGTATGTTATTAGCTAACTAAATTAGAGACTGAAAAAAAAAACACCTCAAAAATCATCCAAAACCCACCAAAGTCGAACCCACACTTTGGATAATTCCACTTGTATGAGACTACATAATAATATGTAAGTATATGGCCCCCATTCGGAAATCATCCGCAATACAGATTGCCCAAATTTTTGCCCACAACTAAAATTTGCATCCATGCGTTATATTTCTGAAATATTTACAATGAGCAAAATCATCAGAAGTTCCCGAACCTTCGACCATCTTCTTCAATTGTGATTGACAATTATAGGAATTGAATTACACACCGTTCAGGCACGCAATTATCTATCTACTATAACTAATTTACATGATTTATTGCGCAATTTAATGCAGGTGTCAGCCCATTAGTTAAAAAAACAGCACAATGGCGTATTTGTTCGAGAAACTCTGAAAAAATAGCCTTGACTTAATAATGTATTTCATACAATCGCTTTGTAAAAAAAACTTCGATGGCAAATACCTTCATAATACTTGCTTATGTGTGCATATTATAATGCAACATGTTACCAGGGGTAGGCCGATCCGAGTAGTGTATATACACCCAGACTAATCTAGTTTATACATTTTATTGTTTGAAATTGAAGAACATAATTCATTTCCGGCTCGCTGAGACAGCACAAAAAAGTTTATAGTTGGCAGCCATTTACAAATTAGTAAAATAATGACGTTAAAAAATATTGTATTTCTTCTTGTTGTTTAGTTTGTTTAACTTCTTAAATCTGTCTTGGCCATCATGACCATGGCAGTATAAGGGGATTACTCTTTTATGTTGAAGATATTTTAATTAATTTCAACCTTTGAAAGCCATTCACCCGGAAACCAATCATTGCTTGGGCCAATTCAATCCAATTTCACTAATTAGATCAAAGATATACGGTTAAACCATACGGTTTGATGTACTTAATTAAAATATATAAATATTTAGGCCTTTTGAACAATTCCCCAAAGCAAATATTAATCACTGCATCTTGAATCTGCAATATGGTGTTGACGCTCAGCATTCATGCAATGACTGGTTAATTATTTGTTTGCCAATGTGGTATGTGTTCTTTTTCTCTGTATTTCAAAATTGCCACTGTCGTAGTGCTTTTCAACGGGACTTTTGCTTCCTTCCACATCGATTAAAAAAATGAAATCCGTTAAAAAAAAATATTAAAAAAACCCGATCTTGTACAGATACAAAGATGGCTTCCTATGCCTAATTCCTGTCAGTATAGGGCCTAGGCTCAAAATGAATAGTTTTCTCTCACCGTACGATGCCTGGAACATGACAATCGATTAGTGATTGGTTAAAATGTGATAGGCTAGCTCCTGGAACAGCGTGCATGCAAAGCAAGCTCATGCCCCAAAGCAACAACCGGGACAACCAATATTCAAAATGGGATATTTTCCCTCGGGGATAGTCGTTACTATGGCTTCCCGTGACGTCACAGCGTTTTGTTCATCGTGTTTTCTTCCAATAAAGGGTTTGTGGAAGATTGTTCACTTCAATCTCCCTCTCCCTTTCCTCCCGTCTGCGAACACAGGATAATTATGAATTTACAACTATACCCCTGGGAGCTACCTATTATAGTATTTCACCATTCACCAAGACATCACCATGGTAACGTAATAACATCACAACAATTCCACGTCGTTTACACCGAGCCAGTCCATGGCCCATTATTTTCATGGTAAAAAATACAGCTTAGCATATTCATGGACTACTTAGCATTAACAAATAATCAATTTAGAGTAACAAATTCAACAAGGGTGGCTGGAGGCGGAGGGTTGGGGGGGGGGTGGTGGGGTCTCTCCAATGGTCCTTGATCTTAATATACAACATATGTTGTATTGCGTTGGTATCAAAAACGTATGCTATAGCATCAAACCTGCACTGCTTATTATAGCATGATATCCGGTCATTTGCTAACGAGTACAAGGCTATAACTTTATACATTTAAAATACTTTTCAGGCCGTTGAATCACAGTTTTTTTTTTTTAAATGTTTCCATGGGGGCATAATTCAAAAAACAAAATAAACTAGAATATAAAGTGGGAAGATCATAAGCTTTTTGCGTCGTGTTTTGTCGAATCGGCTAAGGTGAAAGCGGAATATAATAACAAAAAATTGTCGATCTTGGTCACAGTCAAAATGATCTAGTTTCGTTTTGTAGTTTACTTCTGATTCTCCGTCTTGCAAAATAACACCGGTAAGTTGATAAACCAGTATAACGATACTCCACCATCACCATGCCTCCATTTTATGAAGACTCTTGGTTCTTGGAAAAACAAGTAGGAATTAATCGAGTACAAGGGCTGACCTATTTTTTAGACATAGACATTTCAGGCTTTTAATCACAATTTTGTCAGATTTTTTTCAAAGGCACAAAAATCGAAAACAGACTAGAGTAGTAAGAGTATCATGCCTGAGTTTATTGCTTCGGAAACCTTCGTCAAATTGCATGGTGAAATTTTGAATTTCACTTTATGGACGACGTTGTAGTTTTCATTCGCTTAGCAACAGTATTTGCTAGACGAAATTTTTTGCATATCAGTCGCATGAAATTTACTTGTTTAGGCACTAAGTAAATAATTGCTGACGCCTTAAATTGATCAAAATCGCTCAATGCCGTTATACATTGGTTAAAGGCAGTGGACACTATTGGTAATTACTCAAATTACTTATTAGCATAAAACCTTTCTTGGTGACGAGTAATGGGGAGAGGTTGATAGTATAAAACATTGTGAGAAACGGCTCCCTCTGAAGTGCCATAGTTTTCGAAAAAGAAGTAATTTTCCACGAATTTGATTTTGAGGTCTCGAAATCAACCATTTAAACCCACACCTTCATGGTGACATGGGTGTTTTATTCTTTCATTATTATCTCCCAAGTTCGATGACCGATTGAGCTCAACTTTTCACAGGTTTGTTATTTTATGCATATGTTGAGTGGTTTGAATCCCATGTTGGGAGCCTCGCTTGTTGTGCAGGTTTTCACGCCTTACCTAAGTGTGTGGGTGTTACCCATCAGGGCTTCCCTCCCATTGAGATACACCAACTGTGAAGGCTGGTCTTTGACAATTATCAATAGTGTCCCCTGCCTTTAAGGCAAGGAAAGCATTCAAGTGACGGTTGGTTTTGGAAAATTATACTTATAAGAGTTTGCAAGGTAGGCCTATACGTTTGATAATCATTCGTAATAAAAATTAATGACAACAAAAACTTACTTGATTAGAAGTCAGCAGCGTTAATAATAATAGTATAACAAATGTTAAAAACCCTCTCACTTCGAAGTATCATGGTTTTGTAAAAAGATATCAGTTATGCCCCAAATGTGTTTAAACTTAGAAGTGCTCCAATACGTGTAAAAGGGAGACCAACAACAAACGGCTATAGCGCAGGTGCTGAAACAGCGGCGCGTAAATCAGGAGACGTGGTTCAAATCCCGCTCTAGTCAATTTGTCCTTTGTTCAACCAAAAATCATTAAACACAAAATAGACAGGCATAATCAGTATATTTTGACATATTTTCATAAAGACAGTTATACAAGACAAAATGCTGATTTAACTCTCAGAGTTTCAATGACAAGAAATGAAAATTGTTCAAATTTTATCCAATTTCTGGTGTTAGACTGTGGAACGAAATGCCTTTGTGTTTATGGAAAGATTGCATCTCTCCTTGTTTTTAAGTCGTGACTATTTAAAGTTTTAATTGCGTATACTGTTCTATTATGATCATTGACTGTCTCAATTAACTTCTATTCCACTACTTCTGCAAGAACTAGCCAATACCATTTTTAAACAACCTATAATTATTTGTTTATATTCTTAGATATACGACTATTGTTAGCCTTTAGTCCATTTTATTTTCCCCAATCTATCTGTGTGTGGGTGTTTTTCTTACATACACAGTTTGTATTTTTGCCTTAATTTTTGTTTGGCAGGATCCAAATAAAATATATTTTTCTCATCCTTGATAATTAAAAGAAAGAAACTTTTTTTTTTGCGAGCTTTTTAAGTTGATTCACAATGTAAAAAAATGATGCCTAACTATAATGATGTGCTCGTAGGCATATGAGGGCTTTCTTTGTAAAAGCAAACCCCATCCCAGAGGAACCATTGCATTTTTATAAGAAGGGCCAGACTACAGACACCGCGGGTAATGTCTAAACCCATAATCTCTGTAATTCGAAGACGCATATCAAGTCTCTCACGCGTATTTGAACATTTTGGGGAGATTTGAGTTTAGCTTTAACATGTAGTGAAGCAAACAATATCGCGCACTCTGAGCTGAATATTGGATACATGCACAGTTGAGATCCACAGTTTTGCCTCTGAGATAAAGCAACATAATGACGTAAAAAAACACAATTGTCTAAAAGCAAATCAGGAAGTCAGTCATTGTTAAAAAAAATATTTTTATTTTATTTACAAGAATCACATATTCTGCCCATTCGTTGTATATACCGTTTATCAAATGTTCTCTTCAACGATTTCCTAGTTCCGTGTTGTTCATCACCCACGCACGTTTGTAATAATTATCTTATTTTTACGAAAAGCCCCCCCCCCCCCCCCCCCCCTCACCACGCCGCCGTCACTGCACTACGCATGGCTGCCAGGTCGATGTCCCCGACTACGCTAATCAGCTTTGCAGGTCTCCACGGGCCCCGTACATTGGATTCATGTCGAAAACAACCCAAATCTAGCCGCAGGACCGATCTTTCTGAATTAACACTAGTTGGTCCTGTGTGTTTGGCTGTGTTCGTTGACAGTGGACATGGGGGTCTTGGGGCACGGGGAGCTCAGTGATCAAGCTTGTGATCCCGACTCCATCTATCCAAGAGTCGTTGTGAATTCTTTGAATAAACCGGATTGTGCACGTAATAACTGCTGCTGGAAATAATTATGTGCTGTGCAGGATCGTGCCATGTTAATTATGTTATGACATATACACCAACAACAACGTATATTTGAGTAACATTTTAAATGAGTTACCATTTTTCGTTTACTTAAAAAAAAAAAAAAGAGAAAGGAAAATAAAACAGCCAGATATACGTCACATGTTTTGTAAGTTCAATGACTTCAAGTTGTTCAAAGCGCTGCTTGAAATTATATGTGCTGTGCGGGTTAGTATGTATTATGGGACTAATATATACCAACAGTGACGAATATCCAAGTACAATTTTAAATGAAGTTACTCTTTTAAACATAAACTTTAAACACAGAGAAAGGAAAGTTGAGCCACCCGTGCGTCCCGTTTTGCTTTTACTCACAATGAATGTGTGCACGTTAAAGCGCTGCTTGAAATTATATGTGCTGTTTATACATATTTACCAACAACGACGGATATCTAAGTAATTTTTCTAATGAGTAACACCGAGAAAGGAAAATAAAACAGCCAGTATGTTACACATTGTTTTGCTTTACTTTGAGTATCAATGACTTATTAGAGTGAACCCCATCGAAGTTGATATTCAGGAAGAAAACTCATTTCGCATTGAGGGTGCGTCTCGTTTGAGGTTATTCCATTTTGTAGTTACAGATGAGACAATACCAAATCAGGAACGGAACAAGGAAACTTGTGCGTTCAATTATGAAGGCAACATATGAAGAAACATGTTGTAACTTCAAATAGACACACAGGAAACGATTTTGCGGTCACTGTGGTGTTACAAGCTACATACAAACTCTACATTTTCCTAAGAATGAATATACTAACTTAGACCTTAACACAAACCTTTACTGGTATTTCTCTTCGTCTAATAAGAAGTAGAAACACATGAGAATCACGAACAAGAAAATAGAATCAATTTGACTTTTCTAAGGTTAAAATTGTTTTGTTTAAATTATCCCCTTTGTCCAGTTTGTGATAAAGGAAGATGCCGGAGACGAGTAGACAGTTTAACAACAAATGAAGACAACAAACAATAGGCCTCACATATCCAAAACAAAAGGTCACATACATGTATTAAAATAATATAACAATTACCTGTTATAGAGCTGAAGATTGCACCAATCTTCACTAGCTTGCCTATCTCGAAGTTCAATTACTCCCTGTCAAAAAAACAACATGACTCACCGTAATATTTCAAAATTGCACTTTCACAACGAACCGATTGAAAGACAAATTGCAAGGCGTGCTGAATATTTCCTGTAAAGCATACACCAGTGACAGTTGACACCACAGCTCAGCCGTTTAATTAATCTATCATCTATTCAAATGATGTCTACATGTTCACGAAATTAGTTTCGATTTACATAACAAAGGCTGTATACTCCAGTGTCACGTCTCCGTTGCACAATTCTATGTATTCTGACCAGGGATCTAAAAGTCAGTCATGTCATTTTAAAGGCAATGGACACCTTTTGGTAATGCATATTGTCAAAGACCAGTATTCTCACTAGGTTTATCCCAACATATACATACAATAACAAATCTGACATAAATTGGTCGTAGTTGCAAGAGAAATATGAAAGAAAATATCCTTGCTGAACAAAATATGTCTGCTTTCAGATGCCTAAAAAAGGCTTCAGGCCTGAAGTCTTTAAATATTTGAGTGAGAAACTACCTCTTTTTCAAAAATGATGTCACTTATCACAGGGAGCCGTTTCCCACAACGTTTTCCAACAGCTCTCCATTTCCCGTTACCAAGTAGGTTTTATGCTAACAATTATTTTGAGTCATTACCAATAGCCCTGATCCAGTGCCTTTAAAACATGAGATGAAGCTTGCTTTAGACCCAAGTTCTCTATTACACGAAGATGCGTTTCACCTTACATACTCAGAATGTATTTAGTGCTCCTTTTCTATAGTTTTTTAAAAACTTTTTTGTCATGAGTTTTGTTTCAGTAACTGGTACATTATGATTATGAATAAACTTGTTGATGAGCTGTTTTTCTGGTAAGGTCGAATTAAATTGAAATCTCTAATCCATTGACTCAGTTGACCGCTATATGCAAATTGCGACTGAAACAGTATCACTTGAACAAGGCTTGGTCCTGGGTAATCTAAACAGAGTTATACAGCAATATTCAAATGATGGTTGAGCTTATGTTATACCATGCATATACTGTAGTAGCCATTTTGTTTTTGAGGGCAGCTTCAGCGGAGTAGCAAATTACTATTGAATCATTGTGCACCAAATATGTTTGTTGTTACTGCGTTACTTGGGTATTTTCAACATGTGCTTTTGTATAATGAATTACAGCATTGAAATAAATGTTACTGAATAAATCACGTTCACAGAATGTGCACAAGATCACCAAGAAATTATGCTGATAAGTTTTCTCTTGAATACAGTTAAAGTAACCGGACACCCTTGGTAATTGCCAAAGACCAGTCTTCTCACTTAATGTATCTCAACATATGCACAAAATAACAAACCTGTTAAAATGTGAGACAATAATGGAAGACAAAAAAACACACTTGGCACGCAAAGTTGGGTGCCTTCAGGTGCTTGATTTCGTACTCAAAATCTAATTCTAAGGTCTCGAAATCAAACTTGTGAAAAATTACTCCTTTCTCAAAAACTATTTTATAACAGGGAGCGGTTTCTTACAATGTTTTATACAATCAACAGCTCTCTTTTGCTCATTTCCAAGTTAGTTTTTATCATGGTAACAATTATTTTGAGTAATTACCAAGAAATTATTCTTTCCCCTTACTGTTGACAAATAAGCCAAAGTGGATATGTGACTAAATTCCATATAGAATCAAATTAACCAATGGATTTTATCGGCAAATATAATATTGCTGTCAAATAATCATAATGCAATAATTTCGTGTCTTCGCATCTGAAAGGCGTATGCCATAAATGGTATAACAATTTGACATTAGACTAAAGAATAAAATCCAAAACAGTCAGGTTGAAATAAACAATAATGATACTATTGAAAAGTGAAATTGTATTGAAACATTGGGTTTGTGTCCATGATTAGTATCACACGTGGCTTTGGTTGCTAAGGCCAGATAGTTGTCATAGTTACTAAAGTACAAGTGGTCATGGTTTAAACACATGGTGCTTTCATGGATTGCTTAGCGCATTAATGGCATACTTTTCTTGTACGTGTGCCGATTGCGGATTGTCGCTTATTGCTGGTGAACAGTTATGCAGAAAATAATCTAACATAACTTGGTCATTGTTTTACGTAGCCCATTTTGGTCAAGTGTTTTGCGCCTGCTAAGTACAGCTCTAGCCTACCAAGTTGATATTGGAAAGTAGTGTCTCGTGTGTGCTTTTATTAAAGGAACACGTTGCCCTGGATCGGACGAGTTGGTCTATAAAGAGCGTTTGTAACCGTTTGTTATGAAATGCACATGGTTGAAAAGATGTTTGAAGAAGTAGAATACAATGATCCACACAAAATATGCCTTGAAATTGCGTGGTTTTCCTTTTGCTTTGCGAACAAACACGGTCGGCCATTTATGGGTGTCAACGTTTTGACTCCCATAAATGGCCGACCGTGTTAGTCGACGAGGTAAAAGGAAAACCACGCAATTGCGAGGCATATTTGTGTGGATCATTGTATTCTACTTTTAAAACATCTTTCCAATCATATGCATTTTATAACAAACGGTTACAAACGCTTTTCATACCAACTCGACCGATCCAAGGCAACGTGTTCCTTTAAACTCAAGTGTGGACCGGTTGGTTGGTCAGTGAGTACATAACTGATCTATACTTATTACTTACCTCTGGACAAAACGTGTATGTTTATAATTGTCAACGTGGGTGAGGAGATGCTGCGTGGGTAGGCTTATTCCGTACACGAGAAATGTAACTTCATCATGGTCTCAAGTTCAAATCCAAAACTGTCACCCTCGAGTGACCCCTAACCAGCATCCGTCCAAACAGAACTGTACAAAATTATAATGATGATGAAGATGATGATGATGAATAAGATGGTATACACTGCACACATCAATCAACCTCAAATGTCCCACTCAGCCCATTTGATGATCGGGAATGATGATAGATGTGGCGCGGTGTTCATAATGCGATTGCTTTATGCTGCGGAGATTACAAGAGCGTGCCTACTCTGGCTTTGCCGTGGGAATGATTTGGTGAATTTGCGGCGTGCGAGCACGGCTTTTGTACGCTGTTTCCGAAGTGGCGTCTCCTTGTTATAAATATATCCCGTCTACAGTGGATCAACAAGCTGGATTGGCAACAACTCGAGTCTTCCATGGAGGCTTAACTTTGTGTATCTCAGTCTCTGCTTGTCTCTTCAAAACACATTCCACCAGGGGGGAATACGTGCAATACAGACAACTAAACTTATTACGACAGGCCTAAAAGATATTAAATTTGACATTAACAAGTATCAACATCGCTGGGAGTGTGTATGTGTGTGTTTTCTTATTAGTAAAGTATATGCGAGTAACGAGTTGACTACTTAAACAATTGTGACTGAAACAATTGGTGATAAGTAAGTGATAAGTATAAAATGACGCAGGAAACATAACCACGATTAACAACCGAGTAATTGTCAATCAGTTGATTAACCAACTCACATCAGTTTAGGCCTCTTTCCACCAGTCGTAGAGGAAACCTTTTAAATTTTTGATCCCATGTAATCAATGTTTAACTTCAACTAATTTATCAACCGTTAAAGACCCAAAAATTACAGAGGTTCATATGAGCATTACCTCTACAACAGCAATGACACCCAGTTAATCAAAAAGCAAAACACTGTTTGAATACGTCGTAATACAAAGGTCTGCCGGTTCGTCGTGTACTTTTTCTCTGGGCGATTCGCTTGCATGTTATTGAATTAAAATTTGTGTAGTGGTAACTTCACAGGTGTTTTTAAGTATAAAATCTCATTTTCTCTGAAAAGGCAAATGAAATAGCTTTCCACTCCAGCGATTCTTATGAGTTATGGTTATATAGTAGACCATGCCAAATTCTGGTAAACAAGCAAAACAAGTTGTTCTTATACTAATAATGGCCGTCAAGTAGGATTTAACTTTACATGTGATGGGAGTACAAGCATGCGAGGTGTGCGGTGACAAAATGTATACAAGTAGGCCTACATGGTGTTACCGCAAACTCACTTGATGTATGTCCGGAGATTGGGCACGTTGTACTTATTTCACTAACAGATAGTATTGTTCCAAGGAGCGAGTTTCATTGGGGAAAAGTTTTTTTTTTTAACCGTGGCTGAAAACGGGGCAGTTTTTACCTGACCCAATTTACACATAGGTAGCATTGAACCAATTAACAAATACTCAGGATTATTGAATAGCAAATTCAAAAGGTGATACACATGTAGTTAAAAACTCACCTGTTTCTTAATAAAGCAACATTCTTCCAGAAATACATGCAGTACGACTACTCCTTCAAAAAAAGTAACATAAAAGGTCCGCTTTCTTCACGACAGTTAAAACTTGCTAAGTAAATGAACACTGTTTTAGTATAGTGCACCCAGGCGTGGCAACGAAACAATAAAAATGTCACATTAATTAATTATCGTCTGCTAAACTTCTGCACTTGTTTTTAGCTCTCCAAAAACTGAACGCTGATTGGCCAATCCTTTCTGGAACGTGACCTCTATTGCGGACGTAGTGGAAGTGTTCGTAAGAGATGATAGAAAGATAGATATTACATTTCACACGCATTTTGCCCATAGAGATAACTGCATTGTTCTAATAGAATTAAATTTGCATCAGGAATAAAGAACATCACTTGATTTTAGTACTCTTTATAACTTTACTTTCAAACTATAACTACATGATACTGTTGGTAGTCTAGTGGGTAAGACAATTACTTAGGGGAGAACAATGTTACAATTCCTCAGAAACCCGGTTCAAATCCCTTTTACAGGTCTCGGGGAGAATACAGCACTTTGTTTCTTTTTGGTGTAGTTTTTGGTGAAAGTTCCTTTGTGTGCTAACTGCTTATTTTTGAAAAAAGCAATTAAAACAAGCAGTGGTAAACTGGAAAATGCTATTTTCTACACAAATGTTTCTCTAAATTGGTATTGGTATTAACTTTATAATTGCTCATCTATCAGGTTTATACTAATGAGAAATTAATTGGGTTACATTTACCCAATTAGCGGTCATTGTTTGTATACTTACATCTAAACGTATTACCAACAGTACAGTTTGCCATTAAATATATATCCCCAGATAATTTACACACTTTCACAAAAAATAAAAACAATTTTTTCCACATGTGCGCTTATATTATATAGCTCTATTGCTTAAGGTCATCTCCCTATTTTGCCATCTCGATTTCGCTTTGAAAAGAAAAAGTGCAATCTCACAGGTACATGTAGGTTGAGTGATCTTCACTCACACTTTCCAGATGCGTTGTCACGGCAACTCATCGGTCACTTTGTAATCTAGTCGGGCTGCAAACTATGGTCTTTGCCATGGCAACACAAGAGTACAGGGCTGTGCACTTAAATTTGTAAGTAGGTTAGTATTTATCCCTGAAAAAAAATGGTTGACCTCTTTTTACACACTTACGAGACATGGTATTAGTTAATTCCTAGTAGATGGTAGACTCCACACAAGTAGACTCTTAAAATTGCAATATTGACATACAAAAGGACAAGTCCATTTGTAAGTTGGCAGCCAACAAAGACCTCTGTTGGATTTTGGCAGAAATATCGCTTTGCATTGAACAGGTAGACTAAAAAAAGATTACATTGGCAAACAAAACAAATTCGGTAAAGATGAAATTGGATTTGTGTAACCTTTCAACATGTATCATGACCGATACATGCAAATAAAAAATACACTCCCGTTCACCAACAATCTCGCCCCCACTGTACAGAAGTATCCCCTAAAATCTTCTGAGAGGGGGGGGGGGGCACACTATCGTGTCTACTATTTCAACCAATTAAAATAAACTATAACTTTAGTAGTCAGTGAGCTGTGGTGGTGTCAACTATAACGAGTGTATGTTTCACAAGGAAATATTCCAACACAACCTGTGAAAGTTGCAGCCAAAACAGGGCTGTGACGTCATAATTCGCTTTACATGCGCAGACAGTATGAACTGGGCGTCAAACATCATCTAAACTCACCATACCAAGGTCACCATTGAACAGCAACAAATGGCAAGAAGATTACGCTGAACCTGTGAAAGGTCATCCAACCCCGTCCCCATCATCCTGTCATAACAGAAAGTAAAACAAAAAAATCATTTTATACAAATATATCAAACAATGTGCAATATTTTTCAAAATAACACAAAAATAAACAACTGAAAAGTGAATGAACAAAACCAACAGCACAAACATGGGCAATTTTAGTACAAAGAAAACAAAAACAATAGGTGATCATCTTTTATCTAAAGTAACATGAATTGATCACAACAAACAAATAAACACCCAAAACAAAGAGAGAAGATAAACAAAAATTACAAAGGAAAAGGTGATACTATACTGTCGATCTTTCTTGAGATACATCTTGTCATCAAGTCAGCCAATCATGAACTATGCTACAAGCAGAACTTGTTTTTGATTCTTGGACTTCTTGAGTGCCATCTGAAGACATTAGCAGGGGACTTGAACTTGATTCTGCTGATCATGCTGCAACCTTGATCTCCTTCTAGTTAAAAACTCAGCATGAAGACGGAGTTGGAATTATCTAGACCTGAAGGCCTTCAACCAACTTAACAACCTCCTCTTGGCATTCTCCGATGACGTAACGGCTAGATCACTTCACGATCAATCAACCACGGAACTGCCTTCTTGTGATGCTGCAACAGACCTTGCAAGATTCTCTCTTTTGTACATGTTTTTTTTTTTTCTGATCATTTTTCAGAACTTTCCCTCCCTTTTTTTAAAGTATTACTGGTCAAATTATATCAATCTTTTCTGTTTTTTTTCTTTCTTTCTCATTTTTTCTTTATCCAGAATGACCAGTTTAATCATGTTTCTTTTTCATGTTTTCTCTCTCGTTTTTTTTCTTCTGTTAATCCCCTTTTCTTTTTTTTCTTTTAATTTTATCTTCTTCTTTTTTCATCAATCAATTTACAGTAACAACAAGTTGTAAATGCAAGTACTACACTGAATAATATACAATTGGTGTATGCTTTGTAAAAAAGGTCAATTTTCAAAGCATCTTCTTTATGCAAGCAGTTACCTACTATTAAATTTCCTAGCAAACATGTACAGCACTTTTAGTGTCAAACGGGTAAGATTAGATTTCTTTTAATCAATGGTCATTATTTACCATTTTCATGCTCTATCAAAGAAGGAACTGCTATCAAATTTTGATTAAGAAATCTCTTTCACCTTTTGTGTTCAAAACATACACCTTAAAAACACCTCAAGTTTAAACGACATAGGTTAATGGATTTGTTTTACAATGTGCACACTTTTTATGTGTTTAAAACCTACTTTGGGAAAAGGTAAGTAAAATGTATTTTCCCCCAATTTTATGATTGAACAAAACAAGACAAAGCATTCTATATACATCATACTGCCATTGAATTGGTTCAGATTGTTTGGAACTGATCACTGCAATCATTTGCACTGAGTCAATCAGGCTGTGTAACAAAATGGAATGTACTTGCACCCAATCAACACATTTAATTTTCAACATTGAATCATTCATAGTCAAATTGCATGGTGGATTAAAGCAATTATTTTTTTTATAACATATCATAAACCAGGCAATTGTTTCTATTCTAATCAAGTTATCACTTGAACTCATAGCGCGTTGAATATGAAGTACACGTTAGAGTTTGTGTTTATTGAATGCTACGCGATGCTGTTTTGTCAACTTAGAAAATGGCCGCACAAACACACACTGTGTGATGCTGTTTTGTCAACTTAGAAAATGGCCGCATGTTTTTATGCTTGAACTGCTTTCTAAAAGGTACATTTTGAACTGTGGTTAAGTTTGATGGTTCACTACTGCCAAACCAGATTATTAGAATTGCAGATGTACTACTATCATGTACTCGCAGCTTTAAATTCATATGCAGTTTGACCTTCATATAGAAAGTTTTGCAGTTACACCATGTAATGATAATCTCTCAATGAGTTGGGATGGTTTTAAAAAGAACTGTTGGTTTCAAGTTGACGCTTCGGTCGGAACCACCCCAATTCATTTAGAGATTATCATTACATAGTGTTACTGCAAACCTTTCTATATCGTATTTCCACCATGCAAAGTTTCACATTCTACTCGCTTGATATCATCAACACAATAACCTCTGTTGCACCATTTCAACACAACCTTGACTTAAGCCAGTTCCAATATCATCATTACCAATATAAGACTTCCTAGTTAGTATTATCAAATAAGGCCACGTACAAATAATGGCTGCGGCTTCATCGCCATGTTAACATGTGTTGCAGTATAAGATACCCATAGCAACATCCTTAAAGACAGTGGACACTATTAGTAATTGTCAAAGACTAGTCTTCACAGTTGGTGTATCCCAACATATGCATAAAATAATAAACCTGTGAAAATTTGAGCTCAATCGGTCGTCGAATTTGCGAAATAATAATGAAAGAAAAAACACCCTTGTCACACGAAGTTGTGTATGCTTGTTTTCGAGACCTCAAATTCTAAACTTGAGGTCTCAAAATCAAATTTGTGGAAAATTACTTCTTTCTCGAAAACTATGTCACTTTAGAGGGAGCTGTTTCTCACAATGTTTTATACCATCAACCTCTCCCCACTACTGTAATCAAGAAAGGTTTTATGATGATAATTAGTATGAACAATTACCAATAGTGTCCTTGGCCTTTAACAACCCAGCTATAGCCAAAGCCACCAATTTGGACACGGCCTTAAGCCCAGTTCACATTTCCTGGGAATGCGAAGAGAATTTGACGTATAGCCCTGTTTTCGCACCGCCCAACTGCTGCAAACTATTTGTTGCGAATAAAATGTGACGTCAACATTCGCATCGCATTCGCATTTGCAGGAAGTATGAACCCGGCTTAACATAGGCAATGAAAACCAGAAACACACAATGGACAACTTTTGACCAACCAGGTTAGAACAGCATCACCTGTTAGCTGCGATTGGTCAACTTTCTGAAGTAGGTACCCCTACACACCAGGAGTCAAATTACCATAGTCTGCATGCATTTCAAAATTGAACTGTGCGTTAACGTAAATATACTGAAACATGTTAATGTGCATTTATTCGTAAAACACATTATCAACTAGTGGTTTACTGGTTTTGGTTACAAACTTGACTTATATTTGACAGTTGAGTTCATTGGGAGGAGAGCAGAAATAAGGTTGACACCACTTTTATGTGCTATAGTACAAGTGTTTCATTATTGCCTTGATGGGACACGGTAGTTTACTTGATGTGCAAGAAAGTTGTGTCAATGTGTATTCATGTTTCCACATCAATCATAATGTACGTTGAGCACTATGTCTGCAATGTACACATTTGCATACATCTTCATTCTTTATCCATTTTAAGAAAAAGATAAATTGTTTTCAACAATTATATAGTTTAATAACTTTTTATATTGCTCTTAACAAGCACTTTAAGACAACATAATGAAAAAATACTAAAGATTTTAAGATAAAACTGATGCAAGGTAGTGCTAATATTTAGAACAAAATCATAGGTGAATCAGTTTAATATTTACTGGTCACTGGGCACAGTTTGAAAAGGGTGGTAATGTTGTTGGATTCATTTTATTCAGTCAGGTTTTGCTGAACTAGCGAAAAGAACAACAAAAGTGTCAAAAAGCTGCAAAGTGCGACACCATCCCTACCAAAATATTGTTATCCATTGACACTGGGGCCGGTAACTTACCCACTTTAGATTTAAGCAAATGTCCTTGTGCTAAGCACAAATAAATTTGTGAGTTTTTCCGGAAATCAACAGAGTAAAATTACCTTCCATGTTAATATGAGTTTTAAGTGAAAAAATACCAAAAGAAAACCCACATTTACGATATACTTTGTGATGACAGAGAACACACTTTCATTGCTGACTCACAGTCAGTGTGTTTCGATCTTGCATTCCCCTACGATACCAACTGGTAGGACCTCAGTATATACATCTACAATGGACCTTGTGCATTGACGCCATCAAGACGCCATCTTGGTAAATCAATGATCAAGCATTGGAATGCATACAGCTGTGTGTGCACGACAATGAGCAACCTTCATTTGACCTCTAGTTGAGGGCGCCCTACTTGAATAATGTCATATGCAAGAGCTCTATCCCTGAATCCATCAAACTCCAACTTCAGGTTTGGAAACCCTACGTTCTCCACCAAGTCGGTGTTTTAGCTATGCATCAAATTATCTAATGCCATATCAACTGCTTCATAATGTACATTGTACCAGTTTGGTAAATCAAATGGGCTGTTTGGTTTTGACGGATTCAGAAAAAAGAGTCTTATATACGGGGTTATTTTTTTTTATAAATTCATATCAAAAGGAAGCAGGAGGACATTCACTTCTCCGAGTGTGGAATCTTCTCTGATCATCTTCGCCATCCTCTGCTCTCAGCGTCCTCATCATCCTCTTCATCATCATCAAGGAGAAGATCGTCATCGTTGATGTCTACTGCATCCTGTTAGGGGTGATTTGGGGATTGGGGCAACAAGGGGAGATGAGAGGGGAGGGGTTGTTTTGGGGTTGTCATTACTACAGTCATGTTTCTTAACCTAATTTCAAGCAGCTCCAACATCAGAAATGTGGGACATTAGAGAGGTTTTGCAAGTGTTTGGATACAGATACAGATACCGATACGTTGACACTTTGTGTGTGACGCGTATCCCAACTATCTTATTTTGCACACACACATTAGCCTCGGTTACAAGAGCTCATACACGTCGTCGACACGTCGTCAAAAAAAAGGGATACTGTTTTATAGACTTTTAGTTGTCATTTTGTCCCAGATCAAAAACATTTCCAGCAGAATTGCTTTCATTGGTATCGTGCTTGATAAAGATAGAAAATTGTTAGTCATTTGTAAGCAAAACCATGAGAAAATGCAGTGTATAAAACACAGGGTCTCTATCGGTCATGTTTGTCATAAAAACACTCATGATAATTGCGAGCGCCCTCAAGTGAAACATACCTATAGTTTTCTAAACAAAATCCAGCACGCAGCTGACGTGAACGGATACGGTTATTATATCCGTAGCTGTATCTATATCCGCACGCTTGCGCAACCTCTCTATGTCATTAACTACCTACACTTAATGACTTTCAATAGTTTGATTTACAACTTACATCAAAACAGTTCATCATATCTGACCATTACTCTTGTCAGATTTTGATACTATTGTAACGATGAAAAGTGTAAGTTTGTACTCTTAGTGCAGGCATATTTGTTTCTTGGAAAAAAGGAGGCAAATTTTCAACTGACATACAGGTAAAGCGTGGTGAAAGCTTCCATAGACTTTTATGACTTTTTGTATGTTTTTTTCCAAAGGCAAAAAAGAAGGAAAAAATAGAAGAAAAAAAATCGCAAATCATAATCAACCTAGAAGAATACTACGCCTGGTTGAGTGTGCGATCAAAACAAGAAATGGTGGACACTATTGGAGTGCGCTGGTTTGATTTGGGTGTATACGAATAGATCTACCCAAGCCGAACAGTGTCATAGTATTGTGTCCAACATGTCTTAAAATAGCTTATTGTCATGGCAGTGGCGTGACCTCGGGAGGAAATGAACTTATACTATGATGGTTTGTTAACGACTGACTGACCTCATCTTCGTCCAGGTCGCCGCCCACTTCGATGATATCAATGGCTGGATCGGGCTCCGCCTCTTCGGTGGTTAACACGACCTTCTTCGGAATGTGCCACACCATAAGGAGAGGTTTCCCTTTAAAGGTGCTTCCCTTTTTCGCTGCCTAAGAAGTAGGGGGGGGGGGAACAATAATGAACACCATGAATTCCCTGTATTGTTAATTGGGAGAGTGTTAAAAGGCAGTGGACACTATTGGTAATTGTCAAAGACTAGCCTTTACAGTTAGTGTATCTCAGCTAAGCTTGGGCGATATTGATTTACGATATATCGCCGACAATATATCGCGATATTCGATATAATCGCGATTAATGAAATTTGACATCATCAGTCTTAAAACTCCAAGTGAAAGTTGTAGAAGAGACAGTCCTAGCATAAGAGGTGTTCTAATGACCTATTCTTCTGGTTTTACTCCAAACCTATGGGGTGCAAGATGTCTCAGCTAGCAAATACATTGCGATATTTAATCGATATATCGCGATATATCGCGCTATATCTATATTTCGATTACACCAAATCCATCTGATATCGAAATCGTGTCCAAATTAATATTGCGATATTCGATAATATCGTGGTATCGCCCAAGCTTAATCTCAGCATATGCATAAAATAACTAGCCTGTGAAAAATTTGAGCTCAATCGGTCATCGAAGTTGCGAGATAATAATGAAAGAAAAAAACACCCCTGTCACACGATATTGTGTGGGTTTAGATGGTTGATTTCGAGACCAAGTAAGCTTTTATGCTAACATTTATTTTGAGTAATTACCAATAGTGTCCACTGCCTTTAAAGGTAGGGTATACTTTTGGTTTTATCAAAAACCAGTATCCTCACTTGGTGTACCCCACATATGCATGTAATAACAAACCTGTGAAAATTCCATTCGTCATCAAAGTTGCAAGAAAGTAATGAAAGGAAAAAACATCTTTGTTGCATAGAATTGTATGCTTTCAGATGCCAGGGAAAGGCTTCATGTATGAAGCCCATCTCAGAATCAATTTTTAATGGTGAAAAAATATCTCTTTCTCTAAAACTACATAACTTCAAAGGGTGTTGTCTCCAACAATTTTTTATTAAAGCAACAGCTACTCAAGTGCTCTTTTACTTTCGAAAAACTGTTTGACCACGCTATCTTTATTTTTGAAGGGATATAAACCAGCCACTAGCAACTAGTCAGAGCATGGGTGAGTTAATTACAGTACCACACAGTAAAGAGTGAGTCCTGTCAGTTGTTCCCTTATTACTTATGACAATGTGTGTGAAGCGCAGAATCATCAGCACTTTCCCCCCGAGTCCTGTGGAAAATCATCCACAGGCATATATTACTCAGGTTGGATTCGTCCTTAAGAACTATGCGAACGGTTTCATCTTTGAAAAATACTTTAGTTGAAAAAAAAAAAGAGTCTTCCAGGGGGAAAAAAGACAGTGCTGTGTGGACAATTCATTTTGCAGAAAGTACGGAGCCTCAAGTTACACGCAGGCCACGGAGACCATGGCCTCCATTGCCCATGGTCTTGGCCTTGGTGCCCCCTTCAAAAGTTTCCCATTGACTTCAATTTTTTTCTAATGGAAATGCCCTTTTCTAAACAAACAAATGGCCTTGCCCTTTCAAAGATGAAATTACAGTCCCGATTGGGTACTTACAAACTCTGCTTCCTGTCGAGTCTTGAACCCAATGGTGTATGTGTTTAAGGCCTCGTTATAATCCACATTCTCTATCTCACCTAGATCCTGTATAACAATGGCAAATGACAAGGAAAAGATCTTCATATTGGAATGAGAGTCACAAGCAAGTTGGACTTGTCTAAATTGTCTAATGATGCTAAGCACAGAAAGATCCTGTCTTAGCAGATAACCAGCAAGGGTCACTTAAAGGCAGTGTATACTTTTGATAGTTGTCAAAGACCAGTGTCCTCACTTGGTGTACCCCAACTTATATGCAGGAAGTAACCAACTTGTGAAAAGTTGGGCTCCATTGGTCATCAAAATTGCAAGAAAATAATGAAAGACAAAATACCCTTGTAGCATAGAATTGTGTGCTTCGAGATGCCTGAGAAAGGCTTCATGCCTGAAGCTATTTTAAAATAAAGTTACCTCCTAAAATTATATTACTTCAGGGGGGGTCGTTTCAGACAAGGTTTTGTAATATCTACAGCTCTCTAGTGCTTCAGGGCTGGAGGTGTTTTGGTATTGACATTCACAAAATGTTATCGCTTGTATTTTGTTTTTACAGTCATGTTTCTGAAGCACACTCGGACTGTTGAAAACGATTATGAAATGGCAGATCAACGACCCACACCTTATTAAGAGTTGTCTTGTGTGATCTAGCCTTTAGTCTCTTATGCACAGACAACTTTCAGACCCTCGCGTGGGTTTCATCAAACTCTTCCTAACTTAGGATTAATCTAAGGACCCATCCTAAGTTAGAAGGGGGTTACTCGTCCTAACTCGAGATAAGATTAATCCTAGTGTTTCGTGAAATCAGCTGCTGGTTAACTCGTTGAAACACAGATTCTAATCAGACAGACACTCACACTGAAATATGTCAAGACTTCGTCTTTGTCGTCCGATTCAAACCCACTGATGGTCAGCTCCCTGGGGCGTTTGTCAATCGTTGTGGTAGAGTGACTCATTCGCCGTGGGCGGCTGTGCCCCCGACCACGCCCACGCCCTCTAGCCGAGGCCCCCCTTGCTGCTTGTTGTGCCTGTGAAGTATTAACAAGAAGGTACAATGTTTAAATCAAATATTATCACAAAAGCTTTTGTATCCTTTAGTGATCATAGTTGAGGAATAAATAAAAACCATGATGACCGAGGCAAATTCTTTCTCTTTACGATAAGTGCACTGGGTTCTTTTACATGCATTACACAACACACTCAGCTAATTGGACACACTAGGGGCCAATTTCTTAGAGCTGCTTAAACACAAAATTTGCTTAAGCACGATAATAGCTTGCTTATTTTACACAAGTTACAGGCCAAAAATCCCTGCAATATACACTGCTTGCTGGTATTTAGCTGCTGTTTACTTAGCATAACAAATTGAGTGGAGTCTTGGCCGGTAATCTGATTTAACTTTACAAGGATTTTTTGGCTTAAGGAAACAATTTTTGCTTCAAGCAGCTCCATGAAATTGGGCCGAGAGCTTGAGTCCCAGTTTGAATCCTATATAGATTAGCAGTGGATGCCAGATGATACAAAAGTTTGCATCAGGGATCAAGAATGACAAATGTATACTACTCATGTTTTAATCGATGTGTGTTAAGCAAATACTTCCGAAATAACGTCAAAATAAAAAATAAAATTACAATTGCTGATTTGGACTACATATATTGAAATATGGATGTTATGAACATGGACAAAACTCACCACAAATCATAAACTTAAAGCACGTCATTATTTTCACAGAAAAACAACAACAACAACAACAACTCATATTGATGATTTAAACTTTTGATTTGACTCACGTTCATGTAGCTAAGTGATGCATTGCGGGTCTTGATTTCTTTACGTAGTTGAGCGACCCTCTTGTAGAGTTCAGTAGCATCCCCACCATCACACTGCTGGTTGTACAACTCTAGCTCCGTGTCTAGTAACTCCTTCTGGCACTGTCAACAAACAGATATGCAATTCATAAGCATTGTATTACAGAAAGATACTAGTGCCTTTAAGGGGGCACTGAGGCAAGTCTAGGAGCAAGTTCGAGTACGCACATTTAGTTGACTATTGACCAGCAGCTCACTCAAATTGATTTGTTTTGAAGCCTAGTCAACCAGCGGTACCACGGTTTTCAATTAAGCACACCATTGCCTTCCACCTTTTGGCTATAGTGGCTCCCTTTGCGCTTTGCACATATTAGCATGGAACAGGCTATTGAGACCAGTGAAGAAACCATGGGCTCGAAGCTGGTTCCTAATGGTTGACCACAGTAGTTAACCAACGGTTGACTAGCCTGGGTTCGAGTCAAAATAGTCAACCTTTAGTTATTCATGATGCACACTGGAACTTGCTCTAGCTTGCAGGTTTCTATGAAGCAGGTGATATAGCAACACTGTCGTTTAGACTGGACAATCCCATTTGAGTGTTCACTGCCTATCAATCAAGTAATGGCACCATACACTAAATCTCAAAAGGCTTAAAAGTTGTCATCACTGAAACCAGTCAGCACTGGGCAGCAAATGAAAAAAAAAGATTTTATAATAATAATTTCAAACCTCAGTTTGTGATTTGCGGCGTGGCCTGACTTCCAACTCTTTCTTCGTCTTGTCCACTTGCTCCGACAGCTTCTTGATAAAGCCCATGATTTCGGCACGACTCTCTGCAGGGAGGCTCTTATTCTCAAGTTTTTCAAGAAACGACTATTCAACAGATAGAAATAAATTATAACAATTAGATGTGTGTTGATTGCAACAACTACTGAGGGGTTTTGGCTACGGCAAAATAAACTATTCAGAATTTAAAAAGTCATGGTGATGTTGTTAAAGGCAAAGTAAAGTATAGACAAAAGTGTTGAGCATCGCGCGCCATTTGCTGCGGTGTGCTAGATTGTGCACAAAAAACACAGCATTTGGTAGTTTTCAATAGAGGGCGCTACCAATTTTGTTTCGTCATATTGGTCTATACGTTCAGTTTTTTTAACTGTTCGATTGTTTTAATCAACCTTGGAAGTGGCAGCAGAGGGATCAACAATATAAGGGGATGCAACTTTTTATTTCAAATATCAAATGACACACCACAAGGGATACCGACTTGATTAAAGGAACACGTTGCTTTGGATCGGTCGAGTTGGTCTTTGAAAAGCATTTGTAACCTTTTGTTATAAAATGCATATGGTTAGAAAGATATTTTTAAAGTAGAATATAATGATCCACACAAGTATAACACGGTCGGCCATTTATGGGAGTCAAATGTTTGACTCCCATAAATGGTCGACCGTGTTAGTTCGCAAAGTAAAAGGAAAACCACGCAATTTTGAGGCCAATTTGTGTGGATCATTGTATTCTACTCTAAAATTATCTTTCTAACCAATGCATTTTATAACAAACGCATTTTATAACAAACGCTTTTCAAAGACCAACTCGACCGATTTAAGGCAACGTGTTCCTTTAATTTAAAATAATAATAGGTTGAACAAAGAAAAATGGATTAGAGTGGGACTTGAGCCTGCAACCTCCAAATTAACGTGCCTGAACTCTGCCAACTGGGCTTATCTTATCTAGCCCTTTGTTGGCGGTCTCTCTATTTTCTCCCAATTACTTACCCGGTAATTTATTCATTTATTAATTTATCCATTTATTATGCGCAAGTTTCTGGAAAAATATGTACAGATGCGCACTACAACAATAAACAGATATTAACAATAATAGAAATAATAAAAAAAATGGCAATTTTTACCCAGTCAGATTTCCTTGATGTTTTATTACTTGATACTTGAGAAAGAAAATGAGCAATTTGAGATGCAAGACAGGTGTTAATAAAGCGCTGAATAAAAACTGAAATGTAAAAAAAAACCAAAAAAAACAAAACAGGTGTTTGTGAGAGATGTAATCAAATTGTGATTGAATGCATTGTTGAAGAAATTTCACCTTTACCTTTTTTCCAATATAAAACTTTTAACCTCCCGTTTGAACTGGAAGTCAAGGTTAAATCGGGTCACACACTGTGTAGCATTTGTTAAGATGACATACAAATGCAGCCTTTGGCCCATAAAAAAAAATAATAAACCTCCAGTTTGGCATGGTAAAAAGGGAAGACAAAAAAAGTCAGCAGAACTGTGAAAACTAACCTTCTGTTGTTGGATAAGCTTGACGAGAAGCGTCTGCTTCTGTTTGCGGATCTCTATCTGCTTCTTCTGCATCTGTTTACGCTGGTCGTCATGCTTCTTACGTACAGCCTCCTTGGCTGCCGACACCTTACTGGCTGCCAGGAAAGCAGCCTGGGCTGATGGGGTGCTGGATGTTAACTTCAGCGCCGCTGGGTTGTACACAGTTTTGGACATGCTAGTTCCTGAGCCTTTGGTGACGACAACCTGTTTGGTTTAAAGGTATAAAAACATGATTATTATATTGTTTTGGGGGAAGGGGGGAGGGTTGGAGTAAACATATTTCCAATATTATGCCCGGAGCATTTTGTTTGAGACAAGTTCAACAGTGATGATGTGCTGACTCATTGTGTAAAGGACCTTGTACAAAATTAGGCCAGGACAACCAACTGATCGTCTTCAGAAGGAATGCTGGACTCTGTTGATGGGGGCTGCTTAAATGCCAACACTTTTCATGAGAGATTTATAAATGGTGCTATCGCAAACCTCGCCTTATTATACTCCCACCATACAAAGTTTTAAATCCTACTTGAGTGTTCTTTTATACTTGCTAGCTTGGCCCAAGTACCCCTGGTCAAGTAGTTAGCAGCCCTGATACTTCTGCTTTTAAGGGGCACGGCAGTTTTGCCTTGACTTTTTGTAAAAATTTAGGGCACCAAGGCAATTTTCAAAAATTTGGAAGGGCATCACGGCAATCATAAAAAGTTGCGAAGGGCACGACGGCAGTTTGAAAAAAAACCTCAGAGTTGCCTGTAAAAAATAGTTCTTCCAATTTTTCCATTTTCTAATCTAACTGTTACCCAATGAAAAAAGAAAGCATTCATCTTATTCAACAAAATAAAGAACAACTACTTACAATACACAATAAATAATTTTTGTTCATACGTAATCCTACTATTGGTCATGCACGTTGTGTAGTTTTTCGTAGAGACGCTAAAATTCCCATGTAACTGCTCCATTTTGACACGATGTTGACAGAATAAATGCATGCGGTGCGCGACGCCTATGCTGTACATGATGGTACATCACATGTACCAAGCATGGGGAAAACCACTATCCCAGCATGCAAAGACACGTCGAGTCTTTTTCTCAAGGCGTTTAGCGTTGGTTCGCGTAATTTTACCACTAGAGGGCGTTTAATCTCACGCTATCGCTCTGTTCCGAAACGCCCTCTAGCGTTCGATGTTTCGAGTATTTGTTTTGTCGCACGCAAAGAACAACGACTAACGGGCCTGAAATCTGCTGTTGTGCCTTACGTGCGTGAAATTGGGGTTTATTTCGTTGCGTGAAATTTACACGGACATCGGGACTTTTGGGCTTATTTTCGAACTTTGACAACGTTGAATATAATTTGTTTTCGGGAGGAAGGGCACGGCGGCAATGATGAGAAAAGGGCACGGCAATCATTGCCGTGAAAAATTGTTTTTTTGAAGGGCATTGCGGCAATCGGTAGGGGCAACGACGGCAATTGCCGTCGTTGCCGTCGTGAAGTATCAGGGCTGAGTTAGACTACAGGACTTGCAATCAGAAGGTTGTAGGTTCATACCAAGCTATCCGCTGATATCACAATGACTAGAATAAGTATTGTTGTCTCACAATTGAGTCACAGTTTCTTGGTTTGTGCAATTCATACTCATAGACGTTAAACCAATGTTTGTATGAGGTAGATTTGCTGTTGCCAGCTTGGTGTTTATCATAAGTTATCACACAAGCGCAAGTGGAATTCAAGAAAATCTAGCGCTTCTGCGCCCCACATCCAACGAGGCCAAACAAATTTTTCTTCCAGCCGCCTTAAGTCAATGAGGTTAGGTTATGTTTTTGTTTTTGCGTGCACAAAGTTTAGAATGTAACTTTTGCACTGACCATATGCGGAGCGTGACGCATTGACAGTCACAACATGCAGAGTGCACTATAAAAACTCGGAGTAGTTCGAGCATCTGAGTGGAGGATTAGGGCATACTGGAAGATAAAACTACTTGTGGAAGTTTGCCGAGTTCCCTTGACCAGAAAATCATTTAAAAACAAACAAACAAACAAACAAACAAACAAACAAACAAACAAACAAACAAACAAACAAACAAACAAACAAACAAACAAACAAACAAACAAACAAACAAACAAACAAACAAACAAACAAACACACACACACACACAAACAAACAAACAAACAAACAAACAAACAAACAAACAAAGTACAAGACTTACCCTCTCTGCACTGGCTTCAGGTTTGTTCTTGATGAATGTCAGCTGATCTTTGGTTGGGATTCCCAATCGGTCTTTGATGGATGGTTTCTTTGATCCACTAGGGGCTGATTCACCACCATCCTGTAATTGAATACAAGTTTGTCCCAAATGAAAATCCCAACTAAGAATCCCAAATAAGAATTTGTTCTGGTTTGCATAGATTTCCTGTCCTCCCACATCTAACCATTTTTCATCAACTGCTATGCATCCTGTTAAAGGAACACGTTGCATTGGATCGGTCGAGTTGGTCTTTGAAAAGCGTTTGTAACGTTTGTTATAAAATGCATATGATTAGAAAGATATTTTAAAAGTAGAATATAATGAGCCACACAAG
The DNA here is from genome assembly GCF_902459465.1 of Asterias rubens. Lineage (NCBI taxonomy): Eukaryota > Metazoa > Echinodermata > Asteroidea > Forcipulatida > Asteriidae > Asterias > Asterias rubens. Next base: position 6,002,456 of record NC_047069.1, on the reverse strand, counting down.
TATCACTCGAAATTGCGTGGTTTTCCTCTTACCTCGTCGACAAACACGGTCGGCCATTTATGGGAGTCATATTTTTGACTCCCATAAATGGCCGACCAAGTTGGTTCGCAAATATGTGTGGATCATTGTATTCTACTTTTAAAACATCTTTCCAACCATATGCATTTTATAACAAATGGTTACAAACGCTTTTTATAGACCAACAAGTCCGATCCAAAGCAACGTGTTCCTTTAACAACTGTGTGGTGTTGTTAGATGTGGAAAAATAGAATATTAAGAAAAGGCGTTGAACACGAATGAAAAAAACGTAGTCACCCACAAAATTAGCTGCCAATCAAAACCACTTTAAAGGGAAGGTACACAATTGGTAATTAGGCCCCCCCAAAAATATGTTGGATTGCCCTTTCATCCGATTTTTTGCTTGGAACTTCGAAGCAACCTTAATTTGTTTTGCAGTCATTCATATGGCTGACGTGTGTATTTGCCTGCCCTTATACAAAAAATAGACAGAAGGTACTGGATTTCATGCTTGTAATGTCCCTATTTCCAGGGGGTTGTTGTGGTATACAAGACAGGACAGGCTCCAACTATTGTTCATCATTGCTATCAGCTAAAGGAGGAAAGCCTGAGTGTTCTGAGATTCAAGCATACCATGGCAGATTATCGACCGTGGCTTATGGTCGAGGTTTTACAGATCACAGCGAGTGCATACTCATATTTTCCCACAACATAACAAGCCCCAAGTTTTATTACTAGAACCTTTGTTGTCTTTGTCATTTTTTCAAAGTCAGGATTCATCGGTATTTTCAAAGGAAAGGAATACTCAAGAAACTCCACAAAGTTTTGGGGGAAAAAACATGCAGTTGGGGAATATCGCCAACAATTGCTGATGACTTCATGTAGAGCAGGCTAGTCAATATGCTGAGACCACTTAGAAACAACTCTATGGCAGTGAAGTTAAAGGAACACGTTGCCTTGGATCGGTCGAGTTAGTCTTTGAAAAGCAGTTGTTACCGTTTTTTATTAAATGCATATGATAAGAAAGATATTTTAATGTTCCAAACAAACATAGTCGGCCATTTATGGGAGTCATAAATGGCCGACCGTGTTAGTTCGCAAAGTAAAAGGATAACCACGCAATTTCAAGGCAAATATGTGTGGATCATTGTATTCTACTTTAAAAACATCTTTCTAACCAATATGCAATTTATAACAAACGGTTACAAACGCTTTTCAAAGACCAAATCAACCGATCGAAGGCAAAGTGTTCCTTTAATAATGAGAATTCCTCTTGCTCCACTGTAGTCCCGGCCAATTTCCTACTTCCCCAGGTAGTACTCAATAAGTTGGACAGTGTTTGAAGACTGATGATGTCAAATTTAATTAAACGTGATTATCCTACCTGGTTTTCATTGTGCCAGAACACTTTGATGAATCGATTGTTCAGAACAGCCTCAATCGAGTTGTGTGCTGCCCTCGCTTGAAGATGCGTGTTGTAAGTAACCAGTGCAGCGTCAGGCTGTCCACCAAACGCAACCTGAAAGCAAACAAATATTATCATTAAGGTGAACTTCTTTAAAAGACCGAGTACTAGAAAGGCTTGAGTGGTTCCACTATTTTTTGGAACTGGTTCAGATTTCATGACAAGAGCCAAGTCCATGTCCGAACCGGTACCAGAAGATTCTGAGAAAATACAAGAAAAAGAATCAACAACAAATAATGGTCTGCTCGGGAGGAATGTTAAAAGAGCTTTTTGAGAAGCGTTTGGTGAGAGTAAGCCGAGCCCATTTTCATGGCTCTGAATACCATAAGCAAAGAAACGGTGCTTGCGGGAGCAGGGAATTCTGCACTTGCGTCAAGCAAATTTCACGGGTTAGAAGGGAATTTTGGCGTGTGCTTGTGCATACTCCACATTACTAGGCATTCTTCACTTTCACAGCTAGCGCAGAAATTTGGCGCTTTCACTGAAGTGGGGAATCATGACTGTTAGCACAGCATTCTGCAGTAAGTAGAGCCATGAAATTGGTCACACGTCTTGAAGCTTGAGTTGCCTTCTGGGCCCAATTTCATGGCTCTGCTTACCGTAAGCACAGAATCGGAGCTTACGGAAGCAGGGAATTCTGTGCTTACGGCAAGCATATTTCACGGGTTAGCAGCGAAAATTGAGCGGTTAAGAGCACCGAACTCAAGCTCTGGTGCTTCTATTCAGCAGAGTGTGGGTTTGAATCCTGGTCGTGACAGTTGTTTCCCTGAGCAAGACACTTCGCTATAGTTGCTTCACTCCACCCAGAGGTAAATGGGTACCTGTGAGGGCAGAGATGGTTCTTGTGATTGATTTAGTTGAGTAGCGCATACTTGTTGCACAGGCTCTTTAATCCTAGGGAGCCGAGATGGTTTAAGGAATGAATTAAAAGGCCCAGTGACCAATGCTAGAAGCGCTTTGAGACACCCTTCGGGTGTGTAAAGTGCTTCCTTTTTTTCAAAAATCAATTAATATTATTATTTTATCATCCCACCTGTAGGTTCTTAATAACGCCAAACTTCTGGAAATGTTCGTTCAGTTTGGCGATGCTATTCAACTCCCTTGGTATTTTCTTGATCTCCAAGGTCCTACTGTTTGGGGTGATCTTTGTCTTCTTTGGCCGCCACTCTCCGCTGCTGATCACCTTCCTCGTGGAGTCTGGCATCATTTTACTCGGTGACGCCCCGCTGTCTTGACCCTGGGCAGACGTGTCAGGCTCGTATGGCCTCTTTCGGCTTCCGGGATAAGAGGTCGCAGAAGCAACAACATTCCTTGAGTCTCCGGCAGAAGGATCTTTCGTTGATTGTGGAGAGTCGACGAGTACAGTACGAGTGTTCACCATCTCTAGTTTTTTAGTTTCTGCCTCAAGCTCTTCAATATCTGACAGGAACAAATAAAATAAAATTACTGTTTACTTCTTGGATTGACAGACAAAATGAATCGTTGTATAAAACTAAATCAAGTATAATATATGTTACCAAAGTCTTTTTGAAAATTAATGAATTAAAAACTGCAGGTGTACAAAACATTCACAGAAAAATAGGCCACAATTCTTAAATGTAACAATGTGTTGTGCATCCTCATTTTCAAGATATTTTTGTAGCATTCCTTTAGGAGTAATTCTACAAGCCTGATGAGTCCTCGTCGTCGACTGCCATAATTTTTACTTGTCGCAAAAAACCCAGTATGAAGCCTGGTTCAGGCTTCCTTACGAATGGGATACAAAGTTTATGTCACAAATTCGCAATGGATAATTCTCATCAGTTGAGCTGTGCTTCACTCCACCCAGGCGTAAACGGGTACCTGTGAGGGCACAGATGGTTCTTGTAATTGATCTAGTCGAGTAGCACATTTGTTGCACAAGGATCTATACTCCCCAGGGACTAGGGGTCGTTTTCACAAAGAGTTAGGACTAATCCTAACTTTAGGACTAGTCCTAGGAGATACACAAATTGCATTGATAGTCCCAAGTTAGGACGAGTAACTGGTCCTAACTTGAGATAAGACTTGTCCTAACTCTTTGTGAAATCCAACCCATGGGTAATAATGTTGAAGCGCCATGAGCGTCACTGCGTGACGGACCTGAGCGCTATATAAGAAGCCATTATTATTAGTATTATTACTATCATGCTCAACTCCCACGAAACATTCACTGCAAAAACAGCCCCGTGACGTAAACAATTTATTGCATTTGCAGAATGTATGAACCGGGCATAAGGCAAAATTGTGGAGGGAGGTGGTGTTATTCCTTACCCTTTTTGTCAGCAAGAGGTACAGTTTGCACCCCTACTAAGGTCCGCAGGTTGGCTCGGGGAACGTAAAATGGTGACGCATCAAGGGCAGGATTCTCTGGATTGTAGCCATCAGGTGGGGGCTGCTGTAACTCCCCTAAATAACATCAAATACATTACAATTAGTGACCAGTGGCCAATTTCATAGAGCTGCTAAGCACAAAAACTTGCTTAGCATGAAATGTTTGCCTTGATAAAATCAGGATTTCCCAACCATATTTCTACGTGATTTGCAAGATAACCATACAACAGCTGAATACAAGTAACTAGGAAATGCAACAAAATGGAAAATCGGTTGGTACTCCTGTATTTACCAATGACGAAATTTCACGCTAAGCAAATTTTTGTGCTTAGCAGCTCTATGAAATTGGGCCCAGGGAGAAATTTCAGAAAATATTGCAGGGCAAACATTTTTTTGGACACTAGGATACACGTTTTAGGAGGCGTTATGAAATGAGGGCATGTCCACCTTTTGGTCACCCCGGGAGTTATAAGATTTCAAGGATATTCTGGAAACAGTATCATCAGTTCTAGATAAGTTGATCAATAAAGGCCATGTCACATGTGGCAATTTATAGGCAACCAGTTCCAGGCAATTTCCAAAAAGAAAAGACAGTCATATTTTAATGTTCATGTATTTTTCCTGTGGATTGTAAGATAATGTTTGAAAAATAACTGCAGTTGGTTGCCTCCAAGTTGCCTGCAAAAGTTGCCTTGTGTGACAAGTCAGAGTGATGTATTTGTAACCGGGACAAAAAGAATCTCTTTTTTTCCCACCGACGCACTCCTGATGATAGAGCCTTCAAATGAAGCATGTAGACTACATGTACATTGCATGAGTGTACTAACACTACTGGTTCACATAGCACATCGGAGGAAACGTCACGCCTTTTGGGGGCTAATGGTGGCGTCATGTAAACGAGTTTGGGAAACTGACTAAGGTTTGGGCAGAAACTGTTAACCAATAGAGTACCGAGCTTCATGGCCACTCATTTATGTTTGATGGTATTCTACTTTGCAGTGGTCTATAATACTTGCACCATAAACGTTGCGCAAGTGGACTTATGCAGCTGCGTAAAGTTTTGTGAAATCGGCTGCAGATGCCTCAATATCCAGCTGGGAATTAAAAAGAGAAAACAACTTTACCCCGGGGTGGAGAGAACCGTTGCCGCTGTCCAGGAGGGGGGCCCCTCGGTTGTCCAGGAGGGGGGCCCCTTGGCATGTTCATCCTGGGTGGGTGCTGAAATGGCATGGGGGGCCTGTTTGGCCGCGGTTGTAGGTGCCTTGGTGGTCCTGAAGTACAAAAACACAGAAGCAATGGAAATAAGACTGGCCACTAGTACGACTAGTGTCAAAGTCGCGACTATTGATTGCTTAGTCGAGTCACGACTACTGTTATTCAACTACTTAGTTAATCGTGACGCCACGACTACTACAACAAATTGTTGGGACTACCTGCTTGGTGATCCAATTGTGTCGCTCACAACTATACACGCAACATAATGCATTTACATAACACAATCAGACCTCAGTGACACAATCCTTCAATCCCTTCAGCATGAATTTCATTATATTGCGCCTGCAAGAAAAAATATGCTGCAATGCATCTTTGGAATTAAAAATAATTCAAGACTAGTGTTGAAGTCACACCTTTTTGAGGTGCGGCTAGTCGAGTAGCAAATTTCAGTAGTCGCCCAGGGTTTAAGACATTGTACACTATTGGTAATTGTCAAAGACCAGTCTTCTCACTTTGTGTATTTCAACATAGTGCATAAAATAACAAAGTTGTGTGCTTTCAGATGCTTGATTTCAAAACCTCAAAATCTAATTCTGAGGTCTAAAAATCAAATTAATGGAAATTAATTCTTTCTCAAAAACTACCTTACTTCAGAGGTGTGGGGGTTTGATCGGTTCTAAAGCAGAAATTTGTTGATGTAATATTTTCTTGCTGAAGCTAGAAAACTGTGGACTTATGTGTTGTGTGTCGTACATAAGGTACCCAAACCATTTAAAGGCAGTGGACACTATTGGTAATTACTCAAAATAATTATTAGCATAAAACCTTACTTGGTAACGATAAAACATTGTGAGAAACAGCTCCCACTGAAGTGGCGTAATTTTCGAGAAAAGAGTAATTTTCCACAAATTTGATTTTGAGACCTCAAGTTTAGAATTTGAGATCTCGAAATCAAGCATCTGAAAGCACACGGGTGCTTTTTCTTTCATTATTATCTCGCAACTTCGACAACTAGTTGAGCTCAACGTTACACAGGTTTGTAATTTTATGCATATGTTGAGATACACCAAGTGAGAAGACTGGTCTTTGACAATTACCAATAGTGTCCACTGTCTTTAAGCCCATAATTTATTTGGTTGACATGCTATTTGAGCAAGGTCCTTCCCCTGTTGTCATTTAGTAAATGAGCATACATTGTATATCAGTGAATGCATATCATGGCGGGCCTAAATTACCTTCTTGATTAGGGGGTGGAAAACGGAGAGGCGGAGGCCCGGGGGGTCGCTCCATCCTCAGATTGTTTCTGTCTTGACCTACATACATAAAAAACATAATAAACATTCAAGAGTGAGCCCTCAACATGGTTTTTCTTCCTATGTCATATTTCTGAAGCAAATTGTTACATCCGGGGGCTGTTTTCACAGCGAATGCTTCGCAGGCGTTGAGCCCATTTCAACTGTTTGTGACGTCAAATTCGTATCGCATTTGCAGGAAGTATGGACCAGGCTTTCCTTTCCCTTTAAGAAACATATCTTTTAGTTGAAAATAATGGTACGCTGCTGCCAAGCAGTCGAAAACACTCAACTATAATTGTTTCTAATCGCCCGGAAGTATTTGATTATCTGCGTGGGTACAATTTTTGACAACAATAAGTATATATTTGGGTTGCGGTAACACTATGTGTGTTTCTACTTGCTAACCATCTTGCTGTATATTCTACTACAGCGGAGTAGACGGATCACGGGAGACTTCTCAGTTCTGAAGAGAACTGTCCTGCTTTTTAACTTCTACCTGGGCAGAAGGTAGACTATCGACTGGGACTACTACTTCAGCTTATATAGGATTATAACTAACTTCACTACCGCAGAGTGAGTTCTTAAATGGTCTCAGCGCTTCGACTAGCTTGCTCTAGTCATCGCCAGGGGCCAATTTCATAGAGCTGCTTAAGCAAAAAAGTTGCTTAAGCACGAAAATAGCTCGCTTATTTTATACATGTTACTTGCAAAAATGTCAGGCCATATACATTGCTTGTGACTGGTATTTAGCTGTTGTTTACTTAGCATAACAATTGAGTGGAGTCTTGGCCGGTAATCTAATTTTACTAAGCAAGGATTTTTTTTCTTAAGCGAAATTTTGTGCTTAAGCAGCTCTATGAAATTGGGCCCAGGAGATTGATCATTTTTATGACTAGGGAAAATGATAAGATAAAGTGCCTTGATCTAGCCACTGTGATATATGTGTGCTGTAAGAACCAAATGTTAGTACTGTCAGAGCCTATAACACAATAATGATTACAAGCAACTTGATAAGTGATGTTTGAAGCTTTGCATGGTGTGAATAATAAGAAATAACTATTATACACATATTGACTGGCAACAAGGTAACTAGTATACGTCTATTCCCACGAGGGACTTTGAGTGACCAGAAGAGCGCGGCCGAGGGAAATAGGCCCCTCTTCTGGTTACTCACAGGCAAAAGGGGGAATAGACGTACACTAGTTACCGAATTATGCCAGTCAATATGTGTTTTATAACACAGCTCGGTCTTAAAATGTCAAATAAGAACAGAAAAAGGAATTTTGTAGTTTGTTCACGGTTCAAGTCAAGAGAGGGCGCTGTTACTGCGGGCACTATTTGCAAAGACTAGTGCCCGCTCTGGTACTATTCCCGCAAAACACGCACGCGCGATCACTAGCCATTATTAGTTCATCCCACGTGACCGTGTTTCAGCCAACCAGAATACAGAACAAGCAAGAATTGTGTTATAATAATAAATAGTGAACTTGCGGGTACAACCATGTATTTAATCTCCTTTGAGTGAGTGTTAGCTCTGAAAGAACTGGTTTGGTCTTGATGTTTATGAAAAGACGAGCAGAGTATTCTGTTCGACACCTCGAAACCAAACTGGATCTTTTTTAGAGCCAACACTCCCTAAAAAGAGATCAAATACATGGTTGTACCAGCAAGTTTACTTTTTGCTTTTAGTTAATTCTTAAGCTACTTGTTCTCAGTCAGAAGGGCTTAGGAGACGGATTCAAAAATTACCTGGCGGGCCTCGTGGGGGCATAGGACCTCTCATATTTTGTGGCGGTGGACCTCTTGGCATTGGGGGAGGAGGTCCACGCTGCATTGGTGGCATCCCATCAGCCCTGGACATGGGTGGTAGGCCTCTCAGCATGTGGGGTGGGGGACCCATGGGGGGCATGTTGAGGAAAGGTTCCCCATGGGAGTTGGGTGGCATCATGGGGCCCATCATCCTCGGTGGTCCATGCTGTTGCTGCCCCGGTGGCGGTGGCCCAGGGGGCATGAATGGAGGGCGGAACGGCGCTCCAGGAGGAGGGGGTGGTAACCTCGGCGGCATGGGCATGCCTGGGGGCATGCCTGGTGGCTGCATGCCGGGGTTGATGTGAGGGGGCGGAGGTTGGGAGGGTGGAGGCTGGGCTGGTAGGGGTGGGGTTGGGTTCAGCATCTTGGGTAGGTTGACGTCGTCAACTATTACTGGATCGTTCCCGTGGTCGAATGGACACAGCTCTCCTCTCATGCAGAAACCTTTCTCTGTAGAAACAAATAAAAACACCATTCAGCACAAAGCAGATTTTGAAGCATATAATATCAGGAGTTATGGGTCCAGCCGTCGATTTCACCAAACTCTTCCTAACTTAGGATTAATCTTAGGACTTAAGACGGGTTTAGTTCCGTATCCAAATACGTAGGACACATTGAACCCATCCTAAGTTAGGACGGGTAACTCCTCCTAACTGGAGTTAAGATTAATCCTAGTGTTTCGTGAAATCGGCTGCAGATAGTTTCAAATGATGTGTACCCTCGTGTTTGACATGAGTGCATATTAATCACACAATCATGTTGATTTCAAGGACGTTGTTTCTCTAGCATTCTATCTGCAATCAAATTCTGGTTGGGAGTTTCCAGAAATTGATCTCAAAAACAGAATAATGCAATGGTACCTTTTAGGGCATTTAATCAAGTTGCTCTTTTTCCTAATTGTGTGTGAATTTACGCCAAACTAATTCTGAATTTGTTGTACTTGTGTTGTGTAGATTTCTGATATAATGTGAGTCCCTGTGTTGATTATGGTGCAAAATCACTTAATGGTGTAATGTGCATACACTAGCCGAGTAAAGAACGTGGCACATGCCTGTGGTTTATGTACTATAAACAGCCCTGGATTAAGGCTATTCAAGCATTGACATTTTTGGCCAATAGCGGGCAAAGTTCATAGACCTTATCGAAAAATACTCGGTACATGCGCTGTAGGCGTTGAATGAGGTGCATGCTGGTCTAGCTAGCGATCAAGTTTGATCCCTAGCTAGACCAGCATGCACCTCATTCAACAGTTAGTGTTTGGGCAATGGGTATTTGCGAAAAGGTCTCCAGGATATTTTGTTCAATGTGTGTTGTTGATTGATCATTGACCATGAAGATTTCACTGCAAAATAAGTTCTTTAAAACCACTGGACTTGTGGAACTCAATCCCAAATTCAAGCCCTGTGACTTCCAAAACAACATGAAATTGCAGCAAACACTTAGTCTGATACCCAACGAAGACAATGAAGGCGATTACCTCTACGTCCCTTGGTCATTGCCTTAATGCCCTTGGTCATTGCCTTGGTGCTCCAGTAGAAATTTACAATTTCCTTATTTATCCCTTTCACCTGACGTCATAATCGAATAATCTTGGATAGCGTCACTCTGTGCGATAGTCAGTGAAGTGCGCATTTTAGGCACCGCAGCGTTTACACGTAAACCTATTGACCACCAAAATGGTAAGCAAGGTACAGTCGCCGCGTGTGACGCGCATGCAAGGGGTCAATAGGGTGCCCTTTACCAAGGAGAAAATGCCTTGGTGCCGTTGATCTTTCAAAAACAAATCATTCCGGCCTGAAACACTCACCATCATAGTCCCTGCATCTATCCCTAACCATTGGTTTCATGCCGGGCTGGTCCCCCTGACTTCCTCCTACAACTGTGATGACGCTGTTTAACACTGACCCACTCGGCGGTGCCGGGGAGCCACTGCGAGACCGGGAACGTGACCGCGATCTGGACCGGCTTCTGGAGTGGGAACGGTGCCGTTCACTATCACGCCGATCGTCCCGGCGGTCATCACGACGGTCATTGTACGACCTTTCTCTATTGCTTCGAGCACCTGTAGAAAAGAAAAATTAACAGCAAAATATTGTAACAATAATGATTTTTAATTTAGCATAGTACGCAAGTGTCATAACTAGCTTCTTCTATGGGCATTGTAGAAGCTAGGAACAACTTCCAATTTTCGTAATATTTGCCGATGTGTACCCTCGTGTTTGACATGAGTGCATATTAATCACACAATCACGTTGATTTCAAGGGCATAGTTTCTCTAGCATTCTATCTGCAATCAAATTCTGGTTGGGGGTTCCCAGAAATTGATCTCAAATACAGAATAATGCAATGGTACCTTTTAGGGCATTTAATGAAGATTAAGTTTGTGCTGATTACTCTTGTAACTTCAAAAAAATTATTTTGTGTTCAATTCTTCCCAATAGACCCTTCCCATGAAATATGTAAATTGCACACAGCGTGCGCACTAACATTTTGGTTGGCAAAATGAGGGAATATCGCCCTTTTTGTACAGCTAATGGCGGCGTGACACAGATGCAATCGCGCATCTGCTTAGTGCACAACGCTATGGCGTTTGCCAACCAGTGGGGTCTGTACACATGCGTGAATGTAATTGGCATATTTCATGGGAAGGGTCTATTGTGTTTGTATTTTACTTGTTCTTTGAACATTACTGAAATAATGCGAGTCCCTACGTGTTGATTAGAAGTAAAAAAACACTGAAGCAAAGATTGGAGAACGACTGTATTGGTGGGTGTGGAAATGGTTGCTCATGGATAAATCATATCTTACTAAATTATAATTCCACCATGAGAAGTTTTAAATTCCACAGAAAACATTGCTGATCAATTTTCTGCCTAGAAACGAGCAGGATACCAGTCACACATTGAACTTGTTACATATAGTAGTTTGGCTGGTAACCTTATCCTGGTAAGCTTAATTTTGTTGTGCTGAGCTACTCTTTGTGCTAAGAGGCACTGGACACCTTTGGTAATTGTTAAAAAAAAGTGATCTCACTTGGTGTATCTCAACATAAGCATCAAATTAAAAACCTTTAATGATTTGAACTCAATTAGTTGTCGAAATTGCAAGATGTTCTCTTGCAATTTCAAAACACCCATCGCACAAATTGTGTGCTTCAGATGCTCAAATTCATTTAAAATATTTTCGTGAGAAATTACTTCTTTCTAAAAAACTACATTACTTCAGAGTGAGCCGTTTCTCACATTTTTTTAATACTTATCAACAGCTCTTCATTGCTCATTACCAAGATTTTTATGCTATCAATTATTTTGAGTAATTATTAACAGTGTCCAGTGCCCTTAAGCAACTCTATGAATTTGGGCACAGCTCTCTAAACCATCCCCTTTTCCAGTTCAAACTGTTGGCATTGCTGCTCGCACTTGAACAAAATATTCAGAATAAATATATCTCAGAAGCTCACTGACCTCTGTAGCCCCCTCTCCCACCCCTATAACCGCCGTATCTATCCCTGCCTCTGTCTCTGTCACCATGGTAGCGGGAACTGTGGCGATCATAGCGGTCATCTCGTCGACGGGGCCTGTCGTCCTCACGAGTTCGTCTCCGTCTAGAATGGGTTTTTAAAAAACAATTATTTTAAAAATCAAAGCTATAATTCCTTATATGGAATTTCATCCACTGGATTTTGAAGAAGGGATAAGAGATTTCACCGAGGTTACAAACGGCTGTTTAAAACCTGCAGTGTTGTGGCTGGGAGAAAATTGAAACGATTATCATCCACATTAAAGGAACAAGTTGCCTTGGACAAGGTGGTCTATAAAAAGCGTTTGTAACCATTTGTTATAAAATGCAACGGTTAGAAAGATGTTGTAAAAGTAGAATACAATGATCCACACAAATTTGCCTCGAAATTGAACGGTTTTCCTTTTACTTTGCGAACTAACACGGTCGGCCATTTATGGGAGTCAAAAATTTGACTCCCATAAATTGCCGACCATGTTAGTCGATGAGGTAAAAGAAAAACCGTGCATGTTTGTGTGGATCATTGTATTCTACTATTACAACATCTTTCTACTCATATACATTTTATAACACATGGTTACAAACGTTTTTCAAATACCGACCCGACCGATCCAAGGCAACGTGTTCCTTTTAAAGCCTGGTTTATACTTCCTGAGAATGCAAATATGAAGCAAACTTTGACGTCACATGGGTGTTCTCGCTGCAAAAGTTTGACAGGAGTTGCGCAAGTCGACTGTTGTGAATTATTCGTTGCGAATTTGTGAAGCCAAATTTGTATTGCATTCGCAGGGAGTATAAACAGGGCTTAACCCAATGATTGAAAACATGTGAGACCCATACAGGATGTCTCAAAAAAAAACTATGCACTTTTGAAATGGCTGCAGAATAAAAAATATTTGATTCTGGGGGAAAAGAAAGGTTTATAAGTATGGATAGCTTATGGACTCAAATTTCATATGACAACAAAAAGTCCAAAGCAAGATCATGAGTGGGTGAGCACTGTTCACTTTTGTAAAGGGTATGAAAACTAGGTTGCGCAGTAATTAGCCTTCAAATTTGTGACCGGTAAAATCTTTGGCGCTTACAAAATTCACTCCCAAGATGTCGGCTACAAATTCTTCAGTAAGCAGTGCTTACCCAATCATGACCTTTTGGTGTCATATGAAAGTTGAATCCTTAAGCTATCCATACATATCTAACCATAATCATATTTGTTTTATTCTGCAGCCATTTCAAAAGTGTATAGTTTTTTTTTAGACACACGGTAGAGTAGATAATGCATTAAAAAGAACAGACTTCAATTTGTTTCTTGCTGATTTAAAGTGTGAAACAAATATATTGGTTGTAAACAGGAAATCAGCAAATGGAAAGTGGATAAAAACACAAAGAGCATTTTTGACTTTGCTGAATCTAAAGCCCAGTGCATACTTCCTGCGAATGCCAATGCAATACAAATATTGACGCCACAGGGCTGTTTTGGCAGCGAATGTTTCGCAGGAGTTGAACACAAGTCAACTGATGCAAAAATTCATTACGAATTTGTGAGTATAGGCCTACATGTACTCCAGAGGAGGTTTCTGCACAGTTAGGAAGATGAAATTCGTATTGCATTTGCATTCGCAGAAAGTATGAACCCCGCTCAAGTGTGACAAAGATAATCACGTCCCAGTACTAGCGGATGTCTCAAAATATTTACTACATTCCAACTCACCTTCCAGGACTGTGACTCCGTGATCTGCTGCGACTACGACGCGTCCTGCGATGCTCTCGGTCTCCTTCCTCTGCCGTCTCCAATGCACGCTTTCCCGTTTCGCCAACTTTCGATGATGATACGATCTCCTCCCGCAAGGCTGATGTGTCAGCGGCCACCTGGGGCTGTGGCAACGGTGGAGGTAGAACCTCTCCCATGCTGTCTACGGCCAAGTCCGCTGTGGGAGAATCTGTAGCGGTATTGTCGCCATCTTCATTCATGTAGGACTTTGTAGCAATAGCTACAAAAAGCTCATTGATGAAACCTGTCGTTTCTAAAAAAAAAAAAACATAAAAAAAAAAATCAATAAAAACCTGCTTACTCTGAAATTACTTGTAATTGCAGACCAGTGGAACTCTAAAAGATACCTCACAGAATCTTCCGCTATCACTTTTTGCAATTATAAAAACTTTACACAAGCCAGAGTTTGCCTTTAACTTTGCTTCAATGAGGCACTGCAGGAAGTTGCCTCCATGCCCATGGTCATTGCTTTGGTGCTCCTAATAAAAAGTACCATCTTCCTCATAGAGGTGCCCATTACTAAGGAGAAAATGCCTTGGTGCCCTAACTTGCCCTATCAAGACTGAAGCATCGGGCCTGATACATAGTGTTTACCTCAGTTCCCAATTTACAAAACAACAACATGCAGTTGTGTACTGAGGGTCTGGGCTCAGTAAAGGGGAAGACTTTAGTAACTATTCCATAGCATACCATCGACCAGGAAAACTTCAAGCTGAGCAGTGCAGATTTCTTTAAGCTCTTGCTCACTCTTATCCTTTTTGACGAGGGCAACGACATACTTGGACAAGGGGACCGGATCAGCTTCACATCTGTAGAAAAAAGTATGAAAATGTTAAAGCCAATAAGCCATTATACACTTTCGGCACAGAAAACAAAAAAAAAAGTTCACAGATTTACAAACAACTTACAGGGTTTACAGAAGGTAACGATGAAAGACTTCTCTTGAAATATTATTCCATGAAATGCTTTACTTTTCGAGAAAACATTATATTACAATTAGCAATTCTCGTTGTCGAAAAATACAGATTTATTTTAAACCCATGTTATGACAAGTGAAACATGCGGAAACAATGGTTGGTTTTCCCGGTTATTTTCTCCCGACTCCGATGACCGATTGAGCCTAAATTTTCACAGGTTTGTTATTTTTTTATATCAGTTGTGATACACGAAGTGTGGGCCTTTGGACAAAACTCTTTCCGAGTGGTTTAAAGCCATTGACCAGTTGGTTCCAGGCTCCTCTAAATCTTGAAGTTGAAGTCAAACTTTTTAACCTGCACCCAAGTTTTGTTGGATTTTGTCCACCTCTTGTGTTTTTAGTCCTCATCTCCTCGTACAGTAACATTGAAAAACAATTTCCTGAACGCAATTATGAGAGGGTGCGAACGCTTCCTCCAATAAGCAAGTTATGATCGTTGAGATAGGTTTTAAAAGTTCACTCAAGCCTCAATTTCTGGAGCCGGTTCGTCCCAGGATCGGCTCCACAGAGTCTTTTATAATTGGGACTCGGTCTTTTGAAATCGGAACCGACAAAAGCGGGTACCCGGTTCCACAGAAGAGTGGAACCGCCGGTCCGGTTTTCAATTTGGAACCGGGTAGAACCGGGTAACCGAAGGAACCGCCCAAGCTTAGTGGAGCCACCACTTTTTCACTCATTTTTACAAACAGGGATATCTCATTCAATAAATTAATTAGATACTATATTATTTCATATCGAATGAAAAAGTTGAGGAAACTTTTCGTCCAGCATTCCGACGCTGGCAAATTTGCATTCAGTTGGGCAAAACCAAAAGCAGAGTTTTATGACGTAAATTTCGCTACACATTCATAGGAAGTACGATTGAACTGGGCTTTAGATTTAGATAGAGAGAAGAACAAAGTTAAGTTAAAGTCACCTGGAAATAGAATTTGTTTTCTTTCAAACATAAGAGTATATGCTTACGAACAATAAAACAATTTTTTTAGTAATTGTTTGTGACGATTTATATGTTTAAAAAATATATAAAGTTGTTTGGGGGGCTGACTCCGCCTACCCCTTTTGTGACGAAAATCGAGGCAGACTTTGCCTGCAATGCGTAAAGTAAACACACGTGCAAAGTACATGTACGTCCAAGTCGTGAGTTGGTACATTTCAAAAAGTGTTTTTCTGCACTCAGCAGCAATACACCTGGTCGGCATTGGCGGAAAATTTTTGTTTTTTGTTTTTTTTAAATGTACATGTACTTTGCAATTGTGTTTACTCTACGCATTACAGGCAAAGTCTGCCTTAATTGACGTCACGAACAGCGCCCTCTCGGGTCGGGGTCTACTCTTAAATTTGTAAATAACATATGAACTGATTTTTTAAAACCTTAGTTAACTGTTTATTCACATTCCACAGAATTAGAAATAGCAGAATTAGAAAATGTAAAAATACAAATAACTGCCATTTTAAGTACTAACTAGAAGAGCAAGTGAAGTCTGACAATGATCTAGATGATCTAGTTGCGATAATGTAACCCTCCTGCCGACGGCGTAGTCGGAGGGTTACGAAGCTTTCGCATTGTGAGCAGGGCGAAATGGTTAAAAACGTACATTTTCGACAGCTAGTCCCCCTCAGATTTAAATAGGAAAAGTTTCCGTATGGCGCCACCACTTTTTTATTCGATATAAAATAATATAGGAACTTATTTACCTGATTGATATATCCCTTTTTGTAAAAATGAGTGAAAAAGTGGTGGCGCCATACGGAAATTTATCCGAATTTTCAACCTGGGACATTTTTTACTCTTTCGCTCGGTGGTAAGTTTTCGTCTTTTTTCTTCAAATTATTTCCTCAATGGTGTTTTGAGTGATATGGTAGGATTCATTAGACATTGAGGATCAAGTTCGTGTAGTGTCCCTAGAATTTGTGTCATGATTTTCAAAAGTGGTAAAAATTGAGCAAATCTGCTGACTAGCTGTCGAAAATGTACGATTTCAACCATTTCGCCCTGCACACATTGCGAAAGCTTCGTAACCCTCCGCCTACGCCGTCGGCAGGAGGGCTACTTTATCGCAACTAACGATGATCAAGGAAGAAGAGAAGCAGCAGCAGAAGAGAAGGGGTGGTTGAATTTGGCATCTTGACTTTCCCCAATTTTCCAGATCATGCTGAGCCCTGAGGTAATACTAGTTGGGGCAAAAACACTATTCAAATGCGTAAAATCTATTAGTAATATTACTGTTTTCATACTTACATAGGTTCAAGTTTTCTCTTTAACCATGCCTTTAATTTCTCAACATTTTGTATCACTGGCATTTTGTTCCTTGGCACAGAGCATGTAGTAGTCTGGTGCTGTGTCGCTAACTACGTAGTTTGTCAACGCGGTTGGCCTGGGTGACTATACTCCGTATAAGTTTACGTTGAATCGCGTTTTTTTTTTTCACTCATTCAAGATGGATTCGGAACACAAAAATAAGTTTGGCCGAAATTTTTAGCTGAAGCCAGGTCACTGCAGATGAGCTGTACACACAAATTGTACCTCTTTTATGCTTGTTATCTTGCTTTATGGTTTCCTATTGTCGTTGATTCCACAATTTGTGTTTGTTATTGACAAAGTTATGTTAAAGACGCCACGTTTGTCGCGTTCACTGCATGCTGCGTGCATGCACTTAACTATATCGGTTATTTCTAGTCGTCCCCAGCAATGCGTAAACGAATAGGCGTTACGTTAGCATATTGCGTCTAGCTCGTCCGGTATACAACTCGTGTTTTACGTGCTGATGATAATGAAGACGACTCGACATAGGGGAAAATAATTCCGTTGAAGAATAGAGGGCGCTCTTTAACATTAGTGGATGATAGTTTTTTTTTTAGCCGGTACATCAAGCTACCGTCACACTCCGCGGCTCGATCTCGTGAATAAAAGAGTAGGCCTAGTCTAGGTGATAGTCAGCCGCATTCATTACCAACGCTCATCATGATACCGCTAAATATAAAATATAAAAAATACTCAATAAATATTAAAAGTCTCCCAGCCTCTTGAAAACCAACCAGATATCAGACAACTAAACTTCAGATTTCTTTTCATTTGTTGGTCAGCCGTTTGATTTCTTCTCATCCTAGAAAAAAAAAACATCCCGAATTTTAAGTAAAATTTGTAAATCGCCCGGCATCTATAAACTAAACAAATCTTCTCAAAAAGTGAAGCACAGAGCACAAGGTTGATACATTGTTGTAATAAACAAAACAATTTATTGCAGCCCAAAACGTTCTTAAGTTTGATCATGGGGTTTGTATAATTATGAGAACGAAAATTTGAAAAATAATGTCATTGCTTTCGTCTACAACTAGGTCAAAGGTAGCCTATACCACTAGAGAAGATAAACCTGCACGACAAACACGATCAAGGGAAAGGTCAGAAGTTTAGCATCAAAATCTTCCCTCTAAAAGTTACTTATTATGTATCTTTTTAATTAAAGGTTCCTAATTTTAAGAGCCTATGTATAGGCGCAGGCCCGGCCCAAAGTGGACTGGGCGCGTTACAACTGCTCTGTTTCACCTCACCACTTTAACCTTTGGTGGGGTACTGTGAACCATATAGAGCAAGGACTCATTTGTCCTAATTTTTTCAACCACTTCATTCATTCTGCAGTTGAGATCACACGGGAAAAGATTGTAAAAGTTCATGTGTGTTCTACCAGTATATTTTCTTGCAAACTGCACTCAAGTTGATTCTGACCAACAAACATGAATGCAGTAGACCCATTATAGTCATCTTACCCAGCAAGCTGATGGTCGCGGCTCCCAACCATCAACATGTTACTTGACAATTCAGAGAGAATCTGCTTCATGTATGTATGTATTCATGGAGGAATAAATTGGAATTTATTCCTAACTTATTCCTCCATGATGTATGCAAGCGTTAATACGCTATTAACTGTCTTCTAGTGTCTGTATTCATCGGTGGACTTCAGCACAATGGATACCTTGTGGTTTCTTGGAATGTTATTGTAAAGAACCCGTTAGTAGCCTACCACTATTTCCATAGCTGCAACCTTCTATGGCTGACTGTATTTTCCAGCTGGAGCTGAAAGGTCCTGAAAATGGAACCAGACAATCCGACCGCATGATGTTGCCACTTTTGGAGAATGTAAGTTACCACAGAAATTTTTCAATACGTTACTATTCTTGGTGCGTTTGATTCGATTAGCTTCCCCGGGTCGGCCCCGATCCTGCCCCGGCACGTTCGAATAGCTTTGACGTCATTCCAGGGGCTCACCCTGGCTGGCCCGAGCTGCTTGTCTGGGCTCCCCCTACCGAATGAGCACCGCGGGGTCGACACAGGGGTTGACATAGGGAAGCTTATTCGAACGCATCCATTAGTGATAATGCAGTCAATAAGTCATTCCTGATCATATCCAAACAAGTTTGTTACGGTCCGTATGTGAACACGGTCCCTCGCAGCAAAACATTATTAGTGTCAGTTAGGGGCCTACTGAACAAACAAACAAAAATCAGGCAATATCCCTTCCATACAGGTTTTGATAAACTTTGACACGGCAGAAAAAAATATATTAAAATATATTTAAAAAGTAATTCAAACGTAATTATATTTTTGTTTTTGAAGAAAAAGGCAATATTCCTTTCATATTATGTTTGGATATACTTTTTATTTTTACAGCAGAAAACCCCCCATAACAAAACAATATAAATATTTTAAATCTTAATTAAAACCTTTTAAGGGTTGTTTTCATTTATTAAGTGTACAATTCCAAATTTATTATGCAATTAATTTTCAAAGATTTTATCAATGGACACTGGTTTCCTCCTGCCACAGTCATGCAGTGCCTTTTTCGTACTACTGGCAGTGATCTGTAATCTATGGGAAGAAAAGTCTAGCTAGAAGGAACTGGCATTGGACAACCACAGCATTGTTTAGAAATCAATAGGTCACTAGATGGCGTACACAACACAATGAACCACGGCATACCAGATCCTTCCCCATTTCTGCTTGGTTTCGGAATACTTTAGTTTGAGTTGGCCTACTGCATACATGCCAACTGTAACGCCCACTGAAACCATCCATTGTAAACTCTAATTGCATAGAATGGTAGATTTCAGGCAACTGCTTTTATTTGACGGTCTCTTTTAACGGTCTTCTTATATAGCGCCCTCTAACAGGGACTGGCCCCTTATCTTTAACTGGTGTTTAGTTAACGGTCTCATTATATAGCGCCATCCTACGCATTTAGGCCGTGTCCGAAACGGCGACTTCGACTTGAGCTACGGCTAGATCACCGCGTCTGCACGCGATGAAGAATAAGCAGATGCGTGCGATCTAGTCGTATCTCTAGCCGAACTCACCGTTTCGGACACTCTAACCGTACGTAATGTTTATTATGCACATGTTGTCAAATTGTGGTCGAGAACCAAACATTGGGTGCACATTTCTTAACTTTATTTATAAGAGGTCCACGTAACTAGTAGTAGCCCTCTCTGTTCGTGGTTTCTTAATAAACCTACTTAGTTACTCATTATAACGTAATCTTTACTCATAACATAAACTAAGTAGGTAATTTAATTAACGGTGACATTAAATAGCGCCCTCTAGTGATGCTGGTCTAGTGCGCACGTGCAATTATTAATACTAGACTTAACCACCCAATGCCTAGGAGGGCGCTATATAAGGGGACCGTTAACCAAACTAAACAACCCACTGCCTAGGAGGGCGCTACACAAGGGGACCGTTAACTAAACTAAAATTTAGTACCCGGTTCGTAGGATCGAGAGCCAGGGTGCTTGCAATTGCTGTGTGATGACAGGTGGTCAATTCTGCTCTATTGCTCCATGGTCGACCGGTGTCTGCTGCGTGCTGGTTGTTGGGTAAGTACCTAGGTTTTTCCTTTTTTTTTACCGAGTGTTTTTTTCTACCTCCATTTGTTGGTTCAATCATAATGTATTTTCTAAATGTTTAAAATATAAAGAATTAGTCAATTATATTGAGACATGGTGATGGGTAACTATCCTGGTGTCATGTGTTTTCAGTAGGATTACTTTACAGGAAAATTGTTCACAATCAAAAACTTAGTTTTTTTTTTATAAATCATCGTTCCAATTTTTTAACAATAACACTTACACTTCATGGTGTGTTGAAATGTTTAAAGTTTTGGTTTTACAATCCGCCATTAACAGTGCTTAGGCATGCATGACATTTGAGCAACATCATATGTTTTCACACCTTTCATTGGTTGGTATTTTATTGAATATTCAGAAGCTAGTATGGTGTGCAAAATAAATCAAAAATATTATTCAATTACTTCTCAACAAATTTAATTACATTTTTGTCCTAAGGCATTATGGCTACTACTATAGAATCCAGACCAGAGATTCAAGGCATGAAAGTAAAACACCCCACCCCCCTTGAAGCACACACACTTCATAACAATCCGTTTTCCCCCATTTCAGACCAGTAATGTTTTGTTTCAGGAGATAAAAAAACCAATCTATGATATTTTCTCTTTAATTTAATGTAGACTTAGTATTTAATTACTCTTATCGAAATTTCTACATCTACATCTACGCTGGTACTCAGCAAAGTCCACTTCTGGATGTAAAAGCTGAGGTAAAGACTGAAGTAATTTATTACAGTATGCAGTTGGTAAATAATTGGTTTTTTTTTCATTTTCACTTGAAATATTTTAACTTTTTCCCCACTCGTCCTAACTCGAGATAAGACAAGTCCTAACTCTTTGTGAAATCGACGGCAGGCTACTAGGGCAAGTCGGAATCTGACAAAAAACGATCTGGCTGACCAAGAACTGGTCGATCTGCTGCAAACATCCAATGTTGCATTTCTCATGATGATTTCTATTTGGCCTGCGTCCGAACTTGCTAGACTCATGGAGGACTGAGGGTTCATCTGATTTCTTAGCAAATTTGTGAGCAACAAAGCACGCCTCACCTTCCCTACTACGGTGTTTGATTCTGTTAAAATCCATTCACTTTTGTGCGTAAGCCAATTAAAATCTGACAAAAGTATATAGCTAGTGCTCACTCAAGCGGAACAGCTGAGGAACGATTTGGTAGAAACTAAAAAGCTATGACCTTTATTCACCACTACTTAGTGCCAGATTTTTGGAAACTTAAACAAAATCCATTTAAGATACGTTTTTCTAAATGTATACTTTTTTTGAAACAACCTGTAAACTCTTTTTTTCCCCCCAAGAATTACCCCTGCATGGAACAATTGTCACTGCCCCCGCTCTCCCAGTTCAAATCCACTCTTAATCTACCTTAGTTGCTTCATCGGTCAAATGCGTGCGTAATCTTGGCGTGATATCCCATCTTGGGACTTTGCCAAGTAGAGAAGAAGAAGTAGAACTAGAAGTAAGGGTAATTCAAAGTGCTCAGTATTTTTCCTGCAACTTTCACGCAGAGACACTAGACCCAGTAGCTGGAAGGCCTGGGCGAATGATTCGAATATCCGGTTAATGGCGAATAGGTTTACCTATCCGTAACCGCGAATGCCTTTTTTTTCTTAACCAGATATCCGCAATGGGCGCGAATACCGGTTTATAAACCGGATAGTCCTGTAATTACAACCAAGTAACCGGATATTCTTTAATATCCGAATATCCGCGGACGTCGGGCGAAAACTGATAGGAATGTTTTGTCTGAATCCCTAAGAAACTTCTATTAAGACAGGCTAAAACAGCATAAATTAAGTATTTAACTCTCACCTCCGTGAAGAGTTAAAACAATGACACTTCTGACGTAATTGTTCAAAGATTACGAAAGTTTTCCTTCACGTAGAGTCAATCACGATCAAAAGAATTAACTTCGGATAGTTGGTCAGCGGTAACCGAATACCAAAATTTCACTATTCGCCCAGCACTAGTAGCTGGGGCGCTGTAATCCTTTTTTTTGCGAACCTTTGACATTATCGGACATGACCGAGAATGTCAAAATTCAAAATTTGAAAATGAGTACAGCGCCCCAGTTACTGGGTCTAGCGGCTAGTATGACACGGTGTCAAAATACCAAAAAATGAATACAACGCCCCAGTTACTGGGTCTAGGATACGAACTGCCACTAGCTACTGGGCAACCTCGAGTCTAGTTGGTAAGACACTGTTCTTATTGCTTTGGTCGTTGGTTCGAATCCCACCCGGCGGAGTATTATGACTGCACTGAGTATACAGTGCTAGCACACATCAGTGTATGGGTAGAAACCAAAATAAACAGGGCTTACAATACTTTTTACGAGGTGCGGTGGCGCAATATGCTGCTGATCAATCAACATTTTTTCAATCAACATTTATTTCCATACAAACACAATATACAAATACAAACAATAGGATTTAACAAGACTGAAAACTGTATGGAGGCATGGCCCTTTATAGCAAAGCTTGTAAGCTGGGATGCCTTTAAAAAAACAAAGGAAGGAAATAAGATCACTTAAATTATAAAACATTTAAATTATGGACGATGTGACCTCTGACGTCACACGAAAACCATAACATGATTCGCGCGCATACCGCCGGGCAAAACCTTTGTGTTTTGGCAGCCAGCTAGAAAGTGTACGCAATCTTATTAGGACTACGCAACTCAGTGCCCGGCCAAACATGACGTATATAGTGTTTTGTCAGCAGAGGGCGGTTTGAATGTAAACAAAGGTCACATCGTCTATAAAACATTTAAATTAATCCTGATCAAACCAGGAACACTGGGGCGAGCGAGTCCCTTTTCTCTACAAAATAAAGTAGGTCTGTGATTTGCCAGGAATTCCTTTTGTATTGTGAACTCGCCTTCATAGGCTTCAATTTTCAAGGCAATCTCCACTTGACCACAGGTCTTGTGGCTCAAAACGTGGGTGGGAAGACGACACCCACATCGGACGTATGCAAGCCTTAAACTAACTTCACTATTAAAGACACTGCACACTATTGGTAATCACTCAAAATATTTATTAGCATCAAACCTTACTTGGTAACAAGTAATGGGGAGAGGCTGGTAGTATAAAACATTGTGAGAAACGGCTCCCTCTGAAGTGGAGTAGTTTTTGAGAAAGAAGTAATTTTCCACGAATTTGATTTCGAGACCTCAGGTTTAGAATTTGAGGTTTCGAAATCAAGCATCTGAACGCACACAACTTCGTGTGACAAGGGTGTTTTTTCTTTAATTAATATCTTGCAACTTCGACGACTGATTGAGCTAAAATTTTCACAGGTTTATTATTTTATGCATATGTTGAGATACACCAAGTGAGAAGACTGGTCTTTGACAATTACCAATTGTGTCCAGTGTCTTTAAACTAAACGAGCACAGTAAATTTTCCTCTCATTAAGGGCATCTCTATGAGGAAAATGTAAATTTGTATTGAAACCTTGCAAAGGGCACCACATGCCATGGGTTAGTTTAAAGACTGGACATGGGTTCTTTCCCATCTGGAGTGTCAGGATAATTCAGTTTTGTATAGTTTCCTCTATCCAATTAATAGGACTCACAGATTCACAAAAAAACCACGATGGGAAAACAACATGTGTGAACAACACCTGTCATTACCAGTGACGTATGTGTGGCGGTACATTTAACTATTGATTTGTTTGTTAAAGGAAGGTTACAGAATTGGTAAGAAACAAAATAGTGAAGATCACAGATTTACACAAAACTTACACGGTCTAATGATGATAGTTGAAAATATCCCTTGAAATAGTTTTGTCTGAAATGTCATATTTGATGAGAAATAAATAATCTAACTTCGCATTTGGAGTTTATCGCTCAGTGAGCGTTTTATTCATTTTTATTTTGGCAGAGATAGAATGCAAAATTTGTTATCGGTTTTTCACTATTCTCTCATGACCCAGATGGCCGGTCGATCTCAAACTTGTACAGGTTTTTCAGTTTATGCATATGGTTGATTACATAAAGAACTTACACTGCCAGCAACTGTTTTGTTAGCAAAAACCAATTTTGTAATGTTCCTTTAACAATAACCCTTATATTGAGGGATCTCTAACTGTCAGAATAATCAATTTAAGCATGGCATATGGCCATTCCTTTATAGACGCATTCATTTGCATAAATCACTACCAGCCTGTAAGGAAATCTGCATATTTGTCTATAGAATTATTATGCTAATAATGCCTGGTACGTTATGTATACATAATGATGTCAGTACATAATGTTAGGTACTCTGGTACTGTTTACATGTGATACAGTGTGCTGCTGTTAATTGGTATGATTCACTGCAGTGTGGTGAACGAATGGTCAGTGTCTGGATTTAATATATTTTGATAAACGGCAAAAGTTCTAACTAAAAGGTAGGATGAACCAGTTTTTTGTTCAAAGAAATTTAAATCTAAATGTATGTATAATGTTATGAATAGTTTGTGTTTAAATGTCAACTCATCTCTTGTCTTAGTGATGGTGGTTGGTGCGTTGGCACCAGTGGTTAGCCCCAAGGAGCATTGCTTTCCATGGATCATTATTAAATTATCTTTGGGTGGTTCTGAAATGAACTGGTGGCCTTTTGAAAACTCTTTGCATTTAACCAACAGCTCACTATAGAAGCTATTATGGTAGGCATGTATGGTATCTCTGCAAACCTTGTGTCAAAAAAGTTTCCCCAACATACATGCAAAGTTTCTGGACCTGGACCCGAAATCTGTGATTTAGTTCGGGCTAGTAAACTCACAATAGGCCAAGCCCAGTGGTTGAGTTTTCATTTTATTCAAATTCCTCACATTTTTGATATGAATATGATTAATTCTTTTTCAATTCTCTTTCAAAAGTATTGAATTCTACTTTAAAACTAAGAACATTAACAAAACAAGTTTTCTTTGATGGCTTGTTCGCAACTTCTTTTTGATTCTGTCTTGTAAAATATACTCTGGTTTAGTGGGCTAAACGTTTCGAACTACAAGCCCGGCAGCCCATTTCACGAAATGCTAGGATTAATCCTATCTCGAGTTAGGAAGATTAACCCGACCTAACTTAGGATGGGTTCAATGCAACCTACGTCTTCAGATAGCGAACTTAACTCGTCCGAGGTCCTAAGATTAATCCTAAGTTAGGAAGAGTCTGGTGAACTCGATGGCTACAGTCCTGGGATGTTTCTCCCTAATCTCGAGCCCTGCATAACCCAGGGGTAAATATGTACATGTGAGAGCAGAGATGAATCCTGTGATTGATTAAGCTTGGTGCGCTACATTCTTCAGGCATGCAGCTCTTTCGCGTTTTCGCGGAATTTCACGTTTAAAGAAAATTGATATACGCTAACAAAACAAAAATCATAAAAAATATAAATAAATAAAAAGATCATTAAAAAAAAATAATAATTTGGGGGAAGGGGTAATTTTTTTTAATGCCCAATTTACGCCCGGCAACAACAATGTACAACTAGGCCTATAATGTAAAAAGAGCCTAGTACATGCTAACAATGCACCTTAGAGCATTATAAACCTCAACATTTTCTAGGGTACCATTGTGGGTCTCACGTCCCGTGGCGTTTCGGCTGCCTCGCTCCGCACTTGCATTGTGTCTTTGAAAATGATCCTCTTTTTTTTGGGTATGCCTGATACTGTATGGGAGCCACTTAAAGACAGTGGACACTTTTGGTAATTGTCAAAAACTAGTCTTCACAGTTATCTCATCATATGTGCTAAAATAATAAACCTGTGAAAACTTGAGCTCAATCGATCATCAAAGTTGCGAGATATTAACGAAAGAAATAACACCCTTGTCGCACCATGGTCACACGAAGTTGTGTGCTTTCAGATGCTTGATTTCGAGACCTCAAATTCTAAACTTGAGTTCTCGAAATCAAATTTTTTGAAAACTACTTCTTTCTCAAAAACTATGTCACTTCAGAGGGAGCTGTTTCGCACATTGTTTTTTACTATCAACCTCTCCCCATTACTCGTAATCAAGAAAGGTTTTATGATAATAAATATTTTGAGTAATTACCAATAGTGTGCACTGCCTTTAAATGACTGTGGCTAGACTATCATGTTGCAGTTCCCATCCCTCGCATTTTGGCTTGTGATTGAGGATGATTCGTCTCACACATCAACAGTAATTATTATTAAATTATGAGTTTGAAATTGGCAGACACAGGTCCATTAATGTTAGTCAATCACACTCATGAGTGGTTTTGTAACTTGTGCAAATTAAAGGGGGCGTATACGTTTGGTAACCGCTGGTAGTGTTTTTTTGAGATATTGTTGGAGTGGTTATGTCCACGCAGGAAGAATATTCAGCATTTGGAGCACACTATCGCAGAAGCATTACTGCAGTAACGCAATTTTCCTCTGTTTAAGGAAGTGGACACTATTAGTAATTACTCAAAATAATTATCAACATAAAACCTTACTTGGTAACGAGTAATGGGAAGAGGTTGATAGTATAAAACATAATGAGAATTAGCTCCCTCTGATGTGACGTAGTTTTTGAGAAAGATGTAATTTTCAATGAATTTGATTTTGAGATCTCAGAATTAGATTTCGAGACCTCAGAATTAGTTTTTGATGTCTCAAAATCAAGCAGCAGAAAGCACACAACTTTGGTGACAAGGGTGTTTTTTCTTTCGTTATTATCTCGCAACTTCGACGACCAATTGAGCTCAAATTTTCACAGGTTTGTTATGTTAAAATGCATATAATGAGATACACCAAGTGAGAAGGCTGGTCTTTGACAATTACCAATAGTGTCCACTGTCTTTACGGGGCACTTATTTTAGGAGAAATGTTAGTTTGTACTGGAACTTTGCAAAGAGCACCAGAAGCAAAAGCACAGCGCACCGCGGCAATTGCTGGTTGCTATGGGTTATTTTGAGGCCTGAAAACCCTGCCTGTGGTCAATGTTTTCCTCAGTCTTTGAACTCGTGATGTTTTGGGACTCCAGAGTATGACATCTTAATTTGATTTTTCTATTTTGACCTTGTGATTGTGTAGGCCTGTTGGATTGGTAAAGCACTGGTCTCGGAAACAATTATGCCGTTCGTTCTCTTGATGAAAAAAACAAATGGAAGGGCATTATTGAAGAGTATTACTAATACCCTGGCAGTTTCCATGACAACCGATTCCGTTTCAGTGCATCACTGAGAAGTTTCACATACATTGTTTATCCCTTGAGGAAAATGAGAAAAAATTATATATCCTGCGTTGTGTTCCCCATGGAATATACTCACTGACGCATTAAAACCTAAGTCTTGAAGAAGAAAATGAGACAAGATTTTATTCTGCGTTCTGCTGCCCCTGGAATATTGCCAAGTTTAAAATTATCTTTTGTTGCTAGAAACGAGGCGATATCAAATTTGAACTAGGGCCCAATACACTATAAAGTTTCTTCAACCTAAGTCTTGAAGAAGAAAATGAGATAAGATTTCATTCTGCGTTCTGCTATCCCTGGAATATTGCCAGTAGTGTAAAATGATCTTTGTAGCTAAAGACAAGGCAATATAAAATTTGACCCGGGGGCCCAATTTCACTATTGTAAAGTTGCTTATTTTGCACAAAAAACTTGCTAAGCACCAAACACAAAATTGCTTACCAGAATTTGATAAGTGGGACACCTGTTGCATTCTTGCTTGATGTTCAATTAAATGACATTTTCTTTTGCAAAAATAAATTCTACCGTCCTTGTCGTGAATTGAAATAGCACACTGTGACGTGCCACAATCTTTCCATACTGCAAATGCCTATTGATTTACAGGTTGGCTCACATTTCAAGCATCCGCCCAGCCTCAATGACCTTTTTTTTTCTTTTCTTTTTTTGTTATATATAGAGTGGTATTTTTTATATGAGAAAAATAATTGCCATGTGTTATTTCCTCTCTGCAGGCAGAAATACTTCCATGAGGCCACTGGTATGTGGGGAACTTGCTAGTGGTGGCACTGTGTTATGTGACACATGACTGTACACATATCATAGAACTACAGTGTTTGCAACACAACACAGATAATCAGACCGGTGTTGTTTCTGAGTTCACTCTTCAAGACCACAGTTCTTCAAGACCAAAGTTCTTCAAAACCAAAGTTCATCAAAACCACAGTTCTTCAAGACCAAAGTTCTTCAAGACCAAAGTTCTTCAAGACCAAAGTTCTTCAAGACCAAAGTTCTTCAAGACCAAAGTTCTTCAAGACCAAAGTTCTTCAAGACCAAAGTTCTTCAAGACCAAAGTTCTTCAAGACCACAGTTCTTCAAGACAGTTCTTCAAGACCACAGTTCTTCAAGACCACAATTCTTCAAGACAACAGTTCCTCGGTTTGTTGTTTTAACAGCAAACTACATGTGGGTTTATTTACATGAAAGTTTAAACCACTGACCCCTACGGTGTAAGGTTCAACCCACACTGCAACTTCCTAGTTTACAATACCCTACATTGGTCCACTTCAGCAATGCGTTCTTTGGTATGCTGAAGTTTGTATCTTTGGAACACACCAACGCGTGACGTTGTCGACCGTCACCACTGCTTGTCACTCCCCACCCCAACCTCGGCCATGTGAACCACATCATCACATGTTATGAAAGTTTC
This sequence comes from Asterias rubens, assembly GCF_902459465.1. Lineage (NCBI taxonomy): Eukaryota > Metazoa > Echinodermata > Asteroidea > Forcipulatida > Asteriidae > Asterias > Asterias rubens. The sequence goes on along the minus strand of NC_047069.1, from coordinate 5,973,516 downwards.
ATGAGTCATTCATGTGATCTGTGGTGCTGCTGACGACAGTCTCAACCGCATCATCCAGGCCAAACTCCTCTAGTACACGGCTGATGTAAATAATGCACACACATGCAATCTACGTCATTTGCTGCAGTACTGTACAGAGTCAGTGACTGAAGACAAAATCTGTATTACGGCGTACTCCAGCCACTTGTCCATGAGTGAGAGATTGGATGGACTTGATTGAAGCAAGCGTGCTGTAGAGAATGCAGTGATTTATCGTACAGCGGCTAATCATTATTCTGACTTGGCTGGTGATGGAAATAATGTGAAGCAGAGAGTCAATAACATAAATGTAAGTGTTTTATTTTCTATCAACCTTGGGTTTAACTGGTCTCCGTCTGTATGCAGGTTAAATTATTGTGTATTCCTCTTTTTTTGACAGTATGCATGAGTTTACTCACGATCGCCGAACGAACCTCATAGTTCTATAGTAGCATGAGTCATAAATTTCATATACTTAGAGTACTTGGATTTGTTGAAATTTAGCATTTTTGCACGGGCTATATTCTCGGATTGATGAAAATCATCCACGAGGATTGAAAAATATAATTTGTTTGTTCGAGTTCTGAAAGTTCTCAATCGCTTGGACTGCTGGCTTGCCGTAACTATAGCAGGTTTACAGACAAATTTGCATATTTTAAGGGGTCTATGAACACAGTTTGAAGATAATGATAGTAGAAAGCTTCCCTGAAAATATTACTTGCTGAGGTGCTGTAGTTTTTGAGAAATGAGTAAAACAATGGCATGAAACTAATTTTCGTCTCAGTGATCATGAGACGAAAATTATTTTATTTTTCACTCTATAAACCGCAGTACTTAACGCTTCTCAGATTTGTATTTCTGGGGGATTATTCTTCCTGTATCTGGACATAATATTCACTTCCGATTTTCTGTGATATCTTTAAAAATGCAACCACCTATGTATTTGAAATTGAATTTCCACAAGTTAGTTTAATTGTATACACATTTATATAGGATTAAAACAGTTGAACTTTGACTATCTCCAACCTTTTCATTGTTTGGTTCCAAACGTTGACCTGGTCATTGTATCTCCTTACCTCTGTGTGATGAAAAACAATCCTTGGAAGTGACCCGACCCAATGACCTCCATCACCCTAGGGAGTGCAAAATGTTTGGGTCATGTTGCAGACCACATACTGGGATAGGAAAAGGTCACCCCAAGAACCGGGTGTTGTCTTTTCTGGGACCGTAGGCCTACACTTGTGGTTTAGGGGAAAATAATTTTTATGAAATTTGATTAAAACTCTAAAACTACAATTCTAAAACTAAAACTTTTTAGAGAAAAATGAATCATTAACAAATTCAAATAAAATTTTTACTCGGAAAAAGCTAAAAATGCAGATAAAATTATAATTTCAGGCTGTACTTTGGAAAAAAACTTTTAAATTGGTTATCAATTAATTTGAAAATTACATAATGGCAAAAAACCTCCACAGCAGCGCTTGAAAAGCAGTTTGAGGATCATCTCACTTAAAATTGTAGTATGAAAAGACGACATTTTTTATCCCCCAAAGTTTGAATCTGACGAGCCTACTGTACAAGCTGCATGATGTTTTTCGGATTGTGTACTCCTATTGACCCCTTTTGCACGCGCGTCACATGCGGCGACTGGTGCCACGCTCACCATGTTGGTGGGCAAGTTAGGTTTATGTGTATTAACGCCGCGTCGTCTAAAATGCACACTTCACTGCATAATGCACAGCATACTCTATGCATACACTTATATGTGAAAACGCACAATGAAATTGCCAACCAGTATGGCGCATTCAAGATTTTTCTGATGATGACGTCAGGTGAAATGGGTCAATACTAGGGATTTCTACCTGTTCACTCCGTTTTTTGTTGTTCTAAAAAAAAACGTGACCACTTTGGAATGAAATGTTCGCAGGTTAGTTTTATTGATCATAGGATTAAAACAATCAGACAGTTCCAAAAACCAAAGGAATACTTGGCCTTCATTTAAGGTTGTAATATGCTGAGTAAGCTTTGAAAATTAACAACTTGGGTTATCTCATAATCAATTATAGGTCCTCCCGTTTAAAGGCGGTGGACACTATTGGTAATTACTCAAAATAATTATTAGCAGGAAACCTTACTTGGCAACGAGTAATGGGGAGAGGTTGGTAGTATAAAACATTGTGAGAACCGGCTCCCTCTGAAGTGGCGTAGTTTTCGAAAAAGAGGTAATTTTCAATGAATTTAATTTCGAGACATCAGATTTAGAATTTAAGGTCTTGAAAGCAAGCATCTGAAAGCACACAACTTCATGCGACAAGGGTGTTTTTTCTTTCATTTATATCACGCAACTTCGATGACCAATTGAGCTCAAATTTTCACAAGTTTGTTACTTTATGCATATCTTGAGATACATTAAGTGAGAAGACTGGTCTTTGACAGTTACCAATAGTGTCCAGTGTCTTTAACAATCAGACAGTTCCACAAACCAAAGGTATTCTTGGCCTTCATGTTAGGTTGTAATATGCTGAGTAAGCTTTGGAAATCAACACCTTGGGATATCTCTTAATCAATTATAGGTCCTGCACTTTAAGAATGTGGAGAAAATATTGACCTTTTTGTGGGCAAAAAGCCAGAGGGGAGTGAGGGAGGTAGTAAAAGGTGAGTTGAAACAAGGTCACTTGAGACTAGGTGGGTGTATTTAAATCCTCGACGGTATGCAATGGTACAGTGATGGTTCGTGTCTAGTTCTCACTCTGTGTTTATGCGCGCCGTCAACGGCAGAAGTGTTTTTAGTTTTTGAAAACCTTTAGGTTGGGGCCTGATTTTTTGATCGATAATTACGAAAAATTCAGAAGTATACACATATCAAAAATTACATTAAAATGTCGATCAAGTGCATTATAAACAAGTTAAAGACACTTGACACTATTGGTAATTGTCAAAATCCAGTCTTGTCACTTGGTGTATCAACATATGCATAAAATAATAAACCTGTGAAAATTGAGCTCGATTGGTCGTCAGAGTTGCGAGATAACTATGAAAGAAAAAACACCCTTGTCACATGAAGTTGTGTACTTTCTGATGCTTGATTTCGAGACCTCAAATTCTAAATCTGAGGTCTCGAAATCAAATTCGTGGAAAATTACTTCTTTCTCGAAAACTATGTTACCTCAGAGGGAGCTGTTTCTCACAATGTTTTATACTATCAACCCCTCCCATTACTCGTCACCAAGTAAGGTTTTATGCTAATAATTATTTTGAGTGATTACCAATAGTGTCCACTGCCTTTAAAATAGCATTTCTATTAAAAACATTCCGCTCAAGTAGTGTTTAAAAAAGAAGAGGGATTAATAATACTCATACAACATGTGTAGGCATTATACTGATGTGTTTAAACTTGGTACTTTTCTGAGCTCTGTGCCTGTGATTTTTTTTTCACAAAGCTCGGGAAAGTACCAAGAACACACATCAGTGAATATTGGTAAAACCAAAATTGATATTCTTCGTCCCTGATGCAAAATTTTCCATCTATTAAGAAGAGATGTCTTGTTGTATACTCAATTACATGCAGAGTGGAGGACATGCTGAGATGAGCCAATTAGAAAATACTGAACCATTGTGCAGCCCTGCCCTCTATCTTCAAGATAACAGACTTGGCTGGCCACACCCAAATTGCATACACAGCTACGTGTATTTCTTTGGCAGCAGCTTGGTTTGCATTTTAGAAGAAACAAAACAGTGCTAAAAACATGAAAAACAATGTTTTATGAGATATTTTAAAGACTGTTGGCTGTGCAATTTGGTTTTTTAGTTGATGTGTTGACGCATTATGGGGAAGAGCTGAATTGTAAATTAAGACAAAAGATCACTGTACTTGATTGATAATGCATTTGATTAGAAGAAGAAAACAAATAAGTAAACAAAACACCAAAATAAGTATTTAAAAAAGTGCCAAGTTTAAAAGACCAGTCTTCTCACTTGGTGTACATGTATCTCCACATGCATTAAAACATAACAAACCTGTGAAAATTTGAGCTCAATTGCTCGTTGAAGTTGCGAGATAACTATGAAAGAAAAACACCCTTATCACACGAAGTTCAGATGCTTGATTTTGGGACCTCAAATTCTAACTCTGAGGTCTCGAAACCAAATTCTCGAAAGCTACTTCACTGATAACATCTGAATATCAGCGGTATTTCATCTAGTGTTAATAGTGGGTCACCGTCAAAGTGCAAATTGAGCCCAGAGAATGCCAAGCCAGTTATTAATTTAGCGACTCAACAATGAGACTGACCAGAATATGGGCGTGTGCTGCTTCGGTGTTGCATGGTGTTGGTACGGACACGCAATATGAACAAGCTCAGTGTTCTATAGATTGTATTTCTATTGTGGCCTCTGAAAAGGTGTCAACGAAACTGCTATTACTGTAGAGTAAATCTCTGCATTGAAATGCTTATTAAGTTAAAATACTGCAAGTTATTTGTTAAGGGGTGGGGCTGGAGGGAACGAACAAATACTAGAAACCTTTTCATCGTAATTTCATCGGGCCAGTTTCAGTTACATCTCTCGTGAGTTGGCTCGTGACAACTACTTAATTTTAATGAATGCAAGCTTCCTCTTTTTAAAAAGCAATGTTTTGAATTGATAGTGGATTACCTGAGCTTCACAGAGCTTACATAAGAAGCATATAAAGTAAACATTGGCAAAGTATTTTTTAAAGACACTGGACAGTATTGGTAATTGTCAAAGACTAGTCTTCACAGTTGGTGTATCTCAACATATGCATAAAATAACAAACCTGTGAAAATTTGAGCTCAATCGGTCTTAGAAGTTGCGTGATATTGATGAAAGGAAAAAACACCCTTGTCGCACCTTGGTCACACGAAGCTGTGTGCTTTCAGATGCTTGATTTCGAGACCTCAAATTCTAAATCTGTGGGCATCGAAATCAAGTTCGTGGAAAATTACTTCTTTCTCGAAAATTACTTCAGAGGGAGCCATTTCTCACAATGTCTTATACTATCAACCTCCTCATTACTCGTTACCAAGTAAGGTTTTATGCTAATAATTATTTTGAGTAATTACTGATAGTGTCCACTGCCTTTAGGTTTATATACTGCAAGTTATTTGTTAAGGGTGGGGTTGGAGGGAAGGAACAAATACTAGAAACCTTTTCAGTGTAATTTCATCCGGCCAGTTTTAGTTACATCTCTCTTGAGTTTGCATGTGAGCACTACATCATTTTAATGAATGCAAACTTCCTCTTTTTAAAAACTAATGTTTTGAATTTAAAAATTGGCAAAGGGTCTTAACGAGCATTGGAGAGCTGTTGAACATGGTGAGCGCAGGTGGTTTGTCCCAGCTCATTGTTTTTACAAAATGTGGTTTTCTTGTACTGTGTTAACAGAAACATCTGAGTAGGCCTATAAAACATCGTGGGAAACTGCTCTCTGTATCTTCTTCACAAATGTAAAATGTCATTGCTTTAAAGTAGTGTCTTACTTATTTTACATTACGTTTTTTTATAACGAGTAGGCTTTCAGATACAAGTTGTTCAGATGGAATATTTTTTCAAGGACAAACCCAGCCCTTCAATTAAATTGTTGGTGCAATTGTATGGATTAGTTCCCTGCAGAGACAGCTTTTACTGGAAATTCTTGGCATACATGATTGTACATTGAACATGGTGAGCGCAGGTGGTTTGTCCCAGCTCATTGTTTTTACAAAATGTGGTTTTCTTGTTCCTGTGTTTACAGAAACATCTGAGTAATATCCTGTCAATAAGAAAACTCAGTGTGTGTGTTTTTTTATAATATAAAAGACCTACATGAAATAACTTTGAGGCCACTGAGATTAATCAATGTTTATAGACAGTGGACACTATTGGTAATTGTCAAAGACTAGCCTTTACAGTTGGTGTATCTCAACATATGCATAAAATAACAAACCTGTGAAAATTTGAGCTCAATCGGTCATCGAACTTGCGAGATAATAATGAAAGAAAAAACACCCTTGTCACACGAAGTTGTGTGTGTTTAGATGGTTGATTTCGAGACCTCAAGTTCTAAATCTGAGGTCTCGAAATCAAATTCGTTGAAAATTACTTCTTTCTCAAAAACTATGGCACTTCAGAAGAAGCCGTTTCTCACAATGTTTTATACCATCAACCTCTCCCCATTACTCGTCACCAAGAAAGGTTTTATGCTAATAATTATTTTTAGTAATTACACGTAGTGTCCACTGCCTTTAAACATTTTGATCTTTCCTTTTGCTGATGAACAAGTTTGAAAATTTCTCTGATTATGGAAACTTTTCCTGTGTTATTTTGAATCTAACAAAATATCTCCCTGATTGTATAAAATCTCCTTGAATTGATGAGCGGGGTGACAGTCACAGCGACGGTGTATATCATACAGTGTTTTGGCTGGTAACTTGCTAAGCAAATATGTTTGGTGCTAAAAAAAGCAAGTTTTTGTGCTTACATGCTTAATGAAATTGTGCCTTGTAGTCTAGTAGAGTTTTTGTCTTGCAATTCACAGCCTTTCTTTTATGATATTGTTTTTTATTTTGCACAGTGGTATAATTGAGATGAGCAGAACCCAGCCTTGGGTAGTCATCAGATGTCACACAGCCTCTCGGGAGCTTTTCGTTTTTAATGAGTTTGCGGTTGCTCAATAGTCATGGAGTCAACAGTACTTCACCTTGCTGTAATATGGAGTGTTGCATGCATTAATGTATGCATTGCAATCAATGGTGAGTGCACATTTGCTAAGCAAAGTCTGTCCCGAGCCAATGAGGCTCATTAGGCAGGCGTTTGTAGCCAGTTTCCTTGCCATTTAAAAACGACTGAGAGTAATTCTCATTTGGACAGGAAGGATGCCAGTCTGTTGCAGGTTACTCACCGGTTCTCTCCAGTAACCATTTGTACACTCCTGGATGGAGAGAAGCATTTATGATAGGCCATGATTCAAAACCACACTCTGTAAATTATAGAACTTGCGTCCACTGCCCTAGACCACTCAGCCATGACACCCCACATTTGCAAAGTGAACAATCATTAAACAATTTGCTTAAGGGATTAGCTAGGATCCTTTATTATGTGGCGTGTTGTGGCCGAGCGGTTTAGCGCATCAGACTCGGGTTCAGGTGGTTTAGTCATTTGAGTGTGGGTTCACATCCCGGTTGTGACACTTGTGTCCATGGGCTAGTCACTAAACATTAATTTGCTTCACTAATGGATAACTGGGTAAAGATGGTTATTGTGTCTGATTTAGCTTAGTGTGCCTCATACTTGGCAGCACAGGCTGTTTACTCCCCAGGGAGCTGAGATGGTTTACGGAATGGAATATATGGCCCAGTGAACAGAGTTATTAATGTTCGAAGTGTTCGGTAACTCAGCAGCCAAGTTTCTTCTTTATCCCTACTCAGATGTATACTAAAGCACTGTGCATAAGCTTGTTTAAGTAAAGTCATGTTGACAACAGAACAAATCCACAGGCATCAGCATTATATAGCAGATGTCTTAACCGCTAAAACAGAGTTCTGATCCGTTATAGTATCCAAACACCATACATTTGTTTAACGTTCAATCACTTGACATCCATACAGACACATCAGGGTCTTCACTTCTTGCCAGTATGTCAACTCAGATCCTTCATCAACCAACCATCTTGCCTTCATCAAGGACAACTCAGCATCCGTCCCAAATTCCCACGCTGTACCCCACACCGTACCCCACACCAACTCCTTCAATGACCACGCTGTCACACTTAGCAACAGTACTCCACACCCCTACCCCATCGCCTACTCACTCAGCAAGACTAATAACAGGGGTATCATCGGGGGGAGTGGATCTCCAACCAACTCAAATGATGAATTCATCACTATCCACGTCTGCGCCATTCCCTCCCCCTCCCATTCCACCCCCATTCCCAACTCCTATCTTAAACAGAACTGAGATTTTTTCACTGACGTCAATGCCATGGCCTACACATTCGATTCCGGCTGGTGTCTCAGTAGTATACGACCTTGTGACGTCAACTGTTTATGAGACGGCAACGATATATGCGACACCCTCTAGTATTGCGGTGCCAGGTTCATCAGCCACACCAGGCATGACTTCAAGACCCATGGAGTCTCAGTCGTTTATGAGCACCCCAGCACCAACACCAAGCAGCTCATTCACCCTGCCAGTATCCTCTGCTGTACCAACACTGGGTACCACTCCAACTCAAGCTAACTCCGCAGCAGATGGAACCACAGGAAGCGTTACAACCAGCCCCACTCTTTTCTTCCCCGTCAAGCTTATAATGATCCTCGACGGGGAGTGCAGCCATGTCAAAGGTCAAGAGCTTCTCTTCGGATTGGCGTTCAACAAGTTCATCGCCGCCCTCCTGGAGATAGACGTCGGCCGAATAAGCGTTCAGAAGATTCGCTGTGGCTCGGTCGTGGTTGACTTCACAGTGGAAGAAACTTCAGAGGAGACCCTAGGAGACAAACTGACCCATATGGTGGACGACAATGAGTATGGGTTCCAGTTTGACAACCAGAACTTCACTGTGAACAGTGCCGCTGTGATCAACGTCCCAAATCAGACCACAAAACCGCCAAGGACCGGAAGGAATGGGTTAACCTTTGAAGAGGAGCAGCTCTTAATCTACATTGTGATTGGATCAGCTATGGGTATCGTTATCCTGCTGTCGTTGATACTTCTCGTTCACCACCGGATCAGGAAATCATGCAGCAGGCACGCCCAGTCCTTTGATATCCAAGAAGAGCCTCATATAAAACTGTCGGATTTTAACATGGCGCACACGTACATCCCACGGCCGCGCAGCATCTACGGGTCAAGGCTTAACAATGGTGCGGAAGGCACGTACCACACCAGCAATGGGAATGGCACCTCCGACCATCATACTGGAATGCAGAACCCCCACTACGCTGACGCCGAGGCCGCCAGGGATCACTACCATGAGGTTGTAGATGACAGGGCACCAGCCATGCAGACTACCAGGCTGAGTCAGGATTTTGGACGAAGTGCTGTGCCTGAAATGAACCTGCCACGATTAGAAGGTTAGAGTTTTATTTTTGTAAAAAATTCAACTAATGGTGGAATAAATTCCTTTATGTCTGAATATGTTTCCTTCACAAAATTTTTACCTGAAATAGTATGATTGTATTAGAAGTTAGTTTTGCATCATGATAAACAATAATAACAATACAAAGCATTTATACAGCGCTCTACGGAGAACAGAGCGATTTACACAAGACTAGGACAAAAGAAAAACAACGAACTAGGATGGGTGGGGAAACAGAGGCTTTTGAACACAGGCACTGAGCTCATTCCATAGGCGAGGGGCAGGCCATGGAGAACAAACTATCCCCAGCTTTCTGTCTAGTTCTAGGAAGAGAAAGCCGGGTCTGATTAGCTGATGTGCGGAGTCGTTGCCTGTATGCATCAGCGGCATTAGAGTTGTGGGATTGTACAAGTTCAACCAGATATAGTGAAGATTTGGTGTGAAGGATTTTGTATACACGAGTGACAAGTTTTGAAGGTTAAACATCATTTGTTTTTACCTTTACAACGATGTGTATTTGGCACAGCTTTGCTAGCTTGGTGATCTAGTGGTAAGATAACTGCTCTAGCAATTAAATGGTTGTGGGTTTGAATCCTGCCCGAGTGATTTGTCTGTGGATTAATCGCAGAACTTGGGAAAGTACTGAGTATATACAGTCTCTCGGTGTATAAGGGTAAAAACAAATTCTGTTTTTATTGATCATCTTCTTTTAAAATGTGCATGGTTAAAATGGGGGGAAAAACTATCGCATGGCTTGTAGCCAACAATTTTACTTGGACCAGAATTAAAACTTAGAAACTTTCAGAGTTTGCTTAAAAAGTTGATTTACTGATTTAAAGACAGTGGACACCTTTGGTAATTGTCATACACCAGTCTTTTCAATTGGTGTATCTCAACAAATGCATAAAATAACAAACCTGTGCAAATTTGAGTTCAATTGGTCTTCGAAGTTGCGAGATAATAGTGAAAGAAAAACACCCTTGTCACACAAAGTTGTGTGCTTTCAGATGCTTGATTTCGAGACCTAAAAATCTAATTCTGAGGTCTTGGTATCAAATTCGTGGACAATTACTTCTTTATTGAAAACTCTGTTACTGCAGAGGGAGCTGTTTCTCACAATGTTTTATACTATCAACCTCTCCCCATTACTCGTTACCAAGTAAGGTTTTTTGCTAATAATTATTTTGAGTAATTCCCAATAGTATCTACTGCCTTTAAAGGGTTTGCTAAAAAAGTTGATTTACTGATTTAAGTCTCCTTTTATTTGATTCTCTGTTTTTATTTGTGGAATTCTTAGGAGTTTACAGAGCTGGACAGGATGAGGAACAAATCATCAACGACAACTTCCTACGGCCCAGCCTGAGCCGCCGAGGCAGTGACAGCAGCACAGTCACCAGGCTCTCTGCAACATTTCATGCCCCGCCCGATTGTCCACCCACTCCGCCCCTGCCGTCCCCTCCTCGCCTTCCAAGCCCTCCACCGTCTCCACCGCTCGATCCGCCCACTCTAGAGCTTCCACCGCCCCCTCCTCTTCCTCCTCCCACCCCGACGATGTTTCATGATGGCACACCTCTCGGCGCCCGGCTGTCTGGAATAAGTAACGGGAGCTCTTCAGAGGCGACCAACTCACTTCACGGAGACGCGAGCTTCCTTTTGTATAAAGGTTGTGACTACGACCCTCAACCCTCGGGGATTGACAACCCGTCCTATGAAACCCCCAACCTCGGGGATGATGAAGCACCAAATGCACATGGTCAAAGGATACCAAGCTTTTACAATATGCCTCCTGCACCCGTATAGCTTAATACCAAAAAGAACAGCAATCTCATCAGTACCGAGCCTTTTATCACAATAAATGCATTTTTACTCATTTGAGAGAGTACTGTAGAAATAGAACCCGGAGAACGAGGAGTGTCTCATTGTATGTGTGGTTAGGTTGAGAGACCATTTTTATGGATGTGCGCTCGCCATTTTGTTTTACGCAAAATATTTTGCCATACAGTAGACGTCACATTGAAACATGAAAAACAGTACAAACGGTCTAGGTGCGATGCTATCGTGCCATTTTGCCATACATGCGTGTCAAGCGACGATTTATTTGACATACACGCATATCGCGCCATATCGATACGCAGCGTCCACAGATGACACAGAGGGCGGCTGACCCCAGCGTTCTTCAGGTTCTATTTCTATGGAGAGTACCAAACTTGAGAGTATACTATAATTTGATTTTTAATGCACATAAAAAGCACACTTTAGCGTGGAATCTCTCTGCAACTGATTTTAAGATATTTTTATATTACCGTTTAAGAGGGCTGTTTTTTTCCGCAATTTGTAAACAGTATTTTTTACCACTGTGCCTCTGTAGTTTATGTGTGTGTGACCAAAGCACTACCGTCCACTCACAGATTAGTCGGGTCTCAAGAGGTTTTATGATAATAATGGATGATACAAATTATAATAATCTGAATTTAGTGTTCTTGCTCACTGGTACTTCAATGCATTGTATACAAAATGTACTTATGTTTACACAAAGGTGAGGGGTTTGTTTTGTATAGGAGGTAATATTGAATGACTTAAGGATTAAAGGGATGGTACATGTTTGGTAATTACTCAAAATAAATATTAACTTAAAAACTGACTTGGTAACGAGCATTTTGGAGAGCTGCTGATAGTATAAAACATTGTGGGAAACGGTTCCCTCTGAAGTAGCATAGATTTTGAGAAAAAGGTAATTTATCACTAAAATAATAAAAGACTTGCATGCATAGCTATAGCAGTCTTTTATTATTATCTGAAAGCACACAAATTCGTCCAACAAGTGTGTTTTCTCTTTCATCATTTTCTCGCAACTTTGATGACCAATTGAGCCCACTTTTTTACAGGCTTGTTATTCTATGCTTATGATGGGATACACCAAGTGAGAAGACTGATCTTGACAATTACCAAACGTGTACAGTGCCTTAAAGAGGCATTATGGGGCATTTTGTTGCTACAGAAACACCAGGGCAAGCATATCTCTTTCTCAGTACATGTCCTGCTTTTTTTTTATGTACAGTTCACAATGCACAGGATCTAGGGCTTAGGTCCAAACCGTCCGAAAAAGCAATTATAGGCAAGTGTCTTGCTCAAGGACGCAACAGCTAAGGCCTGGACCGCATTCTGGCAGCACCATGGGTATGGATATTTTTATAATGAATTATTTTCAAGTATTGGCTTGAACTTGTCAGAGGCTTTTTTTTAGTACAGTAAATCATTCCATTTTGTAGGTTTTTTTTTTTCAAATGAAAAAGTTTTTGGCACTTCCATAACCCTATAGTGGTGTCTAAAGTGGGGTTGGGGTTGGAGAGGAAAGGTGGGGGAAGAGGGGGGAAGGGGTGATGAAGAAGGACCAGGACCCAATTTCATTGCTCTGCTTACCGCCGAATTCTGCGCTTACAATCGCGATTCCCCGTCGAATTCCTGCCCTATAGCCTTTTAAGCGTAGAATGCCTAGTAATTTGGAGTATGTACGTCCAGAAGCCGAAATTCCCCGCTACCCTAAGAAATACGCTTGCCGTAAGCACATAATTTCCTGCTTCCGTAAGTGCCGATTATGTAGCTAGGCATTTCATCTTTTTCTTTCGTTCATACTTCAAATGAAATAGGGAAGCTTTTCAAACCAAACGAGTCGGTCAAACCACTAGGAGTGAAATTTAACTGGTCCTCGGGTGTTTTAACTGGTGCCCAGCGAACCACTGTTAAGGGGGAACGCTGGGTGCACCGACAATTGGTTGGTGGTATAAAGGAACACATTGCCTTGGATCTGTCAAGTTGGTCTTTGAAAAGCGTTTGTAACTGTTTGTTATAAAATGCATATGGTTAGAAAGATGTTTTAAAAGTAGAATACAATGATCCACACACATTTGCCTCGAAATTGCGTGGTTTTCCTTTTACTTTGCGAACTAACACGGTCGGTTATTTATGGGAGTCAGAAATTTGACTCCCATAAATGGCCGACCGTGTTCGTCGAGAAGGTAAAACGGAAAACCACGCAATTTCGATAGATACATGTGTGGGTCATAAAATTCTACTTTAAAATATCTTTCTAATCATATGCATTTTATAACAAATGGTTACAAACGCTTTTCAAAGACCAACTCGACTGATCTTAGCCAACTTGTTCCTTTAATAACTCCAATCAGGATGAAAAATATTGTTTGGGTTTTGCCGTTTCACCCATGTGTGATCAGCAATGCATACTTGGTGTAAATGCTAAGACCACAATAATATTAACTGATAAGTTGGAAACAATATACCAAAGAAAACTGTAATTGTCTAAAAGCTGTTCAGGTTGAAACATAATTGTTAATACCCGTCTGTTTTTGTTCCCGACTCGAGCACAAGTTGTAGTCAGTGATGATGCTGATGACATAATTGGTTGAACTTTAGATTTGAAAGGAGATGAAATTCAACCTAAAATAAGATGACAGTACTTCAAGATTTAAAAAATATGTATAGTTAAATGTTAATAACAAAATTGTCCAGTACAGTGCAAAGCTTGATTGAATTAATCAATTGCTCACAGCCAAAGAAGTAGATCAAAGTCACGTCCAAGTCGAAGGAAAACATCCAGTCTTGCCAATCTGTAATGACATCTCTTTATAAAAACCTAAGTGTATCATAGCTTAGTAATTATGTGAACACGTTTCTCTATTTTTAAACGCAAACACCACAAGTCTTAAACATATTACCAAAATATTTTTCACAAAAGGGGAGGTTTGTGTAAATACCTCTTGGCACTAATGGTGTAACTTTTGCTCAAAATACCTGGCTGTCAAACGCACATTCCACCGTTTGACATGACCGAGATTCAAACCCACACTCTGCTGCTGACAACACTAGAGTTTTATTCATGCTACTTCGCTTTGCTCATACCCATAAAAAAGCAGTTTCCTTCTTATGGATAACACGAGAAATAATACAAGGAAGCACATTCTTTTGTTTCTGATGATTTTTGTTAAATTTAAAGCACTGGGTAACTGACGCTTATAACAAAAGCAGTACTAAATGATACTATAGCTACATAGCAGTGTGAACTGAATACTAAACCCCTTCACAGTACTTTTATACCAGTACGCTTCGATGCGCAAAATGAATGGTGCGTCCAGAACCATTGTGCACTAACTATACAATAGGAATGACTACAAAAGGTCCATTTGAAACACTGGACCATTTTGGCGCGCTTAACTTGCATCATTTAAACAAACAAAACCAAATGTCCGCTGGCCGATCAGGCACGAAGTGACATGCCTGTAAACTTGTAAAATTGAATTGACACTGGCATTCTAATTTGAGTATTAGTGCTGAGTGCTATTAATTTTGTTGTTAGTTGCTTTGCCATTAAAATTTTATGACTTGTATTTGTTTATATAAGTATTTCCGACTCTTGAGGGGTAATGTTGGACTGTTAGAAATGTTCCTTTAAAAAACTAAAACGAAAACTGAAAAAATTAACTTGCCAGCATTCTACTAAAATAACTTTATTTATGTAAAGGATTTGTTTGCCACGTAACTTTATACCATAAACTTATAAAGTTACATTTTAAGACAAACTTGTGCTACTAGTTATTCTTTAAATTTAGGTTATAATGTTTATGCATTGACCTTGCCTTGTTATTTTCACCCTTATTTTATTGAAAAGTATGTCGAGTTTTTAGTATAATATTTATCAGTATCCATTTATTTATAGTTTAATGATTACCAGGTATTAATTGTATGGAATGTTTATGTTTATGTTGCAACACAACACAGGCGAGTGGTTTATTTCTTAATTTTATTAATTCAACTCATAATAGTCTGTAACCTGAATAAAAAGTAAAAGTTCTCGTAAAATGTTGATAAGTTTATGTTGAAATTTATGTTTGTTTTCCCCCCTCTCCTGCCCCTATAAAACAAAAATATGATAACAAAAACCTGTGAGTGGGGTTCCTGAAAATATTTAAAAAAAGATTTGTGCAGAAGTACTTTTGTAATTTACAGTAACATGTATTCTGCTCGAACCCCCACATTCTTATCCCCGCCTACCCCATCAGATTTAAAGAGCAGACGATAAGCAGACGATATGACACCCGCCCTCTCTTGACGACCATCGCCTTAAAAAATTATCTCTGTCGGTAAATATGGCATAGCACCAGCCTAAAAGTGTACTGATTTGAACACAGACGAACCTAAAAACCTAGTCGTGTTCCTAGAAGAAGGTTGAATTTCAACACGTGCGCGCCGAACTTCACTTTTTCACTTGTTTAGTGAACGACGTTCTCGCTGGTCGTCTGGTAAGTATAATTGCCAAAAACTTGTTTAATTTTACTTTTTAACGCATAATATTATTCGAATTGGACATAGCTGATGTTAACATTTTAATTATCATATGAGAAACAATGTATTTGTCTTAAAATAGACCCTTTAAAAGGGATAAAAACGTCATTATTTGAGAAACTGGTTGGCACTGCTGGCAGGTTTGAATGAGGTTGGTGAAATGTTGATGTGAAATGTTTTACAGTTTTCTCCTGACTGAATTTGGAATTGAGTTTGATTTTACCATACTTGCTTCAAGAAAAGTTAGTTTAAAAAAAATGTCATTGTCAACCAGGCCAGAGTAGCTTTGTTAGACATGTTTAGAGGTAGCGCGATATTGATTTCTACCATACTGCCATAGCATAGCCTGAACACCTGACGTCACACTTCAAGGCTCGTGAATAACGCCAGAGACCGGCATAAAAAACGTGTGTTTTGACCTTTGACCCCATACCTTTCACGTAGATATATGCAGTCAAATTCTGTTGCGGACGTGACAGGATGGAAGCTCAATTCACTGTGCACGTTTATCCAATATCAATGTATCCAACAGAATCACTGGATCTGAGAAGCTTGGACCTGTCTTTATCCTTGCGGCCTAGTCTACATGTAGCATTGTTTATTAGATGTAGCGCAATATTGACATTTCCTATTCTGGCCACACACAAAAAAGAGATTTTTCAAACTGATGTTGCTTCGACCTTGCGTATAGTTGCGATAACGTAACCCTCCTGTCGATGGCGTAGCCGGAGGGTTACGAAGCACACGCAATGTGAGCAGGGCGAAATGGTTAAAAACGTACAATTTCGACAGCTAGTCAGCAGATTTGCTCCATTTTTACGGCAGGAGGGTTACGTAACTACCTTGAGTACTGTCTGAGCTTCAAATTACTCCTGTAGGTCAATAAAACTCGATTCTTTTATAATCCTTTTGAAAAAGGGCAAAAGTTTACCTCATTATTTCACACATCAAAAAGATTCAGAGCATGGTCACCGACGCGACTGTGCGAGAGCACAGCCATTTTTGAACTTTTTTGACAAATAAATTAGTTATCAAATAATAAACCACGTTCAACCCAAAATCAAATAAATTAGTTCACGGTTTTCAATTAATACCGCCCTCTCTTGACTTCCAATTGGATAATTCCGCCATCCATTGACAGAGAGAGGTTCAGAAAGATCATAGTGCCTTTTTCTCCATCTGAATCAGTGAATAACCACTGTTTTTAAGTACTTTTTACCATTTTGGGCAACATTTTTACTAATTCCTACTTTGAAGGAATGTATACATTCAGCAACGGCCGGGTATTCTGTCAAACCTCAGTAAAATCCCTGTCCATTTCTGAGTATGAAAAGTTGAGTTTTGCTCCCGCGAGAGGTCGCGCATCAAATTTGCGGAGGTTTTAATTAAACCAAGTTCCTGGTAAAATTTAATTTTTGAACGTTTGAGTGCGCGTTGAGGGATAGGGCAACAAGCTTAACAGTTGGGGGGGGGGGGGGTCTTGCTTTTTAACAATCTTTTTATCTCATTCGGCGACCAGAAGAGTTTGCGTGTTTGTTGTCTGTTGGAAGGCATAACTAATTATCAAAAGCACCTATGACAGTGGAGTTTGCACCATTGAATTTCTCCTGAGGAGACCTTCAATTTGATGTAAAATTTGAATTTATTTGAGAAAAAAAAAAAATTATTGCTGTTTAAGAATGTTACTACATGATCTGTAGCAAGTAGACATTTCCTATTCTGGCCACACACAAAAAAGAGGTTTTTCAAATTAATGTTGCTTCGACCTTAATGTTGTCTGAGCTTCAAGTTACCCCTGTTGGTCAATAAAACTCTCTTCTTTCATAATCCTTTTGAAAAAAGCCCAAACTTTACCTCAAATCAAAAAGATTCAGAGCATGGTGATGGTCACCCACACAACTAACACGAGCACAGCCATTTTTGATGTAAAATTTGGTCACCGTTTTTCAATACATAACGACTTCTCTTTACCTGTAATCAAAAAATCTATTGATAGAGAGAGGATTGGAAATGTTATGGGCCTTTTTCCCCGTTTTAATCAGTGAAGAAATAAGGTTTTTATGTATTTTTTTACCATTTTGGGCACAATTTTGCCTTGTTTAAAGGTATTTACATTCAGCGACGGTGGCGTAGGCTGTCTAACCTATGTCCAAAAAGTCCTCGGCTAAGTTTTTTTTTTCCCTGCACAAGGTCGCGCATGGAGTTTATGGAAGTTTTAACTAAACCAAGTACCCAGTAAAATCTCTTTTTTGAACCTTTGAGTGTATGCTTAGGGATAGGGCTGAATTATAAGCTTATGGTACTTCATAAATAATTGATTTTTCTTTTGTCGTATATTTTCTTCATAGTTCCCATGTCTAATGCAAACTGATACCAGCTCCGCATGAGTACCATCAGTATCATCTATAATAACGTACAGCGAGATACTATCAGCCAGAGAAAATGAGGTTCTCATATAAGGTACAACAAAAATAACCAAAATATTGGGAGACTTTGGAAAGATTTGGCAGGAGACTTTCTGGATTAGACTCTTGAGCATGCTTATATATCTATCTATATGGGTTCTCATCAAAGCCTGTTCAGCATCTAGATGAGGAATGGTGTGTGGTGTTTCTTGTAGTGGACACTAATAATGTGTTCTTGCGTTTTAATTATTTTATACAGGTTTAACTTTAGTTGGTGCAAGTAAAAAATGTGTTTGCCAACTAGTTGGGAGCTTAATGGTTTTTTGAGGTCACAATTTCTTAGAACACGGACTTGATCTTCAATGTCTAATGAATCCATTCATAACAATCAAAACATCATTGAGTAAATATTGTTAAGAAAAGGGACAAAAACTTACCAGAGATGGGAAAAATTCGGGAACCTCAGGAAAATTATAGCTAGTCAGTGGCCCATATCTAACGAGGCCGAATGCTGATTTTTTTATTGGATGCAAACATGCTATATTTTTCCCTATTCCAGTCGCACTTGTGTGATATCTTGAAAGAAGATGCACATGTATACAAGTACACATGTAAGTATGTAGTTTGTTTATTTCATTTTACATGATCATAAAATTTCTGTTTTCATTTAGTTCTCCAACCTCCTTGGAGCAGTTTATCGCCATGGTAACCTTAGTTTTAGTTCCGATGGAGACAGCATCATCAGCCCCGTTGGAAACAGAATCTCCAAATTTGACCTGAAGAAGTAAGAATGTTCCAAATATTCCAATATCTTTCCACTTTCTTTTACCATCTACTTTGGCTTTCAATGATACATTATTTGTACTAAATTATGCCTCCTGCTATTTTATAATGTGTGGTAAATGCGCAGTTAATTATCAGATCCGGTTTATGTAGTCTGAGTAAAAAAAAATGTCTTTGGGAGTTTCTGCTACATGTAGTCACTGGAAGATTTCATAGTTTTGTACCTCTTTATCTAAACAATCTGTTGGTTTTCTTTATTTTTAGGCTAGACTGTTTAATATTACCATCAGCATTGGCTCTAGTGTTTCAACCATGGTCTATTTGTTCAGGGTGGTTCAAAAACAGATTACAAGAAATTAAATGTTTCTTTTTGTGTATTAATTTACTTGGCTTAGCAACTTTATGCTATTGGGCCAAGGTGGCGAGAGATTAGTAGTGGTTAAATTGTGATTGATTCTCATACGCACACTAAAACAGCAGTGGGTTTTTTCCCCCACCTTTTTAAAATTCTTGCTTATCGTAATTCCTTTAACATATCATCAACAAGAGTCCTGATTCGAGACAGAAGGATCAGTGTTTCTTTTTTTTCGTACAGTTCTGTGGGATATGAGCAAGGTATTATACAGGTTTAAGCCAGATTTTTGTAAAAGAATGTCCAAATTTGCTGGAACTTTAAAAACTGGGTTTCCAAACTGTTCCTTTACAATACATTTACATGTAAACGACAGATAAAACAGGTTGTCAAAAAGGCACATGGACACGCCTCTAGCTAACACTGTGGATGTGAGGCATTTGACTTTATTAACTGGGCTGAATTGGACTGCTTGACTTGATTTTCTATAACCATTGCTTCTTGTTTCTCCTCAGTAATAAATCAGAGACCTTTCCGATTGAGGCTCGTATGAACATCTCATGTGTGGGGTTGTCACCTGATGGCACAACGGCAATTATTGTTGATCAAGGTGAGATAGGAGCATTGCCCGCCTGATGCTGCCTTGTTATTTATAAGGACAAGAGGGCCAGTGTCATAATTATTGTGTTAAATTGTTGGTCCAACAAAGAGAATTTGAACCTGCAACGTCCTGGTGCTCTACCTACTGAGCTATCTAGTGCTATGTTGGCGGTCTCCCTAATTTGTCGCTATCTATATTTGAGGGTGCCAGTCAGAAGCCAACCTATAGGCCCTAACTGCCATATTACATGTTTGTGGACATATTTTGTTTGGCTGGCTAGGGCTGTTCGTGACACTTCTATGAACCTTCCCTTCTTGGCAGGCAATTGCCTCTGAGCAGCTGATGGGATAAGAACGCACAAAGAATAACAACGTAACAAAGCATATCCATTTTGGGCTTTGTCTGGCTAAAATCCTAAACTGTTAAATGCACATCTTTCCTTTGAGGGACATCTTGAAGGGGACACCATAGCACCAGACTTGGAATGTTTAAGGTTTTACTTGAAGCTGTTTGACTAACTTGCTGTCTTTCTGTTATTTTGTTGACAGAGGGTAATGGAATGTTGTGCAGTCTAGTCAGCAAGACGGTTCTGCATCATGTCCACTTTCATCAGCCAGTGACTGCAATCAAATACAGCCCTGATGGAAAGTACGTACCTAATGCTCACCACTGAACTCTCATCCTTTCACTCCACACTCTCTCTAAACCCCTCTCTTAACCCTTTCACCAATCCATCTGAATCCAAACCCAGATCTGACTAAGAGTTTTATTCTGTTGGACCAGAATGTTAGTCATTATTTAGAAATTGCTCACACAAAACTGAAATATAAACCACCTAGATATTTGTTGCAGAAAACTTGAAGTTCTTGTGGATTATTCGATTAGTTTTGATAACTATTATTAAAACTGTGGAACTGACACTCAAGTAAACAATCAACCTTTATTTTAAAACAGCACAGGTCATCATTAAATCTGCTTATAAATGTATTTTGTTGAAATGTTTTCCCCCTACTAACTTGCGAAGCTATTAATCTAGAAAATTAGGTATTCCGTCTTTAATATCTGCTTGCCCCAGGCTTACTGGCTTCCTGAATTTGTATATTTAACTCTACTACAACTCTTTTCAAAGGAAAATCGCCCTTACGAAGGAGAGATTTGCACAAGTGTACCACGCACCAGGCAGCACAAGAGAGTTCAATCCACTGTTGCTACACAGAACCTACTACGGTGCTTACGATGATACGACATGCATCGACTGGACAACAGACTCAAGGTAGGACACCACTGATTAATCATATCAAGAAGGCGGGGGACTAGATTTGTGAAGTCGCAGCATGATGTGTGTGGCAGCTGACTGTTTAGGACCATTCTGTTAACACCCACCTAGTATCAACCTGCCAACCGTTCTATTTAAAATGGAATTGTCACATGTTGATGACACTGTACACCATTGGTAATTGTCAAAGACTAGTCTTCACAGTTGGTGTGTCTCAACATATGCATAGAATAACAAACCTGTGAAAATTTGAGCTTGATTGGTCTTCGGAGTTGTGAGATAACTATGAAAGAAAAAACACCCTTGTCACACAAAGTTGTGTGCTTTCAGATGCTTTATTTCGAGACCTCAAATTCTAAATCTGAGGTCTCGAAGTCAAATTCGTTTTTCACAATGTTTTATACTATCAACCTCTCCCCATTACTCGTAATCAAGAAAAGTTTTATGATAATAATTATCTTGAGTAAATACCAATTTGCCTTTAATGCTAGGTGACATGTGTACATGCAGCGCATTTATGCACACAGGAGCAGAGGGCTTGTGAAGCCATTTTCAAAATTGTCCATTGTGTGTGGTTGATTGAGATCAAACGTTTGTCATTTTGTCTGAAAACCAAGAATAGATTGTTGCTTTCCATTGTTCTCAGCATGTCAAGCCGATTATCAACTATGGCTTATAGTCTGAGCTTGGTGAACAAAAAAACATTTGATTTGTGACTTTGCCTCATTGTCATTCATGTAGCCAAACTCAGCAACATGCCATCATAGCAAATGTGGTATCATTTTAAAGAAGAACACGTTAGCTTTGCATTGATAGCAAAACAAATACAAAGCGAGTAATAAATATTAAAGATATACTTGATTAGAATAAGTTTCCTAACTTTGTGTGAGCAGTTTAGCTTAGTGTTAGCTTCACTGCTTGTTGGTCTGCTCTGGGCTAACCTTATGTTTCTGTTGTTGGAATCTTGATGCTAGTCTCTACATACCTGATGAGTGCAGGCAATGTGTTTGATTGTGTATTTTCTGATTGAAGAGGCCTACCAACAAACAAACAAATGCACACCCCAAAAAAAAAAAAAAAAAATGCTTCCTCCTGTCCTACAGAATCTGAAACAGAATGATTCATTCAACATAGGTTTTTTTTGCACGACCTAAGTGAATATATTTATTTTCAGGGTGTTTGCGGTTGGTTCGAAGGACATGCAAACTCGTGTCTTCGCTGCATCTGAAATGGAGCAGTTGGTCATCTACACCCTGGGAGGACATAAAGATTGTGTCGTGGGGGCCTTCTTTGAGGACAACTCACTTAATGTATCCTTTTGTAGCCAAAACCATTTCAGGTTTTTGTGAATTGTATTGGGTGCAAGTTTGTCCAAGTTTTTTGTGTGTATTGAA
Organism: Asterias rubens; assembly: GCF_902459465.1. Lineage (NCBI taxonomy): Eukaryota > Metazoa > Echinodermata > Asteroidea > Forcipulatida > Asteriidae > Asterias > Asterias rubens. The sequence goes on along the minus strand of NC_047069.1, from coordinate 5,951,257 downwards.
CAATTTATAGTTTAATTTCATTTATAGCTACTCACATTTGTCTAACCCCATAGATTCAGTACTATGGAAATTTGCTAAGTAGTCACAAGGGCCGAATTTCATGGAGCTGCTTAAGCAGAAAATGTTGCTTAAGAAATGACTGCCAAGCCCAAATGAGCAGGAAACCAATCAGATGTGACATGGTATTCTGGCTGATAATCTAAATCTGTGTTACCTAATTGTGTGCTGATGAGCTACTGCTTGTAATGGGAGACTTTCCAACGCTAGGTGGCAGCAGACATACCGGGTAAATTTCCATTGTTTACGTAGTTCTGAACATGCGCATAATTCTGAGAACAATGGATTTACCCGGTAAGTCTGCTGCCCTCTATCGTCTTAGAAAGTCTCCCATTGTCAAAGACAAGTATTCTCACTTGGTGTATCCCAAAACAGTGTATGCATAAATAACAAATCTGGACTCCATATATAAATTTGGACTCATTTGGTCATCAAAGTTGCAAGAGAATAATGAAAGAAAAACCCCCCTGTTGCACAAATGTGTGTGCTTATAGATGCCTAATGAGAGGCTCCAGGCCTGAAAGCCAGGCTTGAGTGAGAAATTAACTCTTTCTTAAAAACTATGTTACCTCAGAGGGAGCCGTTTAAAGCCATTGGACCCTTTCGGTCAACACTATTGTCCAAGGTCCACACTTCGTGTATCACAACTTCTATATCAAATAACAAACCTGTGAAAATTTAGGCCCAATCGGTCATCAGAGTCTGGAGAAAATAACGGGAAAACCCACCCGTGTATCCGCGCGTTTCGCCGTGTCATGACATGTGTTTAAAATAAATCCGTAATTCTCGCTTACGAGAATTGATATTGTTTTACTGTTTTCTCAAAAAGTAAAGCATTTCATGGAATAATTTTTCAAGGGAAGTCTTTCACCACTACCTTCTGTAAACCCTGTAAGTTATTTGTAAATCTGTCAACTTTTTTTTTTTTTTTCTGTACCGAAAGGGTCCAATGGCTTTAAAGAAAAAACACCATTGTTGCAAAAATTTGTGTGCTTTTAGATTCCTAATGAAAGGCTTCTCTTCAGGCCTGAAATCCAGGCTTGAGTAAGAAATTACCTCTTTCTTAAAAACTACAGTTACCTCAGAGGGAGCCGTTTCTCACAATGTTTTACACTAGCAACAGCTCTACATTGCTCATTACCAAGTAAGCTTTTATGCAAACAGTTATTTTCAGTAATTACCAATAGTGTCCTCTGCCTTTAATAAAGATGCGAAATCCTCTCCTTAACGTTTCCAATCTCAGTTGTATAGTGTTAGCCGGAAAGGCGAGGTCCTGGTGTGGGAATGTGATACAGAACTACATGAGCTACGACCCATGGAGAAGCGCCCAGCTAGTAATCTTGGCAACAAGGCTGAAAGACCCCTGTCTGCTAAAAAGAGAGCAGCGGAGACCGTTGTGAAAGAAGGAAGCAAGGCTTTGTACAAGAGACTAGCGAGGTATGTTGTATGGTTAGATTGGGTTGAAGCTGTTTCATTTTTGTGTGTGATGGGCCATTCTGAAAGCAGGCACATCCTGCCAAAAACGCAAAACTGGGTTTTGAGCTCTTCAAATATATAATTGATAATAAGAACTTATACATGCATAACACCTTATTAGGTCTGTAAGGAAAATATTGTAATTTTCAAGATTTTATGCCAAATTGACATCATGCTTCGTCCTTGGATGGGACATAAAGCCGTTGGTCCTGTGTGTTGTGTTGTATTGTGTTGTGCACGTAAAAGAACCTGTTGCACTCATCGCAGGGGTTCTCCCCTGTGTTCCTGGTTTGATCGCGGCATATTACGCCACAGCACCTTATAAACCAATACATGATGCTAGAAAGGAATAGGTCTCGTACTTAAAAATGTAGCTCCACATACCTTGCAGGAAAAAATACTGAGCTCTTTGATACGCCCCTGGGGGTGTGATAAGCGCTGTATAAGAACCTACATTAGTATTATTGTTATTCACACCAAGCATGTGTCATAATTTGTTTCCCAATCGCAGGCATTTCTTGAATAAGGAAGGCGACTTCACGCATCTAACATGCGCCGACTTTCACAAAAAGAACCACATGTTGGTGACGGGATTCGAATCTGGAACATTTCACATTCACGAGCTGCCTGAATGTACGCTAATTCATTCGCTCAGGTATGTCACTCCTATTGGTTAATTTATACAGCTTTATTGTTTATTTATCACTTTTTTCATATAATTTATTCTGGTTGTGAAGACATGGACTCTCAGAAAAGCGAACTTAATCACTGTACTAGCCAATAATCTATCAGGGAGAACACAAGGAAGGAAGTATTCAGTTTTAGATGTGGGAGGAAAACCCACGCAGTCAGGTAGGGACTGAAAACCTAATCCAGGTTGGGAAAGATACCACTACGCCAACCTGATCACTCATGGATGATACCGAATGGTCAGATAGTACAAGGGTTGACTATGTGCTATGTAGATGCCTTCACCCAAATCATATCATATTGTAGTCTGACACAGTGTATATTCATTCAAAACCACAGTAGATGATATTGAATGGTCAGACAGTAGGAGGGTTGACTATGTACTATGTAGATGCCTTCACCCAAATCATATCATATTGTAGTCTGACACAGTGTGTATATCATTTAAAACCACAGTAGATGATATTGAATGGTCAAACAGTAAGAGGGTTGACTATGTACCGCAGAGATGCACTCACTGCATAATATCATATTGCAGGCTGGCACAGTGTATATATATCATTCAAAACCACAGTCGATGATATTGAATGCGATGATATTGAATGGTCAGACAGTAAGAGAGTTGACTATGTACTATGTAGATGACTTCAACACATAATGTTATATTGTACTCTGACACAATCATTCAAACCACAGCTGATGATATTGAATGGTCAGACAGTAGAAGGGTTCACTGGGTACTGTGCATATTGCAGACTTGGATAGTTTTCTACCGTTCAAAACCAGTCGGTGATATTGAATGGTCAGATAGTAGGAGGGTTGACTATGATACTGCATTCTAAGCTCTATACCCCTATCCATTCTATATCCCAGTATATCCAACCAGTGTATAGCGGCAGTGTGTTTCAATCAGCCTGGGGACTGGATTGCGTTTGGCTGTTCCGGTCTCGGTCAGTTACTGGTCTGGGAGTGGCAGAGTGAGTGCTACGTCCTGAAACAACAGGGCCATCATAACAACATGACCTGCTTGGACTTCTCACCGGACGGTCAACTCTTAGCCACTGGTGGTCAGGACGGAAAGGTAGCGAACTCATGATGTGTTTTTCATTAAACGTAACCCCCTACAAATAGTACAGTACATTATTTTCAAGCCCCTACAATTAGTTTTACATTTTGTTCCGTATACCGCCCGCTGTTTTTTTAACTGTAAAGACTGGTCGCATTGTTCTATTTAAACAAATCTTTTAAGTGTCAGAATTCTCCTGTAACACTGGACAGCTTGCCAAATATCAGTTAAAACACCCAATGCCCAGTCAAAATTCACTTCCAAGTTGTCCGGCTGGCTAGTCCAGTGTTGAAACTTGACCCTAATTAATGAAAATATGGACTAGTGACAAACATGACAAAGCTTAAATGCAGTGGACACTATTGGTAATTACTCAAAATAATTTTTAGCAAAAAACCTTACTTGGTGACGAGTAATGGGGAGAGGTTGATAGTATAACAAATTGTGAGAAACGACTCCCTCTGAAGTAATTTAGTTTTCGAGACAGAAGTAATTTTCCACGACTTTTGATTTCTGGACCTCGAGTGACAAGGGTGTTGTTTCTTTCATTTTTATCTCACAACTTCGACGACTAATTGAGCTCAAACTTTCACAGTTTTATTATTTTATGCATATCTTGAGATACACCAAGTGAGAATACTGGTCTTTGACAATTACCAATAGTGTCCAGTGTCTTTAATACAGACCATTGAAACTGACAATGACACTATATGGATCAATTGACTATAGCAGGACTTGAACCTGTTACCCCCGGATCGTAGTGTGTGATCCCTGGCTTTACAGCAAATATGCAGGCCTGATACTTCACGGAGGCAACGAAGGCGATTGCCTCCGTTGCCCCTTGTCATTGCCTTGGTGCCCTTGAAATGTTACAGTAGAAATTTACAATTTCCTCATAGGGTGCCCTTTGCCAAAGAGAAAATGCCTTGGTGCCCTTGCCCTTTCAAAAACGAACCATACAGCCCTGAATATGAGTTGACTGGCTCCTGAGTGGCACCCCAAAACAAAGATGTTGACATACAAGGGAGACCACCAACATTAGGACTAGATGAATCTGTTGGTAAAGCCCTAGCTGGCACGTGAGTCCTGGGGTCGCAGATCCAAGTCCAGCTTTAGACACTTTGTCTTTGTTCAACCCAAAATTGTATAAAATTTACGCGGTAAGTTTCCCTTGTGGTTTATCACTTGAAAATGAAAAAAAAAAGTTTGTCTTTCATTCACTGTAGGTAAAGGTGTGGAACAGCAGTAGCGGGTTATGCTTTGTGACATTCACTGAACACACAGCCACAATCACAGGGATTATCACTTGAAAATAAAAAATAAAAGTTTGTCTTTTGATAACTGTAGGTAAAGGTGTGGAACAGCAGTAGCGGGTTATGCTTTGTGACATTCACTGAACACACAGCCACAATCACAGGGATTATCACTTGAAAATGAAAAATAAAAGTTTGTCTTTTGATAACTGTAGGTAAAGGTGTGGAACAGCAGTAGCGGGTTATGCTTTGTGACATTCACTGAACACACAGCCACAATCACAGGGATTACCATCAGTGGTAAAGCAGGGAAGGTTATCGTGTCTGCTTCACTCGACGGCACAGTCAGAGCGTTTGATCTACACAGGTAAGTCCATAGTCAGAGTTCCCCAACATCATGAAAGGACATTTTAGTACCATTCTTCCGGTGGTGATTTTACAAGACACGGAAGATATTTATAGTTTCTCCTTATTTTTCCACACCATAAAAAGCTTCAAAACATTCTTCTTTGGGCTCCTTGTTTCTTGTTTCTCCTGAAGACGAGCAGAGTATGACTGTTTGAAGTGTCGAGACCAAACTGACTCTTTGGACAACTCTCACCCAAAGAGATTTACACATGGTTTTACCCGCAAGTTTACTATTTATTTATAGTTTCTCCTTGCAGAAAATATTGCTTAACATTTTTTCTGCTAAGCACGACTAAGCGGGATACCAGTTACATTCTGTAAATGTATAATGGTATTTTAGTGGGTAACTTTATTCTGGTAAGCATAATGTTTAAGCAGCTCTATGAAATTGGGCCCCAGGTGACCAGAAGGACACACAACTTATGTGCTGTTCTAGGTATCTTCTAGACATTGCTTTGCAAGAATTTTTGTTGGTTCAAGGGAGCTTATTATCATTCTAATCTCAGCAGCACTTGCACCCGGAGGACTTGTTTTTCTGGTTTAATTTACCTTCAGTAGGTTGTGTATAGTATGGCCCATTTGTTTATGCCTACTCAAATTGGAATGCCAGTTAGTGAGATTCAGTGAAGTACCAAAACTGCTTGACTATATTTCTTTACGCTTTCTTGCATCAGTCTGTTATTTTAAATCAGTACAAGGATCCCAGCATCACTCAACGATTCTCTTTCTCCACTCACTCATGTAATATTCACAAACTTTTTCTCTGTTCAGTGTTTTAAACAACTTGATTGCTCTGTTTCAGATATCGTAACTTCCGTACCTTCACCTCGCCCCACCCCGCCCAGTTTGCATGCTTGGGTGTGGATTCTAGCGGCGAGCTGATCGCTGCCGGTGCACAGGATAGCTTTGAGATCTTCCTCTGGTCAATGCAAACTGGCAGATTGCTAGAGGTATGTCGTTACGCTGATTTCCCTGCAAGGTCTTTAATGGCTGTTTAAGACTGAGTCACCACTCTTTCATTCCTATTTGTAAACACCTTTCCGTTAAAAACATTTTAAAAACGTAAACAAACTGCGTACAAATCTGGTAGTTAAGCCTCATGCACTCTCAATGAAAATTTGCCTTGAATTTCTAGCGTCGAGCATAAGTCGCTCAATGCGCAAGTTTAAGCGCTTAAAATTCAAACCATAGCACATAAGTTTCGAACTTCTGTGAGTCAAATATGCCACCTACAAATTTAATTTGGGGCGTGAAGTTCATAATGGCAGGGCCTTTCGCTCGACTGGAACATTACAAGGGGCATCAAGGCAATGACCAGGTGCGAAGGCAATAGCCTCTGTCACCTCTGCGAAGTACATGTAACACACCTGGATAATAGTTTATAAAGCAGGCCCTAAAATAACCCACGACACCCACAGCAATAGACCGATTCATTAAGCTCCGCCCCATTGCATATTGACCAATCACAACGCAACGAGGGTCCGACAAATAAAGTCTGACATGGGTGCGTGTATGCTTGGCGCGCGCGGCAGAATTGTGCAAAAAGGCATTGGAGAGGCTCATGTGATCTTGCTCACACGTGCGTCGTGGGCGGAGCCTAATGGATCGGTCTGTTGCTTTGGTTCCCAGTGCTTTTGCCCTTTGCAAAGTTCCAACACTAAATGGCATTTTCCTGGTTCCCCTTACCAGAGGAATTGGTATGCCCCTTGAAGAGCGAAGTTCACGTCCTACTAATGGTTTTATTTTTTATTTGTTTGTATTGTAGGTTCTTGCGGGTCATGAAGGTCCAATTTCATGCCTGAGTTTCAGCTCGGCGGCGGACATGTTGGCCAGTGCATCATGGGATAAGACGGTCAAACTCTGGAATGTTTATCAGCACAAAGGAGCCCGAGAGACGTTACAGGTCATGGCTGATGGTGAGTCTTTTGTCGTCTGAATATTGATCAATGACCAGGCAGTAGGGTTTGAACCTGGTGATCAGGTTGGCGTAGTGGTATCTTTCCTCGCATTCCACCTCTAGGACCAAAGTTCAAATCCCACTGGGGGCACTTTGTGGATTGGGTTTTCAGTCTCTATTTGACTGTGTGGGTTTTCACTGGAATACTTATCTTGTCGTCCCTATCTATAACTGAAGCTTCCTTCCTTGTCTTCACTCCATGGTTTCTTGCCTAGTACAGTGATTTAGTTTGCTTTTCTGAGAGTCCTTGGCTTCACAACCAGAATAAATAAAACGATGGTGGGAATACAAGTAAGGTCTGAAATAACACTATGTGCATGAGTAGGATTTAAACTTTGCTTGGTGGAGATACAACCTAGTAAGGTCTGCAGTAAGATCATGTAACACCATCAAGTGGTTTCTTGGTGACAAGTCACAAATCAAATTTTCAAATTTAGGCGTGCAGATTTAAACGCTTGATTTTTGTTTGTTTTGCCGACAGCTCTTGCAGTTTGCTTTAGCCCTGACGGTCACCAGCTGGCCGTAGCTACTCTGGACGGTCAGATATCATTCTGGGATATACAGACGACCACTCAGACTGGATCAGTAGAGGGAAAGCATGACCTCGGCGGGGGGAGGAGAGAGGGTGATATGGTGACTGCAAAAACATCAGCGGCAGCGAGGTAAACTTCTAAATTTCTCTCTTTTTTTCTGGTATGTTATTATAAAAAATTGTTTTAGTTTTACACAGATGTGTATTTCGCACTGTATATTCCTGAGCTCTGTGAAATAAATACACCCAAAGGCAAATCACTGGGATTCGAACCCACGACCTTTGCATTGCATTGGGTCCAAAGTCACTGGACACCTTTGATATTTGTCAAAGACCAGTATTCTCACTTGGTGTGTCCAATTTTATAAGCATTAAACAACAAATCTGTGAAAATTTTGACTCATTGGTCATCGAAATTGCAAGAGAATAATGAAAGAAAAAACATCATTGTTGCACAAATTGTTGTGCTTTCAGATTTTTAAAAAGCTTCAGACCTGAACTTTGTTTAAAAAAACCACCTACATTACTTCACAGAGGGAGCCATTTCTCACAAAAATTTTTTATCTTCAAGTACGCGCTAATCCTCCAATCAGATTTGCAGAATGGAGTGGTGATAAAAACCTATATTGCACGGCTAATATCACTACCATGCGTCTTGTGTGTTCTATGTCACGCGCCATGTTTGCTGGAAGATAAATACCTTATCACACGCACGCTCATGGAAATACGGAAAATATAGCGCGTCTGCGTCCCATATCCAACTCGTCCTTCGGCCTCGTTGGATATGGGACGCAGAAGTGGTGTATTTTTCTGTATTCCACTCGCGCTTGTGTGATAACTTAATATATTATCAACAGCTCTCAATTGCTCGTTACCAACAGTATTCAGTGACTTTAAAGGCAATGGACACTATTGGTAATTACTCAAAAGAATTTTTAGCATAAAACCTTACTTGGTAATGAGTAATGGGGAAAGGTTGATAGTATAAAACATTGTGAGAAATGGCTCCCTCTGAAGTGATATAGTTTTGGAGAAAGAAGTAATTTTCCACGAATTTGATTTTGAGACCTCAAGTTTAGAATTTGAGGTCCCAAAATCAAGCATCTGAAAGCACACAACTTCATGTAACCAGGGTGTTTTTTCTTTCATTGTTTGTTATCTCGTAACTTCGATGACCAATTGAGCTCAAATTTTCACAGGTTTGTTATTTTATGCATATGTTGAGATACACCAGGGGAGAAAGATTTGTCTTTGACATTTACCAATAGTGTCCATGTCTTTAAGCAGCTCTATTAAAATTTTGCCTAGGACTGTGAACCTCCCACACTCCATTGAATGCTGATTTGAGTGATCTGTTTACATTTCAGATCTTTTAACACATTGTGCTATTCGGCTGACGGGACGTGCATTTTGGCTGCGGGTAAATCCAAGAACATCTGTATCTACAATATCCAAGAGCAGATACTGATGAAGAGGTTTCAGGTGTCGTGTAATCTCTCTCTGGATGCGATGGAGGTTTGTGGTCGATGATCTATCCCCATCATTATTTTTTTGTGACTTTTTTAAGGAGACTGGATCCAAACGCAATGTTCCACTCATTTCCTAGTGGTGGAAGATCTCCCCACGCCCTTTTATTTATTTTCCCAGAATGCCTTGCTCAATTATAACCCTTTGAAATAGGACTTTGAAATATTATTGGGCATGAGTCCTGTGGTTGATCCATATTGTGTTACAGACTGCGCCGAACGCCCTGTCAAAAGATGCATCATTGGAAATGTCTTGCATCAAAATAAGTACATTTTTTACATGTATGTACCAAGCGCCCCATAAGTCCTTTTCAGCTCTGGAAAATTTTTAATAAGCAAAACAGTCACTTTTGTTTAGCCAATCAGCGTTGATTTTCAGTGTTTTTCTATCATGGTAACGAGACTGGCAATGTTCGTTTCTGCCGAAGTTGATGTCAAGTTGGCTTGACCACTTTGTTGGCCCTTCCACACTTGGATTGTTTTACCTGTGATCTAACCGGCAAATGGGCACAACCCAGAAAATAGCCCCGGGGCCTCTCCAAGGCTGAATATTCCAGGGATAGGAGATACAGTGTGCAAAGGGCTATACTTGTAGTTCTCCATAATTTAAGCTCCATATTAAAACAAATAATCACTATTATTCTGTCAGGAGTTTCTGAATCGGCGTAAGATGACTGAGTTTGGAAACGTTGCTCTAATCGACGGTGAGGAGGACCACTCTCAAGCACTCAGTCTACCCGGTGTGACCAAGGGCGATATGAGCTCACGCTTCTTCAAGCCGGAGGTCAATGTGTCAGGGGTCAAATTCTCACCCACGGGTAAATACTTCAATAGACCCTTTGCATTGGCTGCCATCTTTGATGAAAGGCCATCATTGGCTGAGAGTTGTTGGCAGCGCTTTCAAGCAAGCTCTTTTCCATTGCTCTACATCAAAGATGGTGGTCAATTACGTCATGTGCAATCCATCTATAGCTTTTCTATAACTCCAAACCGCGGTGGATGATGTTGAATGGTCTTGCAGTAGAAGGGTTGACATTATTTGATAATATTGCAGGTTGGCATAGTTTATCCATCATTCAAAAGCGTGGGGGAAGAAGCATGGGGAAGATAGTGAGTGGTTACTTTCAAAACATTACTTTCAAAACCACAGTGAATAATATTGAATAGTCACACTGTAGGAGGATTGACTGTGTACCGTGTAAATCCTCATACCCCCAATTGTTATTGAAGTGACCAAACAACCAAATGATTAACTCTAAATGAGTTCCCAATCTGCTTTGCCCCCTTGTGCTTATTTTAGATTTAGACATCTTGCAAATGCATTTATATTTACTAGGGAATTTTTTAAGTCTTCAGCTTTAGAATCATAATTTGTATTTTTCATCCTGAATTAAGTACTTAATCTTACCTGTAATGAAAAATAAAGTATTGATTAACATAATTTTTTTTTTTTGACAACCCTCAAACCATTAAGAATATACAAATGTAAATATAATTTAATGAAGACACTCTCCAAAATTGAAATTGTGTTTCGCCCCATCACTTTATCTAGGGAGACAGTTTGCAGCGACCACAACAGAAGGCTTACTTGTCTACTCACTTGACAACAGCCTGACCTTTGACCCCTTTGATTTGACACTGGAGATCACGCCGAAGCTGGTGCGGGAGACGTTACAGCGCGAGGAATGGAGCAGCGCCCTCATGCTCAGCTTCCGTCTTAACGAAACGAGGTTAATACAGGAGATTGTCGAATCTATCCCGTTTGAGCAAGGTAAGTTTCATTTCTTTTTCGATATAGCAGCTGAAATATCTTCTTTTGTTCTGAGCCCAATTTCATAGAGCTGCTTAACGGCTGATTTTGTGCTTACTGCAAGACTTTCCAATCCATAGAGCTGCTAACTGTGAGCTAACAAAAAGGCATGCTAACCTTCCAGTGCTTACTGTATGAAAAGTAATGACACAACAATGCAAATCCATGGCGAACAAGTGAATTAGCCACATAAGTTTTTTGTTAAATATGTTTATGCTGAAGGAAGTTTTTCTGCTTAAGCTAGCATGAAAATTTGCTTACCGTTAAGCAGCGCTATAGACCTGCCCCATAGCTCAATTTCGTAAGCCATTTTGAGGTGGACACATACCAGAGCATGATTCAGTTTGGGTAAATGTATCGGTGTCAACCCAAACCAAGCAGTGCAGTTCCCTAGTGTCCAGCATATCTCAACAAGGCTAATAGCACTGCTCAACGCAGAGTTCTGGGCCCAATTTCATGGATCTGCTTACCGCTGAGTTAAGCGCTTACGATCATGATTCCCCGCTTATGTGCAAGCACTGAATTTCTGCGCTAGCCTTGTAAACTTAGAATGCCTTGTAACGCGGAGTACGCACATGCAGAAGCCTAAATTTGTCGCTTACCCGTGAAATACGCTTGCTATAAGCACAGAATTCCCTGATGATTCTGTGCTTACGGTAAGCAGAGCCATGAAATTGGGCCCAGCTGTTACTGCCCATGGAATTACAAGCTTTACATGGTTCTGTAAGCTCAGAATTCTTCGCTAAGCAGCACCATGACATTGGATGCTGGTGTTCTGGGAGGTATTTGATTTCGCTCACTCTTGATTCCCTTGAGGTCTACACAACATCAACATCAATGTTTTAGTTGTTTTGCTCAACACCGATGTTCGATAAGAAAGTGTACTCGTTTATACTTAGGATTGTAGAAGAGAACAAAAGTTGCTGCCGGTGTGGGATTCAAACTGGAATGTATTTGATTTTTCTCTTAGCTTTGTTGTAACAAAGCATCAGTGTTTTAGTTGTATGCTCAATGCCGATGAATGATTAATAATGTGTACTCGATGGTGGTATTTAGAGAACAAAAACTGGCTGCTGCTGTGGGATTCAAACTGGAATGTACTTGATTCTTTTTCCCACCCATGTTATTATTATTATTTATATTATTAATTCGGCATACAAAAATATAGAAAATACAAACATAATCAAAACAAAACAAAAGCCAGGGACATATGCCTGAAATTAAAAAAGTTTACCAAAAAAATGTAGCCCTTCAAGGCCTTCAATTCCAATATCCTTGGTCATATATCAAACATCTATAATTATTTATAATACATCTATAAAGACATTAAAGACAGTGGACACTATTGGTAATTGTCAAAGACCAGTCTTCTCACTTGGTGTATCTCAACATATGCATAAAATAACAAACCTGTGAAAATTTGAGCTTAATTGGTCGTCGAAGTTGCGAGATAATAATGAAAGAAAAAACACCCTTGTCACACGAAGTTGTGTGCGATTAGATGGTTGATTTCGAAATCTCAAATTCTAAACATGAGGTCTCGAAATCAAATTCGTGGAAAATTACTTCTTTCTCGAAAACTATGTCACTTTAGAGGGAGCCGTTTCTCACAATGTTTTATTCTATCAACAGCTCTCTTTTATGCTAATAATTATTTTGAGTAATTACCAATAGTGTCCACTGCCTTTAAGAACATTAGACAACAACAGAAAGATGCTAAAAAGCATTAGTGTTACAGTTGTTTTGCTCAACACCTATATATATGATATACACTATGTACTCATATACACTGCACCTCTATGAGGAAATTGTAATTTTGTATAGGAATGTTACAAGGGGCACCGAGGCAATGACTTGGGCCCAATTTTATAGAGCTGATAAGCACACAAATTTTCTAAGCATGAAATTTCTTCCCAGAAAAAAACAGGATTACCAGCCAAATTTTCATTTGTTGCATATTGCTTGTTACTGGTATTCAGCATTTGTTTGCTTATCCTGAAAATCAAATGGAAATTTGGTTGGTAAACCTGTTTTTATCAAGGAAGAAATTTAATGCTAAGCAAATTTTTGTGCTTAGCAGCTCTATGGAATTGGGCCTAGAGGTACTGGAGGCAATCCGTTGCTTCCATGGAGTAGTAGGCCTGCTTTGTGTGTGTAATAGATTTCACTTTGCATAAATCATCTTGAGCTCAATTGCCCAAGTCTTCAGTGTCGTGAGTCCCTTTGGGGACTTGTGGTGATAATGATGTCAAGTCGTGTTAGGCGCCAGACTTATTTGATTCAGGCCTCGTCAACAATTTAATGGTGTGACAGAAAGAAATGATGGGTCTGCTAATCAGACTGTTAGTACACATGCCTGTGAGGATGATAAGCATGTATGATCTAACAGGAGTATTAACGAGCCCATGCTCTACCAACTGAGGTATCTACCCCTAATCTTGCAAAAGTAGTTAATGGCCTGACCCTAGGATACATACATGTAGTCTTTCCCTAATGTGGGACCTTTGATTAAAGTGCGGCCATTTGACCAACTGAGCTACATGTATCTAGCCCTGATGTTGGCGGTCTCCCTATTTTGTCAATGTCTGTGTTTGGGGGTGCAAGTAAAAAGTCATACAACCTGTAACTGCACTGTAGATAAGGGATCTCACCCAAGTTTTTCGATACGACCTCGGAAGCGGCAGCCAGGGGGATCACCTCAAAGGGAAGGTACACGTTTGGTAATTACTCAAAATAAATATTAACTTAAAAACTGACTTGGTAATGAGCATTGGAGAGCTCTTGATAGTATAAAACATTGTGGGAAACGACTCCCTCTGAAGTAATGTAGTTTTTGAGAAAGAGGTAATTGCTCACTAAAATAATAAAAGACTTCTAGCTAGAAGTCTTTTATTCCTATCTGAAAGCACACAAATTCGTCCAACAAGGGTTTTTTTTTCTGTCATCATTTTCTCGCAACTTCGATGACCGATTGAGCCCAAACTTTCACAGGCTTGCTATTTTATGCATATGATGGGATACACCAAGTGAGAATACTGGTCTTTGACAATTACCAACGTGTACAGCTTCCCTTTAAGGGGATGCAACTTTTTTATTTCAAATGTCAAGTTTTAAACCATAAAGGAAACTTACTTGGGTAAATAAATTGGGGTTAGACAAAGAAATATTTACTATAGCGGGACTTGAACCAGCAACCTTTGATTAACGTGCCGGCACTACATGTACTACCAACTGAGCTATCTAGCCCTACTGATGGCAGTGTTCATGTAAATGTTTGCAGTCTTGTGCATTCAAATGTTGGCAGTCTTTTAACTGCCAATTAGCGGGTATCACACTCAAGTTTACAGTAAAACCTGTGAAGTACCTTTAGCAATTGTCAAAGACCAGTCTTCTTTCTTGGTGTATCCCAACATACGCATAAAACAACAAATCTGTGAAAATTTAAACTCAATTGTTTGTCGAAGTTGCGAGATAATAATGGAAGAAAAAACACCCCTTGTCACACAAAGTTGTGTGCTTTCAGATGACTGATTGCGAGCCCTCAAAATTACAATCTGAGGTCTTGAAATAAAATTCAAATATTTAAGTGGAAAATTACTTCTTTCTCGAAAACTACGTTTACTTCAGAGGGAGCCGTTTCTTACAATGCTTTATACTATCACCAGCTCTCCATTGATCGTTACAAGTAGGTTTTTATGCTAGCAGTGATTACCAATAGTGCCCAGTGTCTTTAAGAGGATACAACTTTTTGATAACTTTTGTCAGTTCTTTTTTCATTTACATGAAAACATGACCCTCTCAGTATGATTGGTCTGCCAGTCGTTATAAATCTGTTTTTTTTTCTCCTTCATTTTTTTGCTGTTCAATTAGCTCCTTGTTGCACCGAGTGATACATAATCATCTTTCTGTTGTTTGTAAAGTGAAACCTACATGTATGGACAGTGAGTTACTCATCAGAACTAAGAGCAATGGTCCAATAATGTATAGTGCCGTTCAGATTGTATGTCATATACATTACACAGAGTCGGGTTGATGTGACTTTTTTCAGTGTCTCTCTAGCGGGACAAGTTGGCTGGTTGTCTATGTAGTTTGTTACATGTAGCTTTGTCCATTGGGCGACATCAGACGACTTTCTTTGGACAGTGTCATTTGAATGGATAAGTTTGTATTCGGGCGATCATGTTGGCGTAGATATAATGCCTTCCACCTCTGGAACCCTGGTTTGAATCCCACTAGGGGCACTATGTGGATTGAGTTTTCAGTCCCTACCTGACTGCGTTGGTTTCCATGGAATAATTCTGTGGGGCTTTCCTTCCACATTTAAAACTGAAACTTCCTTGTCTTTTCTCCATTTGGGTTCTTGGCGAGTACAGTGACTCGGGTAAGTACTGAGTATACAGTGCTAACACACCAGTGTATGGGTAAAAACCAAAATGAATATTCTTCAGCCCTGATGAAAATTTAACATCTATTATATCCTTGTAGTACCTGCTGCCAAAACATGATTGGAACTGCCTCTAGGGACAGGGCAATCTCGGAAGTCTAGTTGGTTAGACACTGCTCTAGAATTGCAAGGGTGGTGGGTTCAAATCCCACCCGAGTTATATGCCTGTGATATTTTTTCACAGGACTCGGGAAAGTACCAAGTATACAGTGCTAACACACATCGGTGTATGGGTATAAACCAAAATTAATACAGTGATTTAGTTCGCTTTAAAGGAGAAAAAAAAAAAGGAGAAACGTGTTTTCCTGAATGCTTTTTTGCTTCCGGACTTATGATACGCTCTTTTAACAACTGTCAACAAATCAAGCCAAGAAAATTAGTTCTAAAAACCTTCCATTCAAGAGTTTGCTGTGGAACTGCCTACAGCAGAACGCTGCCTGGCCAGACAAACTGGCTCACCTTGCTCTCTTCTCTGTAACGAAAAAGTTTTTTTTTGCAGCACATTTGTTTTTGATTGATCAGTACTGGTTTTCTGTCCGGTGGACAAGTTTCAATGCTATTTTCACACTGGCGGTGCATAATTAAGTGATAAATTTGTGACGGCGGATTCCCCACGTTTTCTGCACCTGCTAACCTGCACGTGAGTTATAGACACTATATGATTGTAATACCCCGCACAGAGCAGACTTGTGTTTGTTATCAACTGGTAATGATGAGAATGTCATCTTCATGATGTTGGGGAGGTGAGGATTAAGATACAGGTGGTCTGCGAACATGCAAGAGGACACCACTCTGTGCTGTCGACAGCATGCCTTAGGGGGATGGCGGAATCTCAGAGACTAAGGTTTGATAAATGAGATTTTAACAGAGAGGATCTTGGATGTCGAGACGTGTCATCAACCTTTTGTTTTTTTTATTAAAATGAGATTCAGACTTGGAGACTTGTCATGTCATGATGAATACTCTGTGCATGGGACTGGGACGCCCCCATCAATCATAGACGTGTTATCAGCTGCACCACCTGCCTCCCAGATCATGGTGTAGCCTGTGTTTACCAGGCAAGTGTGATCTTTAAGTGGGCGAGAAAAATAGAATTAGCTGTTGCAAACTGCTTACCAACTAAGAGGACTTACGGTATGATGGCACAAAATAGTTTGTGACCCTGATGTTTCGACCCAAGCAGATTCTTTCTTGAACGCTAAATGACAATACAACACGAAGACAGAATTAGCTAATTGCAAACTGCTTACCAACCGAAAGGACCTATGACATAAATGCGAAAAATAGTTCATGACATTGATGTTTCGACCCTCTCTCGAAGGCTAAATAACAAAACAACAGTCGTGAACAAGGCCCAATTTCATTAAGCCTGTAAGCACACGAATTTGCTTAGCATGAAATTTCTTCCTTAATAAAAACAGGATTGTGTACCAACCAAATTTCCACGTGATTTTCAGGATAAGCAAACAACAGCTGAATGCCAGTGTAACAAGCAATATGTAGTTTATTAGTCAACAAGGCAGACTTAAAGGCAGTGGACACTATTGGTAATTACTCAAAATAATTATTAGCATAAAACCTTACTTGGCGACGAGTAATGGGGAGAGGTTGATAGTATAAAACATTGTGAGGAACAGCTCCCTCTGAAGTGACATAGTTTTCGAATAGTAACTTTCCACGAATTCGATTTCAAATCTCAGATTTAGAATTTGAGGTGTCAAAATCAACCATCTAAACGCACACAACTCAGTGTGACAAGGGTGTTTTTTCTTTCATTATTATTTCGCAACTTTGACGACTAATTGAGCTCAAATTTTCACAGGTTTGTTGTTCTATGCATATTGTTGAGATACATGTACACCAAGTGAGAAGACTGGTCTTTGACAATTACCAATAGTGTACATTGTCTTTAAAAAGGAGGATATCTGTGGGGAAAAGGAGAAGGTAAAGACCGACCAGTATTCAGAAAGTGTTGCGCTCATACATGTAGTACATCATCTCTCCAGTCATTGTCCATTTGATACTTTACTAAGGCCATCTCAGCTCCCTAGAGGGAGTATGTACAGTCTGTATTGCAAGGATTTGTTGTGCTTTGGGCTTCAGACAATCGCTGCCCTCAATTGACTTCTGTCTGATGAGAGGTAATTATTGTAATGAAGTGACTGCTCAGGGACACGAAGTGTCAAGACTTGGATTTGAAACCCTGCTCTGATGGCTTGAGCGCCAGTGCCAGATTTGTTAAAGGTGCTTATGCAGGAAAATTAGCTTAGCATGAATAACAATTCTGGTTTCCAAAAATGGGTTACAAATAATAACAATAATATAATATTAATAGTCATACATGTTTATAGCGCATGTCTACCGATAAAGGCCAACCATCAGCTTATATCAGTAAACTGAAATGGTCAACAGAGGGCTCACTACTTTGAGCTTGTGCTGGCCATGCCACCAGTTGATTATCAAATCCAATTTTTTTCGTATCTGTTAGCAGTGGAGTACAGTATGTGGGGCGCTGGTCATCCACGATGGGTTTCAAGGAAACAGTTTTCCATTATCGCATTAACATCTTCGTTTTGCTGCCAGTCTTGTGGTAAATTTAATTAAGACAACGAATGTATGGCACATGCATGAAGATCATTTTCATTGGCATTGATTTGTGGTTTACATTAACGCCGCAGTGCAGTCTAGCAGTTCAGAAAAAAGTCATACTCGCAACTCTGCACGGCAGTTTAGGGCCTTGAAATGGTTGGTATAAAGTGGGGAAGACATTCACCTGTAAGCTTGGGCGATATCACGATATTATCGAATATAGCGATATTAATTTGGAAACGATTTCGATATCGGATGGATTTGGTTTTAATCGAAATATCGATATATCGCGATATATCGCGATATATCGCGATATATCATGATAATCGCGATATATCGCAATATCGATTAAATATTGCGATGTATTTGCTAGCTGAGACATCTTGCACCCAATAGGTTTGGAGTAAAACCAGAAGAATAGGTCATTAGAACACCTCTCTTAAACTATGACTGTCTCTTCTACAACTTTCACTTGGAGTTTGAAGACTGATGATGTCAAATTTCATTAATCGCGATTATATCGAATATCGCGATATAGTGTCGGCGATATATCGTGAATAAAATAAATCGATATCGCCCAAGCTTATTCACCTGCCTCACAAATAATAATTTATGCTGTGAACAAAGCAGATATATATAGCCCTTCAGCTTTAAAGTTATATTTTGTTCTATTTCAAACCATGTTAGCGGCAGGATCTACAAGTTGGGACCAATGAACACTTGTAGTTAAGGTATCTTGCTCAAGGGCACAAGAGATTGAAACCCATAGTGTGAAGATTCGGCCATCCAAACTTGAATTCTGTATGCTACATGTATGTTTTTTGGCCAAGACACGCTATCATTTACAGCTTGATCTACATGCCAACCACAGAAAACAAACAAACAAACAAACAAGCAATCATAAACAATCAGGTCATTGCGGGGGGGGGGGGGGGCAGCTCGACGACCAAGAACTTGTCAACCTTTTCCGCATGATTCACTCTATATATGCAAACTATAGACATGATAGAGCCGTTACTGTATTGTGAGTTGAACGTTACAATTCCATAGGTTGCTCCTTGCTACTGTCCATAGCGCCAAATAGCAAACCTCTGTGCCTTGTAATGTAGTCGCAACCCTCTACACAAAAGAATATTGGTTTGCCTTTAACATTAACAAAAGTCAAGGCTACTTGTTGCGATTTTCGAGGTGATTGACTGTATGTATTAACTTTCCTTTTACAGATTAGATTACTGATGAACATAGCAAGTTGACATTGGGACAAAATTCCACTTTAAGATTAAGCGAAGAGGTTCCCATTAAAATCAGTTTGTTTTGTGTGACTTGGGATGTAGCGTTTTTATTTAATTGTATACAATACAATAAGGTTTAGGCATCACCCCACTCATTGTTCATCTTTCATTTTGTGCTTGTCTATGACCAGATTGTATGCTCGTACACGTACAACGTTATTGAAAGCAGCGGCGCAATAGTTGATTGGCATTGCCCGTGGGCCTCGGCACTTAAGCACAATGAATTAGCCCGGCTGGATATTGATTTGATAAAATCTACAGTCTTAAATGAGCTTGAACCACTTGATAAAAAAACGTAGTCAGTCCACAAGGTTTAATACGCAGCGCACCAGGGATACTTGGAAGGTAATATAGATGTAAGGAGAGTAGTAAGGATGTCGGTAATGCCATTGACCCGGCTGTGATTCTGGCATGATTAGGTTCTAACTACACATGCCTGTGCGATTGGTTTTAACGTATGTACCATTGCGCCCTACTCTGTAATTACTCGGTTTGGATGATTAATGCGCTAAGCCTACATTGGTTATATTCAGTTGCTTTGTGGAAGGAGTTCATTGTAATTCAAAGTTTACTTTCAGTCTCTATCACTCACCCCCCCCCCCTTCCCAAATGCTGAACAATAATATCATGTTTATTAATTTTGGTTTTTACCCATAGTCATACACCGATGTGTGTTAGCACTGTAAACTCAGTACAGACCCATACACCGATGTGTGTTAGCACTGTATGCTCAGTATAGGAAAGTACTGAGTATTCAGTGCTAACACACATCGGTGTATGGGTAAAAACCTAAATTAATATTCTTTATCCCCGATGCAAATTTAACACCTCTTATTATCGTTGCGGTAGCTGCTGCCAAAACATAGGATTCAAACTGCCTCTAGCTACCAGGCAACCTCGGTAGTCTAGTTGGTAACACACTGCTCTAGAATTGCAAGGGTCGTGGGTTCGAATCCCACCCAAGTAACATGCCTGTGATATTTTTTCACATGACTCGGGGAAAGTACTGAGTATACAGTGCTAACACACATCGGTGTATGGGTAAAAAACCAAAATTAATTTTCTTTATCCCCGATGCAAATTTAACATCTCTTATTACCATCATGTTTGTTTGGGTTTTTTTTTTCTGAATAAACAGTAGGACTTCAAGTTATTGAAAAATGAATTGCAATATTTAAATTGCAATATTTAAATATTAAGTTCACCGCAGACATGATGCTGGTTCTTGTAAGGGTAAGGCAAGTTTTTTCCTTGTGAAAAGGCACCTCTATGTCGGAATTCTATATTACTAACCCCTCTCTTAGGTTAAACAAAATCCTAAAAATCAACACTGAAGAACCCTTGTTTGAGGCATGACAGGAGATTTCTTGAAGACAGTGGACACTTTTGGTAATTGTAAAAGACTAGCCTTCACAGTTGGTGTATCTCAACATATGCATAAAACAACAAACCTGTGAAAATTTGAGCTCAATCGGTCATCGAACTTGCGAGATAATAATGAAAGAAAAAAACACCCTTGTCACACGAAGTTGTGTGCGTTTAGATAGTTGATTTCGAGACCTCAACTTCAAAATCAAATTCATGGAAAATTACTTCTTTCTCGAAAACTATGGCACTTCAGAGGGAGCTGTTTCTTACAATGTTTTAAACCATCAACCTCTCCCCATTACTTGTCACCAAGAAAGGTTTTATGCTAATAATTATTTTGAGTAATTAACAGGTTTAAGGTTTTTCATGATTTCAGGATTTTCTCAAATCTTGTTGACCCTTTAACCTTTTGTGAAAGAAGTAGTAAAATAGTCACCAAAGGGATAAAGAAATAGTCCACATTGTGTCCAAACCTGTAGCTTTGTATTTATGATGATGCATAGAACTTATAAAACTCCTGAATTGTAACATCTAAAAAGTTATGGGTCTAGAGTAGAGGGGGAACCAAGGCCTGCCAGCCATTTTTCCAGAAATGTTCACATTTTCAAATCTTATCTCCACATATGTCACATTTTTTCTGTATTTTCTCGGTACCAAAAAGTTCACCCACCCATCGTCTGAAACTCAAAGGGTTGTTTATGTGAAAAATGATAGTTTTGAAGCGTCTGCGTTGCTCAATTCAGTAGTCTCCTGATAATAATCGAGCCAAGAAAAACACATCCAACGATAGACTTGGAACAGTTTCAAAATCGAATGGTCACTTAAATATTTGTTGCAAAATACTACAGACACTCGATGTGACATTCTGGAATAATGATATGGGTGACATTATTATCAAGAGTCAGCCATACAGGGGTCTTTAATTCAATGGCCGCACACTCTTTGACAATCAATTTCCCCAGTACCGGAGAGTTGTTTAGGGACGTGCCAAATTGTAAAAAAACATCCCTTGACAGGCGCGATACTCAAGACAGAAAGCGTGATATCAACGGGGAGAAGACACTGGCTCGGGCACAGTAAAAACAAACCGGCCTGAGATGTGATACTCCCGCACCCTTTTGTGACGTACCAGTCCGAAATCAATGACGGCCAAAAGTGCTACTGTTTATAAAAAAAGCACTGAACTCGGTCAACATTTTTATTCTTCTCCATTCTTGACGGGAGGTGAGATCGCCGCCGTAAAAAAGACAGACACACCCCTATCGGTCGTTTACTTCGTCGTAAGAGGAAAACAAAACACAGCGGCCGAAAATGAAATAATTTTGCCAGCGATTTTGACGCTATACTGTAAAGAACGGAGAAATACATTATAAGAATATTGATTACATGGAAACTCGTGCCGATGGGTTGTCAGCATGCCAGGTACCTCGGTGGGTTCCGGAAAATGAATGTTAATGAGAGAGTGCACTCTCGGGCTGTGATCAATGAGACAAAGGGAACGGGAAGACATTTGATATGGGACCTTTGGGCCTCTTTCATTGGCAATCATAACTGTTTAACCATTGCCGTTGTCGGCGAGCGGACACAAATCAAACGTTTTCTGTTTTCCATGCCTCTTTCATGCCTCCCATCACTTAGGCATTGCTTCAAATGTCATCTCAATAACATGCTTTGGAAAAAATTGTCAATTGTGTAATGGACCGTTTACTCTAAATCTGTAATGACTTTCATTGTATTTTTTGGTTGGGCAGGGGGGGGGGGTAATCTTGATAAAATAAAGCTATGGTGTAGTAGGAAATTAGGTTGATGAGTTGTAATCTGAACGTTGGTTTTATGTTCTCTTTGGAAATGTTACCGTCTAAAATGTCGGCTTGCGGCTGTTCTTAGTAAAGTGTGTTTGAATGTTGTTTTTCATCAATTTTGATTTTTTTTTTTTACAATACCCCGGAACAATTGGTCAGAGACGGAACTTCATAGTTGAAATATGCTTACTTTATTGCAAAAATAAGTAATTACTACGCATCTGTTCCTGAATTAATTAGTGATTTATTTTGTGTATTTTCTTATGATTCACTTCATTGTTAGTGCACAAAGTAAAATGCATTGAAATACTCCAGTATTAAAGACAGTGGACACTATTGATATTTATTCAAAATAATTATCAGCAGAAAACCTCACTTGGTAATGAGTAATGGGGAGAGGTTGATAGTATAAAACATTGTGAGAAACAGCTCCCGCTGAAGTGACGTAGTTTTTGGGAAAAAAGTAATTTTCCACACATTTGATTTTCAAGACCTCAGGTTTAGAATTTGAGGTCTCAAAATCAAGCATCTGAAAGCACACAACTTTGTGTGACAGGGGTGTTTTTTGTTTCATAGTTATCTTGCAACTCCGATGACCAATCAAGCTCAAATTTTCACAGGTTTGTTATTTTATGCATGTGTTGAGATACACCAAGTGAGAAGGCTGGTCTTTGACAATTACCAATAATGTCCATTGGTTAACCAATGATGAAATAAAGGAATGCACAGACTTACAGGCGCAGCGCACAGGATTGGCCAATGAAAAACCTTCTTTTGACCCCTAGGCGAGGGCGCTCTTCTCATGTGCAAAAGGTCTATTGATGTTTCGGGCCCCCTGGGTGCAGAAATGTTTGTGGCATGTACTAGAGAGCTATGTAGTTTTCAGAAAACAACGTTTGCCAGCAGATGTATTCCAACGTGTTTGTATTGTCGTTCGTGTGCATTTTGGGCAGACTTTGTGTTGACCATGCAGTAACATAACCCACATAATCTGATTGTGCTTTAAATTTGTGGTCGTGTTGACTCTGTAACACGCTCAGAGAGTATGAAGTTCTGACATGTGCAAACAGCTGTACACAACATCGTTGGCATTTGTACGAAGTGACGATTTAGCCCCACAACCAAAAATACGTGTTATTTGGTTTTACTCGTACTTATACAACAATTTGTGTAAGCACTGTGTATACTTGGTACTTTCCTGAGGTCGTTGTTTGTCTCAAGTGGTCATCGAAGTTGCAAACAGAAATTCAAGAAAAAACACCCTCATTGCACAGATGCCTGAGGAGGGTTTCATGCTTCAAACTTTTCTCAGATTCACATTTTAGTTGAAAAATTATCTCTTTCCCTAAAACTACATCTGTATCTGTATCTGTATTGTTGAGCCGGCAAAAAAATGTCTAAAGACACATCACACCAGCTTTTGACAAAGGTATTACTACAAAGGGAGTTGTTTCTCACAATGTTTTATAATATAAACAGCTCTCTAGTCCTCTTAACCAAGTAAGTTGTTAGGCTCATTAGTTATTTGAGTTATTGCCAAAGGTATTGAAATGAGTGGATATATATTCACAGAGTATAACTTTCAGTATACACTGTACACGTTTACTCATAATGAGAGTAACTCATGGCTGAATGCAGTTTTTTTTTTACCGCTGTCACCATGAAATGAGTGGATATCTTCACAGTGTATAACTTCCAGATACACGTTTATTCATATGAGAGTAACTCATGGTTCGCGGGAATAGCGCCCTTTAGTGTTGATATATTACAGGAATAACCTCCCTTTAAATCTGGTCAAGGTGAAACAATTCCACACTACCAAAAGCACCATGCAGTTGGCACACATTATTCTTCTGCCAATACACGTGTGTCAAAACTGTATAAGTATCGACTTTAATGAGAAAATTTCCTCGCAAACCGGAGAGACCCTCAAATTCATTGATTTCCTCGCAAGGTATTCCGTTACAAAAATAATATTCGGACAGAAATGAAGGAGAATGTTATTTCTTGTCTGCTTGTTTCGTGAGCGAATTGTAATAAACACCAAGATCACGCAGGCTGCCAGCATGAATTGCATCTGAAGCGCTGGTATTAAAGAGATATCGCAGAAATTGGTTTTGGTTTTATTTTTAGCGTGTGACACTGGCAGACCAATCTATTTGGCAACGCAGGCCTTGGCTTTTATCAATGATTTTTCCTGGTTCCGGGATTTACAATGTAGTTTAGATCTCCCTACACCTTCAGATGTTGATGAAAGAAGCCAAACTGCTATCAACACCAGCGATGCAAAGACTCTGTTTGTGTATTAAGAAAACACGTGGATATCTGTTTGAAATGATATAAGAGAGTCTGTTAACCTCTACAATGTGTAAGAGTTTATATAGTGTAGGATTTTAGGCATTGAATGGTGAGGTATCAAATTAATATATTTGGTTTGCTGTAACACCATGTGTATCTGCTTGCTGGGTAGATTATGTACTTCAGAGTACTTGTCAATTGCTATATTCTACTGCCGAGGAGTAGATTTTCGGGTGACTCTGCGGCAGTAGAGATTATGTATCTCTGAAACATAAAATATGTAGCGAGGCAAGTTCTCCAAAGAACATAATATACCCAGGAAGTAGATACACAAATCAAATATATTTTTGCTATCTGTCTGTTTATTCTAGCGCCCTTTTTTTTTGTTATGGGGGTTGCTCTTTTTAGATTGTGGTTTAGTCTGCCAGTGAAGAGTATTGTACACAGTCCACTGTCAAACGGCGTCTCGTTAAAAATATGGGTGGCAAAATGGCTGTTTTACATTGTTAGTTTGACATGAAGATAATAATGAAGTTAATAATGAAGATGACATCTTTCAGTAATAATAATAGTGGCTTCTTATTAAACCACTCAAATCCGTCACTCAGCTGTTCAGGCACTCAAATGTACAGTGTTTCCCAGCAAGGTATTTAGGGCTATTTTTTTGAAGTACCATATCTTGTTTCCTTTACATAGCACCATGATAGTGCAGAATCTACAAAAGTGCTCATGGTGTTGCTCCAATTAACAGAAAATATCAAACTAACACAAATTTGTCGATGAATTTATTGAAAAAATTACTAATGCTGAAGCATACAAATCTAAACACCAAGATCCATGACATGGAAACATCCTAAAGGCAGTATACTTGAAGCACACTTAATTTTCAAAAGATGTCACGCCTGATTGTGTTAACTGGCCTGTTATTTTAAGAAGCTCTCAGAAATTGTTTCCGTCAGTGAATTTTACGCCAGGTTTGGTTGTCATTGAAAAACAAATGATTAGTTTTGATTTGAAAGCACACCGAACAATCGCTCTTTGCCGAACTCACCTTTGCAAAATGCTCGCCACCATTTCCACCTATTGGGAGTTTATTCCCTCGTGCACACTTTAAATCTCAAAATGGTGGACAGCATAAACGCGTGTAAAAATAAGTGTGCTGCGCTTGTGCACGGGGTAAAACCATGCAAGATGTCTCATTTTTATCCGAAATACTGAAAAAGTCTTGAAAACAGCTCATTCGAACTCTCTTTTACCCCAAACTCATCATTGCTAATTTTGATTGTGCCAAGAGAAATAAGCCTGATCAGACCCTTTGTGACAGCAGTGTAATGAAATACGATGATTTTTGATTGATTGTAACCCGAGTACTGCAGGAGTTGTCCTAAGGACTGCCATCAAGGTTGAAAAAAGCATTTCTGGTCTCCCGTTTCCCACAATCTGCCACAATTGTATGTAAACTTTGAAATCAATTCTGTCGTTCTCTATATTTGAATGATTTCAAAACATTTTTTGTATATGAAATTTTCCTGAAATTTGTTAACTATTGATAAATGCCTTTGATGTGTGTTACTGATAAGATGTAATGCCAGATTTGTCAGATTAGATAAATCTATTTTACTGAAATTTACACTGGGCTGCAGGCCTGAGGCCAGATTGTTTAGCATCAAGCCGATAAATTGATGACCGGACAAGTCCGCTGGTCTTGAAGTTGTGCTTGAAAATTTAATAATATTAATGGTACCCCACTTTGTAAAAAGTATAATTTACAAAGATGATATGTAAGTGTTGACCTCGACTCTGATAAATATCTTTAAATAACAGGATCTTTTACAGAGGTCCTGATTCATAAGCAATAATAAAACCTTCATTGTCCAGAGTTGTAAACTCTCCCTGATTCTGCCGAAAGTTCCCTGAAAATCTTTCCATGTTCTGATGAACAATTTTGACAATCTCCCTGGTCGTGGAAACTTTGTTCCCGATTATGTGGAATGTACAATTTTAATTATCTCCCTGGTTGTTGTACATGTACAACATCTCCCTGATGGCAGGATGCAAATGTTGGCAGCCCAGAGAAAGAAAGAGTGTTTTTAAGCCATAAAATGTATCAGAATTACACACTTTTTAAAGACATTTTTAGTCACCGAATACTGTCACTTTGTTGTAATGTCCAATTTTTTCAAGTAATGAGCTTTTGCAAATTAAGTTTAATGGTCCTGCTTAAAGTGCCATCGCGTTTTGAGGAAGCCATCCCTGAAGATTGTAAACACCCTTAGATGGTTTGTTCCCCTTACCTGCTCCCGTCCGCTAAACTACCCCCTAAGATATTTATATATTTACACCGTGCAAGTCTCTTATAAGTCTGTGATTGTGGGCTGTATCGTGCTGCTAAGTAAGTTCTCTCTCGTCCGTAGCTTGACTGAAGTATCCAAGCAGTGGACATATCCGCTTGCTTTCGCCGAGGGGCGTTTTCCCTCATTGTCCTGGCTCCGCTTTCACATCGTTCTTCGAATGGCTCAACCATAAATGTCAGGCGCCTCTGCTTTCTTCCCGACTCTCTCTAATGTTCGGTAATTTCTGCCGTTTTCTATTCCCCAAATTGACTAGCCGGTGACATGCTCGCTGCTAATTTGCTCGTACACGGGAAGGAAGTGACAGTCCGTGTCACCTTAGTGCGAAGTCAATTACGCTCGTATTTTGACTTAAATTCTAATTTTGTCTAAGTTTACGACTAAACGTTGTTTTGTTGAGACAGCTGGGTTACCGTTGCACGCTAATTGCGTTGTCTTTACATGGATATGTTTCCGGTTGGGTGTCATGAATGAGCGTAATAAGATAAAACGGGAGAGATAGTTACCACTATTGATTATCAATTATCGTCCGTGTTCTCCATTTGATATTTCAATGAAATTGATCAGATATAATAAACAGACTTGTTGGAGCTTTGTGATATTGATATTCCAAGCATCCCACGGTTTGCTTTCTTTTTTTCTACCCCCCCCCCCTCCTTTTCCAGGAAAACAAAGGACAAGTTGAGGATACAAATTCAGTTCACTTATGATCAGTGGTGTTTTTAAACGCAATGTATTCCTTTAGGGAACTGTTTGATTGTTTTAATCCTTTATAAGTATAGATACAAGCAAAATAGCCCATGAAAATTTTATTGCGAAATGTTGAAAATCCAGAGCGAATATGTCCACACAGGAAGAATAATCTATAATTTGAATACACAGCCTGAGAGATTTTACTGGCAGTTACATTTCTCAGATTCAAATTTGGGGGGATAATATTTTTTATACATAAACAAAACTTTGAGTAGTGTTGGCTCTGAGAAAAACTCGCTTGTACTTGATTTGAGGGTTTTCGAAGTATAATCTTATCGTCTTTCGGAGAATGCACTCTGACGTCACAACGGTACAAGTTCCAAATAAATAGATCCTACAGGGATGCTTTGTAGAGATAGTTTACATGACTGTGTTTTCCACTTATAAAGAAAGGAAACATTTGACTTACTTCAGAATGATTTTAAGTATTAAACCACAAGGGAAACTGACTGGGCGAAATTAGGGAGACTGCCAACATTATGGTTAGATAGTTTAGTAGGTAGGTAGAGGGCTTCCCTAATAATCGGTAGGTCGTAGGTCAAATCCCCAGTTCTAGTCAATTTTTATTTGTGCATCCCTAAAATATTCAATTAACTTCATTAGACATCTCACCAGTCTTGCAGGAGTAACTCTTTCTTTACACATGTATTCAGCTGAGAATTTTGTCGTCTTCAAGGCAGAAGCAAAATAAAACGATTTCTTGAACAACCCATCGATTGCTGAATAACGAGAAGGTAATAAAAGCGTCCTACGTTTGAGGCCGTAAATTCCTATATAAACGGAGTGGCCCCCTCGCTCAAAGAGAAAGTAACATAAAACAACGCGCTGGAGGAAATGCATATGACAAGAGGGTCCATCGGGACCGCTGAAAAAGACATCGTGAATCTTACATGACACTTGACAATGTGTGGACACAACGCTACTATGCATTTCCACCCTGTATGGCTACTCTAAATTTAAATGCAGCCTGGACAAACTACCAAGAGGGACTCACTCGATCAATCTATAGCGGAGGTCGGGTTGATATTGGACTGAAGATTCAAGGCTTTAGGTTTGTGGTGTTCACTTTCCCAGACGATCTCAGTTTTGTTTGTTGCTTAAAGGAGGCATGATATATTCTTTCTACAGTAGTCTGTTTTTCGATTTGTTTTTGTTCATGGAGAAGTCTGAAAAACTTGTGATTAAACAGCCTTAAATAAGGGAATAAAAGGGTAGCGACGAGTTCTTACGCTACTCTTTTATTCCCATTCATAAATGCCCTTTTGTTAAAAAACGTTAAAAAAATACAATTACAGACACTTTGACAGTTGAAAATACGAGGTTTTAAATATACTTTTCAAAAACTTTGTGAAGAGTCTGTTGCGCGTAGGTTGTGTGTACGTGTGCGCGCTTAGAAATAGATTACGCGCGCGCGCACTTAGAAGTAGGTTACACGCTGTTACGCGCTGTTACTAATAGCTATGACTTGCGTTCCGCGTGATAATCTTGCGCGCCTGACACGTGGAAGCTAGGCGGTTATAAACACTGGTCATTATCAACCGTTTAAACACCCCCATGTGATGCGTTCTTCACCAATAGGAATAATGAAACTGTCTGAGGTACATGTATTTATGAATGTCTCATAAAGCTTACACCATTTGTACATGTGTAGGTCAGCCCTTGATTACAGGCCCGTTACAGGGGTGTGTACAGGTACAGCAGTTAATCCCTATCATGCACAGAATCGTAGCAGATTCCCACATCATTTGATGATGGGCAAAGGGAAAGGGGGGCACCTCTTTTCAGTTGGTTTTAACTTTTCTTAAAGGGAAGGTAGATCGATTATAAACTTAGTTAGTTGGAAGTGCAGCAGCTCTCGAAAGCATTTTGAGGATCATCTCACTTCGAAGGTGTGGAAAAAGACAAAGATATCAGGTTTTATTCCTCAAAATTTAAATTTAAGAAACAATACTCTCAGAAACGTTTCTCAGATTGTGTAATCCAGTTAGTTGTTCTTCCTGTGTGGACAAAACCTCTCCAGATTAACAGTGATGTTCTTAAAATGACTAACACTTTTTTCAATGAAATTTTCACTGGTTAGTATTTAAAGGCAGTGGACACTATTGGTAATTACTCAAAATAATTATTAGCATACAACCTTATTTTAATGGGGAGAAACGGCTCCCTCTGAAGTAACGTAGTTTTTGAGAAAGAAGTAATTTTAATTTCAAGACCTCAGATTTAGAATTTGAGGTTTCGAAATCAAGCACCTGAGAGCACACATCTTCTCGTGATAGGGTGTTTTTTCTTCCGTAATTATCTCGCAACTTCGACGAGCTCAAATTTTGACAGGTTTGTTATTTTATGCATGTCAATGTTGAAATACACCAAGTGAGCATACTGGTCTTAAGTTATCTACTTAAGCTTAATACAATCATTAATACACGTAAACCTAACTGCCCACCAACATGGTGAGCGTGGCATTGGTCGCCCCGTGTGATGCGCGTGCAAGGGGTCAATAGAGGGGCGTATACATGTACGACAATGGCAGTGTTTCTCTGTCTTGCACAGAATAGTGGGAACTCGACGCTTGCATAGTATATCAGAGACTGGCGATCATAATCGCAGAATTTTGCGGTATGCAGAGCCATGATATTGGGCCCTCTAGTTATGAGGCTACTGAGATTAGCTGGATCTATAACTCATGGGGTACCATGAGGTGGATATGTGCAATCAATTCAACATGTATCTGAAGATGCAGTTACAGTTCATTTTGTCACCAATGACTCTTGCCCCTGAACTGTGCTAGGGTGGGGGCGGGGGCTGTTGTGTGACTCCTGTTTGGAACTGCAGCTTTGAGCATTTTTTTTCACCGCCTGACCTCCCCACTTCTCCCACCTGACTAGTATTTTCCCACCTCACTGGAGAGCCTCTCTGTCTCCTCACCGAGATCAATTTGTTTCATGAGTGAAGTGACTTCATCAAACCATAGGACAATCTATATCATCACACATCATTCGTTATCGTGCAGGCAACAGCAAGTTGCCTCACCGCCCCCGGTAATTGCCTTGGTGTCCCTTGAAATGTTTCAGTTTACTGAGGAAAGTCTGCCTTGTCCTGAGAAAAAAAATAAACATCAGGCCAAGACTCTGTTTTATCTGTCTTTTAAATGTAGGTATTGTCAGTTTGGACACCCTATTTATTTTTTAAATTTCCAGTAAATTTAAACACCCTTCTACCAAATCTGGAGGAAACCTTGTGGAGAAGCGCCATAAAAATTGGCCCAGTTACCATTAGCTCTCTATTGAATAAAGGGAATGTGGCAGTGACAGCATTATCATGGTCTTCTTGTGCCGAGATTTTGACATCAAGGGCATTATACATGACCATGCCATTATACTCATTGAACACATGAGGCATTCACGCTTTCTCCGCAGGGCAAAGACCTGTACACAAGGTTTGCAGATAATTGTCAGGAGATTTGTGGGGGTGTCACTCCAGCACTTTCAGTAGCAGAACAATTTACCCTTGAAGTTAAGGTCCTGGCTTTGATAACAAA
Source organism: Asterias rubens (assembly GCF_902459465.1). Lineage (NCBI taxonomy): Eukaryota > Metazoa > Echinodermata > Asteroidea > Forcipulatida > Asteriidae > Asterias > Asterias rubens. The sequence continues at coordinate 5,920,047 of NC_047069.1, read as the reverse complement.
CTACAACAAAACGAACGAGATTATAACGCACATTGGGAATGGCAGCTGGCGGCATCAGATGCTTTCATAGATACAGCTCGAGTACCATCTGAAGTCGGCATTGCTATCAGGCATTGGAGTGATGTTAGATAATTCATTTCGCTCTTCACTATGCAGTGGGCAGTCTCTGCTTACAGAGTCTCAATGCTGTGCGTGTCTTTGTAAGTGGCGAAACCTTAGTTACGCTGATTGTTATGCACGCACACTTGCAACTCTCATCACGATCACTCAATGGCTACGTAAACTCATGAAATTCCTCATTGTGATTGTTGACGTTTCTGCTAGCAAACTCGTGTTTATACATAATTGGTGACAGTATTTCCTTATCAACTCCTGGCATGATACTTCTATTGGAGGGAAGGGCAGTTTTTTTCCTTGGGCACCTCTGTTAACCAAGGATTTTGTAATGGTGTCCAAATCTGCTGGAAACTTAAAAACCAGTTGTCCAAATTGTTCACTTACATGTTCAATATATACAGGCCTGTGTGCTTTGTTTTTCGAAAGGGCAAGGGCACCAAGTCATTTCTCCTTAGTTAAGGGCACAGACCCTATGAGGAAATTGTAAATTTCTACTGTAACATTTCAAGGGCACCAAGGCAATGACCAGGTGGCATGGAAGCAATCGCCTTCATTGCCTCAGTGAAGTGTCAGACGGCCTGCATTTACATGTAAATGACAGATACTACAGGGTGTCCAAATAAAAAGACGGGGTCCAAAAGACACCAAGACATCACTCTGGCTAACACTATGCAGTGAAGGAAATTTGCTCTGGAACATTTCAAGGGGCATCAAGGCCAGAGGCGTGAAGATAATTGCCTCTATCGCCTCCATGAAGTATCAGCCCAACACGTACAGCTCCTGACATCCTGACATGAATACTTAACCATGAAGTGCTTTAGCTGGAAAAATGTATAACAATCTAGGCAGGGCAAACAAATAAAGCACCTTCTTATGTATTGTGGACAAGCTGTTGTGATTTCTTGTTGCCTTTGGTTTTTGGAAGCGTTCACTTGATTTGTAGTTGTACATGTAACGTATACACAATTAAACTAACCTGTGAACATAAAATGGTGGTAACATCATAACATTAGTGAGATATTGCAGAATTTCTTGAGCTTTACTTGGGGTTCACTCAGGAAGAATAATTGGTATACACGATCTGAGAAAGTTTTCCATTCATTTGAATGGAATTGTTCTCAAAATAATATACACGTACATTAACAACAGCTGCAGTGCTTCTTACCATGTACAGTACATGTAAGTTTGTATTAATTATTTGGAGTAACTACCTGTGTTTTTAATTCACCCTTTAAATGCAATTGAAACATACTACATACTTAATGTTGAAATTGTGAATGAATTGCATAAAAGATTATAGAGCGCCGCAAGGCGCAAGATGCAGAACTGAAGCTTTATCTATTGTTGGAACGTGAAATACGCATGGGCACCATTTCAGCAAGTAAATGTTTTGTTTCCTATTGATATAAATGGTCATTGTCTGCGCTGATCCTCACTGATCTACTGTTGCAAGAGTTACTTGCAGAAATGCGTAATATTGTAAATCATCCACTTTTATTAGCCAGTTCGACATCTCTTTATTTACTTTTTTTGCCACAGTATAGATGCCCAAGAACTCTTTCATAAACCAATAATGTGGCATCCTTTTTATGGTTTTTATGAAAACTAGAGGATTGGAATGTACTTTTCCAATAACCAATGATGTACATGTACCATCCCTTTATGGTATGTTTCATGAAAGAAGAGGGAAAAAAACCAACTGTGACAGTTCCTTGACATAATAATTTCCCAGAAAGATCACCTTTAATTCACCTGTAGTGTCTGAACCAACCCTTTAATAAAGTTGTCCTATAAAAAGAGAGAGAAGTCTTTGAGAGAAGGGGGGGGGGGAGTGTGTCCGAATGATTTTTCTTCCACAAAGGGAAATTACTTTTCACCTTTCAGAGCAGCCTTCTCAAGCCGTTAATATATTGACAATAGATTGGGCCATTTTTCCTTGACATTTTATGTTTACAAGGTCATATCACACATTCAATATCTTTCCGGGCTTTTGGAAAGGAGGGGGGTGGTAAGGAGGGAGGTGCTAGCAAGCTAGACTGAACCCTTTATCCTCAGCTGAACGAGCGTGGAATTGGAGTTGTTCACACTCTGATGGCCAGCTGCGGAAACTTTCCAATAATTACTTTTCCCTCCATGATCCGGGATTCCCAAATAAAGAATTTGAAATAACTCCCCAGATTCTTTTCTTCCTCGTCGCTCTCCGCTCTCTGCTCTCCGCTGACAGTTAAAGTGTCGTTTACTTTACCTGTCAGAAGGGATGCATTAAACTACAGTAGCCCACAAAAAAAACCACACTTTAGACCTAATCTTGAATTTGGAAAGTCTGCAGTGTTGATATGCTTTATAGTCTGCATTATATTTGAGATGCAGGCTCTCTCTGCCGTGTGTACACATACTTTCCTCCGTCGCTGACATTGATTTTCTTCTTCCTTTTCCCGGTTTTCTGTCCTTCCTTGGATATGAGATGTTGAGTATGTGCATGCTCCTTCACATTTTGCACTTCTCTGAACGGACTGTCCTTCCTCTACAGTCCTAATTGAATTGACTGCATGCCTGGCCGGCCCACAACTCCCCATCCCCATTCAGTCCCCGATATATTTTCTAGGTTAAGTAAACCATAGTTCATGGTTTTATTTGGTAAACATCCTTGTTGTTATATCTTAAACTGCACTGTCTTTTTTATTTACCTCTTTGAGAACATACACAATTTTGTTTATGGTTGTGTACTTTTTGCCAAAGACGTGATGCCATTTAATGAGTTTGGTTCGGTCAGTCTGTGTCAGTTTGTTGACCTTTAAAGGTGAGGTTCCTCAGTTCCTGAGGTTCTGCAGTTCCTCAAGGGGAATTATTACAAGGTTTTACCCATAAGTTGAGTAGTTTTATAACTTATTGTTATCCTTCACACCATGCAAAGCCTCAAACATTACTTTATATTTATTGTGAAGTTAATGTCAATTGCAGTCTTGTTAGTCTGTAGACTGTGTAAATTTTGCTTCAATTATCAGATATTTATTTAGTGCATAATGCAGGAGCGTCTAAGCGCGACATAAAAACAATGAAATGGAATATATACATACATCAATTTGTTACACTATATAGATTTCAATATAAACCACAAGGGAATCTCATAGATTCAAACAAATGAGTCCAAAAAGTCCCTTGAAAATTAGAAGAGAGTCAGCTTGGCGAGTACAAAGAAAAACATAAAGCAATGAAATGAAATTCATAAAGCAATTTGTTACACAAATAAAGATTCAAACAAAGTGTCTTTAAAGACCCTTGACACTATTGGTAATTGTCAAAGACCAGTCTTCTCATTTGGTGTATCTCAACATATGCATAAAATAACAAACCTGTAAAAATTTGAGCTCAATCGGTTTTTGAAGTTGCGAGATAACAATGAAAGAAAAAACACCCTTGTCACACGCAGTTGTGTGCTTTCAGATGCTTGATTTCGGTACCTCAAATTCTAATTCTGGGAATCAAATTCGTGGAAAATGACTTCTTTCTCGAAAGTTAGGTCACTTTAGAGGGAGCTGTTTCTCACAATGTTTTATACCATCAACAGCTCCCCATTACTTGTTACCAATAATAATAAGGGAATAAAAGGGTAGTGACAAGTTCTTACACGGCCGTTTAAAGCCGGCAGGGTCAACGACGAGGGCCTTTATCTCACGGCAATGACCCTGCAAGTTTTAAACGGACGTGTAAAAACGAGTGACTACTCTTTTATTCCCATTCATAAATGCCCTTTTGCTAAAAAACGTTTACAAAATTTAATTACAGGCACTTTGACAGTTGAAAATTCGCGGTTTGAAATATTTTTTTCAAAAACTTTGTGAAGAGTATGTTGCACGTGGGTTTTGTGTATGCGCGCGCGCTTAGAAATAGATTATGAGCGCGCGCTTAGAATTGAATTACGTGCTGTTACATAGCTATGAATTGCGCGTTCCGCGCGATAATCTTGCACGCCGACACGCGGAAGCTAGCCGGTTATAAACACTGGTCATTATCAACCGTTTAAACATCCCCACATGACGCACTCTCCACCAATAGGAGTAGAGAAACTGTCTGGGGTATTTATGAATACATATTGTAAGTAATTACCAATAGTGTTCATTGCTTTAAATAGGCCCTTGAAAATCAGGAGAGAGGCAGTTTTGCGAATAGCAAGATGCAAGTCGTTGTATAACAAAGGTGCAGTGAAGTATGAGGCTTTTTGACCATAGAATTGAGTAGTATGCATCAGTAGGGATTGGCCAGCAGAAGGGATAAAGAGGAGAATGTTTATGCAGAAGATCAGATATATATAGTCAGGAGATAGGCCCTGAAGAGCCAGCTTGAACTCTAGCCTTTGTGGGTCATGATGTTCTGCACTTGAATGAGAGATGTACTCGTAATTGCCTCTTCCTAACTCTATGTGATATGCATGTTAAAAAAGAAGAAGAGATTCATAAAGTAATCTTCGGCTCTCACAGGAAACATCAGACTCTCATCCTTTAACAATTTTTCCCCAAAGGTCATTAGGCTACAGTGCTCATGGAGTTAAAGTAGTTGAATTCCGGTTCAGCTATTCTAGTTATATCAGGCATGATGTTCTTCCTACTTAAGTCTGTTTTCCCAAATTATTTGCACTTAGAAAATATCTAAAAAATTGTGATTAAAGGCAGTGGACACTATTGGTAATTACTCAAAATAATTGTTAGCATAAAAACTTACTTGGTAACGAGTAATGGGGAGAGGTTGATAGTATAAAACATTGTGATAAACGGCTTCCTCTGAAGTAACGTAGTTTTTGAGAAATAAGTAATTTTCCACAAGTTTAATTTCGAGACCACAGATTTAGAACTTGAGGTCTCGAAATCAAGCATTAGAAAGCACACAACTTGGTGTGGCAAGGGTGTTTTTTCTTTCATTATTATCTCGCAACTTCGATGACTGATTGAGCTGAAATTTTCACAGGTTTGTTATGTTATGCATATGTTGAGATACAGCAAGTGAGAAGACTGGTCAAGACTGGACTTGACAATTACCAATAGTGTCCACTGTCTTTAAATAGCCTAAAATGTAGATAAGAGCATACATCATGTGTACATGTAGGTCAGCCCTTGTACTCAATAAAATATTCTTCTTTTTTCCAAAGACCATTATAATCATGCCTGTTACATGTATGTTTACACATTTCTAATGCTGAGGTCAAATTAACTGTGGCCCACTGGCCCGAGACCAGTGAAAATGTCTTTAGGCCACCGAATCACAAAAATAATTATCTTCCTCAAAATATCCACGAATCCTTCTGGACTGTCCTGTCGGCTACACGCCCAGCGAGAGTTGTATGGTTTGTATTCTGGCTCGACCAAAATGCTGTATTGTTTTTGTCTGCAGCTCTATGGGAGTGTGTCCTTAGGATTCCTAGAAGATCCCAAACTACAATGCATTGGAAATTTTGATCAGGGAGTTTTGATCAACGTTATCCCTTAACAGTGGTTCCCTTGCCAAAGCCTGAGGACCACTGAAAATTCTCTCCAAATGGTCTGGCTGGCCAGTTAAGTGTTAAAATGCATCTCTGTTTATTATTAGACAGTGGAGTAGCGAAAAACCTGCCGGACTGGTCCTGCTGGTCCTGCTGGTCGGTCACTGAAAAGGTAAACGACAAACCCTTATGATTTTATTGTGTTTTGTTTTGTTAACAGTTGAGTCAGTGTGCCAGAGTTTGCCCATGGCGTACACCGAGAAGATGCTGAGTTTCCTGACTACTCAACTGGACACCTCGGCTCACCTCGAGTTCTACCTGACCTGGTGTGAGCGTCTACTCACCTTGTACTGCCCTAGATTCCAGACTCAGTCGAGTTCCACGCAGGCGCTGCTCAGAGCCCTGCAGAAGAGTCTCACAAGGAAACATCAAGATCTTGGAAAGCTGTAAGTGCATCAATTTCTTAGAAACTTTATAACTTCTATTACTATGGCTCGCATTTGACTCTGGCAGGTTGGCCCAAGGCCAGTGGATTAAGCCCTGGGCCAGTAAACTCAGGATTTGCAGGCCCGTGGCTGGTGATTTCAGCAGTGGTAATCAATATGCTTTTTTCTCTCCAAATTACTAATAATCTACTTCTCTAGCACTGAGGATACTGTTCCAAAAAGCTCCTTGGAATCTTTTAACTCAAAGAGGTGATCATAAAGTGCAATTTTTATCGTTTTTTTTATGATCTGGATCCCAGTTTGAGACTTTTTTCTCAGCAGTGACTCTCATCCTTCAGTTAACCCAGGACCTGATAAGTTCGGTGGACTTGGTTTTTATTTTTATTGACCAAAAGTACCTCAATTTGTACAGAAGTGAAAGGCAGGGATGATACCTAAGTCACCCAAGCTCACCAACTGTAGGGTTTAGGTTCCATGCAATAGTGCCATGTAAACAAGGGCTGCTTTTGTGTTGATAACAGTAGTACATGTAGTATGTACCAGAATAAGAATGAAGTGTGCGATGCACTGGTCTCAGGCAGGAATTGAACCGGGGTCCATATAAGTGGAAGACACCATTGTCCATATCTGATTTGCTCACCAAATGTGGGGTTTAGGTTTCATGTAACAATGTTTCGTGTAAAAGGGCCGCTTATGTGTTGATAATGTTAACTCATGCAGGAAGCGTTGTGGCCGAGCGGTCAAGTGCACCCGACTCAAGCAAGAAACTTGGCAGTTATTTGCTTCATCTTTAGGATGGGATGTAATGCCGTAGGTCCTGTGTGTTGTGTAAGGAACATAAAAGAGCCCAGGTACACTTATTGCTAAGCGAAGGGGTGTGTGCGGAAAACGTCTTGTGAAAACTTAACACAACTAGAGCAAGTGTACTCCACTCAAAAAAAAAAAAAAAAAAAGAATGACCACTTTGTATTGTAGGTAAAACAGTTTTATGTACAAATCCTAATCTAATGGTTTGCTCAGTGCTACTGGCAGTGGCTGCTGAGTGCACCACAGCACCTTAAGGTGCAACATTGATATGTTCCTCATGCAAAAACCTGTGTTTAAAAAAGAAAGAAAAAGTTAACGCTTTGAGACGCCCGTAGAAAAAAACTTATCTAAAACTTATTATTATTATGACCTAAAATGTTTTGATGATTGAAAAAACATGTTTCAAGGACAGACATTTAAGGGAAGACATCATGGAAACAAGAGTATTCAGCCCATCAGAGTAATCTGAGACATGTGTGTTTAATCTAAAATAAATCACAAACCCATGCTCCATCAAAATGTAGTTATTAAGAACAAATGTCCACTGCGCTTGTTCTTAATGAGCCACATGTGTTTTCCTTACACACAATGGGTAATTTATCTGGCAGTTTGAAGGCTAGAATTTTCTTAAAAGTCAAGGTGTATGTTAGCAAGCTAAGCTCAAAATCTCTTCATCATGTTTCATACAACATGAAGATTGCTTTATAAGAGTTAATCAATACCCATTCTTTAGTTTTCAGCACATAGGCCTACGCCATCGATTTCACGAGTGAAAATGTAATCTAATTCCCTAGTCATGTTTGTAGACAACAAAAAAGGTTTATGCTTTGTCAAGGATTTTGTAAACATTCATAGTCATCCGTTTCTGATTTTTTTTTTGCTCCAAGATAAATCAGAACTTGTTTAATTAAAATGGCCTGAAAAGTCTATTACATGTAGGTCAGTCTTTGTACTTGATTAAAGGAACATTACAGAATTGGTAAGAATCAAGAAACAAAAATCTTGAAGATCACAGATTTACCTGAAGCTTGCATGGTCTAACGATGATGATAGTAGAAAACATCCCTTGAATTATTTCTGTCTGAAATGTCATATTTGATGAGAAATAAATAATCAAACTTCGCATTTGGAGTTTATCGCTCAGTGAATGTTTTATCCATTTTTATTTTGGCATCGACGCAATGCAAAATTTGTAATCATTTTTTCACTATTCTCTCGTGACCCAGATGACCGATCGATCTCAAACTTCTACAGGTTTGTTAGTTTATGTATATGGTGGATAACATAAAGTGCTTTACACTGCTAGCAACTGTTTTGTTAGCATAAACCAATTTTGTAATGTTCCTTTAAATGTTCCTACAAATGTTCCTACCTTTTACCATGCCTAATATTATGCCTAATTTGATAGTCTACTGCAACTTCTTGTTGTTTGATTTTGTGACAAACAAGAACAAGGCTGTCCTTTTTCTGACCCTTAATATGTAGCAGTGAAACAAAAACAAAAACACACAGAGCACACAGAAGTAAACAGCGTGATCAATGAATAAAGATTTAACCACATCAGTATGTAGTCTGGGGCGTGTGAGTTATCGATATTGCAAGACTAACTGTCTGTTTCAAGGAATCAATAGCATTGATTGTGTCTTCCTTGTTTATGGAACATATTCATGCATGCACCTGGCGAGGGCAGGCTATTAGAGGTAGTGAATCCGCAGGGACAAAGTCACCACGTAACTCTGCATCGCTCTATCTGTTTGAAGGACTTGTTCAACTCGTGGGACATGATGGAGTTGTTTGTCTGTTTGTTTGTTGGGATGTTTGGTTGGTTGTTTGTTGTTTAGTTTGTTTGTTTGTTTGTTTCTTTCTTTTGTTTGTTGGTTGGTTGGTTGGTTGGTTGGTTGGTTGGTTGGTTGGTTGGTTGGTTGGTTGGTTGGTTGGTTGGTTGGTTGGTTGGTTGGTTGGTTGGTTGGTTGGTTGGTTGGTTGGTTGGTTGGTTGGTTGGTTGGTTGGGTGGGTGGGTTGTTGGTTGGTTTGTTGGTTGGTTGGTTGTTTGGTTGTTTGTTTGTTTGTTTGTTTGTTTGTTTTCATTTTGAAAGGAGGTAGTGATGTTGAGATATTGCTGAACATCTGGAACATATGTGTCCGTGCGAGAAAATGATGAAAGTAAAAACACCCTTGTTGGACAAATTTTTGTGCTTTCAGATAGGAAGAAAAGACTTCTAGCTAGAAGTCTTTTATTATTTTAGTGAAAAAGTACCTCTTTCTCAAGAAATACGTTACTTCAGAGGGAGTCGTTTCCCACAATGTTTTATACTATCAACAGCTCTTCAATGCTCGTTACTAAGTCAGTTTTTATATTTGTTTTGAGTAATTACCAAATGTGAACCTTCCCTTTAAAACTGATAACCACATTACTTGGAAGTGAAATGTTTTTCTCAAATGCTTTATTCATCGAAAGCTGCTGTAGTCTTCTAACCAATTGTTTTTATTGCCATTCAATTTAAGAGTGATATACTAAACGTAGGGAAAACCTTCTCTTCACCTTTAAGTATGCAAATCACTACCACTTGTATCTCTTAATGATTGCTCATTAATGAGAGCCACTTCTGTTTCCACAATGTCTTACTCAACAGTCGAGGCATCATTGAGCCTTCCAGATGCTTAACTCCTTCATTTGCGGGTAAATAGCAACTCTGGGGTCGTAAAGAGTCGAGAAATGATCGGGGGATGCATACACTTCCCTCCTCAAATAATTGCACAGGAACAGTCTTATTTCGCTTATTTGTAATAGAAGGCCTGCTTGCTTGGCTATTTTCAGGGGGGCGCCTTGTTTTTTCTTCTTCAATTAACCATTGTCCAAGTAGATCAGAAGTCCATGTAATCTGGAATTCACAGGTTGAACTCCTGCTTTGATCAATTTGTCTTTGTTCAATCCTTAATTATTAAATCATTTACCCAGTCACTTTCCGTTTTTGGTTTTGTAATTGGCATTTATAATAACCCAGACAGTTTCTCTACTCCTATTGGTGGAGAGCACGTCACGTGGGGTGTTTAAACAGTTGATTATGACCAGTGTTTATAACCAGCTGGCTTCCGCGTGTCGGAATGTAACAGCGCATAATCTATTTCTAAGCGTCGCCCGCATACACACAACCCACGCGCAACATACTCTTCACAAAGTTTTTGAAAAAACTATTTCAAACCTCGAATTTTCAACTGTCAAAGTGTCTGTAATTGTATTGTTTTTAACGTTTTTTTAACAAAGGGGCATATATATATGAATGGGAATAAAAGAGTAGTGACTCGTTCTTAAATGTCCGTTTAAAACCTTGCAGGTCATTGTCGTGCGATAAAGGGCCTCGCCGAACACGGGACGAGCCTGCCGGCTTTAAACGGCTGTGTAAGAACTCGTCGCTACCCTTTTATTCCCTTATTTAACTGCATTCAGTGTCCTGAATTTTCTTTATGGAGAATGGGAAAGTCCACAGCTGACGAAAGGGATCTGGGAAAAAATTTAAAAAGGTTTAAATATATCCCTGGCTACACAGCAATTATAGGTTGTATTTCTTCTGACTGGCACCCCTGGAACAACTATACATGCCTGGCAATGCATGCGGGCCACGGAGGCCATGGTCTCTGTTGCCCCTTGTCTTGGCCTTGGTGCCCCTTCAAAAGTTTCCCATTGACTTTAAGATTTTCCAACTGTCTTGTCCTTTTAAAGATGAAATTCTAGGCCTAGATTCACTTTAAAATGAAATAAAAACCTTTTTCTAAACTCTCGTGAAGAACCTTACATTAACCATGTTTTCTTCGAAAAATTATTGTGCCTTTTTTATGAGCAGTTTCAAAGGTTAACGTGGTTAAACATGTTCTATTACTAAAGACTTTGTGTATTGTAATTTTTCCCTGAATAATTTGTGCAACTCGATATTAGATTCGGGATCCGGTGCCATTATTTGATATTTCCCAACCTTCGTTCATTGACATGCAAGTCTGTAATCTAAATTCAGTTGTCAGTCATGTCAATTGAGAAGCCCTTCTAAATGCAACAGGGTACTTAAATATTGTATTAATCTGATATATTAAAATGTCCCAAAAAAAGGAAGAAAAAAAAACAGTTTAAAAAACATAAAAAAACAAAATCGTAGTTGTCTTCCTTTTTTCTGTAAGCCATTATTGTTCCATAAAAATGACTACATATGATCAGCCCTATTTTTTTATTCAGGGGAGGAATTTTTTAAATGTGATAAGCTTTAGAGATCATAGCAGCCACAAGAGGCTTGTACCCCAAATTTATCTTTATTCCTACTCCTTTTGTTTTTTCTCTTTTGTTTCTTCTCTTTTGTTTCAGTGCCTTGAGCACCTTTGGTTGATATGTGCACTTTTTAAAGGAACACGTTGCCTTGGATCGGTCGAGTTGGTCTTTGAAAAGCGTTTGTAACTTCAAAACCGTTAGTTATAAAATGCATATGGATAGAAAGATGTTGTAAAAGTAGAATACAATGATCCACACAAACATGCCTCCAAATTGCACGGTTTTCCTTTTACCTCGAGACTAACACGGTTGGCCATTTATGGGAGTCAAATTTGACTCCCATAAATGGCCGACCGTGATAGTTCGCACAGTAAAAGGAAAACCGCCCAATTTCAAGGCAAATTTGTGTGGATCATCATAGTATATACTTTTAAAACATCTTTCCAACCATATTCATTTTATTAAAAAAAAACGGTTACAAATGCTTTTTATAGACCAACTCGTCCGATCCAAGGCAACGTGTTCCTTTAAGACTTTGTTGTTATTATTATTAGTGAGGAAGTTCACAAGTAAATCACAATGACAATTAAACAATCCTGCAGCTTACCATTTTTGTGTGTGGTAAAATGTCATGTACATGTAGTACTCTTCAACACTCTTTGTGTGTTTTAGTTGTATACTGGAAACCCAAAGGAAGGCAGTGGAGCATTCTGAGATGGGTCGTCATCATTTTCAGGTGCCACTTGACTCGTAGTGGATTTGGTCTTGCCCTTTTTGCTTGTATGAAGAAAAAAAAAAGGCTTCAGAGACTAAGTGAGAGGCAATTTTTTTTTCTTTCTAAAAGAATGATTTATTTATGCTGTGTTTGATTTTGACAGCGTGAGTAAAGAGATGCCGTCCCCAAGGGCACTGTCAAATTTACTCTTCACTTAAATCTGACAAGGACACATTGAGAAATCTTAAAACACTGAAACAAAACTGCTGACAAAAACAATGTAGATAAATCAAGTTGCTGTGATAATCAAATACAAGGGTGGACAAGTAAAAAGTTCTTTTTTGCGGATATTTTCAGGCGGCTATCTGTCCAGCAGGTTGGAGTTCTTTAGAAAGGTTGCTAACCTATGATCAGGCCTGGAATTTTCCTGTTTGAAAGGGCAAGGGCGTTTAGCACTAAGGCCACAACCCAGGCAACGGAGGCCATTGCCTCTGTACCCTCTGTTTAACTCCAGGCATATACAGTGCAACTTGATTGTAAACGGAACACCAAATATAAAAATAAACTTCATTGAAATTATATCTTTATTTGTTGTAAAAACCAAACGTTTAGATTGTCACCTTTCCAGATTGGGTTCTTACGTGTAAGGAAATGCTTATGAAACCTTTCTGAAAAACCTTTCTGATATTTAGTGTATAATTGAAATCAGCATAATAATTGCTTTGAGCACTTATATGTATATCTTTTGAGAAGAACTGATTGAAGTATTGTGTTTGACTATCTGAGACTAGGTTGAAGTGCATGCTGTAGGCACAGGCTTTGAGCCATTCAACTAACCTTCAATTGTTTGCCTTCTCACTGCAAGAATAGGGAATCATGAAACTTCCAACATGGGAGGATGTCATTAAGGGTGGGTTTACTTAAGCACATCTATAATGTTAGTGGGGGTGGTAATTAAAACACAGGGCCCTCTAGCTTCACTTTCGGTGGGCGATACAGTGTAACACCAACTTGGGATTTAGTTTTTTGGGGGGCGCTAAAGTCTCCATAGAAACAGGTATTACAATTTAATTATGTCTCATGGAACATTACATATCGATAAACAAGTCGATAAAGAGAGCCACGCATGGTTCGCTGTTGGGTATGTACCGTCAGTGTGATGTGCCAGTATAATTACACGGTGCTGAGTGGTATGAAAGCATGTGATAGCATGTAAAGATGAGGTTTTTTGGGGGGGGGGGTGTATAGGAGCGGTAGTAGCTGCCACCTGCCTCCCTGCAGTTACGACCATGCCACACTGCATCATTGCAGTTATTGATTACCGATGGGCGATCGCCGATGCCTAGAAGCCCTCGTGGGACTGACAGCTGCACGGTAACCCCCGCCAAAGACACGTTGGTCCTGGGAAGCATTGGGGTGAAACCCGGCCCTGGGTCTATCCATAGGGATAGCCCGGTACCCTCTACACACAGGAACCGGTGCAGGGGGAGAGGGGAGGTCAATAATCCGTACTTCCGTGTTGTTTTTTAAATGATTTTCAATCGTCAGCGGCTCTCTTTAGTGTCCTGTGTGTACCTGCTTTTAGCATTAATTCTACATCTTTCAAAGGAACTTCTTTGGGGTCTGTGGAGATTTATTTGCAAGTCTTTCTCTGTCAACCTTAAGTGGTTTTTAGCAGCTGTAGTTATTTTGACAATCAGCATAGATTGCTTCTTGTCTCCTAGGATGTATTCGAACCCGATGACTGTAGTACTTGTGTCTGTTGCTTTGAAGCCCAGGACAACGCTGGTACAGGTCTGGAATTTCATCTTTGAAAGGGCAAAGCGGTTTTTATTTTGCAAGGGCACTTCCATTGGATTATTTAATAGTCTGTGGGAAACTTTTGCATAGTTATGTAAGAGACGGTGACCACCCAAACACAATTCTGAACGAATCATGCGTATGTCACAATGGTACCAGGGCTTGCTAATGTGGAGGTTGCTACACATGTTCATGTAAACAAAACTTTGCCAAACCATTTAGTCTGAGGAATTCCTTTTTTTAAGCGGTAACTTGTGACTGCATGGAAGGAGAAGTCATTGTTCAAGAAGTCATTGTACAAGACTTCATTCAAATCTTAATAGCAACTGGCATCAGTGTCTTAGCCAGGAACTTGGAAAGTGGGAGTGCAAACTGAAAAAGTGGGAGTGCAACCTAAAATCACTTCAAAAAAATAGAAACATTGTGTGCGTAGCACACAACACGAGCGCGCAGCGCCAAGTCTGGCTCCCCCCCCCCCTCTCTTAAGGGCCCTGGAAGCTCTGGATACTGTAGGTGCTCTGGTGGTTTCTGACGCATTTCTGGTACCTATTTCTGTTACAAGTAACCTATTTTGATTTAATTTTTGTTTTGTTTTCAACTCGAAAATGAGAGGCTTTAAAGCACAGATATTGTAAAGGTGATCGACGTCCACTAAACATTATTAAACTCAAAAAATGTTTCTGGGTCAATATTAGGCCAGTTCAAAGCAGTTACTTGGACCATGGAGCTTGGACCCATTTAGCCTGAAATGATTCAAAAGCGATACAAATAATGCAGTACAAGTTTGCTGTCAACAAAATATTTTTGGGCATGTGGTACTCTTGATACAAATTTTTGCTTAAAGACTAAAAAAAAAATGAAGAGGTATTGAAGAAATTATCATTTACTTATGTTAAGTTTCTATCCATTCTTGTCCATTCGATTTCAGAACTATAGGCCTAAGGTCAAGAAGCTGATAATAGTTTTTGTATTTATTTTAAACAAATCGATTAATTAATGTAAAATAACTATTCACACAAGTATTTGCAACCAATCAAAATGTCAAGAGTGTTTTACATGTACCATGATTGTTTGCCTAATTTAAACTGACTGATCATGGTAATTAATATTTTCCTTAGTATTTGTTTAGGTTTCATAATGTTTAAGTCTTATAGGTTGTTTATTTGTTGAAACTGGGTCAAAGGCAATTTGTAAACAGTCTGCGGAGAATAAAGAACAAACAGTTACGAAAGAAGAATCCAAAGAAGTCTCGATGTTTCAAACAAATAAACTCTACAACGAACAAACGATGTGCCCTTGAATTTCTAGAAGGAAAAAACATCGTCATGTTTGCTGCTGTCGAGTTGGGAAAAACTGCGGAACCAATCTACAAAGCAACTGCAGAATGTATGTGGTAAAAGGTGCACTGCGCCGCGTGTCACTCAGTTACCGATACTGACGTCATAGTAGAAAAATTCGGAGCACGATGGTTTGTAGGATCGTGGAGATGAGATTGGTAAAATAATCTGAACGAAAACGCGTGTGAATTCGCCTCTACCATACCACGCGTGCATGGAGTTCATGCTGCCTGCTGATGACGGTCAATGACGACGACTGACTGTTGTGTAACTTGCACGTGCGTTGTCTAATGTGTGGTTTGTGTTTTGTGTGGTCGCAATGTGGTCAGCGTTTTCGAGGCAACTTTGAGTGATTGTTTTATGGTTGCGTCGTTGAAATTTTGATTAAAAAAAAAGAAGGAAATCTGGTAAAACCAAATCTAATTTTACTCACTGCTGTTTTCAAACTGTCCAACAACAACAAAAATAATAAAAGAAGTTCAGTAATTTTCAGTGAAATTATTAGACAGCACGGCTTCACCCAAGCCGTGCATCAAATTTTTGCCCGTGTTTTCAGCCCAACTGGCCGTGCTAACATGGGGTGCACGGCTCGCTAGCTAATACGTTGACTGGCATATTGACATAGACCATGTCTGCAAACGCATATTAAAAAACTTGTGAAAGTTCAAGCCCAATTGGTCGTCGGACTTATGAGGAAATAAAGCATTTAAAAATATATTTACACTGTTTTCAAACAGTTTTATTTGAAAACAAAACTATAGTGGTTCGAGCAAACATTTGACAGGGGGTTCCCACCGTGACCCATCTTTTTACCAAGCAATTATTGATTTCTAAATCTGTAAGAGTTCACCAACTGAGCTTTCTATTCTATTCTGTTGGTCTCTTTGTCAATATCTTTGTTTGAGGGTGCTAGTCAGAAGCCATTAAGTGCTGTATGTATAACCAGGGATCACACTGAAGTTAACAATACTGGGACTAACGTATATTTGGTTAGTGGTCACACCATGATGTGTGTATCTATTTGCCAGGTAGATTTTGTTCTTTGGAGAACTTGTCCTGCTTTTTATTCTATTACCACGGAGTAGATTTTCGGAATTTGGGAGACTTCTCAGGTCTGAAAAGAACTGTCCTGCTATTTAACTACATGTACTACCTGGGCAGAAGGTAGAAAAACGGCCGGGACTACTACTTTAACTTCAGTGGCTTGAGGGGACTTCTCTGAAATACCTTAATTCTATAAACCTGGAACTCTTTCTTTGTTGTTTCCACAGACAACTCCAAGTTTACCCAGCTAGTTTTTCTTCCGCTTATTGCAAAACATTATAAATGCCAAGTCCCTTGTCAAAGGCTAATTGATAATCTGTGTAGATGCCAAGGAGAGCAAGTTTGTACTTAAAAACAAAAGTCAGCTTTCATAGCCATTACCCCATTCCTTCCAGGTCTGTCATTGACGCCTGTTAAAATGCATGTGTCACTAGATAGAAATGGTATGTGCATTCGCACCCAAACTTGACAGCTAAGGCATTCATTTTATGCACGGCCAGTAAATATTTACTGTTTGTATTAAGTTAGCGTTGCGTGCCCCTTCACACCTTAATGTGTATCCATTCCGCTGTAATGTACATCCGGGACGGGCCGCCATCCGTGGGTTACCATAAGACTGCATCTGCCAGCGAGGGCACTCTTGAGTGCTCCGACGGATCGGAGTTCGTGTAATCGCAAGGTGATTTGTTTACTTTCAATATTTCATCTTGTCTGGCTGCTGTGAGTTCTAATCACAGAGACGGTGTATGAGTGTTTTCTCTACCATCGGCCCACCTTCCTACTTATCACCACCCTAGTTCCGGTTGGTCAGTGGTCAAGATTTTGTCCTGATTTCAAGGTTTGTCATTGACAGGCATAATTTTCTTCCTACTGAAATCTGATTTCCGATTTTGTTTGCCCTTTAAAGTACTACAAAATTGTGATTAAATTGCCTGGAAAGTCCATCAAACCTTACTTCTTATATGAACAAGTAGGTCAGCCCTTGAACTCAAGAAGATTTTCCTACTCTTTTTAAGGATCAAATATCGCGCTTTGCATTGATCATCTTTAGATTTATCTTGATTGAGGTGAAAATTGGCATCACAGTGAAGAAGGACAAAGCTCTTGTTGTCACCCAAAATTTTTCTAGATTTCTATTTTGTGGTAAAGTAGAGAGTATATTAACCTTTAAAATAAGGGCTGCATCTTCAGACCAAGAGTATAATGGTACATTTGAAGATACTTGCCCATTTGTAGTTAAAGACACTGGACACTATTGGTAATTGTCAAAGACTAGTCTTCACAGTTAGTTTATCTCAACATATGCATAAAATAACAAACCTGTGAAAATTTGAGCTCAATTTGCGAGATAACAATGAAAGAAAAAAAACAAACCTTGTCACATGAAGTTGTGTACTTTCCGATGCTTGATTTTGAGACCTCAAATTCTAAACTTGAGGTCTCGAAATCAAATTTGTGGAAAATTACTTCTTTCTCAAAAACTACGTCACTTCAGAGGGAGCTGTTTCTCACAATGTTTTATACCATCAACCTCTCCCAATTACTTATCAGCAGTGTAAGCCTTGCTCAGTTTTTGCAGTGTCGTGTCACTGGTCATCACATGGTCTGTTTATATCCACCTTGTCAAAAGAACAATCAATGAGGAGTACATTTAGAACAATTTCTGTGTCTGTTGGTCTCCTATGTGACATCACATATTGACAGCTATTCTCCTTCCTGCGTGTTCATATACAGAGTCAGTGATGGCTAGAGCAAACAGTTCAAAAGTAAACAGTTCAACCTTTTTCAGAGCCACCCCATCATTGGATCCTGAAGGAATATCTTTTTAGTGTTGTTTAAGAATTGGCTGATCAGTTCAAGCTATTTCCCAAATCATCCAATCTGTGTTGATGATCTTTAGTTAAAGCCATTATACACTTTCGGTAAACAGTATTGTCCAAGTCCCACACTTCGTGTATCACAAATTATATATAAAATAGCAAACCTGTGAAAATTTAGGCTCAATCGATCATCGGAGTCGGGAGAAAACAACGGGAAAACCCACTCTTGTTTCCGCACGTTTCGCTGTGTCATGACATGTGTTTAAAATAAATCCTTAATTCTCTCTATCGAGAATCGATATTGTTTTAATGTTTTCTCAAAAAGTAAAGCGTTTCATGGAATAATATTTCAAGAGAAGTGGTTCACCATTACCTTCTGTAAACCCTGTAAATTATTGTTGTAAATCTGTGAACTTTTTTCTTTTCTTTTTCTGTACCAAAAGTGTATAATGGCTTTAAGGATCACTTCATGTACTATTGAAACTAGCCAACTATATGCACAACTGGCTTCTATGCTGGCTTCAGAAGAAGTCGTTTCTCACAATGTTTGAGTACTATCAACAGCTCTCCAGTGCTTGTTACCAAGTACTTTTTTATGCTAACAATTATTTTGAGAATTATACCAACAGTGTCCAGTGCCTTTAATGATAGTAAAATGAAATAACCCATATACATGTACACCGATGTGTATTAGCACTGTATACTCAGTATTTACCCGAGCTCTGGATCCGAACCTACGACCTTTGCAGTTCTATAGTGCCACCATGGTCTTACCAACTAGACTACGGAGATTGCCCGGTAGCTTGGAGTAATTACCAAAGGTATACCATGCCTTTAAGTCTGCACCAATCTGCTGTAATCATTACCATGCAACATTTATCGCATTTCTTATGCATCATCTAACCCTTCCCCGCCGTTTTAATTTTTATATTCCTCTTTATTATCATAATTAAAAAATATTTAAATTGGTTCTAGAGAGACCAGATTAGGTAGAGGGCTTTAGATTAATCCTAGAACTTGTTTGATAAACACCTCCATTAATTTATTCATCAATCAATTTTGTTCAGTGGTAATAACCTCTGAGGGTAAGTTGCTGATCATGTGGGGAGCCCTCGCTTGACCTCCAGGGACCAGGTTTGCTTTATGAGACCTTACATGTATATCGCTAGTAATAACCAAGGCACAATTTCATAGACATGATAGAGCTGCTTACATGTATGCACGAAAAGTAACTGAGTGAAACAAAATCATGTCTACAAGAATAAGGTTACCAGCCAAAATACCATGTCACTTGCACAATCTGTGACTGGTGTCGTGCTTATTTTTGTTTAGCAGAAAGTGTTTCAGCAAAATTATTAAGCCCAGGGAATGGAGGCCTCTATTGCCTCTGTGCAGTAATTAGGGCCCCCCCCAACCCAATGTGAATCATGATGTTTATTTTGTAAAATATTCCTTTAAAGGGAGCGTATACCCTTTGGTAATACACAGACAGTTAATGACCAAGAAAACTTACATGGTAAGAAGCACTGCAGCTGTTGATAATATATTTCATTTTGAGAAACGATTCCCTTCTAAGGAAAGTGGTTTAAGAGAGGGAAACAAAAACATTTGACTCTGAGAAACGTTTCCCAGAGTGTGTTTTCTAAATAAGGATTTTTCTTCTGGGTGGACATAACTGATTAAGATTGTTGGCAATATATAAAGTGCTACTACCTTTGAAATGAAACAGCCAATTTCACGAAACTTTGTTGCGTAAGGTTTCGTGAAATCGGCCCCAGGTGTATATCTACGTTTATATTGAATAACAAAAGATTGAATGGTTCCAAAATCAAAGATATAGTTTGACTCTAATATCAGGCCTTTTACTTCAATGGGGTACGCGGCGATTGCCTCCATGTCCCCTGGTCTTTGCCTTGGTGCCCTAGCAATGACCCCGTAGAAATGGCAATTTCCTCACAGGGTGCCTTTTACTATGTGCCCTTGCCCTTTCAAAAACCAAGCATACATATTCAGGCATGTCAATCCAATAACCTGGTCTTTTTGGCGCATGTTTCCATTTATTGTTGTGCACAAACACGCGTTGTAAGCCAGGTAATTATAGTTGCCTGACCATGAAAGCTTAATTCATTGTTAGGTAATGCCTCTCTCGGCACGGCCTTTGCCATCGTTATAATTAGTCAATTAATATTAATTGCACTAATTAATTAGAAAAGATCAGCTTGACGTTTCATTAACACGCTAACAGTACACTGACACCCTTTTAAGGGCATCAGACTCTGTAGTGATTATTGAATACTGACACTGACTGCACAGCGAGTAACTTGACTCTTCCAAACGCCAGTGATTTATATTCATCATTCAACATTGCTAGCAGAAATTTGCATTACAAAATTGTAATTGTATTATCAAAGCACTGAGTAACTCTAGTGAATTTCTTTCCCCGGCATTCTGGTACAAAACTTAACATACAAGTACGTTGTGGCACTGTTATCAGGGTTGAGAAGTTTCAAATGAAAAATGCTGCCTTTTTCTACAAAATAAGCAAGTTATGATATTTGATCTAATATCTAGCTCTGAATATACTGTTCCCAAAAGCTCCTTGGAATCTTTAAACCTCCTTGGGTACCGATAGACCTTTATCATGGTGCAGCCGTCTTGAAATTCTCCAATGGGAGACTTTCTGGGACGATAGAGGGCAGCAGACTTACCGGGTAAATCCATTGTTCTCAGAATTATGCGCATGTTCAGAACTACGTAAACAATGGAAATTTACCCGGTATGTCTGCTGCCACCTAGCGTTGGAAAGTCTCCTATTGATATTCAATATAACCAAACTGAGGCTGGAAGAACACAACAGTCTGGTTGTTAGCATTCCTTATTGTTAGTTGATATACAATGATATAAGGAACAAGACCAAGATGAAGGCAGCATGATAAAGGTCTATAGGTGGATTTGCCATCAGATCATTTCCCTACCTCATCAGGACTGCAAATACAACATCTTCTTTCAAAACTGTCCTCAAAACCCACCTCTTTGCAGTTAAACAATGACCAGCGACCCTCTACCAAATTTTTCTGTTCCTTTCTTTTGAACTGTTTATTTTGTATCATGAGCGAGTGCCATGAGCGCCTTTTTGTGGCGGATACCGGCGCTATATAAGACTCCATTATTATTATTATTTTTATTGTACCTCCAAATATCTGGATCCCAGTTTCGGACTTTTCTGTCTCTCACCCCTGTGTAAGCTTAGATGCAGTTTTCATTTCATCAATGCAACCTTGAGGTTGTTATAGAGTCAGTTTACTCCGCCATAAAAAAGCACCCCCCCCTTCCCTTGACCTACATCTCTTCATATTCCCATCTTCATTTAATAAAAACATCAATTTATGAAGACCTACATCGCTACATTCAAGTGCTTGGCATTTATAATAATATTGGTAATACATTTATATTGGACTGCAAGCCCAAGGCTAATTGAGTTCAGCATTGGGCCAGTAAACTCAAGATTGGACAAGTCCAATGATCTATTGAATAACAACACCTCAATGTGTATTTATATATTTTATGAACTTAAACAAAAGTGAGAAATATCTTCCAATACTGTTGAATATTGAAGTATTCTTACCCAGAAGACAAATGTGATATTGATACTCATTTTCCTTCGCTAATAATTAATATTATATACCAAACTCAGAGATCCTTGTCGTTTGATTGGTGGAACACTTTTCACTTGTCACATCACTTGTCATACTTTTATTTGCCATGTGTTTACTGCAGCAACGCGTAAAGTTACAAAATTTCATTTTGCAAGCTACGAAATAAAAGGGATACAATAGAGAAAGTACTCATGCACTCACACATTCTTGTAGTTTTTTTTTGTATTTTGGAAAATTGTTGGACTAGTACTAAACTTACTACCACAAACCTTAATACATGTACTGCGCAATGCAATCCAGGGCTTAAAATAAAAGCGCTATGAAACTGGCCCTCGTTCGAACACTGATGCATTTGTGCCCTATGTGACCACTTAGACTGGCTCTGCCTGTGATGAGTGCTCCCTTTAATGATCATCCAGTCAGCCAGTGGTCGGCCAAATGGCGACTGAAAACAAGAAACGAAAGTAGAACATAGTACTGTTACCTGAGCTACATGTAGCAGCCACAGTCTACAGCCCGTCAATGCACCTTATCAGAGATACCATTGTGTTGATGAACACTCCAGTTTAAGCCCCCTGCCATACACAAGCCCCAGCGGTGAGTAACGGGCTCCGATACTTAAAAAAAAAATCCACCTTTCCACTATGGCATAACATTTCCCTTTCAGGAGCAATATGATTGTGCCATAATTTGATATGACGGTAGTGGTAATGTGACAATACAGCTGCAGTCACTGCCAGATCGGGTTCTCCACTTTCTTACAGCATTGGCCACAAAGAAAGTGCAGTCCTCTTTTTTTGCATCAATATGCAGTTGTTCAGGTTTAATGGGATTGGTTGTGCATGACTTGAGTTCATGTCTTGTGTGGGCGGTTAGTTTGGCTGTTAATTGTATATAATAATCACGCTGTCCACTTTAGACATGTCCCACTTGATTAAGAAGAACTAACTGTGTACAGTAGACGTATATTAACATAACCTAGACAGTTTATCTTGTGGGCTTGTTACAAGAATATTCAATCTGGTCGTTTTTATAACCTACCTCGGGTTTTTGCTCTATTTTTCTAACCTTTGTTTCCTATTTATTGTTGTCAATCAAAGCTACACAGAACTGGTATATTTAAAGTAATCTGTACCAATACATGTATAAGATAGTCAAATTTGCACTAAAGGGCTAGAACAATGAACATAGTTTATGTTTCGTCAGAGTTTTTGTGAACACCCATTTTTGGGCTCATTTGGATAATAAGTGGCAGTGATTTTTGTTGGTCTTCAATTATGCTACTTTCTGGACTTTGACAGGATATTAGATTGATGATTTCTCTAGAGAATTGGTACTTGCTGTGAATTATATAGTCAGTGAGCTTTCACATTGAATCCGATCACTTGGCTTGTCGTGGCCGAGCGGTCAAGCGAACTGGACTCAAGCTCTTGTGTTTCTAACCAGTTGACGATTTGAGTCTCGGTCTTGACATGTGTGTCCTTAAGCTGGACACTTAACCATTATTGCTTGGTCCTTCGAATGGAACCTAAAGCTGTAGGTCCCCTGTGTTGTGTATAGCCATAGCGCACTCGTGTGTAGTGTCCTGCTCATGTTTGGTTGTTAAGCAACTATGCAGCTCTATAAAATTGGGTCCTGCTTTTGTCTGTGATTTCTGTATACTGTCAATTTGCTCAAAACATATTTAGATTTGTTTTTCCTAGGAAAGGATTCATTCTTATTAACTAAGACTAATGAGTTTGATGGACATTTTTACAGGTTGGTTTCAGTACCCTAAAAGGGCACCCCCCCCCCCAATCTACAAGGTGGAACGTTCAGATTAAAAATTACCAGAATAAAATATTACACTTTGTAAGCTTTTAATATGGTAGTTTCAGATTATCTTATACAAACATAGTAAGTAGTGCCACAACAAGAGTGCTGAAAGGGGGCTTGTTTAATAAAAAATATATAAGGAAACTACAGTTTAATGGGTTTGGCTACTTCTTGTCGCCACTAAATACAAAATTCCACAGATTTACAATAAATTAGTTATATTACACGATTTGAAGATGATGATGATAGAAAGCTTCCCTTAAAATTATTACTTGCTGAGGTGCTGTAGTATTTGAGAAATTACTTTATAGCATGTACTGGAAGGCCAGAGGATTTAAAGAATGGAGTCGCACCCGGTTTTATTGTATGAAGATTTTAATAAATCAGCATTCAATTCTGCAATAAACCAAACAAAAATCCAAGTACATGAATGAGTGCACATACCATATCTTAGAATACTGCTAAACAGTCTTAACACGTGTAAACAGAAAGAATATTACAGTCCAAACATCTGAAACAAGTGAAAGTAATTAATGAAACATAATGATTTTTAAACGGAAACATTAACTTACTACTGTGACCGGATACAACTAGCAGATCAGTAACAGTTCAGCAACAATAGTTCAGTCCAGTTAAACAGCATACAGCTCAGTTAATCAAAACGGTAATCCCCTAAACAAAAGGAAAACATTTTAAATACAGGAACCTGCCATGTATACTAAATTTACCCTGAACAAATCACCTTTAAAATCAATAAGATCATGCCCAACTGATTTACAGTAAACAAATCCTGGCCTCGATGATACTTGCTCTAGAATATTCATAAATTCTTACATAAGCAGAACTTGTAACTTGGAACCTTATAAAACGGATTTATAAACATCCGAACTTTAACCTTTGAACTTTGACGTGCATCAAATGCATGTACATGTAACATATTACAACTTCTCAAGAGCAGAAAAATACTACGAAACTACTGAAAGTCTTAGCCAACAATACAATTCTATAACACTCACCCTAAACGCCGATCAGTAAATCTAAGCAGTATCAGTACAAATTTAAGCAGTTTAGATAACCTTTTATATCAGTAAAGCTATCGAGAAATACAGTTTCTGATGCGTTTATCGGAAAACGGTCGCCAAGTATCGCGCCCTCAAGCGACAGTTTGTAATAAACAAAACTCAACGAAACATGTACAATTGATTTACACAACTCCTGAATTCATTGGTCTTTGATTTCACTTTGGTGGCTTAAAAGCTTGGCGACTAATGAAGCTGAAAGTTCTACAGGTGAATTATATTACATACATCTTCATACACAGTGAGTAGGAATTCATCTCATGCCCCAAAACATGATAAACAAAAGGTATCAAAACCCTTTGAATTTGTAACAAGACAAACAAAAAGCTAGTCAAATTGGTGCACCCCTTTTGCTCTCCTTGACATTTGACCCTAGTTTTGTCACTCTCAAAACAACAGCACCTCAGCAAATGTTTTAAGGGAAGGTTTCTACCATCATTATCTTGAAACCCTGCAAATGAATGTCAATTCGTAAAAGTTTGTGTTTTGTGTCCCAAAATTTTAAACAGAAACCCTGGTTTAAATTGGCCAGAAGAAAAACAAAACGCTGGACAAATTAGTGCACCCTTCTGCTCTCTTCAACATTTTACCCTTGTTCAGTCACTGGTTGGTTGTACAGTGTATTTTTAAGTCAGAAAACTAAATGATAGGAATCGGATTACTCTCATGAAGAAGAATGATGCACAATCCCTTTAACAACCCCCCCCCCCCCCTCAATATTGAAAGTGTTATGCCTCACCTTTATCATGAGCAGTTGAATCAGCATTGGAAGGAAAAAAGACAGTCAGAGTTATGATTGAATGCAATATATAGATAGACATGAATGCTCTTATACCCGTGCCTTTCAAAACACTCTAGCGAGGCTCCGCTCTGGAGAAGGGCCGGTTTCGGGTGACAGGACTCCTGCAGGTGATGCAGGTTTAGATGTCAGGCAATGGAAACCGTATCATTTATTGGCAGTTAATTTTAGCCATATCTGTTGGGGTCAGGAGCGCGTGTGTGTGTAGGGGAGAGCGTGTGAGTGAAGCCCACCCCCTTCCTCAGTCTCTCTCTCCCCCTCCCTATCACCATGCTCTCACCCTACTCAGAAATCAATGATGTTGATGGTGTGTGGTATGATATATATAGAGCTGGAGGAGGGATGGTTTTCGCATTTGGAATGGATTCTGTCTCCCGGCACTGATTGATGTCTGCCTGGTAATTGAACGGGAAGATCTTTAAGATTCTCGGGGGATGAGAATGTGATGATGTGGATGGGAGATGAGAGGGGTTGCATTGTTTTAGTGATGGCACATGGCAGGAATGTCAAATATTAAGTTGCATCTCAGTGGGTTTGACGGGGTAATGGCGAGAATGCTGCACATTTGGTGTGCGCTGTTAAAAAAAAGCTCTTAGGATTTAGCTACATTCGGACGATCAACACCCGACTTGATAACAATTTTCACTGCTCAGCAAAGGAAAAGTGTTCCTTATGAGGGATAGTAAAGCACAATCCATGTGGGCAAAATTGTGTTCTGAGAAAGCAGACTAAAGGATTAAAAGAATTGTGGTTCCAAAAACCAACGGTCTTGTCTTTAAAGACCTTTGTTTCTCATTGTTGGACCCCTTTTGAAGGTAAATGGTTTGTCGCCCTCAAGTGGTGAAAATTGAATTGCCATGTTGTGTTCGGTAGTTCTAGTGATTGCATACTGTGTAAAAAAAACCTCTGTTTTACAAAAATGCCAACCCAACTAGTAAGTTCTTTTTCTTTGTGAAGCACAAGAGATGTGAATATTTGTTGTCAAATTGAAAATGTTTACTTTTTTTTGTAGTGCAGAGATCATTTTACAGTTACACAAGAAAATTGTCAACCTTCGGTTACTCACTTAAATGCCTTGCCATAATAGTAATAACAATAACATAAAATTAACAAGGCGCACAGTATCTGGAAACCATTCAACGGCGCCGGTTGCTAGCAAGTTCTGACAGATTGAACAGATAGGTCTTGAGGTTGCAATGTTTTACATTTAAAGGGGGGCCTTGTAGCTAAAGGGACGATACGCCTTTGCTTGATATCACAATAGAAGGGGGGCGGGGGCGGGAAAGGAAGCTCTTGCTACTCAAATAGCATGTGAGGTTGTTGCAGATGAATTTAACACACGAGATTTGAAAAAACAAAAACAAATTGTTTTTTTTAAGATATCGGATGACCACTTCAAGATGAGGGCTACACCTGACTGATTTGGGCTGTCAATCTGTCACCAGGGGCACGTTACCACCTATACTCCTTGGGCTGAAATATGGTTACCCCTTACACTGTCTGTAGTGATGTTGGGTATCAACCACCAGGAGCCTTCTATCTTCCCAACTTTTTTTTCTAAGCAATTACTGGTTAAAAGATATGCACACGGGCACAAGTGTCATGGCCGGAGTTCAAACCCGCACCCGATAAAACCAGGTCTATAGTTGTTGTGAGCTAACACGGTCTGCAATTGTTTTACTGCACACACAATTTAGGAATGTGTTAATTTCACAAAGTAAAAGGAAACCCGGCATACACTTTTGAGGGACATTTGTGTAAATCACTATTATCCCAATTCCCAACCATATTCATTTCGTAATTTTTTTAAAATTTTATTGCCCAAAGTGCCCATTCCAAAGCCAATATGTCCCTTTAATGCCAAGTATTATTATCATTTTAAAATGGAAACTGTTATTACTCAGGCAATCAAACGATTAACCTGTCAACAGAAAGGAATACACATAAACAGCACTAGGACTGACAGATCAAACTGCTAGGATGGGTTGCCGACGTGGTTTTATATTTTATTAAAAATTCTTTTAGTTCTGAATTTTCTGGTTCATTTAACAGGTGTCTGTTTCAAGTACATAATGTATCAATCCTTCAATTATTAACAAGCCTCGATCGTTAAAATGGGACGTTTAGACTGCTACTTATTGCCGATTGAGCTGGCTAGTCACTGGGGGCGAATTACAAAGTACAAATATTTGTCGAGTGAAGTTTCAAAGGATCCTCATTTGCTTAATTGATTTGGACAATTCACGAGATCTATGATGAGTATGGCTGACTCATTAGTCATGTGCACCCCTGGGCCCGATGTCATAAAGCACTAGTATTATTAGATTCATCTTAAAGATGAGTTGGCCAGTGTTACCAAAGTGATTTTTATTGTGACATCACACTTTGCCCGCCAATTGAGAGCGACTGGGAGTTAAGATTCATCTTAGCGGTTTGTAAACATTGAGCCCTAGGGGCATGTGCCCCCCCCTCATAGTTATGCCGCTAATGTTTTAGTGAGAGTTATTGGATTCACATCCAATAACTCTCGACCATTTAATTCACCAACAATCTAAAAATGTGATCACTTTGTATTAGTGGGGAGGAGGGTTCGGGTGTGGAACCATCACCCCTCAATAAAAAATGAAAAAATTCAATCAATCTTCCCCAGAATTTATTTTTACATGTTTGTACAGGCTAATTTCGGTAACATCAATCGCAATAAGCAACTATAACCAGGATGGACTGGATGTGCTTTTCCCCTTGACTTTGTCCAGATTTCAGATGGAGCTATTTCTCTGCAGGATTGGTTCTGGTATGAACTTGATAATGTTTGTTTGTTGTTTGTTTGAATGATCTTCCCATCAAGGGAACTCGGCAAACTCCCACAAAGGGATATATACACCAAGCTGGCAACAGCCAATCTTTCTCATACAAACATTTGTTTAACGCCTGTGATTATTCATTTACACAAATCAGGAAACTGTGATTCAGTAACTAGGCGACAATAGTTATTCTAGTCATTGTGAAATTAGCAGTTAGCTGGGGGATTTGACCCATAACCTTGTGATTGCAAGTCCTGCAGTCTAACCACTTGACCACATGGACTTATTGTGGGAAAAAAAAAAAAAACTAATTTACTACAGCGAAGTTTGAAACTGCGACCTCTAGATTATAATTCCAGCGCCCTACCAACTGAGCCATCCAGCATTGATGTTGACGTTCGTAGTATTTTGCATATATCTTTTGTTTGTGGTGGCAGTCAGAAGCCATACAACTTGTAACTGCCATGTAACCAGGGTTCAAATCCTGCTCTAGTAAAATTGTCTTTGTTCAAGCCCACAATTCATCAAATTGTACCCAGTCAGTTTCCTTCGCAGTTTATCAAGTATTGAACATAATAATCAGTCATTCCTCATGACGAAGCGATCAGTTTGCTCTTGAAATAGTTACCTTTTCTGTACTTTGTCTTTAAAGTATGTCTATCCTCGTTGGTCTATCCCATGAAGGTTTAAGCTAATGAGTTGCTATTTTTATCTTCCAACAAACAAGCGCAATTAAGATTAGAAAGTGGCATTAATCATACTCCTAGTTAATGAGATAATTGACGTAAGGTGCTATTTGTATCAGCCAAACAGAATAACAGTTTACAAAGAGGGAGGAGGGGGGGTCATGGATGGTGGAACAGAAGGTCAAATTACTCTTGATGCCGAGGCACGCTTGATGAATTCAATGTAGTCGTAATGGTCTACTGACTCGGTAATGAGTTCTTTTTGTCCCGTTAATGAATACAACATGAAATGGGTAATCAATATGGATTCCTGTTGGAATTCCCTGACCGTGTAATCCAACCCTTATTTGCAAGTCATTGATGTACTCTTCAATGTTGAGATGAGATAGAGATACGTCCAGTGGGGTTCAGGGTAGCGTATCCGACACCCCTCAGCCCCCTCCTTGTGTACAAGCTAGCATTACGTATACCCATACTCTTCTCCCTGTGTGGCAGGCCTGGAATTTCATCTTCGAACATATTGAAAGTGCAAGGTCTATATTTTGCAGAGGGCATGCCAAATGGAGAATCTTAAAGTCAAAGGCCAAGACTAAGGGCAACGGAGGCTATTGGCCTCCGTGGACTGCTTGTAATTCCAGGCCTGATGTAGAAAGAACTTTAAAGAACCTAACCTACCCCAATCACATAGAACAACAAGTTAGTTTGACGGAAACCTCACCCCTCTCCAATATACAAACTAGTGTTGGGTACACCCTTCAATTCAATTCAATTCAATTCAATAAACATTTATTTCAGTATTGTCCTCACATGATATAATACATCATTGGTTTTTCATAAATATTAACAGTGGCAGTTGTAAACAGTAGCCAAAGTTATTAACAAGTCAGAAGGGCAAAACTTAGGATTGGGTGAAGCCTTTGCTTTTGTACCATAACCTATTGACAGACTAACATTAAGACTCACAAGACTCACAACTCCCATGTAGACAGAACCTCAAACACACCTAACCTACCACAATCACATAGAACAACAAGTTAGTATGACGGAAACCTCACCCCTCTCCAATATACAAACTAGTGTTGGGTACACCCTTCTTCTGTCCCATGTAGACAGAACCTCAAACACACCTAACCTACCACAATCACATAGAACAACAAGTTAGCATGACAGAAACCTCGCCCCTCTTCAATATACAAACTAGTGTTGGGTACACCCTTCTTCTGTCCCATGTAGACAGAACCTCAAACACACCTAACCTACCCCAATCACATAGAAAAACAAGTTAGCATGACAGGAACCTCACCCCTCTCCAATGTACAAACCAGCGTTATGACACCATTCTTCTGTCCCATGTAGACAGAACCTCAAACACACCTAACCTACCCCAATCACATAGAACAACAAGTTAGCATGACAGAAACCTCACCCCTCTCCAATGTACAAACCAGCGTTATGACACCCTTCTTCTGTCCCATGTAGACAGAACCTCAAACACACCTAACCTACCCCAATCACATAGAACAACAAGTTAGTATGACGGAAACCTCACCCCTCTCCAATATACAAACTAGTGTTGGGTACACCCTTCTTCTGTCCCATGTAGACAGAACCTCATAGAGGCCTAACCTACCCCATCACATAGAACAACAAGTTAGTATGACGGAAACCTCACCCCTCTCCAATATACAAACTAGTGTTGGGTACACCCTTCTTCTGTCCCATGTAGACAGAACCTCAGACACACCAACCTGTATCACTTTATCCAGTTCATCAGCCCATGGGAACATTGCTCTTGTGCAATGGATATCAAAGGTTAAACTGCTCTTATAAGTCTTGGCATGACATTTTTCTAATTTTAGTCTGATTTCTGATTTTTCTGCCTTGGGAAAACTCAGAAAAACTGTTAAGTGCCCTGAAAGAGTGCATAAAAGCTTACTAGACGTGTATTTGTCATGCCTGTACATCAGCCCTTGTACTCCATAAAATCATCATGCGAGTCAAATTTGTAATCAGTGAAACCTATAGACAAATCCAGGCGCGCACCAGGCGCACGGGTGTTGAGCACCGCGCGCCACTGCTGAGGTGTACATGGGCCTAGTTTTGTGCACAAAGACATGAGGAAATCATGTTTCTTTTCACTCTTTATGGAAGTTTAATGTTTTCCTCAACGACTTACACAATTTCCTTGCTAGGACATCATGATTTACTAATGAAGATCACTGACCACAAATATTTGCAACTAAATAGAAACCAGATCATCTTAAAAACGGTGATTGTCTTAGGTGAGTTAGAGGAAAAAGACACGCAAACTGCATAAAAGTTGCTAAAATATGTCACATTTTGTCAGAATTTCAGTATTTTACTGTGTGCTTAATTTAAAAAATTTTTTATCAAGAATGTAGTACATCGTTATATCATGTAACCATGTCAGGGAAGTTGCATAGAAAAGTGAAAAGAAAAAACGATGTTATCATGTCTATGTGCACAAAATTAGGCACAAAGACACCGCAGCAGTGGCGTGCAGCACCCATGGCGGCGCCCCGCACTTGTGCGACAGGATTGGTCTATTGAAAAGAAGGGTCATAGATTGTTTTTGTTTTGTCAAACGGTTATTGGCAAAATTGTCAATAAAGGATACAATAAAAGTCACATGTAAAAGGCTTTGCTGTCTACTTGTGGAGTAAACTGTGGGGAAAACTGTTCAGGTATTTTAACAAGATCGTTGAATCCATCCATGTTCAACAAGGTGACAGTGAGTACCAACCACATCTCTGGCTGCAGCATTCGCGACAGTACCAGCCCTCAGAAATCTGAGAAATGTTACAATGCATGAATTGTTTGGTGTTTGTCCCACATCAACAGTGTGTAAAGATTCAAATTCTTTTCAGTATTTACGCCAATAGGGATGTTTAATTGGATTTGGTCTAAACCTGCATTGCTATCCTTTACGTGAGGGATGGATTTATATTACTTTTCATACACTTTGTAAATATGTTTATTTCGCCACAACTGTATCTCTTATTTCTTGTTTTCTCCTCTTTTTTTGTTTTGTTCCTCACACGGTGTCCAATGTGTCATTGTGTTCCCCCATCAGTTGTCTGTTCTTCAACTGAGGGGGAGAGTGTAAACTTAAGACATGAATCCTTTTTTTCGGGGGAGGTCTGATATTTAAGCCGGAGGTTTTATTGAATGTATGAGGGAACCCTTCAGAATTTGTGTTAGATATAGGTCTCGATGCCTGCAGGGTGGGATTAAGTTCCAATGCATGCATACGTGTCGCTCGCTTTAAACACATACGTGCGATCTCCGGTTTTATGCTGATAACTTACTTAGTGTGCCCGCGCATGATGTGGAAAATCACTCTGAGAGAGCATGAAGAGTGAATCCACCGAGATGTTGTGTTCAAAATCGGGAGGGTCATCCGTGGTTTGTTTGGACACCTCTTGTTTTAAAGTGAAAGTACTTGGCTGTTTTGTGGAAGACTGTAGAATTGATACACTGGCCTCTCATCATTGTGTTGAGGTTCGGGTCCTACAGTTAAGAGGCTCACGTTGCCTTGGATCGGTCGAGTTGGTCCTGAAAAGCGTTTGTAACTGTTTGTTATAAAATGCATATGGGTAGAAAGATGTTATAAAAGTAGAATACAATGATCCACACAAATATGCCTCGAACTTGAACGGATATCCTTTCACCTCATCGACTAACACGGTCGGCCATTTATGGGAGTCAAATTTTTTACTCCCATAACTGGCCGACCATGTTAGTTCGCAAAGTAAAAGGAAAACCACACAATTTCGAGGCAAATTTGTGTGGATCACTGTATTCTACTTTTAAAACATCTTTCCAACCATATGCATTTTATAACAAACGGTTTCAAATGCTTTCTATAGACCAACTCGTCCGATCCAAGGCAACGTGTTCCTTTAATGTCACTGTAGTCAAAGTGGTTTGACTGAAGGTCTTGCAATTACAAGGTTGTGGGTTCGAATTTGTCGTCTAGTTACTGAATCACAATTTCTTGATATTTGCAATTCATAAATCGTAGATGTTTTTGAATGTTTAAATGGGGGAGATTGGCTGCTGCCAACATGGTGTTTCCACCCCTTAAAGGAATTTGTTGAGTTCTTCCATTCTGCACCGATTCTACACAAGTATGTCGGCTGTGTCAGAGAGAATGGCTCCATCATTGGACAGGCCTGAAACTTCACTAAGGCAACGAAGGCGATTCTGCCTCCATGCCCCCTGGTCAATTCAAATGATCAAGGGGGCATGGAGGCAATCGCCTTCATTGCCTCTGTGAAGTTTCAGGCAATTACCTCCATGCCCCCTGGTCATTTGCCTTGGTGCCTTTGAAATGCTACAGTAGAAATTTACAATTTCCTCATATAGACCTGTATGATGCTGCCTCCATCTTGGTCATGTTTCCTCACATCAAATAACAGCAATGAAAGCTAATAATCATTTTGCAAATAGGAACCAGACTATTTTGTTCTTCCAGCCTCGGTTTGGTAATATTGATATCAATGGGAGAAATTCAAGATGGCTGGACCATGGTAAAGGTCTATAGGGTGCTTTTTTTCAAAGAGAGAATGCTTTGTGCCTTTGCCCTTTCAAAAACGAAGCATACTGGCCTGATTGGAAATACATTGAATAGAGGGAGTTGGGGTGCCGTACCTGTTCTGTGATGAAGTTGTCGTCATTGAGGAACACGTGCGCGAAAAATGCTTCCATTTATAAAACCAACTTCTGTGGCATCCACTTAGAACATTTTATTTTTAGCCGGATGAAACGTATGTCGTGTCCATTACCAAAAATCATTGGGGGTTTTTTCAATTTCACACATTCTCTTGTCAGGTTCTTTTTTTTATTTTCCAGGAAAAAAAATGTGTTATATAAATATGGATGGCTTTGAGTAAAATTGTATGATAACTAAAGACCCGTAGGTGAATGCTGTGACAGTTCAATTTCAAGTGATAGATGCTCTGAACGGAACATACCAAACTTTTTGAGGGGTATTTTTGGCTCTTTTTTCACCAAAACTGTGGCACTAAAAACGTTTATTTGATCCAAGCCAATACTTTGTTGTAAAGTTCCCTATACCAGGCTCAAATGCTCCCTTCCCTCTTTTAAGGGCCACTTTTATGAGGAAAATGTAACTTGTATCGGAACTTTGCAAAGGGCACAGCAACAGTACAGAGCAGGACAGCAGTAGACCGATCCATTAAGCTCCGCCCCATTGCGTATTGACCAATCACAACGCAATGAAAGTCCGACATGTGTGTCAGCGTGTCTTGGCATGCGTGGCAGAGTAGTGCAGAGTGGCATTGGAGAGCCCAACATGTTCTTGCTCGCGCGTGGCAGAGTTGTGCAGAATGGCTTTGGAGAGCCCCACGTGTTCTTGCTCGCGCGTGCGTTGTGGGCGGAGCCTACTGCAACGGTCTATTTCTGTGGGTGCTTGAGGTAATATTTCAAGGCCTGAGAGAGCACTGAGTAATCAGTGCTTATCACACATCAGTGTAGGAGTAAAATCAAATTAACAAAGTGTAATTCAGCATCCAAAGAATAACTATTGCTAGTACTTGGCCAACAGGAAAGCTACATAAAAAAATCTTACAGAAACTTGACTTAATTGTTGAACTTTTGGTGGTCAGAATAGTAACTGTGCGTTTTAGATTTTGTTGATGCTCTTCTCCTTCGGTCATGAAGATGTTGTTATTTTTGGAGAGTCAGGGCTGAGCGGTTGAGTGCACTGACTCACATTACATTGTTATCAGAGTAGGGGTTCAGGTCGTGGTCATGGCACTTGAGTTTTAGAGCAAGACCTTTGACCATAAATTACTTTGGCCATTGGATGGCATAGAGAGCCGTATGTCCAGTGTGTTGTTTTAATACACTTAAAGATGCTATGTCAGATTTTTGGCCCCAAACATTAAAAAATAGAATTTTTTTGAGTGAATGGTATTTCAAAGAATATCACCTGCTCTAACGAAAAACAGGTTAACTTTTACTTTTAATGCCCAGGAACCATGACAACAATTTAAAAAGTTTCTTATAAAACACATAAGAATTGGTCACGTGATATATTTTCGGGATCCCGACAAAAACTAATTTTGAGCACTTTATTTCACTGCTTCTAATAATTGGCAGACTTTTTCGAGCAATGGCTCAAATGAAAGCTTGTAACTTTCTCGACCCCCATCAAAGTACCTATTGAATTTTAAATCAAAATTTTTGGGTCAAATCGGCCAAAAATCTTACATATATTGTAGCATCTTTAAAGGCAGTGGACACTATTGGTTATTACTCAAAATAATTATTATCATAAAACCTTTCTTGGTAACGAGTAATGAGGAGAGGTTGATAGTATAAAACATGGTGAGAAACAGCTCCCTCTGAAGTGACATAGTTTTCGAGAAAGAAGTAATTTTCCACGAATTTGATGTTGAGACCTCAAGTTTAAAATTTAAGGTCTTGAAATCAAGCATCTGAAAGCACACAACTTTTTGTGACAAAGTTTTTTAAAATTTCATTCATATCTCGCAGCTTCGACGACCAGTTGAGCACAAATTTTCACAAGTTTGTTATCTTATGCATGTTTAGATACACCAAGTGAGAAGACTGCTCTTTGACAATTACCAATAGTGTCCATTGTCTTTAATAGTAACCAAGTACACTTATCACTGTCAAGAGGAAGGAGTATGCTCTGGAGTGGTTGGCTGAAGGTTGCACCACAGCACCTTGTAAACTCTTACAAGGTGCTATATAAAAGGGTCTCATACTTGTAGTTCAAAAGTAGCTGTACTCCTATACCTGCTGTAAAAATGTTGAGTGCTTTGAGACACCACTGCCTGTGATTTATAAGCATCCACAAAGAACTGCGTATTATATTATCATTATCAAAGTGACCAATAGAAACTAAAACCCAGCTTTAGTTGTATATTTGGTTTGAGGTGACACCATGTGTATATTTACTTTGCTATATAGAACTTCTTCTTTTGAGAGTTTGCCTCGGTATTATTTCCTACTGCAGCAGACTTCTCAGTTCTGAATAGAACTTGTCTTGCTTTTTAACTACTTCCTGGGCATACTTAGGGTAGGAAATCGGCTCGGACTACTACTTTCACTTAGTGGATTGAGGGATTTTCTTGTTCTTACAGTAACTTCACTGTCGCAGAGTGTGTTCTTTATTGGTATCAGCGTTTCAAGTAAGAAATTACCTTTTTCTCATAAACGAAGTTACTTCAGCGAGAGCTGTTTATCACAATGTTTTTTTTGTACTATCAACAGCTCTCTATTGCTTGTTACCAAGTAAGTTGTTATGCTAAAAATTATTTTGAGTAATTACCAATAATGTCCAGTGCCTTTAAGGCTTTGTATTATTTTAAAATGCCGCAAATCTAACTGACTCACCATATGCCTTTGCCACATGTAAATACAATCAACACAGCTAGCTCGCAGCTCATACCTAAAAATAATACCAAGCTCTTAAGATTTGTACTATCTAATTTTTTCCTGATCATTGTCAGGGGGGTGGCAACAGTTCAAAAAAAGAGAAAAACCAGAGGCTTAGCCGAAGTCTTCCAGAAAAAAAAGACACATGGAGAATAAAATGTCTACGAGAGACAACTCTCATTCTCTGGTGTTTCTTTGTACAATTTTGCCAATTTCCTGCACATCTGTGGACACTGATTGAAGTCTTTCATGTATTTTGCATACATGTGTTAGCCTTTCTGATTGGAATTTTTTCCATTCTTTGTATCTCATGTGCAGTATAACATTGTTAGTTATTTCGAATGGTACATTGGTACGACATTGGTAGCATCTGAGGTGTGGAGTTTTCAATCTATGCACCTGCTTTTGGTCATTAGACATTTTCGATAAAATATTGTTTTGGTGGTAGTCCTTGGACAAAAAATGTTCTGTCTGTTTGAAAAGGGTATCAATATAAACCACAAGGGAAACTGACTGGGTAAATTTTGAAATGATTTTTTGGGGGTTGAACAAACCATTGACTAGAGTGGGATTTGAACCAACGACCTCCGGATTAACGTGCCGGCGCTCTACCAACTGAGCTATCTAGCCCTATGTTTGAAAAAGGATTAGAAAGATAACAGTTTTATCTGAGTTCAGAAGAACTTCAGGCGAGGTGTGCAGGTACATGTAAGCACCATGTGTAGATGTCTGTTGAGCAGGGTTGGTTCTGTAAAGAATCGGTTGTCTAACTACTCAATTTTTCGATCAGTATGCTTTGATCATCTTCAGGAGTGTTTAGAATTTGTGAAAAAGGTTTGGAAAGGTCAAAGTTTAATCTGAGTTCAGATTTTTTGGGCGATTATGAAAGGCACCAGTGGTTGATAACTCAACGTTTCGATCTGTATGCTCTATCGTCTTCAGGAGAATTCAGAACTTGTTGTGTCTCCATGTTGAAGAAAATAAGATATAGCTGTTTCTTTCAGAAACCCTGGCTCTTTGTTCTCTAGTGCTGAGGATACTGCTCCAAGAAGCTCATTAAAAGTGGAAAACGCCATCTTTTCAAGACTTCCTAAAAGTGTATGCACTCTGTAGCACTCAATATAATGAAATATTAACATGTTTTTTTTTTTTTTATTTGGGGGGGGGGGGTATGCCTATTATATGAATGAGCTTTTTACATTTTTCACAAATCTTTGTTAAGATTTTTCTATTTACCCCTTTCGCTCACAACAATCTCTAGATCCAATCTCTCTTTAATCCAATCTCCTCACACATCGCTGCTCGTCCCTCATTCACCCCTACACCGTCGCTGCATCATTTTTATCATTCCTAATCCTCCATTTTCCAAACCATATATTATTTACCCAATCTCGTACCATCTCTTTTATTTATCCAGTATCTTATCTGTTGTCTCATCTCCCTTCATTCTCACGCATTCAGTTGTATCCCTCTTTAGCATATTTTATTATCTATTTATCTCCCCAATGTTCCTTATCTGGAAATTTAACTTGTTTCCACGATTTATGTTTGTGTCAATCCCAACACAGCATCAATCCTTCAGGCGAGCGGACGCAGTGCTGCATGTTTTGTCCCAATAACATCCAGTTTCTATTGACGTGTCGTGAAGGCAATGAATCCATGAGTCCCATGGACATGCCTCATTCTCTTTTTTTTTCCCGTAGACTAGACTCTAAATCCCAGGGCCCCGCATTCCACATCCGGATTCTTGTTCACTCTTGAGCGTTTGTTAAGACGTTGTTGTCTTGTAAAAACCCATTCTTGTTCCGTCTCGACCTCCTCACCCCTGGCTACTCGCTAATTTGATTGCGACTCCCCAAAGATTTCAATCTGGTGGTTTTACCCCCCAGTAAATTAAGACGAGAGTCTATGCATGCCAGATTGCTCTTCATGATCCAGAGGAATCTAATGCGTTTTGAAGTATAAGTTTCTCGTTTTTCTGAATCCAGTCTTAAAGATGTCTCCTTCTTGTGGTCTCAAGTTATCAGTAGTGAAATGTGACCATCGAGTCTCGGCTGGCAGCTCATCAAACTGAAACGTATACATCACAGAGACACGGCTTCCGGGATCGGTATTTAGCGCACCGACAAACGAACGCTGTATAGGTTTACACATAACCTAGATATGGAGTACCATTATCAACTACCCCTTCTTTTGATTTTCTGTAATCATTGCGGCGTGAACAAAACAAGGCCTGCATATTGTCACTGGTAATGACAAATAGCTCACTGTGACTTCACCCAGTCATGTGTGCAAAACATGAGCCTTGAGTTCTGATTGCAACATTTCTGATGTCAATTATTCCCATCCTTATCATGGAACAGTTTCCTGAAGTGGATGATTTAAATAGTTGATGAATTCTGGAAATGGACGGGGTCGGAAAAACAGATATTTTGCAAGATCAGAACTTGCAAGGCATCTATAGTATTAACAACAAAGAATAGGGAAAAACATTTACAATTTTGAAATCTTACTGTGAAACTTAATGCGGGAGGAGGTGGGTATGAAAATGTAGCGTGGCAAAGTGGATGTGTAATTCGTTTTTTACTTTCCCTGCCTTTCACCTCTAGCCTGAGATGTCAACTCCATGTTTACATGTGGGTCAGCCCTTGCACTCCATTAAATATTCCTATTTGTGTTTCCAAATGAACAAATTACATGCCTACATGGATTGTGTGCTCAGTTCCTCCCTGATCTTTATCGGTTTTCCCCATGGTTATTTCCCCTCCAGCCACATTAAAAACAAGACCATTTCTTCACATTTCCTAAATCACCATCCTAGAATGGCCAAAATAAATAAATTACAAACCCATAAATGCAAAATGAGAAACTCAGACCCACATCAAACAACCACCGTGCAAATATCTCACATCTTCAAATGTGGAACTGTCATGAGAAACATTTAACAGTTATTGGGCGTGCAGTTTCAGCTGCCGAGCTTGTGTCCGTATGTTTGGTTTCTCAGCTGTTTCATTCACAATTGAGAAAAAGAGTATAAAGTCTTGGCTGTGCGTGGATCTTGCATCGGTGCTGTTGACAAACTGCAGTTGCATTCCAAAGCTATGTCATGTTTTGATACTTATATTTCTCCACCGCATCATAAAAAAGTATCTTAAACAAAAATGCAGAATAAACATGAATTTTATTGGGTCGGCCACAACATCTTCACATTGGACTTAATACTGTAAAATCATTGTACACTCCCAGCTTGGCCTGAAAGAGTCCCTGATGGATCTTGCAATATCTAGGTCTGGCAAAGATCCGGCACGTGATAAGCACAATGGAATATAATCTTCCTTTATTAGACCGAAGCTTAAACCATTATCCAGCCCTGTACTGTATTGTGATATTGTGATATGGATGGGTTGTGTTTGCATTAGCTGCTTCAATCAATGTTAAGTAGTTGATTCATTTGGGGTTGTGTCAGGAGTTGTGCTTCTTTGGCTATGGTTGGAAGAAGTTTGAGGTTTCTTGGAAGTCTTTGATTATGTAGACACGAAAAGTAGCTAAGTAGCACCATGTGTGTATCTACTTGCTGGATAGATTGTGTTCTTTTGAAAATTTGTCTTGCTTTATATTCTACCACCGTGGAGTACATTTTTTGGAACTCGGGGAAAAGAACTAAGCATAACAAAATTACTCTTACCAGAATAAGGTTACCAACCTTGTCACATGTACAATTTGTGACTGATAACCCAACCTTGAGCAGAAAAGTATTAAAGCAATATTCATACAGTTTATCCATTCTGATTGGCCAAAAGGGCATCACGTGGGGGTGTTTGAACGGATGATATAACACCAGTACAAAGTGTTGAAACATGGGCGTGACACACAAGCTTGCACCTGTGCTGACAAGACAGTTTCTTCATTCCTATTTGTCGAGAGCAACGGCTGGAACAGTTGTGCCACATCACGCGATACGTGCGACGCACACAGCAATCTCCTTATAAAGAGTTGTTAAGCTGAGGGCCTTTCCATTTCATAGCTGGAGGGGTGTTGTGTCGAAAGAAATCATTGAACAATTATAATTTTTTCATTTATCTTACTTTTTGACCAAAAAGTGTTGATGTTTTTTGAACGAAAAGGTATTCATGAATAAGGGAATAAAAGGGTAGAGACTAGTTCTTTCACGGCCGTTTAAAACAGGGTTTAGAATGGCCGTGAAAGAACTGGTAGCTACCCTTTTATTCCAATTCATAAATATCTTTTTGGTTAAAAGGCGTACCAAAGTAGGGAAACTCTGTAAAACTTATCCGTTTCCGACGTGCTTGAGCTCTGTATAATCCTACCTGGTATGTGCATGTTACATGTACATGTACGACATCCGTGTTGCATGCCTATTTCAGATAGATTCCAGTTCGGTTCGTGCGCATGCGCGTGTAGTCTTGGTGCAACACGTTCTGGTTTTCCTTTCTCACACAACGCGGCCAACTCACTGACAGCGCCTGCATCTCCCGTAACAAGAAACGTCTTGCATCAAGACTAGCGCGGAGTATCCGCTCACAACCGGTTATAAACACTGGTCATTGTCCAAGGTTTAAACACCCCCACGTGACGCTCTCTCCACCAATAGGAATAGCGAAACTGTTTGAGGTATTTATGAATGGGAGATAAAGTGTGTTGAATCGGCTTTCAACTAGTGGTTTAAACCGGCCGAGGCCTGGTTCTTGATAATTTACCTTGAGTTGACTTCGTCTAGGTAAAATTATCAAGAACCAGGCCTCAGCAGGTTTAAACCACTAGTTGAAAACCTCTTCACCACACATTGATTCCCTTATTGAAAGTGGGTCCAGGTTTCATAGTTTAAATGTTTTAAGGTGGATTCAGCAGTGAAGGCTAGATACTACTGGAGCAATTTAAACAAAGTAAATGAGGCAGATTGAAAAGGGAAAAATTTGGGGGGTAAAAAAAAGGCAAAAGATTCTAGAAAACTTCCTTCTTGGATATTCTTACCATGGGGTTGAATGGCCTGAAGGCGCCTTATTCACAGTTTATCCCTACTCAGACGAACAGCCTCTGTGTGTCTCTATGTCATTACCACTTTATTTCTCCGTCTAACCTAATTCACAATCGGTCTAACCTATCACAATTGGTGTAACTTTTCACAATATCAAAGTCGGTCTGGAGCTTTTGTCAATGATTGGATTATTCTTGACCACTAACTCTTTACCGATGAAGCTCAATGTCCCATTATTAGCAATTAGTTTTTCCCCCTTGCTGGACAGGTGCATGGTTTTCATATGAAAGTCACTGAAGTGACCGACGAGTCGCCAATTTTGTTTTATTGATTAAGTGTGTTCATATGCCGTGGTCTTGATTTTTACGGTGTGTACACATGTAGTGTATTATCCGTGTCGCCAATTAGTGCACATGATTATACACTAACCTTTCTCCAGTAATTGTGTTATGATTTTTTAGATCATTTAGTCTTCTCCGTGTATGTACTTTTATGGAGGAGCAATTAAGTCAGGAATAAGTCCACTACCTGACTGTTTATCTGGACCATTTGAAATGACACCTGACCATTGTGTATAGTAATTGCCACTTAGATTTGGCAGCTTTAGTGGACAGACTCTACAACTTATTTCACCAAAGAAAATGTGGGGAAGCAAATGTTGGGCAAAGAATTGGTTGTCACTGTTTGAACGCCAAATATGTGTGCCCCCCCCCCTAATACAGAGCTCTTGCTTTTGCTGGATTCGGCTGGCCAGTGCTTTATCATGTCCATGAAGGTTGGAGGGAAGAAAAACACATTAACTGCTCAGTATATCATTGATGCAGTAATAACAGCTTCAGGTTATATACTTGAGAAATTGCTCAATTCGCTTTTCAATCTCGATTCTACCACTCACTTTAAGAAAACAAGTTCAGAATGCAAAGAAAATAGTCTTTGTCTAAACGGAATTGAGGAGAAACCGAGACTACAGAGCAAGCCAGAGCTTAGGCATGTTGGAAGGTCTTTTAATTCAAAGTCGTTACGGGAAATGTAAACAAGAGACAATATATGAAGAGGAGTAATGATACATTGGCATTAAGGCAGAAGGATGTAAGATGAAAACTAACAATCTCTTGGCGATTATGAGACGTATTTTCAGGTGGAGATGAATGGTTGTAGACAAACCTAAGGGACAAATCTTAGGGTGTCAATGTTAGTCTGTAGAGTATCAATTCAATTCAATTCAATAAACATTTATTTCGGTATTGCCCTCACATGATATAATACATCATTGGTTTTTCATAAATATTAACAGTGGCAGTTGTAAACAGTAGCCAAAACTATTAACATGTCAGAAGGGCAAAACTTAGGATTGGGTGAAGCCTTGGCTTTTGTACCCTAACCTATTGACAGACTAACAAAACAATAAGACTCACAAAGACAAGGGACTACAAGGACATACGAACAAATGTAGGTATATAAACAATATACCAAAAGTAAGCCATGAAATAATTATAATGAATATGCATTATACCAATATAGTGGTGTTTGTATTGTGGACTTAGTCTCTACAGTATCCTGTGATATTTTGTGGCAATGGCCAACTGGGCAGGAGAGTATAATGATAGTGGAATGTGCATTGTAGAGTAAGTCACCACAATCTCCTGTGGTATTTTGTGGCAAGGGCCAGCTGGGCAGGAGAGTATAACTACAGTATCATATGTCTTGTACTGTGAACTTCCTCTCCAGAGTGTCCTGTGGTATGTTGTGGCAAGGGCCAGTTGGGCAGGAGAGTATAACGATAGTGGAATGTGCATTGTAGAGTAAGTCACCACAATCTCCTGTGGTATTTTGTGGCAAGGGCCAGTTGGGCAGGAGAGTATAACTACAGTATCATATGTCTTGTACTGTGAACTTCCTCTCCAGAGTGTCCTGTGGTATGTTGTGGCAAGGGCCAGCTGTGCAGAAGATAATTCTAGTGCTTTGTCTTCTGTGGGTTGTGGCAAGGGCCAGAAGAATACAACTAGTCTCCTACATGTATGTGACAGTTTTGTGGCAAGAGCCGGTTGGGGCTGGAGACTCGGACTGCTTATTAATGGGGTTTTAAAGGGTGTGCACAACAATGGCAAGATTGAAAAATAAAATATTCACAGATTTACACACAACATACATGTAAAAAAAGATGGTCATTATGGAAAACTTGAAATGTTTTTGATGAAGTACTATAAATTTTGAAAAATTAGTAAACCAACTAGTTTTGAAAATTCAATTAAGGTGAAGTGCCTTAGCTCACAACTGGGAAATGTACCCACACTCCGCTGATTCCACTGGAGTCTGATGCACTAGATTGCTTGGCCACAGACACATTTGCGAAAATGAAAAGCAGTTATGTCAGCTGAAATTTTTGCCTACACAATTTTGAGGAACTCATTGTCAACAACCGTTGGATGTGTGAACACTCCAAAGCCCATGGTTTGAAAGAAACAAATACCCCTGTGTTGCAAAGAATTGTGTGCTTTCACATGCCTGCTAAAATCTTCATGCCTCAAACCTTTATCAGATTCAAATTTGTTGTTA
The DNA here is from genome assembly GCF_902459465.1 of Asterias rubens. NCBI lineage: Eukaryota > Metazoa > Echinodermata > Asteroidea > Forcipulatida > Asteriidae > Asterias > Asterias rubens. The sequence continues at coordinate 5,876,390 of NC_047069.1, read as the reverse complement.
AAAAATTACCTCTTTCTCTAAAACTACATTACTTCTAGGGGGGTCATTTCAGACAATGTTTTAAAATATCAACAGCTTTTTTTTATGGTTATAAATCTTTTTGAGTAATTACCAATGGTAAATTTCCATGAAAATAATAAATAGTTAACATCGCTTGAGGCAAAATCCCCTGCGAGAAACTCTCAATCAACTGTCACTGGCCGTTGTAGTAACTGGCAAAGAGCTCCTTTGACATCTGCTGAGATCTCGTATCAACAAGAAGACATTGGCCGTGTGAATACTCCAAGGCCTGTGGTTTGCCAGGGTATCCCATCGCACACAGCATCCCACACAGCAGTGGTTTATTAATTACTGTGGGATTGAATGTACTATTCTGTCTCCAGTTAGCATTAATTATTCAGTTTAGATGGTTAAACGATAAATCAAATAGCGCCTGCTGCATTTTTTATTTACGGAGGGAAAATGGATCAATTATTTACCCTGCTCATATTTTTGTTCGTTGTTTTTTTTTATCCCCGACTGCTTTAAAAGGGAATTTCAACTTTGGTTTTTGTAACCGTTTATTTTTTTATCCTATGAAAATATAGATAATATTTACAATGAAACTAACCTCTGAAAATTTCATCTCAAAAGGTGGTTGTACATGTGTTTGTTGAGATATCGCCGAAAATCCGGAGCAGTTATGTCCACTCAGAAAGAATATTTGGTAATTGGAATCAATGTCAGTAACTTGCTAAGTTGCAAATTTTGTGGGAAAATATATACATATCCAACTCCCTGTGGGGATGTGCCATAAAGGAAATACCACTCAATGAATGTGTTTTTTTATGAGCTTTCCCCCTCGACCTCGTATATGTGTCGAGAACTTGCAATTTGGATTTGCGAATGGAATCATCGCTCATTTGTCTGCTGAGTGCTGTATGCTTGTCAGACTGTGTACCAGTACACTTTTTCCTCAATCTTCAATTTCAATTTTTTAAACCACCTCGCTGATCAACTCATCAGACAGGGGAGATGCTCCCTCAACTCTTACTAGCACGTTAAAGGCACCAGAAACTATTGGTGATTTCTCAAAATAATTGTTAGCGTAAAAATTTACTTGGTAAGGAGCAATGGAGAGCTGTTGATAGTATAACTCTGGAGTAAAATATCAGGCCTGAAGCCTTTTTTTTTTAGGCATCTGAAGGCGCACAAATTTTTGCAGCTAGGGTGTTTTTTCCTTTCATTTAGGTTCTCTTGAAATTTTGAGGACCAATCCAGTCCAAATTTTCACAGATTTGTTATGGTACGAATGCATATGTTGGGATACTCTATAAGTGAGAATACTGGTCTTCAACAATTACCAAAGGTGTCCAGTGCCTTTAACACAATAGAGTGTTTAACAGGCAGTAATCATGTCACTTCAGTTGATGTCATGTTATCCTGCACCGGTACTTCCAGAAAGGCACATTCTTGATTGATTAATCAGAGTCCTTTCTTGACTGTTCTTTGATAAACATTCCAGACTTTGCTTAGAGAAGGAAAAACTAAATAATGTAGACTGTATAGGACGACACATCCCATGCTTTCTTGTTTAGAAATTCATGAAGGAACACAAAGTTGATGTCTTAACTGTACTCCCTAATGTCTCCATTTGTGTTCACATGAACTCCCTGGAGAGTCCTTATAAGGGATATCATCAACTACTGCTTCCTCACTGTAATTGAAAGGCTGGTTTTTCGTTCAGGCAGAGTGGACACGCTTAGGCCTCACTGAAATGTGTTCCATTTTAATTGAATGTAGTTTGACCGGCAACATTTTGTGATACCTAGTGGTGTCGAAGCCCCCCCCCCCCCCTCTGCCTCCCAACTCAGAACCTGTGATAACCACCTCACCCCAACACCCGACCCATTTACCCACTTCCCCCACCCAACCAGACCCATTTGCACACTCCCCCAAGCCAACCAGACCCACTTGCCCGCTCCTTCCACCAAACCAACTAGCACACTCCTCCACCAAACCCAACCCTTTGCCCACTCCCCAAAACACCCAACCCACTTGCCCACTCCTCAAACCCAACCCAACCCAACCCATTTGCCCACTCACCTACTCAACCCAACCCACAATCCCATTCCCCACACTCAACCCTCTTGCCCACTTGCCCACTCCCCAACCCACTTGCCTGCTCACCCGACCCAACCCACTTGCCCACTCCCAACACCTAACCCCTTTCTCCACTCCCCCAACCAACCCACTGCCCACCAAACCCAACCCACTTGTCCCCTCCCCTACCTAATCCAACTCACTTTCCCTCTCCCCACACTCAACACAGTTGCCCACTTGCCCACTCCCCAACCCACTTGCCCACTCCACCACCCAACCCAACCCAACCCAACCCACTTGCCGCACCCCCTCCCCATAAGACACACTCACTTACCCTATCAGATGGATGGTCTGACAAACTTCTCCAGAAGCAAGCCCTTTATTCAATAAACGGCGAAGTGAAGTAATTTTGTTCACATTCCCATAAATGCGCTAATATTTTCTCTCAGTAAAATCAAGATGTTCCTAAATACTCTCTCCCTTCATTCTGGAGCAGTGGTTGACCCATTTTTCTACTTCGTGAGTCTTCCCGGCCCGCTCTATTCCAGATTTCCCGACAAATTACCTAAGCTCGAGTGAAGTTTTTCAATTTTAATCTGTTTACATTGCTCAAATGCATTTTCTTTCAAAGTCTTTGCCCTGCCCATTTCCTGCTCCTTGTCTATTTATATTTTTTCCCTCATTTCCCCGGAGGCTTGTTTTGGTTCTTTGATGAATTCTGAGTAATATCTTCAATTTTCGTTCATGTTAGGAACAAACCGCGACTAATGCGTGCATCTTTCCATGTCACTTTGGGACCTGTCCAGTCCGTCTTGGATTAAATGGACTTGACATGGAACATTGTGTGTAAAGACCACCTCTTGTTCTGAGCGTGACTACTAGACGTTAATATGATCTCAGTGGTTAGAAGTTAAAATGATCTTCGTGGGTTGGGAGCGGAGGTGAATGTGGAGTCATTCTAGATGTGCACTTTTTTTTGTATTCCCCAGGTTTGCCTTCCAGGGCAATTTGTGTTCGGCAGACGTGACTTTTAAACATGAACGAAATGCTGTACGAAACTAAAATTCATTGTTACTGTTCTTGTTACCGCATTATTACAAAGGATTTAATAAAGCAGACTCTGGGGGTGGAGGATTTGTTGTAGTGGAGGGGGGGAGGGTTGTTAAAATCTGAGGAGACCTACCCCTTCCAGACACTCCTTTTAGAATTGACACTCGACTGAACACAATGATAAATTACCAATAGCTTTTTCTTATTAGATTATGGTCGAAGTGAACGGGGAAATATAATGGCTGTCATGATCAAGGGGTGGGGGGGGGATGTTGGCTGGGGGGGGGGGGGCACTTTGATTAAGAAAGAAAGTACTCTTTCCTTGAATCGAGGAACTCAACTTGCATTTACTTAGACACAATTATACTGCACTTATACAATTATATGTATTTTAATTGCATCTCTTTTGCTCCTGTCTTGTGATTACTGCATCATCTAATAATGGGTAGACGATGCATAAAAAAATGACCCTCAGTTTCTAACATGAGCGACTGATTAAATGGAGAAAATGGAACAAAGTCAGAACCCATTAGACCCATAATGGAACCTTTTCTTTTATAGGACCATCATTACTAGTAGTCCTAGTGATTGGTTGTTTTCTACACAATTCATATGAAATATACAAGTGTTGATCAAAGGAACTTGTCATCAGAATATGGAAATCCATTAGTAGCCATTCTCATGCTTTTTTTTCTCCATTGAAACAGTCACCAAGATGCACGGGGCTAGAGTTTGGGTTGGCTCCGTGATTTCTGTCCATGCCTTTCATCTCTGTTGACCCCGGTTCGATACCTGGACCAGAGCCTTGCATGTGGATCGGGTTTGTCAGTCCCTACCTGGCTGTGTGGGTTTTCCCGAATAGGGATTTTTTCTCCCACATTTAAAACTTAAATTTTTTCATTGTCTTCTCAGATTCAGAAATTCATAAGACCACAGGACTTGTGTCTTAAAAATGTTTACTGGACCAGAATCTACCTGCCTGTAATCTTTAAGAAGTTCAAGTACAATTATTCTAAAACAAACCTAATGTTGAAGTGACTAATATTAAGCCTTCTTGAAACCACCCTCACTCCTTAGGTGTATGCAACACCAGCAGCCAAATGGGTGTGCAGGTTGCTAATTATTTACATGACAATCACTGCTTAAGACCCTGTCACACCTTGACGTTTTAGTCAGTTAACTTTCAAGCAACATTTGTGTAATGTGTGTAAACGATCGTATAGCTTACCTACAAATTATGCGGAACTTATGAGTCGCACGCTGGCGCACGTCGAGAGTAATTGTGCATGCGCAAAATTTGTCGACGACCTCGCCTTACAACGACGTATACCAGCGTGTTTCAGCGTGCTCTTAACTTATACAAAACTTACCCATAGCTTATTTGACGTACGCCAGCGTGTTTGCAAAAATTTGCATACGTCGGCATATAAGGTGTGACAGGGCCTTTAATCAGGTATCCATGAAGTGATGAGCAGTAATTATACATGAAGAACTTGTCTTATGCGTCAGCCACCAGAACTGGAGTTCGATGTACTAGTCAAGGACACAAATGCTGTCATGACCAGGCAGGACTCGAACCTACATTCTAAGTGGTCGGCCATCAGAACTTTTGGTCAATGTACTAGTCAGGGAAAGAAATGCTGACTATGACTCAAACCTACACTCTGATTGGTCATGCCACAAGAATTGAGTTCTATGTGCTGATCAATGACAAAGATTTTGATATGACCAGGACTCAAACCTACAGACAGATGGATCCAGCCACCAGGGCCCAATTTCATGGCTCTGCTTACCGCCAAATTCGGCGCTTATGATTGCGCTTCCCCGCTTATGTACAAGCGCCAAATTTCTGTGCTAGCCTCGTAAGCGTAGAATGCCTGGTAATGTGGAGTACGCACGCGCAGAAGCTAAAATTCGCCGCTAACCCGTGAAAAACGCTTGCCATAAGCACAGAATTCCCTGCTTCCGTATGCGCCGTTTCTGTGCTTATGGTAAGCAGAGCCATGAAATTGGGCCCTGAACTTGAGTTTGATGTGCTAGTCAAGTACACAAATGTCAATTGAGATGTGACAAGCCACCTGGCCCTTCCATGTTACAATAAAACATTACATTGACTTCAAACAGTCAAATGGAAGGAATAACCATCTCCCCACACCAATGATTTGACATCCCTTTAAACTATCTATTCAGGGTAATCTTTGATTTAATCTGACTCGGCTACATTGTTTGTTTGATCATCTTCAGGTGCGACAGCAATCGCTACAGTCTACGCTACATAATGAATCTCGGGAAGCAGAGGTCTGCTTGTCGGAGCCGATTAGATGATGAGGAGGGGGAGGAGGCAAGGGAAGAGGAGGAGGAGGAGGAGGAGACAGAGAGATATGAGATGGAGTCTGACAGCGATACCTCCAATCTAGCCACCCTCTACTAGCGTCACTCCTCTCTAACATTGTGAGTAAAATACTTTGGAATTCCATCATCCATTCATTCATTTTTATTTTATTTTCTAAACTGGCAGCACAGAGCTGAATTATGTGGCATTACAAGGTCAAAATATTGTTAAAAATTGGACTAACCATTTGAAGGGCATTATACAAATGCACAACATGGTGTTGTGGGAACCCTCTTCTACATTGAGACCCCTCTTTGAAATAAACCACAAAAAAAACCAAAAAAAAACAGGGTTCCCTAGCAGTTAAAAAAAAATGAACGGCCCTGAAAATAAATTTGTTAAAAATTTGCTTAAACCTTCAGAAGGCATTACAAAAATGAACATGAAATCGTGGGAGCACTCCTTTACATTGAAGCCCCACTATGAGGGAATCCTTGCATTGAAACTCAAAACTGAACAGCCCTATAGACCAATCCGACGAAACAAAGTTGGTCGCACCCTCTATTGAAAAATTACCAACTGCGGTGTCTTTTTGTGCACAAACAAGGCATTGAAGACACCACAGCAGTAGCGCGCGGTGCTCAATACCTGTGCGCCCAGTACGCGCCTGGATTTGTCTATACATAAATAACGGAAGCAAATAGTAGCCCCCCCCCTTGTATTAGACAATCATCCTCACTTAAAGGCAGTGGACACTATTGGTAATTACTCAAAATAATTATCAGCATAAAACCTTACTTGGTACCGAGTAATGGGGAGAGGTTGACAGTATAAAACATTGTGAAATACGGCTCCCTCTGAAGTGGAGTAGTTCTCGAGAAAGAAGTAATTTGCCATGAATTTTGATTTCAAGACCTCAGATTTAGAATTTGAGGACTCAAAATCAAGCATCTGAAAGCGCACAACTCCGTGTGACAAGAGTGTTTATTTCTTTCATTATTATCTCGCAACTATGATAACCGATTGAGCTCAAATTTTCACAGGTTGGTTGTTTTGTTGTTTTGGTTGTTTACATTTAGAATCACAAATTCTAAAATACAAACACCTTCATATCGGGAAGCGCTTTGCCAATGTGAAATGAAGCCTGGAGATTTTGAAACGAGGTATAATTTCAATGATCGTCGAAAAGAATCATAGTTTTAGTGATCGGGCATCCTTTACATTGATTGAAGGTTTTCTATTATCTTGACAAGATAAAGTCTGTATTCGAGCATCCTTTACATCGAGTGAAAGTTTTAATTATATTAGGCACTGGTTAAGATGTCTTCTCTAGAGTTCTGGAATCATGGGATAGTAGTATACCTGTGGGATTCTTCCCCCCACCCAACCAATAAGGAAATCATGGGGTACACAGTGCTTATTGCAGATCTGCTACATGTAGCTGTAGGGTGACAACCAAGCTGTGTGTTCTCTAAACCGACTGCTTTTATTGAAATATAAAATGGTTTAAAATATGTATTGTCAGGATAATAAACAAACATGTAATACAAGTTAAGGAAAAATAACAATAGACGACAAGAATGAAAAATAAAAAAAAATTACAGAATAAACAAGAGTCAGGGCATGTAAAAAGTACACAAATAAAGAAAGTAAACTTAGTCATCTCGACCATCTACTAACAAAATCTCAATTGCACTAGGCGTATAAAGGAATCCTTAAATCTGTTGGTCTTTAGACAAAGTTGTCAGACCCTGCCTGAGTGATATGGGTTAATTTGAAGGTTCATAGGGTGGCTAGCATCACAAAGAATCTTATTGATCAGGATGTAATCTTCCGATGTAATTTCTTGCATGGGCTTCTGTAGAATTTAGGAGTTTTGGTTTGGAAATCTTGTAGTAGACAATACTGACTACCTCAGTCTTGATATAATTGTCATCAGTGATGTTGTCTCTTAGATATGACTGAGGAGAAGGGGGAGCGGGGTTCAAGAAGGGCAACCAGTGACCCTCTGATTCCGTCAGCCTCTATTAATGTCACCAAAGCAGTTACCATCGATAGGAGCATCAAGACGTTCTGTGTCTTTCCCTATGGCACTAAGTGATGCAGTGTCAAGGTTGGGGGAAATAGGGTGTGAATCTGGTTAAGTCAGGTTACTTACTCTATAGCTTAGCTGTTTTAATAAACTAGTTTTACATGCGGCCCCTGTATAACGTTTGGTATCTGGAAATCCAACAAACCATCTCATTTGCTACTAGGTTAGAGCCTTACTCTATGGTTTATCGTAAATGTCTGATGGGAGGGGGAGGGGTTGGATTGAGAAGGAGCTGAAGTCGGACAATCCTCTAATATTGAGAGTACATTGAGTACAGTCAGTTGTGATTATCCTCATACCTTTTAGACATGGTCACATTGGGGGGGGGGGCGTTGTGTTGTGTGAGAGATGAAACAAGACTAGTGTCTCCTCTAATGTATCTGTCCATTAAGAATAATAAGATACTGGTGAGTGTAGCCCGAGCCTTAGACAAATATTGTATTGGGGGGGGGGGGGGGTGGTAGGGAACTGTGATTTGTGAGGAGATGAAAGATGAAGTAGGACTAGTGTCTCCTCTAATTTAGCTATCCATTAGGCAAAGTCAGATATACTTTTGTGAGTATAGTAAGATTACACTTTTGTAGGTATAGTCAGATATTACTTTCGTATCTGTACTCAAATATACTTGTGTGACCGTTGTCAGACATATTTGTGACTGCAAGTATAGTTATGTCAGGTATAATTATGTAAATTTAATCAGAGTATACTTGTCTAGGGCTATATACTTTTATGAGATCAGTCAAATATCTTTTTTTTAGTATAGCAGATTTACTTTTGTAAGTGTAGTCGGATACTTTTGAAAGTATAGTTGTGCACATGCAGATAAACATTTGTATGTTTAGTCAGATATAATACTTTTGTAATTATTTTCATACATTATACTTGCGTAAGTATAGTCAGATACACTTTTGTAAACCCCAAACTCATTCAGTGAGAGATGCATGTAATTTAGATAAGCCCCTGAGTTGTTATTGAGATGGGTCAGTAGTTGTCCTTCATGCTAACAAGATGCAGCAGAAACTCTTTTTTTTCCAAATAAGACTTGCCACTCGCACTGGGCTAATTGACAATATGTTGTGGACAGTCATTTAGATTGCCTCTTAAAAAAAAAAACTGTAGTTATGAATTTATTGTCTCTAATGTACCTTTCACAAATGCTAACACAATCACAAGGCCGAATCACAACACAAGAGTGTTACTGAAAATGACAGTGGAGATATGACAGAAAATGGCTCTATGTTTTTTTGTATTTTTTTTTATTGATGCAAAACAGATCTCAATTATTCTCCGTCAAAATGTAGACATGCAATTTCAGTAAGTACTGCATCAGATAAATCTTTGTTTGAGCCAGTGAGATTTGTACCCACATGGTGGATGTACCACAAAGCGAAATGCAATTCTCCGTTGCCATTCTTTGATATACTTTTTCCAATCGTTTATCCTCCTAACAGAGCACTAGTCGAGTATTAGTAGATAAGTCGGACACCCGAGGCCTTCGTTTGATTGTTGTTTGCATGATTATCGGGCCCAAGCTACACCCTAGCGAGCTTACAAAGCGGGTCAAGGAGCGGATAAAATCACGTGTTGTGTTTTTCTTTATCGTGGACAGAGGCTGAGGTCTCTGATGGATTCTTGAAGCTTACACAATAAACAAGGCCTTTCCCTCATCACCTGCTTTGTAATTCTTCGGCATTAGGGTCCTAAGCCCTCAGATGTGATCTCCTAATGCAGTAGTAAGACATCGCGCCATGTACACCTTGCAGGCATGGTCACCTTACCAACGTCACGGCTTAAAGCGACTTTGGCTACTGAAGACAGTCGGGAGTGCGGTAGTCGAAACAAGCCAGTTGGCTCTAGTCAGGAATCAGCGACTCTACTGGGAGGCAACACCTCGTCAGAAAGAGTGGTGTGTGCATTTAAGAGTTCAGTAGATATCTCTACTTTGCAGGTGTTCGAATCCAACATGTGGCTGTCTCCCTGGGTAGACATTTTCGACCCCGGATGATGCGTTTTTTCTATCCTGGCTATGAATCCATCCTGCTGTGTTCACATGATTGAGTAATTGATAAGATCTGCAAGCTTTACCAGAAAATACTAATAAACAAAAGTATCCGTGGAGTGTTTGATGTTTCATTACTGTCGTGCTAGAGTGTGTGTGTTCCAGCCCATAGCAGACATCATTGAATGAGATACCTTCACGCATCAACAAATCTCAAAACGCACTTTCGATTACAGTGCGAAGGAAGATTGAGTACATTCTAAACATCAAGTGTACGTTTTCCAGAATTGTAAAAGTCACAAAATCCTTTTGTACTTTGTTAGAATTAAATAAAAATGTATAAAGTGGGTATGTATATATTGTTTTGTTATTTACCCATCCTGATACCTGTACTTCTCTGACAAAAATCAAAAGATTTGTTATTGTTGTAAGTTCAGGACTTTATAGTGATAGACTATATTATTTTATTTGAGACTTAAACCTGCATTACCGCAAGGTTGAGTAATCAAAATCACTGCAAGGGGTTTGTTGGTGGTTTGTACATTCACCCTGTGCTGCATGAAGAGTAGTCTGGGTGTTAAGAGATATGGGAGTTGCAAAGTGCTTACCAACCAAATGACTGGTGGTATGAAGTGGAAAACAATAATGGACTGATGATTTAACCCTACTTAGCAGAGCCTGCCTTGCTGTGAAAGGCTACAAACCATTACAACACCTGGGTCATTTCTGACATAGATTTTGGCTCCAAGGGGGGGGGGGGGCTGATCCACTTTTGTGTCCAGCTAATAGGGTTTTAACTCAAATTCTGCATCTGTTGACCCATTTCGGGGTCATTTTGACACATTCTGGGTCAATGTCCCTAAAATGGGTCAAACCCCCACAGGAACTGGATTTGGGTCTATTTTGAGACAGACTATGCTAGAGGTAGAATGTCAGACCAATAGCACTTAAAAAAAAAAAAAAAAGAATCATCTAATACAAACCACAAAGCGTTGTTTTGGGTGTAAAGACATTATACTGTAATGTACATGTATGTGTGAGCAAAATAATGTCCACAGAAACTGCCATACCTGAAAAATTCCGGAGATTGTCAAGGGTTTGGTCTTTTAAAATAAGTATTTCATTTTGATTCTGTGACATATATATTCCTCTTTATAATATGTGGCATATGTAGCTGACCCAGTTTATAGAGCTGAGGAAACAGACAAATGTAATAAGTTGTCAATCTTGCATGAGCCAATAACTGTGTTGTGTAGTGGTTGATCAGTTCTAGTACATTGGGTTTGACTTCAGTTTGTCTGGGTTTGGGTTCATGCCCTGGTCATAAAGGGCCCGGGGCCTAAGGCCTCTTGGCATTGCTTCTCATTTACTCGGGAGCAACCTGAGATGATACAGATAGCTGGTGTGAATGGTAAACAACCTGTGTGCGCTAACTTAGTTGCAGTTGCAGGTGCTGCATACTCCTAAGGAGTTAAGAACGGTTCATGCCCTGGTCATGAAGGGGCCGAAGGCTTCTTGGCAAGACACTCTTGCATTGCTTCTCATTTACTCGGGAGCAACCTGAGATGATACAGATTACTGATGTGAATGGTTAATAACCTGTGTGCGCTAACTTAGTTGCAGTTGCAGGCGCTGCATACTCCTAAGGAGTTGAGATAGTTTCATGAATGTGTAATGTCAGATCAACATGGGTTGTAATGCTGGAAGGCGCTGTGGTACTTGATTAACAAGCGACTTATACATGTACATTATTAGTAAATTTGTATTATTGTTATTATTATTATTATTATTATTATTATTATTATTATTATTATTATTATTATTATTATTATTATTATTATTATTATTATTATTATTATTATTATTATTATTATTATTATTATTATCATGGTTATTATTTACATTTGTGTTAACCCTCAAGTGGAAACTAAAACATTGTTGGCTTACAACTACCACAAAGTCATTTATTAGTATTTTATATGTAAGGGGGACCGATGACAACAATATATCTAGATCGAGAAAGCTGAAGAAGCCAGTTGTACAATAACGTCTTATCTGTTGATTTGTTTTTCCTGTACATCTTTTGAAAGTATCTACTACAAAGTCATTTTTAGTCGGAGGACCGACCTATATAATTTATCTAGAAAGCAGAAGTAGCCATTTGTACAATAACGTGCTCAAGACTTGTAATCAGTAGAGAAACGTGACTTCGGTCTCTGATTAGTGCTGGGAGTTTTACCCGCCCAATATTTGCAAGATGACGTTGGCTCGAATGTCCGAGTCTCTCATGTCATTATTGACGTTCGGTTTGTGTTTCCAAAAACGGACTTCTTCCAATCGTCATGATTGAAAAAACAAATAGATGGAGATAAACAGGTAAATAGAACAAGAGTGAAGATATAAATGGGTTCCAATGTCAATGTTCAGACACTTGGGTTCCATCAGTCTGGCCTCGATTTCCGACATCCAATATGTCAGAATGTCTCCCCCACCCCTTCCCAAAAAAAACCAAATACAAATACATTTGTTGTTATATTTGTTGTTATAGTTTTTTTTTTAATATTTGTTTAATGAATTTGGGTTTTTTACCATATCCTTTTTGTTATTCTTGTCACAAATATAGGCATAATCCAATCCCGTATAAAAAGTTAAAAGGTTACTTAAAAATCAAAATGATTTTCTAGTTTCTCTGTTGTTATTGTTTTATGATTTGGGGGTTTGACCCTTTCATTTTTGTTCTTGTAACCAATAGGCACAATCAAATTCCGTGTTAATAGGTTTCCTTAACAAAATGTTTTGTTCTCAATTTCTTTTGTTATTTGTGTTTTCAATTACTTTTGTTATTTTTAATTTCAATTTCTGTGTTATGATTTTCAATTTCTTTTGTTATGTTTGTTTTATGATTTAACCACACTGTATGAATTATTTTGTAAAATAGTAATGGTTTTATTAAATGAAAAAAAAAAGTTTGAAATTCTTTTGTTTTGATTTATGTTTGAAATGGTTTTGTTTTGTTGTGTTTATATCATTCAGCCAGTCGGCAACCCGGAATACAACGTGTCAAAGAACATGGCATTTATTTTTTAGAACTTCATTTTCTTTTCTATGGTTTCGATTTTCGTTTGTCAGTTCATTCAATAAATTTCAAATTTTACCTTTGAATAACCGCCCTTCAAAACACGTTGAAATAGTCATATATGACATTTGGATAAGTGGTTGACACCTTTTTATTTTATTTACTGAACTCAGTTCTCCCCAGAATGCGTTTGATTTGTATAACTTTGACTTTCATCCCATTGTTATTATTTACATATTCCCTCATGCTTTGACTTTACAGAGATAGGCCTACTTGAAGTTAAAGGCATTTTCTGTGAATGCCAAAATAGCTGTGTACATTTATGTACAAAAAGACAAAGAAAGTATGGTGGGACAAAATGTTATTTTCATTCTGAAAAACATCGTTCTAATGATTAAGTTCGCACCATTACAAATAACCTCCGTATCATAGCATTTTTTTTCTTTTTCTTTGAAAGCTAACATCTTCGATGTTTTCTAAATACTTAATCCAACGGCAAGTTTCGGAAATGCCAGGCGGATCTCCAAGTATAGTTGTATGGAGCATTGTGATTTGGTCTTCTTTTCTTCTCTTATCATAGAATTGAACAAATGCGGATCACTGCTGCCTCATCACTGCTGCCTCAGTGGTTTTTTCCCTGCCTTTTCACCTCTGTTGACCCCGGTTCGAATCCAACCTCAGTCCGGAACCTCTAGCATGTAGGTTTTCTCAATTTGGGTTTTCCCCTCACATCTAAAACCAAACATTTCTTCATAGTCCTCTATACACGGATAAAGGCCTACACTTGTTCCCTTGATGATCCCTTGATTTAATGATCAGATTAATTTAACTTTAACAAAAATCAAATGGTATTTGTTAGCAGTCGACCACATGTGTATACCCTCTGTAATGGCATCAGCAAGGTGGATTTAGGCAAATGTCGTAAAACCATTCTGCAATGGTGTGAAATGTTTGTGTGCTTGCATAAGGAACGACTTTTTTGTAAAGCAATTATTCTGAAAACATGGAGTTATTTCCGAATTGTGACCTCGCAACTCGCCCTTCTGCAGAGTGCAGTGTAAACCAATTGTTCAATGGGACTTCTTTAATGTCTCGTGATATATTTAGATGATTTTGTTAAAAATTTACTTATAGTTTTAATACTACACTTGTGCTGTCATCTCAAGTATAGCGTCCCTCAATTTATGTACAGCGAAAATTAATGCAACTTCTTTGAAGTGCCAGCAATATTCAATCAATACACAATGTGACAAAGACCGGCTGGGAACCGGAAAGGATTTGTCCATTTGATATTGCGGCCGTCCATCTTCTAGAAAATGCCAAGAGCGACGACTTGATCCCCGCCAAGTGAATTCTTTTCATCTGTTTGGAAGGACGAGGTTAGGTTGATCGTATTGTGAATCCCCAAGTTCAATATGGTGTAGTGTGAACACGCTACATGTATGTGTGTGATTAGTGGCCTACCATCCATGTAGCTTTTCATGTAGCTTTTCTTAAAGGCAGTGGACACTACTGATAACTCAAAATAATTATCAGCATAAAACCTCACTTGCTAACGAGTAATGGATAGAGGTTGATAGTATAAAACATTGTGAGAAACGGCTCCCTCTGAAGTGGAGTAGTTTTCGAGAAAGAAGTAATTTTCCACGAATTTGATTTCGAGACCTCAAGTTTAGAATTTGAGGTCTCGAAATCAAGCATCTGAAAGCACACAGCTTCTTGTGAAAAGGTTTTTTTTCTTCTTTCATAGTTATCTCGCAACTCTGCCGACCAATCGAGCTCAAATTTTCACAGGTTTGTTATTTTATGCATATGTTGAGATACAGCAAGTGAGAAGACTGGTCTTTGACATTTACCAATAGTGTCCACTGGCTTTAAAGGCACTTAACACGTTTGGTACTTGTCAAAGACCAGTATTCTCACTTGGTGTATCCCAACATATGCATAAAATAACAAACTTGTGCAAATTTGGACTCAATTGGTCATTGAAGTTGCAATTAAATGATGAGGAGAAAAAAACATCCTTGTTGTTCAAAATGGTGTGCTTTCAGATACATGTAGGAATAACAAGGCTTCTGGCCATAAGTCTTTTATTATTATAGTGAGAAATTACCTCTTGCTCAAAAAATATGCTACTTCAGAGGGAGGCGTAATTACCAAACGTTTACAGTGAATTTTAATTCACAAGAAGAGATTCTTCTTATTTTTTTGTTTGCCCGCTCTCTGTTTTTCTCTCCTGTCCCCTCATCTCCTTGAATTGATTAATCTTCCCCACGAAGCTCCAATACCTTCCTAAACATTTACCAAATAACCAAATAAGCTTGACCGAAGCTCTAAGCGCGGACGTGTCGAAAATGGAATATTATCCTCAAGTTGTGGGAGACTCATCATCAGCGGAGAGAGGGCAAGGCCCTGGCGCCCTAACGGATCGGTTTTAATAAACCGGCGTGCCCAAACTCATTATACGAAGTTATTAAGTAAACCACCGAGTCCAGGTCACTCACTATTCACGGGGAATTGCCTCCTCGGCCAAGACATGCAACCACAACATTATGACTGATAATCCCCATGTATGTTAAAATCACTTATTTTCTTCAATTGGTATGTTATGGAACTGTGCGTCTGTTTTTGTACTTGTATGTCTTGTCCCTGTTTTGCCTCAGCCATCTGAGCATTATGACTGATTATCCCCTTTGTTAAAACCTCTTATTTTCTTCAATTGTTATGTTTATTGAGCTGTGCTTCTGTTTTTGTACTAACTGTTATGTCTTGTCCCTGTTTGCCTCAGCCAATGCTTGCTTTCACAACATAATGACTGACTGATTATCCACATTTTGTTAATGTTCAAATCACTTATTTCTTCAAGTAGTTTGTTTTACGGGCTGTGCTTCTGTTTTTTTAATTACTTTTATGTCTTATCACTTATTGCCACAGCCAAGACTTGCAATCACAGCATTATGTCCCCGATGGCATGAGCCTAGTTGTCTCGGCATTGCTATTTGTTTCTGTTCTTTCTTGTTTTTGCATGGTGGACAGTAAATATAATTTGGTGAAGTCAAGCATGTCTGCGTTGTGGTAAACAGCTTAATAGACACTGTGCTAACTCGTATCCCACCAGGGCTATCGCCAGTTTGGCCTATCACGATAATAAGGCATTGGTTTGCTTTGCCAATTTATCACGCAGTCTTATGGCATGGTGATTTGTGTGGTGAGGGAGCACAGTGGCGCACACCCAATGGCACGAAGTGGATTAGGTGTTCAGACCCTGCTTGACTGTGTGGGGTTTCTCTGACCAAATTGTTTGTTTTTTTCTTTTCTTTTTTTCTCCCACATCTAAATGGAAATTTCCTTCTTTGTCTTCTCTACATTGGTTTTTTTGCGAGTAATAGTGATCAAGTTTGCTTTTCCGAGAGTTCATGGCTTCACAACCATAAATAATAATTAATAAATGAAACGACTTGAAAGGGAAACTTTCAAAGGTCTATGGTATAACTTTCCAATGTCATGTGATTTTTGTTCTTGATAAACTATTGATAACTCTTTATGTGTCTGCATGCTGGCAAACACCTTAAATGTCAGGTGCATCCCTGGTAATAAGTTTACCCAAAATAATCTGCAGCTGGGCTTGAGATGAACGCATATAGACCGTGTCATTACGGCCCTGATTTATCAAGCACATCATGACTTCATAACGATTTAAGTATCGTCTTACCATCACCACTGGTATCAAGTTTCTGTTTAATATCATATCACTTTGTGGCGAGGTCTACAACTTAATATTGGTCTTGTGTCTCGCAAAGTTGGTCCATAATTGTGGAACGGCCACTGGTTAAAATTGATGACATTTCTTCATGAGTATGGTTAAATGTACCAAATGCACGCAAGACCCATTAATAGACTTTTCTCACGCTAACGGGGCCCCGTGTCCGGTTCTATTTACCTGTCCAAAGCATTAATATAGATCGATTTTTATTTGAGGCATTATTATGTATGACGGTGCAAGTCGGGCACGTGTCAAAAACGAGAAAACAACTTGAACGAAGACTATGTTTCACTGGTGTTGAGAGGTTGGTAAAATAATATACCATCATTGATGACGTCATGGTTTGTTTGACTGCATTAAGCCAGTGCTTTTTTCTGTCAGCTGTGCATAAACACAATAGTTTCCCATTCTTGGGTGAAGTGGTAAACAACATACCATACACGTTAGCGTAAAGGTCAAAACAAATTATATTCTTAATCCCCGATGCAAAAATGTCATACATTTAAACTGTGATGTCATCAGTGCTAAGGTACTTTAGTTTTCGATCTCGCGAGTCCAGAACCCAATCTTTAATTAAAACAATTTTTCTCACTGATCGATTGTTTTTGTTGTGAATCTAATGACCAGTTTGGCCTGAACTTTTACATGGTTGTTATTTCATGTGTATATTGGGGTAGTCAAAGTTTGAATACCAGTATTTACCAAAGCCAATGGTTGTCACGTGCTTTAAATTGGACTCGAGAAGAACAACATTCCAGCGCCATGATTAAAGTGTGAGTCGTCCAAAGTACCATGCCAATAGTTTACCTACAGGCTTGCATGTATTTACGGACACTCCACTCCAACCTCGAACAATCCCTGTCCGTTTAAACAGGACATCAAACCCAAGTGATATCTAGGTGTGGAAGTACGAACAAAGATGGTTGATACCACTTGGGGTCGAACGAGACAGGTTTTTTTTCTTTGCCTCGCAGGTGCAAACCCGCAGGCGATTTTTTGTTCATCAAAACAAACTTGTTAAGATGATAACTTGTGAAAATGCAATATATGTCGTTTTGAAGAAAAGTTTTAACTTTCCAGAACTCGTGTGGGTATTTCAAAATTAGAAAATCTCGTGGTATGACAGTCGGGTGTATTGGCCTGATGTAGTGGAAAACGAAAAAGCATAATTAATCAAAGCATATATAATCATTTAGTAAGTGTTATGTGATTTTATGTTCGACTTCAGTTATCGATGTCACTGCACATTTATTCGATATCGTGTCGTGAAATTTATTCGGTTAATGGAATTTAGGATACAGCGGTAAGACTGAGTCCAGTTATTGAGGGTTGCGTTAGATAGAAATTGCATGTATGATCGATGCGGTAGCTGAGTTCTGAATCAATTACTGCAATTTAATTCAAGATCGATTGCGATAGATTACGGTTATCGACTTCAGGATCAGTTACAATAATCGAATTCAGGATAAATCGATAAAGTATGACGGTAATTTAAGTAATCGACTATTGAACGCATTTCCACTGGCAAAAAAAATGGCACAATATGATTTAGCGATACACGTTGAAAAGGCATGATGGTAATATTGGATTACCATGACGGATTTGTCCCTTTTAGTAACAGCGAGCGATCAACTAAATGATAAAAATTAGAATGTTTGAAACATTTGACACTTTGATATCTGATTCACCAATATGCAGTATAACAGCTCATCTGGTTTGGAGATGAAAAATGTAAGCGCCAACGGCGCAACAAAGGAATAGTGGTTGTATTGCTGCTTCTGTATACGATGTATGTGTGCTACAATAATGTAATAATGTTCTATTCTTATATGAAACTATACAAGATGAAAATAAAAAATATGTATCAAACAAATAATAATAATAATAATAATAATGATGACGACGACGACGACGACGACGACGACGACGACGGCGGCGGCGGCGGCGGCGGCGGCGGCGGCGGCGGCGGCGGCGGCGGCGGCGGCGGCGGCGGCGGCGGCGGCGGCGGCGGCGACGTCGACGACAATAATAATAATAATAAATGAACAAATAAAGATATACAAAACATATACATAAACATACAAACAAACAAATAAATAAATAAGTATAAAAAAGGTTTCACATACAATTCTCCTTTATCTTGTGGATTTATAGGTGAAATGTGTCTGTGAATACATACTACAATGCACAGTAGAATAATTATTTTGAACAAACACGCCATATAATTAATCTGTGAAAACCTATACTTCAAAGTAAGGGGTCATGTTCTCAGTGACAACGAGCAAAAAAACGGTTCGTGCTTTGGTAAGGATTTGATGCACGTTCACAGTCGTGATTACTTCAATAAGACGTACGTATAAAGCAATAGCCATTTTGGGGAGGTTTGGGTGCTATTTCTCATCAGCTTTGACAGCTTTGACAGCTTTTTAAACGGAGTTTTTTCTCTGGAAGACTGGCACTGAGGAAGAATTTTCAGTAGGTTGAAACCGGTGCTTACGTTGTTTTATTTACACACCCATCAGCACAATTGCCGCTAATGTTAGGATGATTAGGAAAAGAGAAGAAATGTTCAGTTAGATGCGGGAGGAGAAAATACAAATGGTGGGAAAACCCACGTATTCAGGTAGGGACTGGAAACCCAATCCATGTGCAAGGCTCTGGTCAGAGGGGGGATTCGAACAGGCAGACAAAACCACTGTGCCAACCTGACCCCCTTATTTGAACATAACGTGCCCTATTCAATAGATATTTTAAACACCAAAGCTATACACCACAATGGAAACTGACTGGATAATTTTGCACTCCACGAGTAATAAGTTTATCACTAATAATTGATTCAATGAAAACATAATCTTTTCAAGTAGTTTGGGCAGAAACATCCAATGGGGTTCCTTTCAGTTTGAATCTTGTCATCGTCAGGTGCTTTTCAATTATGTGATCTATTCTAAAATTATTTCTTCAACAGATACCATTTTTAACACCAGGTTATAAACCGCAGGGAAACTGACCGGGTATTATTTGTACACAAACGAATCGTTCACAGGAAAGGTTACCACTTTATATATCTAACTGAATATAGACTCTTTTAAAGCAAATTGGGCAGAAGGATCCGTGAAAAGCGAAGCGGCCTGGAGTAATGAGCCAACACTTGTAACTAATAATGTGTCTGTATGCCTCTCAGCGTACGTCTCGCCTCATCTTCCCTGTACAGCAATCCGCACGTAGAAATAGCCTAATGATGATTAAGATCAAATATAAAAACGGGGAATATACTTCGTTCCCTCAACCCCCCCCCCCCCCCATATAGACGGTTACTCATGCTGATTGCTTTGTCCATTGATGGATGGGGCTTTGTATCCTCACATGTATCGAGTTCTGATTACTAAAAGGTCCTAACCCTCAGGCATAACAAAGAAATATAAATAGCTGAATCAAAAATACATATCTGACATTTTTGTAGACTTTATCACTTACTTATTGAAGATGGACAACTGAAAGCCCCCCCCCTTATAAAAAAAAAACAGAAAAACATACGCCCCCCCCCAAAAAAAAAAAAAAAAATAATAATAATAAATAAATAAAAATACCCAATCATTCCACTATTGTACGATTTTTGGGTACCGGAAGGCCTATCAGTTTTCGGTATGTGCTTCTCCCCTCTTTTTCATACAAAACCATGTTAAATGCACATGATCTTTGCTGAAACTCTTTTTAAATTTCTCTTATCAATATGGGAATCCAGTTCGCATAAGATTAAACAACATTTTGTATTTAAGTGAGAAAATACCTCTTTCTCAAAAACTACTTCAGAGGGAGCTGTTTCTTACAATGTTTTTTTTTTATATAATATATCAACAGCCATCCATTTCCCGTTACCAAGTAATTTTTTATGCTAACAGTTTCTTTGAGTCATTACCAAAAAGCGTTCGGTGCCGTTATCAATATGGGAATCCAGTTTGCTTAAGATTAAACAACATTTTGTATTTGAGTGAGAAAATACCTCTTTCTCAAAAACTACTTCAAAGGGAGCCTTTCTTACAATGTTTTTTTTTATACTATCAACAGCCATCCATTTCCCGTTACCAAGTACGTTTTTATGATAACAGTTTCTTTGAGTCATTACCCAAAAGTGGTCAGTGCCGTTAGGCATAAAGCAGTAACACGTTTTATTTTAAGGTGTGTTTGACAACTTTGCGGTAAAGAGTATTAATCGTATATATAAAAATAGAAATCTTAAACTCACTTTCCCTATGTTTAAAATATTTTAGTTTTTCGTTCGTGACGGAGTTCAATACAGTGTGTTGATGATCTCGATGATAAATTGACTTGTAGCGTGCACGGATTTCTTGTCACGACATTATGTCCTCCCGCACTATGCAGTTAAAGACAGTGGACACTATTGGTAATTGTCAAAGACTAGCCTTCATAGTTGGTGTATCTCAACATATGCATAAAATAACAAATCTGTAAAAATTTGAGCTCAATCGGTCATCGAACTTGCGAGATAATAATGAAAGAAAAAACACCCTTGTCTCACGAAGTTGTGTGCGTTTAGATGGTTGATTTCGAGACCTCAAGTTCTAAACCTGAGGTCTCGAAATCAAATTCGTTGAAATTTACTTCTTTCTCGAAAACTATGGCACGTCACAGGGAGCCGTTTCTCACAATGTTTTATACCATCAACCTCTCCCAATTACTCGTCCCCAAGTAAGGTTTTATGCTAATAATTATTTTGAGTAATTACCAATAGTGTCCACTGCCTTTAAGGTTTTATATTCTAGGAATAATAACAGTAGATTGAAATTGGTATATATCAACAGTAATACATGCAATTTCCCACTGAGAAGCAACATCATCTCATAATGACATAGTATCACTGTATATGGATGGCCAACACGTGTCCCTTGTAAACATGGTCTGAGGGACTGTTTAAGATCTGAGTTTTTTTAAGTTTAATTTTTTTTTATCAACGATTGTTTCTGCAAAACGAGAGGCAAGGCTTTAAGTGTTGTGTTTAGATCGTGTGAATAATTTGGACTAGCCTTGTGCCGTTGAGTTTGTACTTTTGGTGGAAAATATTCTGGTGGTTTTCTTCTTCGAAAAGAAGGGATGGATTTTAAAGTTGACAGACTCGTTCAAGGTTTGTCACCATGATATTATAATACATCTAGAGCTTGCTTTGTGATTGGTTAAGATTTGAGTGTGTCACTCGATATGTATTTTCTTACAAGATAAGCGCGCGATAGCGATGCGCTATGCCTATAGTAACCAATCTGACAAAAAAATGCAACCGGGATGTACTATACCCGTAGCAACCAATGTACTACACCCGTAGCAACCAATGTAGTACCCATAGAAACCGTGTACTACACCCGTAGCAACAAATGTTTTCCATCCAGTGTAACGAGTGTACTATGCAAGTATAAATGTATCAACCAGTGTACTTCACCTGTTGCAACTATTGCACCAACCTAATCAGGGCCCATTTCAAAGAGCTGCTAAGCACAAAAAATTGCTTAGCATGACATTTCTCCCTTGATAAAAACTGGATTACCAACCAAATTTAAATTTGTTGCATATTGCTTGTTACATTATTCAGCTGTTGTTTGCTTATCCTGAAAATCACGTGGAAACTTGGTTGGTACTCCTGTTTCTATCAAGGCACAAATCTCATGCTAAGGAAATTTATGTGCTGAGCAGCTCTATGAAATTGGTGCCTGGTTGCATCTGTTGAAGTAGTTGTTGCTACGACAGCTTATGCAGTTTGTATTGTGTTAGTTGGTCTTTAGGTTCTACTAACAACCTTCCTTGTGTTATATATCAGACTATTAAACATGGTTAGCCTTTGTTCTAATTATATGTTAAATTACTGTAAAATTAGGTTGTTACCAACGATACACAATGTATTTGAATTCCACTACAGAAAACAGGACAAAGAGAGAAAACAAAAGGCTCTATTGAAATCCGTCAACCTTGCAATTGTCTCTCTAGGTGAATAACAATATTAAATTCATCGCATCTCATTGTCTGTTGTTGGCCGCTGTAAATGCGTGTTTCTAACATTAGTCATTTCTTATTTCTCAAAGGAGCAGGTTGATCTATTTTAATCCGTTCCATTTGCAACGCGAAGTAAAAACACAACGAGGACGCCAAAAAGCTTCTTTTAGCTGTGGGGCAAAACATTTGAAGGGAACAAAAAATGGCAGCGGCAATCTGTACTTGTCAGAGGTAGACGAGGATGTGGGAGTCACTTCATATCAATGTTGGTGAGCAGACGGCTACATTTAAAGACACTGGACACTAGTTGTAATTGTCAAAGACTAGTCTTTACAGTTATATTAGTGTATCACAACATATACATAAAATAACAAACGTGTGAAAATTTGAGCTCAATCGGTCGTTGAAGTTGTGAAATATAAATGAAAGAAAAAAACACCCTTCTCGAAATCAAATTCATGGAAAATTACTTCTTTCTCGAAAACCCACTCACTTCAGAGGGAGCTGTTTTTCACAATGTTTTATACCATCAACCTCTACCCATTACTTGTTACTAAGATAATGTTTTATGCTAATAATTATTTTGAATAATTACCAATAGTGTCCACTGCCTTTAAGTGTGTCTGCATACAAAGACCTTTAAGGCCCCATGTCTTTTAGCTGTTGATGCTTTTTTCTCCGATTATTATGTCTTTGAGGAAGTCTTCCCGCATGATGCAACTGAGATGTTTGCAAACTAAGACCAGAAATGTCATTGCCAAGAAGAGTGAGTGGAGGGTTTAAACACGTTCAACCCAGCAGAACTTTTTTGTATGGGTTAGAAGGACATAAACACTTTCGTTCAGAGTCGGACTATATTGGTTTGGTCAATCTGAATAAAACATTTTGAATGGTCAGTTTCGGTCAGTCCTACGTCGGTCATTGGTCAGTCCGGTCAGTCTTTGGCCCGTCCTCGGGCTAGTCTCAACTCATTTCCGTACCCGCTCAGTTCTCGGTCAGTCCTCGGTCAGTCATCGGTCCTTCTTCGGTAAGTCAATGTGTATGAATTATTTGAGAATTGAAGCCGCGACTGAACGGGTATAGCCCTTGGCTACAACCTTGATGACGTTTTCAACTATATTTAGACACGGGCGTAAGTCTGAACATTTGAGCTATTCAGCAAAAGAAAGTGAATTTGTGGGATTCACCCCTCTTAGATGTTTGTCCTATAAAAAATAATAGGAAAAACCTGCCAGATTATTCACTGTGCAAAGCCATTAAGGCGGGAATGTTTCTACAAATTATTTTTGCTAGTTGTAACATTGGTTAATGCAATTGAATTTAGCCGTAAATTTCATCGCCTTGTGATTTTTACAGGCCCGCTAAGCCGTTTCTCACGGTCAAATAGACCCATCCTCTCTCTATCAGGAATGGGGAACATTTTTGCATTCCTCTAAGATCGGAATTTCCAGGAGTTCTGATTAATTTTCAAGGCGGGAGGAGAGGACCTGAAATCACAACTAATAACTCGAGGTGGCTAAAGATGCAGTGGCTGAAATAATCCCGTCTGTATTAATCCATAGGCAACGTGGAACTTATTACTACGTCACTTCCAATCAGCTCATAATCACCAGTGCCGCCCTGTTTGAAGTTAAGCTGCTAAGGTTTATTTCCAAGTATGCGATATCTGTATATTTCTGCACAGCGGATGTGCTGTGAAGTATGAAATTAACGCCAGTTGAGGTCTTTTTGAGGGATGGGCTGTATAAGGAGTTTACAAGCGGCAAATACTCTGTATGTGTTGGACAGAACACATCTGGTTAAATCGATTGAATTCTCCCAGGCATGTTTACATGTATGTATTATTAGTTATTTGTCAGGGTGGACAAGATTAATTGCTGCGTCGGCTCCACATTGGCAAAGAGAAGAGTATGAACTAGTTGAGTGGCTGTGTTTAAACGGGGGGGGGGGCTGTGGTGGATATAGTCTGGTACATTGCAAGTGGGGAAAACAGAGGTCTGACTCTTCCCCCTTTTTAACAGTAGACTTTCACAAACCATTAAGAGATGTTTAATGGTATCTTTACAAACTGGGTATGAACAAATGTTAGTCACAATCCTGTTCATTGGTCTGCACGTATTCCTTTTTTGCTTTAGGTCAGCCAAGTAAGGCCCATCAAATCACTTTACACACCCAAGTTCATTGGGTACTAAATCATCCTGAAATCACCCTAACTCCTTAGGAGTATGCAGCACCGACTAAATGGGTGCTTAACATTGACGTCATCAATCAATGTGCACACCCACTCCCGGTGTGTACTTCTTGTTTGCTTGTTTCAAGTCAAGTCAAGTATCCCCCTTCAAGCACCTTACAATACTTTTACCCAATGAACATGAGCTTTTCTGAAACCAGCATAACTCCTTAGGAGTATGCGTCACCGTCAATCCAAATCGGCGCACATGCTGATAATCGTATACACAAACACGCCGGTACCCACTTACCCCCTGGATGATGAGAGTCAACTAAAGGGTTTCGCCCAGGCACACACGTGTCTTGACCGGGAGTTGAACCCATTCCTTAATGCTTGGTAGTTATCCCCCTGAAACTTCCGTGGGGGAACTTGGCCAGGAGGTTAGGAGAGTGTCGTGTAATTCGGTTTTGCGCTATTGTTGGTTAAGTTTGGGCTCTAATTACCTTTTGAGGATTGGATGGATATGGAATCTATGGAGGATTGTTGAAGATCATTCCATGATTTCAATGTTCTTTGGGAAAAAGATTGTTCGTAGATTGTAGATGAGATACAAGGTATTTTAAGCTGATTGTTATTGCTCTTTCAGATCTAGCCCTCTGGGGTTTACATGATGGTTCATTGATCAGAATGCAAGCAACACGCTAGTATAAAATATTTATTCCGTAAACTCATTGATTCGGTTGACAGAAAAACATTTGCTGAGGTTGTTGTTTTGTTGTTATTAACAATAATTTTCCCGGATGCCCTGCAGTGTGAGAATGGTAATAATATTGTCTTGACATTTTAGACGTAAAGTGCTGCTTACCTTTAACGCTCCACTGCAACTCGGCGTTTATTGCAGCGCTTTCATGGCACGCCTCGGTGGGCAGGGGACAAATTGTTTAAACAAGAGAGAACACAATCACATCATCTCGCGCGTAAATGAGGTTTGTCGGCAACCTCGCATAAACGCACGGTCGTCTGCTCTGGGCACGTGAACGCCTACTATATACTGATGCCATCTCCGTCGTGTTCCCTGTCTACAGCTATACCATAGTGAGTTTGATCATAGAGAAGGACCATCGTCTTTTTTTTTTTTTGTGGTGAGCTAGTGGAACTATTTCGGGGAACTGTGCCTTTGATGACACAAGATCCAGAATTGAACTTGCAGTCAATCCAGATTTCCACCTTCGTCCAAGTGACACCAGGGCACCCAGCCCAACCCAGCTACCCCCACCCTATATCATTCACCGCACCCCACCACCTAACACCACCTACCACACCCCAGCGCGTTTGATCTCGGCCCTGCATCACGTATTGATACTCAAACAGCCCAACCCCACCTGTTACCCTCAAACGCCGTTAAACCATGGTTACCTAGTACCTCTACATAAGGGCCATACTGTTTATGATCACTGAGCCCAACCACACCTACCCAAACCCCATTTACCCCCATCATAGCCCACTCCTGCTATCCAAACAGCCCAACGCCACCCACAATCACAGTGTCACACTGCATCTAAATCGCTTTGCAAATCAGACAAAATGGGTTATTATGATAATCATCAAAGGCTTTACGGTGTTTATCAGTTTTGACTGTATTTTTTTGTTATAATTTAGTACATGTTTACAACAATTTCCAAGTAAATGCTCGTGATGCATTACTCCTCAAAACCTATTTTCACCACCATCGACCGTTCAGATTACTTGACCAAAGCCGAAAGCTTCCAGTAATCAGTTAGCGAGTATAATTTCATCTGCCAACTCGTCTGTAGTAAGTAATCAATGGGACATACACTTCCGGATTCCGTCTGATGGCTGCTGACATATCTAGAGGCACTTGCAACCCGAGTGGGAGACTAGTGACTCCAGGGCCATGTTCAAGAGGGGGTTGCGCATCCTGCCTCATGGGAAGTTCCCGGAGTGACCATCATGTATAGGTTACTGGTGCTGATGAAAGCTGGGGGCTAAATCGCACAGGGACCAACTGCCACTTGGACCATATAGCAGGAAACAAATCAAGCCGATCATGAATGGACTGAGAAACTTGAACATCACACTGTGTTATTTGGATGGAAAAATGTTCTTGCAGAGTGAAATGAAAGTTTAAAGAAACTGCTCAAATGTCATATTTTTCAACAGACTATTGTAATAATTAGTATCAAGTCTTTGGTCATTGTGTGTTCAATGAGGGGATTGTGCATCCTACCTCATGAGAAATTCCCGGCGTGATCACCATTATGGCCTACACGGTTGCTGGAAGCTGGGGGCTAAATCCCAACAGGGACCAAATCTCACTGGCTCCAAATCAGGAATGAACTGGAAACTTGTTATGATCAATACATATCACTGGATGGCAGCATTTTTTTGCACAGGCAAGTTTTTCAATTTCAGCAAGAAAATTGTACTTGTAAATGTATATGTAGCGCCTTGGGACAATTTCTGTTGATTTTGGCGCTTGATGTCTTCTGATTGGTTGATTGATTGATTGATTTAGAAAAACTTAAAATACTGTTCATCCTATTGTCTAGCTGCTTTGACAATGGGACAAAAAATCGATTAGCTTCTGATGTGCCTTTTCGCCAAATGAATAAATATCGAAGGACGATTACGAATAAAGAATTCCTTCCTCCACATTACAAATAAAATTGCGACCTTTTTGAAGAAAACAAAAAACCGGAAAAAAAACCCCAAAGAAGTCTTCGATTTGCTGGGTCGCCAAACATGTGTGAGCCAAGAGCATTTAACTCATGTCAGACATGCGTGGTGTTTGTTTCAACATGTGTATCAACTCAACGTCAGTTGAAACAGTGCCACAAGGACTGATTGCAATTTCATAATAAGTCCATGTTGTGTATATTGCTGTTAACTTATACACTGGATCAGCACCGTGGAAAAGGGCATGTTTTCAACTGTAGGTTATAACTAGCTTGAAATAAAGGACAGCGGGCGCAGCGTAATTACGCAATTTACAGGTAAACTCGATTAAGTTGGAAAGGCTACATACTATAGTGCTAAACGATGACCCGAAATCGAGTCGGTTCGCCAGAAGTGTCACTGCTTATATTACGGGATGCCTTGGTGTGTACTTGCAAGACCCATTCGAAGCTATAGTTACATACCTACTGTAATTAGTGATTATGCTTTTGATGTCATCTTATATACCACAAAGGAAAACTGGTGTGATATAATGTCTATTTATGACTATTTTCACAGAGATCTGATATAACTATAAGTTAGGTCGAGTAGACATTATTCAAAGCTACTTTACTCAGTATTTATATTTTAGATATCAAACAATATACCACAAGAAAAACTGGCTTGGTTTATTGTATATTTATGACTATTTACACAGGGATCTGGTACATACATTTATACAGACCCATTCAAAGTTACTTATACTGATAGTACTTATATTTTAAATATCAAATTATAAACCACACGGAAAACTGGTCTGGTATTTTGTCAAACAGTGACTATTTATACACATCTGGTTCCGATGATAGACTTATTCTAAGTTACTTATAATTGGTTTTGATCTTTTTAAGATACACCACAAGGGAAACAAGATGGATTATTGATTAGTATACACATAATGAATGTTTATGAGTGCAATGGTGCGAATATGTTCATGAGTTGAAAGATGGAATGTTCTATTCAACGAGGCGGAGCCGAGTTGAATGGAACATTCCAGCTTTCAACGAATGAACATATTCGCACCATTGCACGAATGAAAAACATTCATTATTTGTTTTATATAACATCCAAGTAGAACTTTGTCATTTTGATTGAAAGAAACAACTTTCAAAACAAACAATTTCAACTGTAGAAGCCGAATGCTAGTAATTTTACTATGCCTTCTTGCAGTAACACCTGCTGCGTTACCAAAGACACGCGCACGCAGTGATGTTTTTACTCAGCTTTTTCGTTCCATCCGAAAAGTACCATTGCACGCTGGCAGCGTGCCAGCGTGCAATGGTACTTTTCGGATGGAACGAAAAAGCACGGCGAGTGACTCAGCGTGCAACGGTACTTTTATTTGCTATCACGTGACGGACAATCCTCCAATCAAATGGCAAGGATCTGCTTGGGTGTTATATAATAATGATTATTTTAAACTGTGTAAACATATAGTGAAAATAACCATTTGTAAATGCAGTTCGCGAATATGCCCTTTTAAGCAATTTCAGTCTGCATATTTAGTTTTCTTAGAAAGAGTTATGACATGCAGTCTAAATATAGTGCAAACGAACTGACTGTTTTAGATTCATGTTTTTATTTAAATGCGGTATTCGATATACGCTTATGATGGGTAATTTCTTCCCCAAACTTGTTTCCGAATTTTTGTCCATGAATACTTCATGCAAAATCTGAAGTGTAGAAAATTGAAACCATGTGTGTTGTCACATTAAGAAAAAAAAAAAGAAAAAAACGGAATCAAATGTTACACCATAACTCTACTTGAAAACAATTACGTTTGTCCTATTTTAACACCATATAATCATAATGGTAATTTTGATCGCTCCTTGGTATCTAAATGATGTGGCAACACACTTGTAGATTAATTTAAAGCAAACTTGAACGTCTGTCAATCTGGCACCTATATGTCGGTTTGA
This sequence comes from Asterias rubens, assembly GCF_902459465.1. Lineage (NCBI taxonomy): Eukaryota > Metazoa > Echinodermata > Asteroidea > Forcipulatida > Asteriidae > Asterias > Asterias rubens. The sequence goes on along the minus strand of NC_047069.1, from coordinate 5,847,174 downwards.
AGAGCAATTCAACAATACCACAGACAGCTTCGCTATTCCTTCTTGGTGTATAGCACGTCACGAGGGGGTGTTTTAACGGTTGGTAATGACCACGACCCTGCTGGTTTTCAACGGCCGTTTTTATGAGACCTTGTCGCTTCCCTTTTATTCCCTTGTTAATGCTCCCCTCCTCCTTTTTGGCGGGGTTGGTTGGGGTGGAGTACAGGGTGGTAGGTTGGGGAGGAGCGGTTACCCAAGAGAGGTCGAGAGCATAACAGAGCCAGTGCTATTTGTGATGATGACAAATACCACTGTGCCAGCTGCTCGATGTAAATCAATGGCCGTGATAATTAATCACGAGGTGACCATCTCGACCTCATCCTCGAGTTTCTCAGTGTGCAGCCTTAAATACCACACAACGGTGTCTACTGTTTTTGGAAGAGTTAAGATGGTTTCAATGAACACACCAAATAAGCACACACAGCTGTGTTACAAACACTCTGTGGACATTCCGTTGTTCTTTCCACTTCAGGAAAATCATATTTGTCAACACCATAAGAAACACTGTGTGGACTTATGTAAGTCTTGCAATGTGTGGACCTCTTTTGTTCTCAGGTCGACACTTCGTGTAAGCGTTAAAACACACACAACAAACCCAAAGCTGTTTGGAAGATTGGATGTTTTCAATGAACACACTAAATAAGCACACACCGCTATGTACGTGCTACAAACACTCGGTGGACATTCCTATGTTCTGTATACACTTCGCGAAAATCACATTTGTCTACACTGTATTAGAAACACTGTGTGGACATGTATACGTCCACATATTTTTCCAGTCCCTACATTGTGTGTACCTCTTTCGGGTTACGTTTAAACACTGCAGTCAAAGCAATCATTATTAAAAGTTATTGTTCAGGAGTCTTCAAGTGGTTCAAATAATGTTTCAAATGAGTTATTTGTATGAAGGATTGGTACTGTATGATGAGGTATCAATATTGGTTTGCGGTAACACCGTGTGTGTGCTACCGTGGATTTCACAAAGAGTTAAGACTAGTCTTATCTCGAGTTAGGACTTACTTACTTACTTAGGGACTATAGCCATAAGTTTTTAATATCTCCTTCTAAAGGAGTTCTACTGAGAGCTTGTCTTGCTTTATATTCTACTACCACGGAGTAGATTTGGGTAATTCGGGAGACTTTAGGATTGGTAATGGTTTATCATCAGTGAGCTTTCAGATTGAAAGCTTGTTTCCGATGACTATAATATTTTGTAGATCTGGATTAAAGAGTTACAGTGTACTTTCCAAGGTCTGTCAGTCCGCGCAGAGCAAAGGTGTGTATTTGTTCGCATACAGTGTGGTTAAGCGGCCTTCAAGAACGTGGAGTCCAACCGACTTGATTGCCAATTAATTAACTTCTCTAATTGGAATATGTAATGCAGAGCAATCTTTGGAATTTGAATGCGACCTTTATCGCTAACCCCTTTCAGTGGAAAATATTTCCAATTAACTGACGTGGACAGTTATAGAATTGTCAATTAAAAAGCAATTATTTTCAAGAATGCACTCTATCAAACCAAACAAAATAATTTTTATGTCAAGGTTAACCGGCGTTTACTGAAACGAATAAATGTTTAAAGTATTTTTTTAATATTATTTTTTGAAATGATTTGTTTTGTATACGTGGGTTGTATAAAGCGTAGGAGGAATTGAATCAAAATAATTGTTTCATATTATGAAGAGGTTCCTGTATGACGGCATTCACAATAGTATACATTAGCCCTCGTTAAAAAGAGCTATGCTAAATTAAAAAAAAAAAAAGGGTTCTGCTTATTAAAAAACAAAAGAAAATGCATTACAGGTCCCAAATCTCATTTATACAGAAAGATTAAACCTTGTACCAACCCTTATAAACTCTGTGTTTTAAACTCAGAAAAGAGCTCCGAAGAAGTATAGTGATAAATAGCATAATGTTTAGATGATCTTCCCATGAAGGGTACTCGGCAAACTCCCACAAGGGGATATCGACGCCAAGCTGGCAACAACCAATATGTCTCATTACATTGGTTTACAGTCTTTGATTATGAATTGCATTTACCAAAAAAACTGCGATTCAGTAACTAGCCGACAATACTTGTTTTAGTCTTTGTGAAATCAGCAGTTAGCTTGGTAGTGTTCGGACCCACAACCTCGTAATCGCAAGTCATGCAGTCTAACCAAGTAGTCAGAAAAGCAAGAGATGTTCAAAGAAACTTGAAAAATTGCTCAGCTTTGTGTGTGGAAAAAACTACCGATGCGGGATGTCTGAGTTTGACTAATTGAAACACCTGTTGTCTGTAAGGCATTGATTGGTTTACATTATCGAGTTCCAGAACCAAGTCGTATCGCTAATGGTTCTCGTTCAGCCATCAACACGACTCGGCCGGCGGGCTCCCCTGCCATGTAACCCAGGTGTTAGTCCCTGGTGTGGCCCGGTGAACATCATCAGCCAGTACATGACGACAAAGGTTTATTTTATAGCCTTGAGCAACTCAAAATATTGAGATTTTTTAAAGCTGAATCTGAGACGTTCTCATGCAATGACTATCTTTCTCGTTCATATAAGTCCTTTTGGAAGTGATTTCTGCTGAAAGAGATTTGTGGTGACGCTTAGAATGAGGATTCGAACCTTGGCCCGTTGGTATTTGACTGTTTGGTAGCATGGCTTCTATTTGATGAGATGACTAAATGATAGTGGTTAAATGCATCCACGTAACGCCCATGGATCCTTGTCTTTGATTGGAGGATTTTCGATCACGTGATATGTGAAGGGATTTCTGTTAAAAAGATTTGGTGATGAGGTTAAGAATGAGGATTCGAACCTTGGCCCGTTGATCCTCAACCCCCCTTCCCATCGCACGAAACTAAATTGGTTCCCAGTACTTGTTTGGTTTGGTCAATTGCACAAATGACTGGGATATGCCTTCACATATCGCCCATAGATCTTTGTCATTTGATTGGACGATTGTCGGTCACGTGCCACTAAAGGTGATTTGTGTTAAAGAGATTTGGTTTAGAATGAGGATTTGAACCTTTGCCCGTTGGTCTTCAATCCAACCCCTCCCCTTACACGAAACTAAAGCGGTTAAGTGCTTGTTTGGAACGTGGTCCGCATAAATGACCGTGAGATGTGTTATGCCTTCACTTAAAAGCCCATCGATCTTGATCATTTTGATTGGAGGATTTTCGGTCACGTGGTATTCATTATTTAAACCATACGTCATAGGCCGTGCAATGTGGTACTTCTCTTGGAGTATTTTCGTCCTTTCCTTTGTGGGAAGTGCACACTGGACCACGTTATGACGCAGTAGTATAAAAAACGCCCCCGTCAAGTGGATTTCCGAACCAAATCGAGTACTTTTTTTAAAGATGTTACATTTTGTGTATAGTCCTTTCAGCCAAGTGAAAATCCGGTTGGATGTCAAAGAAAAGTAGATGATTGACGAATCATATTACGTATTGAAAAACAGAACAGAGTGATGATTTGTGGGCTTTCTGCATGCTGTAAAGAGTGTCAAACAGTCTTGTAGTTTTCGAATGAAATTAAACAATATTATATAGATTATGTTATGGAGTTATTCAACGCTTTACTTCATGCCTACACCCCCTTCCATCCTGTACAAAACGCTGACTCAAAGATGATAACATAAAGAAAGTCAGCACACGTTCTGATTATATGGAATTAAGTCAGTTTGTACCGGCAGGTCAAGCGTATTGATTCATTTTGCTTTGTCCTCCAAATGGCCATTTCCCTCCCTGCTGAAAAGGCTGAAATTCAACCTCAACGCTAAAAAAAATAAATTCTTAAATGATAGTTTCGTATCTTCATAATGAGTAGTTTTCTCAAAGGGCCTTAAAGAGCATGTACCATTTTGATAACTGCACGGAATTGTTTTTTTTTGTGGCGAAAGTCGGAGACCCTGATTTGAGTAACTGACTGATGATATTGATTATTATTGATTATCATTGATTAACATGATCGGTACTGGTGGTATCGGTTATTGACAATTGGATTCCATACTTGATTTAGATGTGTATGATATGTACTTTTTATGGTGGTATGGATATTTGAGTGAATCTATATATTGGCCATGATTTATTTGCATGATAGGATACTGACGCCATCGATTAGTAAGATAGCTGTTCCACCTGATCAATTTTGGATGATTGTTAGGTATCGATTATTACGAGAAGCTGTTTTGTCCGATTGATTATGAAATCAACAAAATGTATGAAACACCTGTATTTCAACATCACACACTGTAACATTTGTTGAAGATAAATTGATTACAAACTTGTTGATTTAGTAGATGATTTAAACTTGATGATAATAATAGTGCGATGTTACGGTATTTTTATAACGGTATACTCTTCCCAACATTAATTCTGTTAAAGGCAGTGTACACTATTCGTACTTAACGAAGAACAGTCTTCTCACTTGTATAAAGCACTTGTCTCAACTTATGAAAATTTGAGCTCAATCAGTCGTCGAAGTTGCGAGATATTAAAGAAAGAAAAAACACCCTTGTCAGGCGAAGTTGTGTGCGTTCAGATGCTTGATTTCGAGACCTCAAATTCTAAATCTGAGGTCTCGAAATCAAATTCGTTTAAAATACTTCTTTCTCGAAAACTACTTCACTTTAGAAGGAGCCATTTCTCACAGTGTTTTTGCTATCAACCTCTCACCATTAATCATTACCAAGTAAGGTTTTATGCTAATAAATATTTTGAGTAATTACCAATAGTGTCCACTGCCTTTCATATAAACACTTTAGGAAAATTTAAGGCAATAAGTGGATTTAAATTAGTTGTTATTCTAACAACTGATATTTACAGAGCCTTTCGAACGGTAATTTGATAAATTTGATAATTTCTGTTGACCGGAACCCTTTTAGTTTCTTTTTTGACTGCCGTATCATCATCACTTTGAAAACAACAATCTCAGGTATAGCTTTGCAGATAATCTCTGCCCTCAACAAGACTTTGTTTCACCCACGGGGTATAACCTTTAAGTTCAAAACATTCCTTTGACAATTTGGTTCGACCGCGACATTTAAGTGTTCCATGGTTTTACGCAATATGATCCAGTTCATCTTATTTGGCCACGTAACGGTTGACGTCACCCGCTCGGCGAAGGATCACCTAATACTTATTGAGAATTTCCTTGGACAATGGAAAAGGAAGTTGAGTAAATTGGTTTGGTTTTGATTGATTGATGATGAGTATGAAGCTGAGGTGATGGTTTTTGATTTAGCAAATTAGAGGCTGGGGTATAGTCTTCTTTCGGGTCGCCCACAAGATAAATTACAGGTAATATAGGCTCTGTTAACCTCCTAAAAACAATTTTTCCTGGAGAAGAAGGTTTCGAGTTTGTTAATTTGTTCATTGTAGTAGATCTTCCCGCCAAGGGAACTCGGAAAACTCTCACAAGGGGATATAAACGCTAAGTTGCCCACAGCCAATATCTTCCATACAAACACTGGTTTAACGTCTATGATTTTGGATAGTACAAATCAAGAATTTGAGATTCAGTCATCACTAGACGACAGTAACAATTCGTGTCATTGTGAAATCAGTGGTTAGCTAGGGGATTTGAACCCACAACCTTGTATTTGAAAATCCTGCAATCTGACCATGATGACCAGTTAAAATGTCGTGATAACTTGCAATTTGAAAGAACATTACATAATTGGTTTGGCTGACAAAATAATTGCTGGCAGTGTAAGTACTTTATGTAATCCACCAGATATATAAACTGACAAACCTGTAAAAGTTTGAGATCGATCGGCCATCTGTGTCCCGAGAAAATAGTGAAAAACCGATTCACATTTTTGCATGACATCGATGCAAAAGGAAAATGAATAAAACAAAACGCTCACTGACCGATAAACGCCAAACACGAAATAAGATTATTTATTTCTCAACAAATATGACATTTCAGACAATAATATTTCATGGGATGTTTTCTGCTATCATCATCATTAGACTATGTAAGTTTTATGTTAATCTGTGATCTTCACGATTTTTGTTTCTTACCTATTCTGTAACATTCCTTTAAATATATCGGGAGAAATACTGTACATTTAATCTTCCTTTTGTGGACCATACCCTTCTACGAGTCACCATGACCCGTTTGGGGTCAACACGGTCTAGGAAAACACGGACCTGACCCAAATATCTGAATTTTCAATACGAACTCGGACTGTGTGCATAATCACCCAAATACCATTGTGTTTTATTTTGATTACTTTATGGTCTAAAGGATTAAAAGAAAACTACACTAGAAATTTACTTTACAAGGTTTAATAGACTGTTCCTTTAAGTAAACGCCATCTCTAAATTGCGTTTTTAATATAAACATGTCTAGATTTGATTCATTTATTTAAAGGGTATTCTTCTTGTGCAAGATTGATACTCTAATTTCTCATACGATGTATAAATCATTCATTATGTTTTCTTAGCCTCGGGCATTGTAAACCAAAGTGGACACAGTTTTTGTCCAACTATGATCGAAAAGTAAATTACGTTTTGTCTGTCAAAAGGCAAACGGAATTTCACTAGCAATATACACTCCACTTAAAGGCACTGTACACTTTTGGTACTTACTCAAAATAATTGTTAGCATTACAACTTACTTGGTTACAAGCAACGGGGAACTGTTGATAGTATAAAACATTGTGAGAAACGGCTCCCTCTGAAGTTGCATATTTTTGAGAAAGAAGTAATTTCTCACTCAAATATTGAAAGACTTCACCTGAAACCTTTAATTATGTTCTAAAATCACACATATCTGTGCAACAAGGGTGTTACTCCTGCAACTTCGATGACCAATTGAGCCCAAATTTTGAAAGGTTTTAAATTGTTATTTTGTGCACATGTTGGGACGCACCTAGTGAGAATACTGGTCTTTGACAATAACCAAAGGTGTCCAGTGCCTTTAAACCCGAGCAAGATTTTTGGAGGTGGTCTCTCTTTACGTGGATTGTGTAGTGTTGTCGGAAGATTTTATCGCAGTTCCACAAAGACTTGATTTGTGTTATTTCGGTCTCGAATTTGTTCCAAATATGTATGGTATCACAGTGTTGTTCGGAATAAATAATACGCGTTGTTTGTCTTGTGTTCTGAAGGGCAAGGATTGGCTTATTCCTGACCTAAATGCAACTAGGAAGAAACTATATAAATAGTAAATTTGCGGGAATCGTGTGCAAATCTATTTAGTTTGAGTGTTGAGAGCCGGGTGTGGTCTCGACTTTTCGAAAAGTTTACTCTGCTCGTCTTCATGAGAAGTTAAAAGAAACGACTAGATATGACGGGAGGTTGGGAGGCTCATACAGGCATCTTGAATTATCCATGCATTTATTGAAGCAGATGAGTCAGTTCCAGAAAAGACTTGGGTGTCAGTCGCAGCATTGGTAACAGTTTGGTATTCTGGCTGGTAACCTAAGCGAACATGTTTTTTGGGCTAAGCAAATTTGTTTGCTAAGGCTTTATGAAATTGGGCCACGATCGTTTTCTTATATATAGGAACTCCATGCATTTATTGGAACAGATATACATGTAGTCAGTTCATAAAATGACTGAGGTACGTCACAGCAATTAGTACTGTTTGGTATTCTGGCTGGTAACCCATTTGTGCTAAGCATATTTGTTTGCTTACAGGCTTAATGAAATTGGGCTCTGACCATAAAGGAACTCCAAAGCTGACATCTTGCCGACATATATTTCCCCAATGATCATCCTTAAACTTCAAGTGATAAAGTCCGACTATTTGCCGGATGGCCCCAGTCGTTGTCCTGTCCCCAGTAGTTGTCCACATACAGTCTCCCATTTAGTCTAGTCTTGTGTTTACCCGTGTGCGCTATTCCCTGCTCTCGTATTAACACACACCTGGTTAACACTGTATGTTTCCATCCCATCAATTGCCTATGGGATATGATCATATTGATAATTAATAAGCCCAATATCCGCTCTAGACGCCTAGTACATATGGAGATCTCCGCGCAGCCTCCTTCTAAATCTGATTATTAATAATGAAACACATTTTCATATCGACATTGGAGCGAGTTATCTGTAGTACCTTGGGGGATGTTTGCGAGTGCAGTGTGCATCATGCGCTCATAAAAATCCAGTTGAATTGTTTGCATTGGATTTGATGCCCCTATAACATGCTTGCTTGAGAAAATAAAATACTGCGGGAGCAACTTCTGTCCAATTTACATAATGCATTAAAGAGATTGTCACCTTACAAAGAAAGTGTGTTTGGCATACCCCAAAACGTTTATTTAGTTTACAATAATAAAAGCACAATTTTAGAGATTTTATTTGGCTTTTAACTCTATTTAAAAACCTTAAATGCAAAGTATACTTAAGGTTTTCGGATGTAGATGTTGATGATAAAACTAACATGTGGAATTAGTTTCAAAAGGTCGCCGCGTTTTTGAGACGTCGAAAATCCAGAGCGAATATGTTCATGCTGGGAAAAAATCCCCAATAGGAAAACACAATCTGAGAAGCGTTTGCTGCAGTAACGCTTCTCAAATTCAAATGTTTGGGTTATAGAAACTTAATTTTCTTTTTTTTCATAACCATACTGCTTCGAAATGAGGAGTTTAAAAAAAAACGTTATACTATCGAAAGCTGTAGTAGGCTTCTTTTTAAACCCAAATTTTCTATTGCCTTTGATTTTAGGAGTGATTGCAAATTCAAATTTTTGGGCATAGAAACTGATATATATTTTTAAATAACCACATTACTTCGAAATGAAATGTTTCTCAAAAGTATTTACACTATCGAAAGCTGATAACTTTTAAGAGTGATTACCAAACGTTATACCTTCCCTTTAAGGGCCGCAGATTTGAAAATTCAGCCGGCTGTCTCCTACTTCCGAAAAGGATTGGAGTCTCTCGTCAGTTTATCTCTAGTAAGGCTCGTATATGATGAGATACACTCTGATGTGATGGGATACCATAGGCATGAAATATAAGCCCCTGGGTTGATTGGTATGTAGGAGATATCATATGCAATTACTGCACGTAGTCCCGGTGGGTTTAAACCAACGCACCTTTAGCTGCGTGCAGTCACAGGGTGGATGTTTAAGGAATACTGAGAAATCGCTGTGTGGTACATCACAACGCAAATAACCTGCAACCGAAGAACGCAATTCATCTTTACACAATTTCGAACTCGAACATATATTTAAAGGTGGATAACATTAAACATCGAAGAGATACGCAGATCATAAACTCTCAAAGGGAAACTTAAGTCATTGGAACTCTTAGATCGTAAATCACTGGAACCCGTAGAGATACGTAAATCATTGGAGTTCTTACAAATACGTACATTATTGGAACTAGTAGAGGTACGTAAATCATTGTAACCCATAGAGAAACGTAAGTCTTTGGAACTCGTAGAGATACGTAAGTCATTTGAACTTGAGAAACGTAATGTCAATGGAACCCGTATAGGGATTCGTAAATCATTGGAACTCTCATAGATACGTACACTATTGGAACTCATAGAGGTACGTAAATCGTTGGAACTCGTAGAGATACGTTAGAAATTGGAACTCGTTGAGATACGTAAATAACTTACAATACTGGAACTCATGGAAACATAACTAATAGAGATGCGTAACTTATCTACACATTGCAACTCGTAAATATACTTAAATTGTCTACACATTTACGTATATATACGTAAATTGTCTTCACTTTGGAACTCGTAGAGATACTCAAATTATCTCTGACTTGTAGAGATACGTATATATAAGTAAATTTACGTTTATTATCCGTAAATTGTCTTCGCTTTAGAACTCATGATATGTAAACTATCTTTATTGGCAACTGGTATAGATATACATGATTTATGTACACATTACAACAACGGGTATATACGCAAGCTGTCTACACATGGAACTCTTTTATTATCCATCTGCTAAGTTAAGCACAAGATGGTAGACTTAAAATAAGTTTGTGAATTGTGCATGTTAAGGTCTTCTTGATTCAAGTGTCCTTTTTATAGCTAAAGTAAATCTAGAACTCTATAGTACCTTTGTTGAGCTAACTTCACAAGTAACTAAAGGGCTATAGTAACTTTGTTGCGCTAGTATACCTTTGTTAGAGCTAGTAGCTTTGCAGAACTATGATAGGCCTATCTTTGTTAACGTTTTTGTTAGGTAATGAATTAAGGCAAATGGACGGTTTGATCCAAGCTCTCTGGCCATAACAGTCTGTCTCAAGAAACTAGTTCAGAATACCAGAGAAAAGACTTTGTGTTCTCTTCAAACCGCATAACTTTTCTTGATAAACGCTTTCTTCTTCCATTTTTGTTTCACAGTAGTGTTGATTTATAGGTCTATTGCGGATTGCATTCGGAGTAATTGTCATGTCGCACGAGTTGCATTCGTGGTGACATAATTGCTCCCGGGGCTCTAAAAGAGATGACGTAGATGGGCATAAAGTACACCGAAAAACAACAATTTACGTCCATTTGTAACTTGATAGAGTCCAACCAATGTGTTTATACCGTATAGAGGGTATCTATTACGGTTAGGCTGGTGTGTTTCCGCAGATCGCACCTCGCCTCGTCTGGCGGTTTGCTTTACAGCCTGCAATTAAGTGAGTTCAACATCTGATTACGGATCCACAGAGCCTACCGTTCATGGTGTTTCTATGCAGACTGATTGAGCATAGCAAGCTGCAGCCACTGAGTGCAAATCCAATAAACTCACATCATCCCGCAGCAAAAAAAACCTTCAAGATATAAACCGAGGGTTCTCCGCGGTTCATCACACATAATTCTGTTACAATGCCCGCACGCGTAATTACATCGGGTTTTCGGCGCGTAAGACTCGAGAATGTTACACGTTAGTAGCCCCCAGCGCATCCTTCCGCCATACTATACCGTCTTTACAAACTTGCCGCCTGGCAGCAGTGCTTGCCTTAGTCTCTATCTTCAGTCGCACCGACGTGGAGATGTTGTGCCGGTGGTTAGGGGACTGTGTTAGGCTACGACATCGACGCTTAATTCCCGCCAAATTTGAGACTAATCGACCACGCTAACCCATTGTGACATCTTATGTACATCATGACGTCCGCATCAGATACACGTTTGATTTTCCAATGTGTAAACAATCAGGGAGCGATGGGCGTTGTTTGCGATATCTCCTCCTCGCCGCTGTTGTTTTCACTGCCGTCGTTATCTCGCCCCGGCCATCTCAAGATATTTTCATAAAAACTGCCAGTGGGGATTCCTAATCAAAATAAGCCCATGTTGAGATAAAATGAATTTCAACTCGCCGTTCGAAATCGAAACTGGCACAAAGAATGTTATGCACGCAGTGTTGAGGGGATAGAGGTCCCTTCAAAAGTTTAGATCAAGATAACAATTGCACTTGAAAGTGTTTATATCAATGATTGAGAAAACTCGCTTTATTATAGAGCTACACATTTTCGTGCAGGTTTCATTTTCCAGCTGCGGCCTCTTCAGCAAGCACTGCAAGCTATTTATATATTGCTGTTTGTATAAGTCAACACAAGACCATTAACACAACAAAATACACAAAAAAAAAACAAAAAAAAAAAAAAAAAAACCAAACAAACAAACTAACGAACAAACAAACAACCAAACAAACCAACACAAAAAACAACAAACAATACACATCCAACTCTCATTACGTTTTCCATGTTTAAACCGAAATGAAAGCACACGATTGTGTGTCAATTTGTGCGGGCAAGTTGCCGCCGCCGTCTGGGAAAAGGTCAACAACAACAACAGCAACAACAAACCAACAAACAGTAAACAAACACAAATATATACCAACTCCCATTATGTATGCCCTGTTTTAAAGTACCGAAGTGAAAGCACACGATTGTGTGTAAAATTGTGCGGTCAAATTGTCGCTGCCGTCAGGGGAAAAGGTCAACAACAACAACAACAAACAGTAAACAAACACAAAATATATAACCAACTCTCATAACGTATGCCCTGTTTTAAAGGCAGTGGACACTATTGGTAATTATCAAAGACTAGCCTTCACAGTTGGTGTGTCTCAACATAAGCATAACACAACAAACCTGTGAAAATTTGAGCTCAATCGGTCATCGAACTTGCGAGATAATAATGAAAGAAAAAACACCCTTTTCACACGAAGTTGTGTGCATTTAGATGGTTGATTTCGAGACCTCAAGTTCTAAATCTGAGGTCTTGAAATCAAATTCGTGGAAAATTACTTCTTTCTCGAAAACTATGGCACTTCAGAGGGAGCCGTTTCTCACAATGTTTTATACCATCAACCTCTCCCCATTACTCGTTACCAAGTAAGGTTTTATGGTAATAATTATTTTGAGTAATTACCAATAGTGTCCACTGCCTTTAAAGTACCGAAGTGAAAGCACACGATTGTGTGTCAATTTGTGCGGGCAGTTGTCGCAGCCGTCTGGGGCCGAAAAAGGTCAACCGTGCAAACGTGAATTTTGCTCAATTTTGGAAGTAGGTCTCGATAGTAACTTAACCCCACCCACGTAATATGTGTGCACGGCGCCTTTAATGAATGCACTTCCGTGTATATATCACACGTTTGCATCACACATTAATGTTTTCTCACGTGCTTCGGTCCACTTCAATCTGACGCTATGTAAATTTTGCTTGTGATGTTGTAGCAATCTAACACTTTTAATAGCTGGAACCACATCGAAAGAAAACTAACATTAAACTGGTAAGGGTTCGTATGTGCTTGAGAAGGAATTCACTGCGAGCGGTGGGCACCCAGTGGTGGATTTCACAAAGAGTTAAGACTAGTCTTACTAGTTACTCGTCCTAACTTAAGGACTAGCCTTAAGTTTTTTAGAACTCCGTAATAGTCACGATTGTAGTCATATAAAGTTGGAACTAGGCCTCTCGTTTTGAAATCGACCCGTGACTCTACTCAGTGCACTCAAAATCAAACCTGATATTTTTCGCGACAGTTTTCTGCCTCTTGTTCTCGCAAACGGCTAGGTTTCATTTCATTTATTCTGGTTGTGAAGCCAATGACTCACAGAAAAGCGAACTTGATCGCGTACTAGCCAAGAACCCGGTGGAGAGAAGGCAAGTAATGAAAATTTCAGTTTTGAGATGTTGGAGGAAAATCCCACAGAATTATTTATGGGACAACCCAAGTCAGGTATGGACTGAAAACCCAATCCACATAGTGCCCCGGCGTGAGTCGAGCCGGGGTCCAATGGGGGCATGGGTAGACCATTAGTAAAGCAAGGATTGGAGTATAGTGTGAATAGGGCTTTCCAGACTCATGAACTGATGGAAGGAGACCTGCTTCTCACCGGGGGTAAAGCAAGGATTGGAGTAGTGTGAGTAGGGCTTTTGAGACTCATGAAATGATGGAAGGAGACCTGCTTCTCACCGGGAGTAAACCAAGGATTTGAGTAGTGTGGGTAGGGCTTTCCAGACTCATTAAGTGATGGAAGGAGACCTGCTTCTCACCAGGGGCAGACAGGGAGTAAAGCAAGGATTGGAGTAGTGTGAGTAGGGCTTTCCAGACACGAGAAATGATGGCAGGAGACCTGCTTCTCACCGGGGGCAGACAGGGAGTAAAGCAATGATTGGAGTAGTGTGAGTAGGGCTTTCCAGACTCGAGAAATGATGGCAGGAGACCTGCTTCTCACCAGGGGCAGACCGGGGGTAAAGCAATGATTGGAGTAGTGTGAGTAGGGCTTTCCAGACTCATGAAATGATGGAAGGAGACCTGCTTCTCACCAGGGGCAGACAGGGAGTAAAGCAAGGATTGGAGTAGTGTGAGTAGGGCTTTCCAGACTCGAGAAATGATGGCAGGAGACCTGCTTCTCACCAGGGGCAGACCGGGGGTAAATCAATGATTGGAGTAGTGTGAGTAGGGCTTTCCAGACTCATGAAATGATGGAAGGAGACCTGCTTCTCACCAGGTGCAGGTCACTGACACACACTCTCTCTCTCTCTCTCTCTCTCTTGTTATCACAACTGCACCCAGTCATGTGCGTTCATTAGTACTTGAGGTGATGGCAGGGGGCACGCTGAGTGCAGTGCTGAAGCCTGGGAATGCAGTGGGTCCGCCCCTTATAACAACATCATCAAGACATGTTTTCACATAAGACGCACTTAGAGTAAAATGATTGCACCGTGCGAAAAAATATCACTACAAATATTTTGCCCACGGTATTTTTTCTCTGTCTGGAACTCCTTTGCGACAATATTATTTGTGTGAATGTTTCGCGAATATTATTTTCACTAGCAGAACTATAGTCGGCAAAAAAGCAGATAAGCCATGTATTGGCATGGTATCCACTAATTTTAAATTGTCACTTTTATGTTATCAGAATGATGTCATCTGGTGTTCTGGATGTACATGGAAACAATGGCAATTTACTCCACTTTAATGTGAGGTTTGAGTTTTCCCCACTCAAATGAGGGGCCCACCTACTGGAAATAAGTACATCGCAAAATTAAAACGAACTTTGACATTCCCTAGACTTGCTCTTTAAGAAGTTAATCAATAGTTGAAGGTGGGCATATACACCTCCGTTCTCAGGAGTAATATTATAAAAGTACTAATCGTGTTTTATCTCACCTTTTACAATGTAAGAGAACTTTCCGATGCTTTACTTTAATACACGATTGAACTATGTGGCCGCTCACTTGAGCGTGTACAGGCGGAGAAGCGTGGTCCCGTGGTGTGCAACTCTCGTCTTCTAGTGTAGGCGTCAATGACTGAAGAGATGTGTATTAATTTTCCCGTTGTTACACACCCGAAGGAATTCAGCAAATAAATTGAATTAAATAATAATGTACAATAAATCCAGCATACATCATTGCATTATAAGAATTATGGATATCAAAAACAAGATAAGAAATATAAAATTGTAAGTAAAACGTACGTAAACAAATTTGATTAGACATTAATATGTGCTATGTTGAAATATAGTTTGAACGAGTGGATGGGATATTCATTGTACCTTGTATGCCAAAATGATAGTGAACATTACAAACATCAAGAACATCCTCCTGAAGCGATCATCAGTGCATCTGATCGAAACTTAAAGTTGTCAACCGCTGCTTTCAGAGCAAACACTATACTGCAGAACCAATACTTTACTGCAGAACCAACACTATTCTGCAGAACCAACAATGTACTGCAGAACCAATACTGTACTGCAGAACCAACACTTTACTGCAGAACCAACACTATATTGCAGAACCAACACTATACTGCAGAACCAACACTATACTGCAGAACCAATACTATACTGCAGAACCAATACTATACTGCAGAACCAACACTATACTGCAGAACCAACACTATACTGCAGAACCAACACTATACTGCAGAACCAATACTATACTGCAGAACCAACACTATACTGCAGAACCAACACTGTACTGCAGAACCAACACTATACTGCAGAACCAACACTATACTGCAGAACCAACACTTTACTACTGCAGAACCAACACTTTACTACTGCAGAACCAATACTATACTGCAGAACCAACACTATACTGCATGTTTACTCCCCCAAAAGGTAGACCATAGCCAGACAGATAGCCGCGTATGACGCAGAATAGTCTGTACTTATATCAAAATTATGAACCGTCTATTCATCGTAATCATTGTTGATCGTTTTGTATTTCAAATCATATCAAGTACCTTTAATTCAATTAATAAACCGATGATTATTGAGGGACGAAAGAAGAAAATCAAAAACAATTTGTTTTAATAAAAATATTTCCATGTACAAATTAAAGAAAATGAAGAAGAAAAAAATTTCTTCTTCTTTGCCTGTCCGCTAAACATCGCTGACTGTCGTCATGGGACTTCCGTACCCACCGGTCCTCTCCAATCTTAACTAATGAAACTCGGTATAAACCCGTAGCGTCTCAACAAATCAAATTACTTTCCCATTAATTAAACTATAACTATGGGCAGTCGGGATTTCTCAACGAGAGTCAATTACCGTCATGTATAGCAACCTTGGCCGATGCATGATTGCTCGTTCGTCGGTCGTCAGTTCCAATAGGAGACTTTCCAACGCTAGGCGGCAGCAGACATACCGGGTAAATTTCCATTGTTTACGTAGTTCTGAACATGCGCATAATTCTGAGAACAATGGATTTACCCGGTAAGTCTGCTGCCCTCTATCTTCCCAGAAAGTCTCCCATTCTCTAGTCACATTATTCCCCCTGGCAGTGTTGGACAAAGTGTAAAGTCGATGTCTTTTTGAACATTTTCAGTATTGTGTACGCAATTCTTTCTGTTGTGCGTGTGGAAATTTGGTGCTCAGTATGTGCGGGCATAATATTCTTCTGAGTCGGTTTTCCGATTTATTTATTTTTCCCCCGTTGTAAAAAAATATTAAAAATTGTGATTAAATAGCCTGAAGTGTCTATTACAGAGCCTACACCGTGTGTACCATGTGTAGGCCAGCCCTCGTCCTCGATCAAATAGTCCTACTTTTTTTAAGGACCGAGTTATCATGCATGTTTGTGGCATGGTGTACCCCACTCCTTTTGTGTCTTCTTCATTATCTGGGACTCTCAGGAATTCTTTCGAGGATTTTAGAGGGATACTTAATGTTCAAGATGAAAATAGTGTTTCAAAGGATGGGAACATTTGGCCGTTTATCGGGCATGGTATACCTTGGTGAGGTAAAGGGGAATGAGATTGAAAAATGGGGGGGGGGGTGGTAGTGATAAGTATTTGAATGCAGTTTTTTCTTGACCGTAGTAAAGACGCAGTAAAGACGTAGTAAAGTCCAATAAGATGTCGGTTTCGGCTAACACACCTAAGCTTGTACACGCCTGCAACAGTGGACCTCCTATTGTCTCTCTTTTGTTTATACTGCAAATTTTTTGCAACAGCTCCCATTGTTTTTGCGCACGTTGTACAACAGCTCCCATTGATGCTGTACTCGTTTTTCAACTGTGGACCTCTCCGGACCATGCACTTGCTCTTTTGAATGTTATACCTTCTCAAGTGTACACACATTCACATACTACGCACAACCGTGTAGACTTCTTTGGTGATTTCCTTTCTCACTGTTGTCTTATTTCCAGTTGGATGTTGGGTGAAGGAACACACCTAATTGCATTTTCCTTCACAACCAGTTGAAGGAACACGTTGCCTTGGATCGGTCGAGTTGGTCTTTGACAAGCGTTCTGTAACCGTTTGTTATAAAATGCAGTGGATAGAAAGATGTTGTAAACGTAGAATACAATGATCTACACAAATATGCCTCATAATTGCGTGGTTTTCTTTTTACCTCGTCCACTAACACGGTCGGCCACTCATTTATGGGAGTCAAAATTTTGACTCCTTTAACTCCCATAAATGGCCGACCGTGTTAGTTCGCGACGTAAAAGGAAACCGTGCAATTTTGAGTGATACTTGTGTGGATCATTGTATTCTACTTTTAAAACATCTTTCTAACCATATGCATTTCATAACCAACGGTTTCAAACGCTTTTTATAGACCAACTCGTCCGATCCAAGGCAACGTGTTCCTTTAACGCACGACTTGTAACAGCAACTTGCGTGTCCAGTAGTTATACACCACGAAAGACAAAAGCACTCTGCCACCCTTGATGGGATGTTGATGACATTATTAAAACGTGATCAGAACACCGTTCTGTTTGTCTTGTGCAATCATTCTCTGTTGACTCACTGCCCAGATACTTGATTGTGCCATTGAGCTTGTATTTGTTTCCTTTTATAGAGTAACACAACTTTTAATTTCCCCTTTAACTAAGCACCTCTTGTCGGTGTTTAAACAACAGCCATTGAAGTAATGATTCTTTATTCAAACATGTTTTAATTACACACTTTATACATAAAAGCGATAGTCAAACTGATGGTACTTGCTTATTTCTAAATCATTGTGTGCGTATAGGGCTGCAAAGTATGTCTCAGAGCCTACATGCATAGTACCATACAACCTGTGACATCACATGTTTACGAAAGAGCCACATAGCCTGGACTTCCTGCAGGATTGCTATTTCGTACACAGCCCAAATGGAAGGACGCATCAAATATTACATTTGTACGGAGATGTGTTTGATTTGTATCAACTTTTGTTATGAATGGGGTTCATCTCCCAAGACATATTTGCCTGTAATTTTGTTTGTACAATTCCTGAGTTTATATGGGGTTTTCCTCCCTCATCTGTAACTGAAACTTCCATCCTTTGCTTCTCGCCATGGGGTTCTTGGCTATTATACATTGATTAAGCTCGCTTTTTTGAGAGTCCTTGGCGTTACAACCAGAATAAAAGAACTAAACTGCACATGTGATATTACCTATACCTTAGCCCTGTAGACGGGACTCTTCCTCTGTGCTGCTGTACACATGTGGTATAATACGAAAGTGTAAGGCCGCCAGGGCTAACCTATATCTGTAATGTAAGCAGTTAAGATGCTTACTTTATAGTGAAATCAACAAAGCATTACAAACCTCAAAGCAAACCCGTCCATTAAAACACACTTTCGGTGAAAACCTACCTTATAAGTATGTTTATTAGTGCATCATTCAAAGGGGGGGGGGGGGGGGTGCACAAACCAATAAGTCTTCACTACAAATTTAGCAGGCAGATGGCGTAACACGGTTGGCAGCTTTAATACTCGATTATTAGCTTGTCTTTTTAGTTGTGCTACTTAAGTGTTTAGAGAACGTTGGCCGTTGGTTTTTATTTTCAATTTGTTGGAGGCAGTCCACAGAATATGCTACCTGCTAATAATTAACTGCATTGGATTGTGTAGAGATGTGGAATTTGTCCAGGAATCCATAAAAGTGGGTCATGAAATTGCTGATATTATTTTGTCATGGGAAAAATTCATGAAATTGTGGACTGTAGTTCTTAAAGGCACTATGGACACTTTGATAATTGCTCAAAATAATTGTTTGCTTAAAAACTTGAGCAATGGAGAGCTGTTGATAGTGTAAAAAAATTGAAGCTTGTTTGAGGTCGGCCTAACGTAGTTTTTTTTTCAAGAAGTAGTTTCTCGTTCAAATATTTAAATACTTCATGCTGGCCAGAAGCCTTTTAAAGGCATCTGAAAAAACCTTATATCGTAATTCAATAAGTATGCATACCTCATTGTGTGTGTGTACATGTGTATGCTTATTGCTTGATGGACAGAACGAACAACTGGTTAGCCTGTTTATCAGTCAAATTAGGCTCTATTTTCTGTGAAATTCTAACACACGCTGATTGTGTGTATATAAGAAGTATATTAAAGCGCCTTCTGAATACCGTGTACATGCCTGAATGTGGTTCGATTGTACAAAATCACAATGCAACACTTCCCCCTCGCTGCATATAATACAGACGTGTCCCATGAGATGGGTCCCCTTTTCTTCCGTTAATTTGCCATTTTTTTATTATTTATTTTCCCTTATCTTTCTCATGAGCCTTTTGACAGGCCCACTAATAATGTAATCTGACGTTCAGACAGTCACAGCAATGATGCCAACTGACAGGAAAAGAGGTGCCCCAGCATTTAATTTCAAATCCAGAGGCGCAATTCCCACTTTGCTACCGTGTGTGCTGGATGAATGAGAGATGTGCATTACACTCTCTCCGCATCAACGCCAGGTACAAATATCTCCTAGCAACTTGCTACAGTGCCGCTGCAATTATACGACTGTCTGAAAAATAGCTCGGCTTTCCTGCTGACCGCGCAGAGTGCAATAAAGTGAACCCAGTACGAAACCTAGGCGACTGTTTAACGACATGAACAGCGGTGAACGATTGAAGTTGTAAGGTTCCAGACTGTGTTGCACTCGTAACGTGGGTTTCATTGGATGTATTCCGTATACAAATTGGTTTTTTTATGCACATTAGATTTGCCACCCTTAAAAATTGTCTTAATACCGTTTACATGCCTGAATGTGGTTCGATTGTAAAAGTCACAATACATCACTTCCCCCTCGCTGCATTTAAAACAGACGTGTTCCATGTGATGGGTCCCCTTTTCTTCCGTTAATTTGCCATCTCTGTTTTTTTCTTCTTTCTCATGAGCCATTTGACAGGCTATGTGTCCATTCTGCACTAGCTTTTTTGAAGGATTTCCTTTTTTAATCGATTTTAAAAATAATAATTTTCCTATTGAAAAACACTATGGCAATTCTAAATGTCTTAAACACAAATTGCATCCCGTTTCTGCGTTTGAGAGGTTTACTGCTTACGGGTCAGCCACTGTACAGTGTCATGTTATAGTGTAACTCTGTTATGTGAACATTCTGTTGCGATATATCTGCATACGGATCTCCCATGATGTCATTCTGCCATTTGTCATTCTGCTATGTGTCCATTCTGCACTGGTTTCGGATCTCCCATGATGTCATTCTACAATGTGTCATTCTGCTATAGTGACATTATGCTATATGTTTTGGGGGAACATCTATCGTACGATTCACCCACGGTATCATTTTAATATATTTTCATTCTAATGTGTCAATTCTGCTATGTTGCGTATACGGATCACCCATGATGGTGTCGTTCTGCTATCTGATATGTGTCAACTCGGTATAGGTTTTGGAGAATGAGCCATAGTGTCATTCTGTCGAAATGTCTTTCTGCCGTTTTGTTATTCTTCTGAAGTGTTATTAATCTGCTATAAACACTTTCATTCTGCCATATTTCTATTCTGTTGTAGTTTTATTCTGATCATTCCGCCTTAATGTTAATCTGCAGTGTCATTCTGTAATGATAGTGCCATTCTGTCGTCGTGTTGTTCTGTCTTATACCGTTGTTCCGCCGTAGTGGTATTCCGCCGTGGTTTATGGCGATCATTCGGCCCGTTATTCTGCAGTTTCATTCTGCTTAACAGTGTCATCCTGTGATAGTGTGTTCTGCCTTAACCCTGAAATTCTGCGGCCGTGTTATTCTGCTACACAACTTTATGCTCTCATAGTGTGTAGTTTTATTATGTTATCATGCTATTCTGTAGAGTTTGTTCTGCCATAGTGTGATACTGCCATAGTGTCATTCGGCCTTGATGCTATTCTGATGCAGTTTATTCTACCATAGTGTTATTCCGCTACGGTGTTATTCTGCCATAGTGTTATTCTGCCATAGTGTTGTTATGCCATAGTGTTGTTATGCCATAGTGTCATTCTACCATAGTGTTGTTCTGCATATAGTGTTATTCTGCCATATAAGTGTCATTCTGCCATAGTGTCATTCTGCCAAAGTGTCATTTTGCCATCAAAAATGTTACTCTGCTGTAGTGTTAGTCTGCAAAACATTGTGCCATGGATGGTCATTTTGCCGCTGCACTGTGCCTTTCTGCTATAAGTGTGTCTACATTATGTGTAACGTTATTTTCTCATAGTGACTTCGGGATTTTTGCATTCGGCTAGCGAGCCCTGAATAGTATATGGCTCAGAATTATAAAACAATTACCGTGCTGAGAATGACACACTTCCCCTTCTTTATTGTATTTTTGGAAAGAAGGGCTGTTAGGAAACAAAAAATCCACAAAGGATAAAGGCCATCTATAAATAGAATAGTAAAGCCGTTATTTTGTTTTATGAACGGACACCCCATGTCTACGATTGTAGCTGTATGAATGATTTGTTCGTTGCGGTACATTCAAACTTAAAGGTTAAATGATCTGTGAACGTTCAATACTAATGACTCTGAAAAATGATGTTAATAAGAACTTCACTTCGAACGGAAAACGATATCACTTTGTATCCACCCAAAAACTGTTCTGAGAAGCATAACTGGCAGTAACGTTTCTCAGATTGTGTATTCCAATTGACGATTAATCTTCTTGCTTTGAACATAACCGCTCCAGATATATAGGCAATATCTTTTAAAACAATGATTGAAACAAACATACAAGGTTCCAATTACAATTTTAAACATATACAATTATCATTATAAAACCTTTCTTGATTACGAGTAATGGGAGAGTTTGATAGTATAAAACATTGTGAGAAACAGCTCCATCTGAAGTGACGTAGTTTTCGAGAAAGAAGTAATTTTCCACGAATTTGATCTCGAGACCTCAAGTTTAGAATTTGGGGTCTCGAAATCAAGCATCAGAAAGCACACAACTTCGTGTGACAAGGGTGTTTTTTTCTTTCATTATTATCTCGCAACTTCGACGACCGATTGAGCTCAAATTTTCACAGGTTTGTTTTTTATATGCATATGTTGAGATACACAAACTGTGAAGACTAGTCTTTGACAATTACCAATAGCATCCTTTGTCTTTAACTCTTATACTATCCTCATATTACGTTCGGAGGAAAGATGTATTTCCAAAAAATATTTCAAATCGATTAACGCTGTTGATCAAAAGGTAAACCATTAATCAGAACAACTCCCCTTGGTCATATGAGTTAACTGTGTCATGGACGTGGGTTTAATTAAAACACTAGACTTAACTAGGTCCCTCCAGCTAAGTGTCATTTATCAACAACTCAGCTCTCTCGTGATGTTTTTTGGCCCGAGTCAATAGGAGAGGCTTGCCGAAAGTCTTAACTGAAATTGAATCTCGCAATTTGTCTGGGGTTGAGGATGGTTAGGTCAAAAAAAAAAAAAAAAAATATGTTTAGTGTCCTCCCGGTTTTTTTTTTAAAGTGGCCCCAGACACATTCGGCTGGGCTATTTTTCAAAATGTGGGTGGTTTTTTTTTTTTTTTTTGCTGAGATTGTTCCCTTTTTTTCGTTAAGGAACTTTTTTCTGTTTTTTTCTTTCGTTAAATAGTTTTTTGTTTTAAGTCGTTTTAAGAAGAGAGAAAAAAGGGAGGCGTCCTCTTAAAAAGGAAGCTGGCGTGGACGCTAACCATGTTTTATTTTGTATTCGGCCTTAGAGCTGGTTTTTAATTTCTAGTGAGTTATTTAGTGAGAGCTGGTGGTTTTTTTTTATTAAGAAACGAAGGCCAACCTTAGTGCCGTTCCAGTCGCATTGGGGGTAGGTAAGAATGGACTTAAAG
Source organism: Asterias rubens (assembly GCF_902459465.1). Classification (NCBI taxonomy): domain Eukaryota; kingdom Metazoa; phylum Echinodermata; class Asteroidea; order Forcipulatida; family Asteriidae; genus Asterias; species Asterias rubens. Next base: position 5,824,183 of record NC_047069.1, on the reverse strand, counting down.
CCAGTCGATAACTCACAGTCTCAATGGCGTCTATATTGTGTGCAACTTTTATAACTGGCCTCAAGTACATTCACATTCTCATGGCTGAATGAAGCTAGGTAATGATGGCGTCGCTTTGATAAGTGCCGCTCGCTAAAAAGACCATCGAGTAAGCTAATTTCTACCTCCATAGACTATACATTTAATTTAAAGACATTTTTGGTTGGGTATTTACCTTTTGACGCTGAGAGAATGGCCTGTACTACGAATGTCTGGCGCTGGCCTGTTACTTGCTCTTACCGTCAGGGCTATGTGAGTGGACCCGAAAAGAAAAGATGAACTTCCTACCCATCTGGGAACATTCATGTGAATTGTGTTTTAAGGCACCAGAGACTATTGGTAATTACCCAAAGGAGTTGCTTGCTTAACAACTTACTAATCCATAGGTAACGAGCAATGGAGAGCTGTAGATAGTATCAAACACTGTGAGAAGCGGCACCCTCTAGAGTAACGTAGTTTTTGAGGGAAACAATTTCTCAAGGCACTCAATTAGTAGATGATTTCTCCGTTGATTTCACCGATGCTGCAGAGAAAGTGGTGTGTCCCCCCCCCTCAATCCACCTGAGCCTGATTCACATGGCACCAGAACCTTGTAATGATAACTCTTTTACATAACAATAACCGCCCAATACACACCTGAAATGACAAATGGCCCCAATTCGTGGACCCTCCTTTGTTTAACTCTTTGTCATGACCCCATTGTATTCCTTTGTGAACAACGTTTATGGACCTATTGTCACTTGTAAGTCCTCAGTTTGTATGTCACTAGTACACAATCACACAATGCAATGGCCTCAAATTGTGGACTCTCCTTTGTTTAACTCGTCCTAACAAACGCGGACACCATTGTTTTCCTTTTTTGTCTCGATACAAGTACATACAGCTCTGTTATGTATTCTTTTCTCTGTAACACTTAAGAAAAATCACATTCTTCAACAGTGTAAATAACAACCGGTGCGCATTCCTTTGTGACAACATTTTCTTCAGCACCGTGAGAAAAAACCACTGTGTGGACGTGCGTAAGTCCACAGTGTTTTCAACTCTTTTGTTCTCAGGTCCACACATCGTACTCACAACGAAATAACTGTCTTCACAACGCACACAACAATCAATATGTTCCGGGGTTTTTTTTCATTGCGGCTTTCTACAATCTCATCCTTTCCATTAAATGACATTAATAGCTTTTAAACACAAACATTGATCGGCGATGTGTGCCATTGCCGCTCTGCTTAAGGATGCACCAGGCAACATGGTCCATAGAGAACACAATCGAAACCCACGGTCGCTCAGCAATGTGATGTGGAAGCTGGGTTCACGGGAAATATTTAAATGTGGACTGGATCGATGCAACGAGATTGCATTAGGGTTTGCTTCATCAGAGGACAAGGTCGGGACCTAGTATATGACCACTTAAGGGTTACAAGCTACAGGGGGGCCATAAAGCAGGCACAGCTCATATGCAATTCACCTCACCGCCCAACTCTCTGAGAGCTGCTTAGCTGGGAAACAAGGCTTGACAATTGTGTTTGCTTAGCGCAAATTTGACTGGGGAGCAATCGCACTGTGTTGTCTTGTTCCCCTTTCTTCCGGTGTGTTCGCGCCGTGCAATGCATGGATATTGACACTCTTTTATACCGAAAGGGTTCTGACTAATTTGCCATTGAGCCTCGTTTTGTCTAGATTTAATGTGAGATAAACCAAAAGGGCTTCGCCATGTTAGTTGTTGACTTAAAGGGTTTTAAAACCTTTTGTAAAAAAAAAGGTTTTTGGCCATGACATGAATCCTACTCACTGTAAGTGAAGATATATGTAATATTATTTACGTGTAGAAGTTTCAGCCTCAGATGTGGTCAAGTTGTGTGAGAAAAAAAAAGTGTAAATAACAGAGCAATGTTTTCATGAGAGTCGCGTGAATCCGTTGTAGGCCTATACATGCTAAATCAATTTTCGTGAAATTAGTTTACTAATTTCTCAAAAACTACAGCACCACCTCATAAGCTAGTAATAATTTAAAAGGGAAACTTATCTTTACCATCATTGTCTTCAAACTGTGTAAGTTAAGTGAACATTGTGTTTTGTGTCCTACAAATTGTACACAGGGGTGGATTTCACAAAGGTAGTCCTAGCTTAGGACTAGTCCTAGGCAATGCTAATAGATAGGACTGGTCCTAAGTTAGGACCAGTAACTTATCCTAACTTAGGACAGGTCCTATCTCTTAGCATTGCCTATAGGATTAGTCCTAAGTTAGGACTAGTCCTAAGTTAGGACTACCTTTGTGAAACTTAAGACTCTTAGCATTGCCTAGGACTAGTCCTAAGTTAGGACTAGTCCTAAGTTAGGACTAGTCCTAAGTTAGGACTACCTTTGTGAAACTTAGGACAGGTCCTATCTCTTAACATTGCCTAGGACTAGTCCTAAGTTAGGACTACCTTTGTGAAATCCACCCCAGACCCTTTAAGATTGTAGCTTGTATATATTGGTCTGCTCTTTGTGAGCCTGTTGGTCAAAATCATAGTTTGACAAGTGAGTTTCTGTGTTGAATCGTCGGTTTAGAGGTTCAGGTATTGATGTTGCATTACCCACTATACAGGAGTTCGATTTATTGTCATGTCGCCCACCTGTTTCCCTGCTTGATAATCGATTCATCAGATCATGTCCTCTCCAAAATAAAGATGCATCTAAGTTCGCTTCCGCATCGGCAAGGTTGGAGAACTATTGAAAGCCACGAAATGCAAAGCAAAAACAGATTAGCCATTGGTTTGTAACAATAACACAAATTGTTACACAAAAAAACGTCAAATTTGTTGGATACAAAGCAACCATTGATAGGAGATATTTAATTTAAAATTGCAAAAAGTTTTGATTTTGGTCAACTCGATTGTATGTTTTTCTAACATTAGACCGCCCATGCCAACCTGCTCGGTTGGTTTATCCATAATGGAAATGTCCGACGAATATGGCTACGACTTGATCGTTGTTTTAGTCGTGCGTTGAAGTATTGGACGTATACTTGGGAACAACCGTTCGGATGCGACTTACCGTTCTAAAGACTATCGTACCGGTATGAATAACTACGTCCCAACACACTGCAACGCAATTTTTTCATAATTTACCTTTCGTAATGCTCCAGAGACCAATTTAACACAAACAAAATGTCTCCTGACGATGACATAGAGACGGCTAGTCGAAACGTTGAGCCCAATTAAGAACTCTCTCCGCGGTAGTGAAATTAATATTTAACGAGAACGAGAAGTCCCCTCGATTAAGAATGTCCCAGCCAATTTTCTACCTTCTGCCTTGATAGTATAGTCAAAAAGCAGGTTAGTTCTTTTCAGAACTGAGAAGTCTCCCGAAAACCTACTTTAAAGTATTACCTTTTAGCTTTAAAGAAATAAATTTGGGAGAAAAGGGGAATGGCATCTGAGGAAGGTCTCTCTCAGCCATGAAGCATGTAAGCACACAAACTATTTAGCAATTTTAGTGTGTTTTCCTTCATTGCAACTATCACCAATTAAGCCAAATTTGTCACAGGTTTCTTATTTTATGTTGGGAAACACCAAGTGATGACATTAGTCTTTGACAATTACCGAAAGTATACACTGCCTTTAAATAAAACTTGATTAATGAAAACGTCAACTTGAGAAGAATGATTGTAGACACAATTTGAAATTTTTTACCAAAACACAGAAAAGGGTAAAGGCACATTAAATGTAGGCAAGCCCTATAGTCTTTACATAAATGAAATCAATCAAAGTCGGGGTAAGATTAAATGGCATTTATGATTAGTTCCTAAAACGAGTTTTACGTATACTATTTTTCTAGAAAGGATTCTGTTTCAGGTCACATCCAAGTGGGAGATCTATCCGTTGTTCATTTCTGTAGACAAACAGATACCGAGAAGGGATTTGCGGTGACGTCACAACTCACCGGCTATCAACACCATTCAGCTATAGAGAGATCGCGGCCATTCAAATTTTTAGTCCAAATAAAAATTCAAAGATTGAGATCGGGCAGAATCGTCTGCACACAGAGTTACCACGTCAACGGGGCTACAAGCGAAAACACCCTTTTGTGATTTGGTTGGTGCCCGTATTGAATGTCTCGTTACTCGATATTGGTCATTTACGGAAAGGGCGTGACGTAGCCTATTGATAAATGTAGAGAAGTCTCCCACCTATAGAGACCTATGGAGGATGCATTGAACTAAAATGTTCATTGAGCATATTTTGTATTATGTGAAATGTTATCACTGGGATGGAAGTCAACATCTTGGGTTTTTGTCTGCAGCGATCGTCGCCCCCTGTTGCTACGGAATGTGTGACGAGAGTCTGAATATTGTTTGACGAGGGTCTGAATGCTGAATCAATTTTTCTGAACTGAAGGTAAACATTCTGAGCTGCGACAAGTAGACAGAATTGTTATTCACTGGCTTCTGAAGTTTTATTCAGCGATCGAAGAGCATGTATCAATCCTCACCAATGTGGTAATTCAAATCAATATTGAAGCAAATTTTCCTACTCTAAACCAGGCCTGGAATAACACGGAGGCCATGTCCTTTGTGGTCCTTGTTGGCCTTGGTGCCCCCTTTAAAAGTGTCCCATTGACTGATAGATGGTGCGATGGAAGTGCCCTTTGCAAATGATGACGGCCTTGCCCTCTCAAAGATGAAATTCCAGCAAAGATAAACGGACATCATGATTCGTACAGAGACCAATCGGCTCTTCTCAGAGCCAACACTCCAACTAAATAGAAATTTACACATGGTTAGTTTCTTCTTGTTTCTCCACACCATGCAAAGCTTCAAACGATACATTTGTGGGGTTGGTGGTTTTCAGTACTACCCCTTTCTGTGGTCGTTTGTGTGAATTTATTTAATTAATTGAGCAGCAACGTTGGTTTCCACATTTCTAGTTGCGGTACATCTGTCTTAAAGGCATTGGACACTATTGGTAATTGCTCAAAATAATTATTAGCATAAAACCTTACTTGGTAACGAGTAGTGGGGAGAGGTTGGTAGTAAAAAAATATTGTGAGAAACGGCTCCCTCTGAAGTGGAGCAGTTTTCGAGAAAGAAGTAATTTTCCACGAATTTGATTTCGAGACCTCAAGTTTAGAATTTGAGGTCCCGAAATCAAGCATCTGAAAGCACACAACTTCGTGTAACAAGGGTGTTTTTTCTTTTCATAGTTATCTCGCCACTCCGACGACCGATCGAGCTCAAATTTTCACAGGTTTGTTTTTTATATGCATATGTTGAGATACAGCAAGTGAGAAGACTGGTCTTTGACAATTACCAATAGTGTCCACTGTCTTTAACTGTCTCGAGCATAGAGTCAATTTGATTACCGTTGAATTGTTCCCGTCCCCGGTACGTCAACCAGTATTTTGTTCTCATTTTTGTTTATTTCTTTGTAATTAAAGCCCCTTGATACATTGTACATGTCTCTACTGTAATTCTCCTCTGATCCCGTATTTAGCATTAATTGAGTGTTTCTTTATTGAAACGTATGGTTGCTAATTTGTGTTCGCTGATTTTCTTGTGGTGTCTTGACATTGGAATGGCCATGTCGTGTACTGTTTGTTTTGACGTGTGTTATGGTCGAAACATATAATGTAGACATATCTATGAATAAAAAAGGCCTTATACTGTAAGGAAAAACATATATGTAAAGATCAGTGCATTGCTTTTGCAGTTTCACAATGGCTTTGAGCCTGTCGGATTCCACTCGGCAAAACCGCTTTATTTTGTTAAAATAATGTGCCGTCAGCATCAATCAATAACGACATTAAAAATTTTGCCGCAGCGCAATTCATGAAATTGACTTAGATTATTAATAATTAGCAGAATAAGCTAATAAAAGGGAAGTCATTGTAAAGTAGAGAGAACAAAGTTATTGCTATTTCGTAAAAGGGAGAGATGTTGATAGTATAAAACATTGCGAGAAACTGCCCCCCCCCCCCTCTGAAGTATTCAGTTGTTCTGGGTTTTGTTCAAACAAAAGATTTAAACATGTGAGCATGACGCACACCTATATTAATCAAAACAAAATAGTTTAGCCGCAACCAGAAACAAGAGACCTATTTTTGCCGTTCGGAATAACCTGTCTAAACACAACCCGGAGCCAGTCTAAATTCGCCTCAAAGAAATCGGTCAAAACCAGTGGGCTTGAGCAAACACATACACACAAAAAAGCATTACTCATAAATGCAGTTATTGTTCCTCCGAAGATGACGCTGTAGCGCTTCAATAAAACTATAATTAGGGGACCGGTAAATATACTTGTTCTATTAATAGGGCGCTGCAGTTTTTGTATCTGCCGCGGTGACGTCATTGCGACAGTGTCATGTTTAAACGTAATACAACCAGTGAGTTATTTTTTGACTGAATGGGGCGATGAAATGAGCTGATACAGTGTTAGGTTTGTTTCCGTACTTGAAACTCTTGAAGTAACGGTATATGCCTAAATAATAGTCCTAAATATATAGTTCTTAATAAATAGTCCTTCATATATTGTCCTAAATATATAGACCTAAATTTATAGGGCTAAATATATGAAAGTGTATTTAGACAAACTAATTTCAAAGCTATCAAAATGCTTTGTTAGGGTGATTTACCTCTGACAGTGTAGGTGTCAAATATTTAACGTAACTATTACGGTTACCCGTTTAACCGTATGTATATCCATCGACAGAAATTCACCTCTACGGTATAACATTTAGAGAAACAACTCCCTTCAAAGGAATGTGGTTTTAGAGAGAGGGATTCAAAAACATTTCAATCTGAGAAACGTTTCTGCATGAAACGGTGTCAAAGACCAGTCTCCTCACTTGGTGTACCTCAACATATGCATAAAATAACTAGAAGTAGAAGTTGCGAGATATTAATGAAAGAAAAAAACATCTTGTCACACGAAATTGTGTGCTTTCAGATGCTTGATTTCGAGACCTAAACTTGAGGTCTCGAAATCAAATTCGTGGAAAATTACTTCTTCCTCGAAAACTAAGTCACTTCAGAGGGAGCCGTTTCTCACAATGTTTTATACTATCAACCTCTCCCCATTACTCGTCACCAAGTAAGGTTTTATGCTAATAATTATTTTGAGTATAGGTGTCCACTGCCTTTAAGTGTGCTTGATAAATGTTGCCTGAATGCCGAGTGAACAATTACATAAAGAAGCAGTACCGGATCTGTTTAGGGAGACAGAGCTATTTCAGCCTTGAACAACAAATTATTTATGTCCATCTGTTTTGAAGGATGACAAGATAATCAAACTAGAAAGAAAAAGACAGAAAAAACCTCGGACTTTATTAATGGAAACTCAAGTTGTGTTGCAAGTATATCACAGGGGAGCATAAAGGCACTAAACACCTGGAATTGTCAAATACCAGTATTATCACTTAGTGTATCCCAGCATATGCATAAAATAACAAATCTGTGAAAGTTTGGGCTCAGTTGGTCATCGAAGTAATGACAAACAAAACACTCTTGTTGCACAAATAATCCACATAATGGGAAGAAGGAAACAAATCCACGGACGTTAAATGAAAAACTCAAGTTGTGTGTCGAGTATATCGAAGGGGGAGCTTAAAGGCAGTGGACACTATTGGTAATTACTCAAAATAATTATCATCATAAACCTTTCTTGAATACATACGAGTAATGGGGAGAGGTAGATGGTATAAAACATTGTGAGAAACAGCTCCCTCTGAAATGACGTAGTTTTCGAGAAAGAAGTAATTTTCCATAAATTTTGAGTCCTCAAGTTTAGAATTTGAAGTTTCGAAATCAAGCATCAGAGAGCACACAGCGTCGTGTGACAATTGTGTTTTTTCTTTCATTATTATCTCGCAACTTCGACGACCGATTGGGCTAAAATTTTCACAGGTTTGTCATTTTATGCATATATTGAGATACACCAACTGTGAAGACTAGTCTTTGACAATTACCAATAGTGTCCACTGCCTTTAAAGGTGTGGTTTGCGGAAGAGTTGTATCGACTGACCAGAGCATATTGCCTTACCGCACGCACGGTCTGATGCTGACGGGTTGCCCACTGGTCGTTTAGCTGTAAGCAAATACAGCATCCGTACGCGATCGATCCGCTCTTGCTAAATTTAACGTCGCGGTAGGTTGGGAAATAAGGGAGAAAAACCCATAAGTATATGCCTCAGAAGCAAAGCAGAAACATTGCGGTGGAAAGGCATACCTATAAAATATTCATGAACGATAAGCTAGTATTTTTTTTTATGGTGGTAGCAATTTGTTTTCATATTATAGCCTATGAATAAAATTGTATCCCTATTTATTTTGTGGTAGCACCATGTGTGTCTACTTCCGGGTAGATTATGTCCTTTTGAGACAACTTGTCTTGCTTTATATTCTACTACTACCGCGGAGTAGATTTTCTGGAATTTGGGAGACTTCTTAGTTCTCAAAAGAACTGGCCTGCTTCTTAACTGCTACCCGTTCATTCTTCGGTGTGTGTAATAAGTTTTGAGTCGCTCCAAAGATTCTCAATTTTGGCCCCTGGATGTGGAACAAACGAACAACTTCCAACACACTCATCTCAATATTGTTTTTCATAGTTCTCATGATAAGACACATGATGGACACCTTTGGTAATTGCCAAAGACCAGTATTCTCACTTGGTCCATCTCTACATGCATAAAATAACAAATCTGTGGAAATTGTTAACCAAATTGGTCTTCGAATTTGCAATGCACAAATTTCATTTGTGTGCTTTCAGATGCCCAATAAAAGGCTTCAGGCCTGAAGTGTTTTATTATTTTAGTGAGAAATTACCTTTTTCTCAAGAACTACGTTACTTCAGAGGGAGCCGTTTCTCACAATGTTTTATAATATCAACATTTCTCCATTGTTGATATAACCAAGTAACATATATGTAAGATATGTTGTAGCCAGGCAGAAAATTTCGACCTCCAGTCGACAAAATTATCCTTGTGTGAACTCGGCCTACGTTTTTTTTTTTTTTTTTTTTTTTTAAAACGTAACTTTAATTTAGATCAATCATACATTTGATAGGATCGATTTTGAAGTGGGATTCTTAATTGGTTTTGTTGTCGAGACGTAGCTTGTGTAAATACGTACGTTAGTCGTATATGATTTTCCAATTATGACAACACATTTTCTAAATCTTCACCGGAAATATTGGCAGGATTTTCATCGTAATTACTCTAAGGTAAACCGTTGTCACCATGCTGCACTACGCTGCGGAAACGGGGTGTTTAAATTTACACCACGGGTGTTTTCTCCTGAAGACAAGCAGAGTATGGGCATACTGTTCGAAACGTCGATTCCACATCAGCTCTTTTCAGAGCCAACACTCCTGCAAAAAAGATTTACATCTGTTTGTACCCGCAAGTTTAACTGTCTAAACTTGCTAAGTGGACAATTCACTTGCATATTGCCATACCAAACACAAGCCCGAAAAACCCGACGATGCATATTGCCTTTACAGATATTCCCTTGCTAAAATCCCGATTTTTTAAGAAATCTTTTCTGTTGAAAGAGCTTGGATTTTCTTTCTGTAAAATCTTTTGGTTTCGACTTATGATCACACGCGCTTGCTCGGATCCAAGGTTGGATTTGACAGGCAAGGAGAACACATATCACCCCACCCCGTACGGTGCATAATGCCCTTAAAAATATTCCCTTGTAAAAGCCGAGTTTCTAAGAATTATTTGTTCCATTACAGTAAGAACAATTGATTGTCTTATTTTAAAATCTTGCTCTGGTAGCGGCTGTAATGATCACACGCGCAGCCAAGCCCCAAGGTTGGATTTGAAACGGCGTCCACTGGGACGATAGGCATGGAGAACACACATATCCCCACCCCGTACGATGTATAATGCCCTTAAAAATATTCCCTTGTCAAAGCCGAGTTTCTAAGAATTATTTTCTTCCATTATACTAAGAACAATTGATTGTCTTTCTTTAAAATCTTGCTCTGGTAGCGACTGTAATGATCACATGCGCAGCCAAGCACCAAGGTTGGATTTGAACCGGCGTACACTGGGACGACAGGCAAGGAGAACACATACCACCCCACCCCGTACGGTGCATAATGCCCTTAAAAATATTCCCTTGTAAAAGCCGAGTTTCTAAGAATTATTTGTTCCATTACAGTAAGAACAATTGATTGTCTTTCTTTAAAATCTTGCTCTGGTAGCGGCTGTAATGATCACACGCGCAGCCAAGCCCCAAGGTTGGATTTGAAACGGCGTCCACTGGGACGATAGGCATGGAGAACACACATATCCCCACCCCGTACGATGTATAATGCCCTTAAAAATATTCCCTTGTCAAAGCCGAGTTTCTAAGAATTATTTTCTTCCATTATACTAAGAACAATTGATTGTCTTTCTTTAAAATCTTGCTCTGGTAGCGACTGTAATGATCACATGCGCAGCCAAGCACCAAGGTTGGATTTGAACCGGCGTACACTGGGACGACAGGCAAGGAGAACACATACCACCCCACCCCGTACGGTGCATAATGCCCTTAAAAATATTCCCTTGTAAAAGCCGAGTTTCTAAGAATTATTTGTTCCATTACAGTAAGAACAATTGATTGTCTTTCTTTAAAATCTTGCTCTGGTAGCGGCTGTAATGATCACACGCGCAGCCAAGCCCCAAGGTTGGATTTGAAACGGCGTCCACTGGGACGATAGGCATGGAGAACACACATATCCCCACCCCGTACGATGTATAATGCCCTTAAAAATATTCCCTTGTCAAAGCCGAGTTTCTAAGAATTATTTTCTTCCATTATACTAAGAACAATTGATTGTCTTTCTTTAAAATCTTGCTCTGGTAGCGACTGTAATGATCACATGCGCAGCCAAGCACCAAGGTTGGATTTGAACCGGCGTACACTGGGACAATAGGCAAGGAAAACTACTCCACGCTGAAACAAAGCAGGGTTTCCCTTTAAGGGAAGTAGTAGTTATCCGCAGTCCGCGAGGGGACGGGACTTATTATGGAACAAATGTCCTTGCGAGCGCCTGACATAAGATCTCTGTAAACAAGGTTTGATCATGCCCGATTCTAACAGATAGAGAAATCCCACTGCAACCCCCGGGTACAATAATATGAAAAGATATTTATATTTTTGAAGTACATTCATAATGCCCTACTTAATTTAAGGCGGGTAATCATTGAAAGTCATATTTTGTGTTCGTCGATGAAGATGGATAATGAATAATGGGATGTTTTTTACAATAATGCCACAGTGATGCATACAAAACTGCTGATTTTTCGAATACATGTAACTTTCTGCATTTTGTTGTTGATTGGTGTGAAAAAAAACAGAGTATTTTCTTATAAAAGGCCGACCTTTCATTTTTAACACAGATTTATTTGTCATCACAGAGTAGCGCAATAACACCGCCCCAAACAATCCTAAATTTGTCAACGGCTGCTTCTAAACTTTGCCTCATTCCCCCGCAGTAAATCACACCCTCGACGCTAGACTGAGGTTTTGGTTGAAGATAATGTTGCATTCTTTAATCAGCCAAAGTCACAAATTTCCTCATGCCACTGTGTTTACCACTTGCTCTGATTTAAGACGTAAACACGCTTTCTCAACTCATAAGACATCTTGGAGTAGATTTGAAGGCACTGGACACTATTGGTAATTACTCAAAATAGTTGTTAGCATAAAAACTTTTTTGGTAAGGAGCAATGGAGAGCTGTTGGTAGTATAAAACATTGTGAGAAATGGCTCCCTCTGAAGTAACGTAGTTTTTTTTAGAAAGAAGTAATTTCTCACTCAAATATTAAAAGACGTCAGGCTTGAAGCCTTTTTCGAGCATCTGAAAGCACACAAAATAATGCAACAAGGGTGTTTTTTCTTTCATTGTTCTCTTGCGACTTCAGTGACCAATTGAGTCGTAATTTTCACAGGTTTGTTATTTCATGCATATGTTATGATACACCAAGTGACAATATTGGTCTTTGACAATTACCAAAGTTGTCTAGTGCCTTTAAACTCTTTCTAAAAAGGAAAGGGGCATTGCCGTTAGCGCACGACTGGGGTCTCAAATTACACGCCGCATTTCCCCCCAAACATTGGAGCTTGAAGTACACAGAACAGGGTAATGAATTCACGAACATAGGCTTCAGCCAGACAATTTAATTTTTAATATTATATATTTTTTTATTTCACTCGTATTACATCATGACCATATAACTAATCAAAAGGAAAAAAATGGCACAGGAAAAATGACACGGTTCAGCCGTCCTATTCTTTAATTAAAATATGATATGAACTTTTTTGACACATAAATCGCATTGGTTATTCGTTGGCACCTACACGCTGTTTGAGTTGTGTTACTTCATTGGGAAGTTTCGATTCTATAAAGCATAAACATAAAATAACAAACCTGTGAAAATTTGAGCTCAGTTTTTCGTCGAAGTTGCGAGATAATAATGAAAGAAAAGACACCCTTGTCAGACGAAGTTGGGTGCTTTCAGATGCTTGATTTCGAGACCATGTTTATTTGTTTATTCACAATTGTACCAAAACCTGCACAACAATAATCACAGTTGACGCTGACGCTTATACAATAAAACAACATGTATTGGTCACTGGACGTTTAGGTAGAAAATAAGAACTCAAAATCATCTCACAAATACACATATAAACAAAATGTTACAAAAGCATTTCCCTTTATAACGATTCTGCAAAATCTTAACCCCTTAAAAACAATAAACGTACAATGCCGAATACCTGAAAGTTGATATTCCGTTCTCTTTGGCCTGCACAGTATTCGGTACATCAATTTCCTATCATTTTGACCTTTGACCTTTGACCTTTGAAATTTGTTCGCTGTATTTGATACTGCAAGAACTCAGAGATTGCTCAACAAGTTTCCGCTATGGGAAACTAAGCTTGTGTAACCTGCCTCTTAGAACAGTACATAATATAACAAGGTATTAGTTAGTTTGTATCTCTTTATCTGGTAAGCGAAATTATGTTATGCTTACCTAATTTTTGTGAAATTTGATTCGTGTAACAGGTGCGCTGAATTGTTTATGAGACAAAGGCGACGGGTGGTGTGTTGTTATTAATGTATTGACTATTGTATGGCCATGTTTTCTTTGTGTTTAATTCGGTTGATCGTGTAGTGTCTATATATGCAATTCGCAAACCGTAGTTTAGTTAGAAACTAATGTGCAAACTTAATGGCAATGGACGCTATATGTATTTATTTAAAGTGATTGTTAGCATAAAATCTTACTTGAAATACGAGCAATTGAAAGATGTTGATGGTAAAAAAACATTGGGAGAAATGGTTCCCTCTGAAGTAACATAGTTTTTGAGAGGAGGAAATTGTTCACTCAAATGTTTAAAGACATCAGGCCTAAAGCGTTTTGATGCATCTGAAAGAGAACACACATTAGTGCACCAAGGGTTTTTTATTGCATTATTCTCTTGAAACTTCGATGACCAATTGAGTCAAAATTTTAATATTTAAGCATATGTTGGGATACACCAAGTGAGAATACTGGTCTTTTACCAATAGTGTCCATTGCCTTTAAAGGACAATATTGTCATATACGATGTCATCATCGAATAATTTGCCATGCTATTATCACACCTGCCTTGCATGCCCCCTCCGGTTTTTTCTAAAGCCCTCATCTCATCTTAAACAATACTCTGGTGCAGTCCGCATGACCTTAGAAATGCAAAAGAAATATTGCAAATTATTGTATTTCCATTTACATCTAAAAGTTTAATGGGAATGTTTGAGCGGCCATAATAACCGTATGGTTTGAACCGTCACATCAATTACGCTGTACTCAATATTTGATGAATATTGACAAGCACTGGCGTTTTTTTAAAAACCTACTTCGGTTTTTTATACACTGTAACACCCGGAGCATCGTGCCAAACCAAATTGAAAATTTCAGAATTGAGGAGACAGTTCACCGAAGAGTGAAAACAATGTGATCGGTCCGCTCCAAAGAAAGGAATAAATTCGTGGCGAGATTAAATCGTGTTTATGCCTCAGTTCAAACTTGAAGTGACTCTTACTTAGTATTACACACTTGGATTACATTTCTATTGTTTGCCGACATTGAGAAGGTTGAAGGGAATTTAAAAGAAAAATACCAACAAAAAATACACATTTCACAATGTTTGATGAATACTACAGAAAAGAGTTGCGATATCACTTTCCTTTAGGATGCTTATACCACTGATCGTATTCCGTGTATCCCCAAATTGCCCTTGATAGTACTTCTTCTGTTACATATCGAGGACACAGACTGATTCCAATACCAGCCTCACTTTGGTTGTAAAACAAAAAGTAAGACAGACAATGGTCAATCCGTATGATAGCGATTCATAACATTGCACGTCGTGGTGGCTTCTGGCAAGCTTTGCGTTTATTATACAGATTAGTAACTTACGTCACTATTACGTCTGATACAAAATATCACCGTTAAACGTTTAAATTGACTCGTTATTATGTTAATACTAGGCCGATGCCAAAGTTTCGTTGTACACTTTAAATCGGGTACGGTGTACGGTGGGGTATACACTTCGCAACCATAAACTATCTTAAGCGTATCCTATACTTCCGTTTCATTTACGTGTAAGTTACCTGACAATTCAAGTAACATTGTCGTGTTTTGAAGGGTGGAGTAGCTGTGAGTTGTGCTGTGTAATACCGTGTAAGGCGCACAAAGTGTTTTTATCACACACGTTTTTTTCCCCACCCTTTGATCATGAATGACCATTTTAGCAGAAAAGTTGACATTCTAGTGTCTACTGATTTAAGGAAAACTTAACTATTTCGTTTTGTTTACTTTACTTTTCACTTATTATTATATTGTATAATACAGGTAATTGACAATACATGCAATATTGGAAGCGCGTTGGAACATTTTAATAAACATCTAATACACACAACTAATAATTGTACCAATTACGGGAGTCACGTAACGCCCAATTATGATGATCGTCCCAAATATAGTTAGGATGCCCAACTATAGTCGGGAGGGCCCGATTGTAATTCGGACCGCCCGGCTTGTAGATGGTACTGACCCAACTTGAGTGTAACATAGAGTGAAGAGGACATAGAGGACATATATATTGTACCAACTACGGGAGTCATGTAACGCCCAATTATGATGATCGTCCCAAATATAACTGTGATGCCAAACTATTGTCGGGACTTTCCCGAGTTGCAAGGGTCGTGGGTTCGAATCCCACCCGAGTAAGATGCATGTGATATTTTATTCACAGGACTCGGGAAAGTACTGAGTATACAGTGCTAACACACATCGGTGTATGGGTAAAAACCAAAATTAATATTCTTTATCCCCATGCAAATTTAACATCTCTTATATCGCTGCCAAAACATAGGATTCGAACTTCCTCTAGCTACCGGGCAACCTCGGTTGGTAAGACACTGCTCTAGAATTGCAAGGGTCGTGGGTTCGTAACCCCATCCGAGTAAGATGCCTTTGATATTTTTTTACAGGACTCGGGAAAGTACTGAGTATACAGCAATAACACACATCGATGTATGGGTAAAAACCAAAAATTAATATTCTTTAACTTGGTTGTTTAATATACTGAAGCCTTGTCAATATGACAAATATGAGCTTACTAGTTAATGTATAGGGCTAGGCGTTAAAAAATATAACCTGCAAACCATTTTGTCGAAGCAACCATAGTTCAATTGAAAGCCTTGTAAATTGTATATTAAGGATTTATTTAAATAAATAAAAACATATTGTGGCAAACTCCAAATAAAAACCCGTTGTGTCCAAATCGATATTTAATTTCCAGCTGATACTCAGTGATGCCGGATGTGAAATACATTACCCTTTTGAAATTTGAATGTTTTCCCCTAAAAAGGGTGTATTATTAGAAAAGTATTGAGAGGCAGAGCTAATATTAAAAAAATGACAGGTTGGAGTTATTGATATGTAATAACTTCCCGTTGGTTCAGTAAACAGTCTGTGTTTACCTTAGCACCCACCTGATGGACTTTCGCGTTGGAGAATGTTGCTTTATGTTCCGGTTATGCAAACTGTGGTTTATTGTGTCCGCGGTGTTAAGAAAACACCGGTCAATCCAATAAGTACAGTAGTTTGAGCGCGTGTTTTTTCTCTCTCTACACATCCAATATCGATGTAAAAGATAGACATTGACTGTACGAACCCATTTGAATGTCCAATGTCCACTATTGAAAAAGCAAGGTTGATATTCGACCTATGTGGATGTCCGATGTCCAATATTGAAAACGCAATGCGTTTAGAAAACAACGGACAAACCATTAAGTACGTGGGATTTGTTGAAAGTATTTTGAACGCGTTCTTTTTTTCTCTCTCTCCATAATATCCAACACTGAAGTACAAGGTAGATATTGACTGTTCAAACCCATTTGAATGTCCAATGTTCAATACCGAAAAAGCAACTTTGATACCAAAGTACAAACCTATGGGAATGTCCAAAGTCCAATATTGAAAAAGCAAAGTTGATAATGCTGTACAAACCCATTTGAATGTCCAATGTCCAATATTGAAAAAGCTACATTGGTTTTACAAACCTACGTGAATGCCCCATGTCAAATATTGAAAAAGCAAGGTTGATATTCGCTGTGCAAACTTAAGTGAACGTCCAATAACCATAATCAAACTAACTTTACTGTCATTCAGTAAATCTGCTTCGTTGGGCAAGTTCTACCTCCGAGGAGGGTTTTGTCTTCATTCGGTAGATGTATTGCAAAGATACACAGCTTACTGCTTGATGCAGCTTTCAGAGTGAGTGGATGCCGTTGGTTAATCAAAACAAAAAAAGTGAGGCAGGCGTCATTAAGACGGGTGTATATTGGCGAGAGAAAGACTTGTAATAGACCCAAGGAATGAGATAAGAAGAAGATCAGTAGAAATTCAGTTTCATGTATGAGGTTTGATCATCAGAGGTAGAGATGTCTCGGCGTTCAGGAAATGCATTCTCTACTCTTTCAGCAGTCCGGTCATCTGACGCTTTTCAATTACTCTCACGAGCGCATTGAGTGTATATGTGAAGCCCAGGCAGGGACCTAAATCATTCCACTCATTGCTGATGGGGGCTCCGCTCCTCTTGTCAGGCCTTCTCTATCGACGCCCTAATTTGCGATCGCTGCAACTCACTTTAGTGATGATGTGGTATCCCAAATCAAAACAACCTTGGGACTAATTTCATATAGAGCTACTCTCAGCAGCAAGTATTGCTTAACACAACTTCTGCTAAGCAAAAATTAAGTAGGGTGCGATTGCATTTGGTACTGTTGGAATGGTATTTTCGCTTGTAAACATATTCTGAAGGACGTTGCTCAGCTACTGTTTGTGCTTAAAGCAGAAAAGATATTAAATAATTTGAAAAACGGAACATCACTTTTATGTTTTCGATTTCAAAAAATGTGTACTGAGCGTTTACAGCATAAAGGGAAGGTACACGTTTGGTAATTACTCAAAACAAATATTAACTTAAAAACTGACTTTGTAACGAGCAATGGGGAGCTGTTGATAGTATAAAACATTATGGGAACCGACTCCCTTTGAAGTAACGTAGTTTGTGAGAAAGAGGTAATTTCTCACCCACAAAAAAAAAAAAAAAAAAAAAAAAAAGAGTTCTGCCTATCTGAAAGCACACAAATTCGTCCAACAAGGGTGTTTCTTCTTTCATCATTTTCTCGAAACTTCGATGACCAATTGAGCCCAAATTTTCACAGGCTTGTTATTTTATGCTTATAATGGGATACACCAAGTGAGAACACCGGTCTTTGACAATTACCAAACGTGTACAGTGTCTTTAAAAGTAGATGAGATATCATGGGAAGTATAGTACAATTCCTCTTTGAAAAGCACTGCAGAAACTGAGTGATAAAAATGACACCATGTGTTGTCACATATAGATACTATAGAAAGTAGTGTTATTTTAACAATCTATGTTGTAAAAAGAAAAGAAGAAACAAAATCGATATATTATGTGACGCCCATGGTGTCAATTTTAACGCAACATTTTGTACACAGTGTGGAAATATATAGTTGGTGATTTTTTTTCTTCTTCCAAAACCCCTGGGCTTAATTATTTATCCCATGGTTGTACAATAAACATCAAGTGTTACACCTAATATTTAGGTCTGTGCAAATATTTGATAATTTATGGTTTTAGACCACAATCAATATTCCACCGTCGCATGGAATTCAATAAACCGATTTTCTCCCCCATGCAAGGTCAAAATATGTGAAATATCCCTAATGAAATTATTGTGTGAAGACAATGTGCACGCTGTGTTTTTAGATGTCTACTGAATTATTTATTGATATACGTATTCATTTGTTAATTTAGCATGCTTTGTTTGTGGATGAATCCAACATTGTCAGTACTTATAATATGTACAGGTATAAAGAAAAGAGATTCGCCACAAAAAAAAATAATTTGACTATTTGTATACGGTGATTACGGTAGCTGTGCAACGTCGGTGCCAAACAAAGGACGTCAAGTTTACATGTAAATTCATCGCAAATTTTACGGTAGCTGTTTGACACACTTTCTGCCATGAACCAAATCGAGGCTGAGTTGTCAAATAGTCTGGTCCCCTCTCTATTTAATGGGCAAGGGAACTACCATCATCAGCTGGGGATATAGGAATTATGACTAACATGTGTTCGGTTTGATTGAAGACTTTTTCTGGCATGAATACATTTCCATCAATTATTGTTTGTATATTTTCAGAAGAATATTGTTATGATCACAGTTTGTACAATCTGATTCCTTTGAGTAATTCCTTTCAGCCACATTATTGCCGAACATTCCTAGTTTAATTGTTCCTTTCTGTTGGAATGTTCTCGGCTGGCTGAACTCCTAAGTTCTTTCATTACTTAAACAAGTGGTCGCATTTGATTTTATTCTAATGTGCGTATAAGGCATTGTTTTAACAACCACAAGTTGACTGTGGATCAGTACTACAGTAGTCATTTTAAGTGACTATAATTTCTGAGAATGTTTACTCTTAAAATGAATGGTAATACACACTTTTTGTTAAGCCCACTGCAGTTCTCACACTCAAACAGTAGAATGGGAACTACCAGCGTTTAAAAAGACTGATTGAGCTGCTCTTCCAGATGATATTTAGCCTTTTCACAGACATTTCAGATTTGTAATGGTGTTACTAGTTACTGACACTCATGGTAACCTGGAAGACGAGGTTGTAATCGGTTTGTAATAAACTGTCACTCGTTTGCCCTTTTCTGTGGTTAACTACTAACAGATATGTGGAGTATCGGGTGTTTTCGTGGCAGATAAAGCAAGGCCGAATCTTGTTTTGATTTGAGTGGTTGTGCTGCCATCCTTGCTCAAAGTGGACCCATTATATTTAAAGGATTGTGTTAGATGCTGTTTGTTAAACGGTTTCAAAAACCAAACGTATTCTTTCCCTTTAAAGAAAACCATTGACTTAAGAGCCTTGACTCAGATATGGCATCTTCCAAGACTTTAATCTTAGGAATTTTTCTCACAGTCATATTGAGTGGGGAATAACCAAACAAGTACCGTGGATGGTATCTTTGCACTGCTAAGTGTTCTGAAAACCGTACCTTACTGATAGTTGATGGCTGACCCCAAGCAATTATTTGCGAAAAAAAACAAGTCAAGCTTTTGTACTTCAATACTTGTGACAACTTGTTTACATAAGAGATCCGTCCTCTCGACTCGCTTGTTGGGTCTTAATTGCTACACAAAGACACGAAGTTAAAATGTGGACTTAATTGCCGGGTTTTATTTAAACAACGATAATAGGTTTCGGATGGAGGCTGTTGCTCATTAGACGAACAAACACAAAACTTCTCGTCCTGTCAATGGTTCTGAGGACTGTGTATAATGCACGCTAAAATGAAACTTTGAGACATACACTACATACACAAAAAAGCCAACGCTCTGAAGTTAAGAATTATTTTTGTTCAAAATGTCTTGCTTTGCAGACTCGCCAGTGAGATGTCTACCTTTGGGAAGAAGCTCGATATGTTCGGGCACCAATTTGGTTATATGATTCAAAGTGCAAATTCAGAATGTGTTTACCGCTCGTAAGGGAGCGAACGACGATGCGTACTAGGTGGATTCTATGACACAGCTTAACTAGGGTGGGCACTGGCATAATGGCAATTTCTTATGACAAACTTTCATGGCATTGAGATATAAAATAGAAGAAGGAAAAACAACGGAGCACACACGGCTTAATAGGAAAACTACAATCCTTGAATATTTATGACTTTAGCCTCGGAAGATAAAATCTCAATTAAATTTGGACGTGCATGCTCTTCAAGGGCGATTTCTCATCGCAGTTTTAAGTGACGTTCCATAGTTTTGTCCTCCAAGGAGGTATTTTTGATAACTGCCTCTAATTTGTGTTCAATGATGAGTTACTTTCTAGGGACAAAGAGACAAGGACGCAACTCCACATAACCAGGGGTTTGCTGTTTTGAAGACCACTGCCGAAACGTTCAATTTATAAAACACTCATGATTAAAACGCTGCACGGGAGTAAGACAAAACGTAACTTGCTTCAACCACACAATTTCTTTTTTAAAAGAAGCACATTGACCACGTGCTTGCGTGCGTCACGATTTAATAATCCAAATGGCCGCTTGAAATTGGCCGCTTGAAATTGTCCTCCCTCGTTAGACGTGTGGTAAAATGCAATTAACAACATGGAACGTGTACTCACCATAAGAAGTTCATTTAGCACAATCAAATTCATTTAAACAATAATTAATGGAAGCTATCGTTCGCACGCACCAAGCAATGAGGGGAAAACAGCACACTGTTCAATAGTGACTGGATTTCCAACCATACTTCTGACGATCACACATTAGGATCTTTTTAAAAGCTATCTTAAAATCTCTGTTCGCGAACGCATAACATATTGGATTACACGAGCTGTTGATATAGCACAAGAAGTAGCTGAGTTCATAAAGGTACATGTTCACACAGTCGGGGCAGAAGCCTTTTACAATGACCAGCACGCTGTACGGCGTCCAACACAAGATGAAAAATCCAAGGATGGCGCTTAGAGTCCGCACGGCCTTGGCCTCCTTCAAGCTCACCAAAGCGGCAGATAACGTCTTTCCTATGGTATGGTCTTTGCTGTTCGGACTGGCCTTAGTGTGGCTTCTATTCGAAGCCTGGTGATGCGAGGCCCGGTCGCTTTGATCTTCGGAGTACTCATCGGTTTCAGACTGGAGTGTGACCCGTCTCTTCTGCCCGTCCATCCGGCACCCGTTATCGGCGTTATGCTGGTGGGAGCTGGAGGCTCTACCACACAGGTCCTCCTCCTCCTGGTGCGCCGGTAACGGCAGGTCCCGTGTGGGGAACGACACCGTTTGTTCGTCCTCGGAGTCTAGCATGACACCAGAGGAAAATTTCCGTTGGTGGTTGTTGTTGTGTGACGTCTCGGCCGGCTCCACGTGGTGCCGGACGCTCAAGCGACCGATAATCCTGGCCTCGCGCTTCACGAGCCTTCGAGTTAACAAGTAAATACGCATGTACAAGATGAGGATGACGACTAGTGGTAACCAGTATATCATAATAATGGAACCCGCCGTGAAGAAAGGGTCTTTGATGAACTGCACCTCGCACTCTCTCTCGGGGACGGTGCGTTTCCCTTCAAAGAATTGCCAGCCTATGATGGGGACACCGAAGAGAAGTATTGTGGTAATCCAACTAGCTACGATGAGGAAGAGTACACGAGCCCGGGTCATGTCACTTCGGTAGGTCATAGGGTGAGATAAACACCGGTACCTATCGACACTAATCAAGAGGATCCCAAGAACAGAAGCACCACAGCACAAGTAGTCCAGAAACAACCATATATCACATATGACGGGACCCAACGGCCAGTAGTCTATAAGTAGATACATTGTGTAGAGAGGCATGGAGAAGGCTCCTATAATCACATCAGCCGATGCCATGCTGATTATGAAGTAGTTGCTGAGGCAGCGCAGTCGCCTCTCCCGGCAGAAGGCGACGATGACTAGGGCGTTGCCGCACACCGTGAAGAGACTCGCGAAGCCGGACAGCACGGCCATGCAAGCGATCTTCACCGTCTCCATGTGGGATTTACTGTCGTCCTGGC
The DNA here is from genome assembly GCF_902459465.1 of Asterias rubens. Taxonomy (NCBI): domain Eukaryota; kingdom Metazoa; phylum Echinodermata; class Asteroidea; order Forcipulatida; family Asteriidae; genus Asterias; species Asterias rubens. The sequence goes on along the minus strand of NC_047069.1, from coordinate 5,801,989 downwards.
CGCCGGGCCCGCTGCAGTTTACCCCCGTGCAGTTCATGGCTGCGTCCATCATGTCCATGGTCTCCGTAAAATCCATTGTACTATCGGGGGACTGATGGAGACTCGAATCAGTTGGCAAAAAGGTTTGATAGGAAGTCTCAAATTCCATGAAATTCAACCACGTAGAAGTCCAGCTGGTTCGTGAAACGGTTCCCCTGCGGAGAAATAATAAAATAAATCGATATGTATTAAATAGATGGCACTATAATAAAGAAATCGTAAAGCAGTGCAGTTAATATCCGTCTTCAGATGATTGGGGCACTTTAAAATATCTTAAACCAAAATTTAGTTGAATGTAATTTGTAATGATGCAACTCCTTTCTGCGGCCATATTGAAAACTGCGGCTTTTGGCTTGGGCTAGGGTCTAGGCTTGCCTCACCCCATGATTGGTGCCCCGTACCGAAACACCACGTTTTCTATATACACAACAACAGAACGGATCATAAGCCGTACGTACACGATACATCCCAATTTATCGTACACGATACATCCAAACTTATCGTACACGATAAATTATTGTGTACATCTAAATTTATCCGTACGTACATGGTAAGAGACTACTCGTGTATGTACACGATACGTTTGGAGTTAGCGTGTACGTACACGATAAGATAGATTTTCTTTATTCATGATGTGGTAATGAGCTTCCGAAGTAATCCGTGCCAACCCGTTTCAAATGTTCCATTCAAGAGAACCCAGCTTCCAGCGCTGTACCCGTGCCACTAAATAATCAGCTTTAAATATTTGTAGGGAAATATGAACACAAGTTTTTTCGACAACAAGCCTGAGGTAATCCGCGCCAACCTCTTTTAGTTTCACGGCAACACAGCTTCCAAAGCTGTACCTATGCCTTCAAAAGGATGAAGAAAAAAATATATCAACCCTTAAAAAAAAGAGAGAAAATGCTCCGGAACATAGTTCGATTGTTCCACATTGATCGCTAATGTTTGCTCGTATTGAATGTGCGAGGGGCCGAGTCTGAAGTGCAGGCAATGCATATTCTGATCACGTTGCTTGGATGTTGGTTGATTAAATTGCCTTTCTTGTTGCTATGTGTTTTTTCGTCGAGTCAAGTAGCTTGACGGTGACACATGTCGTGGCGATCCCCACGACGATCCCCACGACCTTGTTGCTACATGAAACACAGGATGACCTAGAGTTTATGTATAGATCTGCATTCTTTACTTGATATGTTGTCTGATGTGGTGGAATGAAGAATATATTTCTACTGATTCGAATAAACTGTACGTCAAGCTCGTTGCTCATCTTTGAAACCACGCCTTGGGCTCTGAGTAATGTAGCGTTAAAACAATAGCTTTTGGCCGTTAGAAATAGTACACAAGTTTTCCAAAAGGTTTCTTCTTTATTATGATGAAAACACAACGGTGTTCAGGCGAAAAGTCACGGCATGCGAACGCGAAGGATTTTAGCGTCCATCGCGAGTCATACACGCTTAAGAGCTCCCACCGTGTACGGGAAAAAGAGTTGCACGGCCTCAAAAAGCAGATCCCATGTAAGGATTGGTTAAGCCAATTCGTTTTCGTGCTTGTAAAACCATAATTTGATTTGAGTGGATTGTGTCCAGTGAGTTTAAAGGCCTTTTGACCTATTCCACTGACGTCACAACTGTCTACTGTGTGTCCATGGTCGGCCATTGTTAACACCTTTGGTAATATTGTCAAAGACCAAAATTCTCACTTGGTGTATCCCAACATATGCATAAAATAACATATCTGTTGAAATTTTTACTCATTTGGTCATTGAATTTGCAAGAGAAACATGAAAGAAAAAAAACACTCATATTGCACAAATTTGTGTGCTTTCGAATGCACAGTAGAAAGCTTTCGGGCCTGAAGTCTTTTATAATTTGGGTGAGAAATTACCTCTTTCTCAAAAACTACGTTACTTCAGAGGGAGCCGCTTCTCACGATGTTATACTATCAACAGCTCTCCATTGCTCGTTAGCAAATAAGTAATTTCATCTTTACGCACAAGAAAGTTGTTAACAGATAAAATGTAGCATCAAGTACAACCACCGTAAACTATACCACAGCATAGCATTCCCATTTCAACCACCTCGCTTTTTGCTAAACGAAAAACCATCGAATATGGGTAGCTTCTGTGGTTATAGATACCCCCTTCTTATACGTGGCTAACTATTTGGGTATTTGGAACTAGGAATTTATTTGTGCTAGTTGTTTCTGCAAAGTCTCGAATTTCTCTCCAGATAATCTTTTTTTGTTGTTGATACTTTGATATTACACGACAGCGTGCAATGAGTCACAATGGGAAATAAATCCCTCACTCGTAGAAGCTAACACTGCTTGTCTGAGAGCAATACCACGAGATGAGATAGATATAATGTTCTGTGCATGGGCTCGACGTAAAGCTGTAAGACTTGCTGATAGATACCGTCCCCCGACGGAAATCAATTTCACCTAATTGCCCCTGACAGGTAATCTGTACCGAACATTGTAGGCGGGGCCTGCAAATATCCCACCCTTTTTCTCCATCCTTTAGAGAATAAATAGAACATTAATCAATACTAATCAATTACTTAACAGGTAAAAAATAACCGCACAGCCGATGAGTTTATTTTTAGTTATTTTATTGATTGTTATAGACAGGGTAGCTTTATCAATTTGAGAACTTCCATCCATAAGGACCCTTTGTGTATTACAGCAACAATTAGAACTGTTAAAATATAGTGCAAATAAATGGTATAAACAAAATAGGCAAGAGGAAATGTTTACGTTTGTACAATGGATCCTTAAAAGGGCATAACTTTACTAATTACACCACTTCAATTCAATGACCGTGTATTAAGAGCACTGGGGAGCTGTTGACACTAAATCAGTCTAGAACTGACTCCTTTGACATAATTTAGTTTATAGAGAAAGAGGTAATTTTCACCCCAAAATCTAGAAGCTTCAGGCACGAAGCCTTTCCCAGGCATCTGAAAGCACACATTCTTTGCAACAAGGGTATTTTGTTTCTTTCATTATGTTCTTGCAACCTCGAAGACCAATTTTTGAGCCCAAAAAATGTCCACAGATTTATTATATTCTGCATACGTTCGGATACACCAGTGAGGATGGTCTAATTTGAAAATTACCAAAAGTGTACCCTTATGTATTTCAAGTCATCAGGTTGGGGGAAGAGGCCAAATCGTTCCCAATCAGTTTGGATTTTTATTGATGAACGACGACAGAAAATTTATTCAGCGGATATGTATGAAAATTACCGCTACCCGACGAACTGAGCATGCGCTGTAAGTAGACATAGCAACAATCATAATTTACTTGAGACAAACAGAGCAATCGGTTTAGCAAGCGACCGAACTCGAGCGAGGCTCTGCTAGGGTAGAAACGTGAAACCGTTATTAACAACATTTATGCCGCATGTCATTTTGGGTTAGTATGCATGCCGTTCGCAACAGCCAACTCCCTACCGGCCAACAGATTGAGCATGCCGAATTTTAACATAGTTTTTAACCCTGCACCGATTAGAACCGACTATTGGTCGGTGGTCTAAAGTGGTGAAGAGCATCTGCTCTAGAATTGCTGCGGTCGTGGGTTCGAATTCCACCGCGACCATCAATTCCTGTCCCTAGTGTTTTTCATCTACTTTTCCAAGTGCAACAAGCTAAAAGACAGACTAAACAGACTAAACAAAAATATCGTCGAAGTGTCAAAATAGACTCAATACACTTCTTAAAGTCTCCTGGAAGTGGTATTTTTTTCAAAATAAAGCTTTTGTCACTAATTTATGTGTTTTGATGAGTGGAATGTGAATAAACAGTTAACTAAGGTTTTAAAAAATCAGTTCTTATGTTATTTACAAATTTAAGAGTAGACCCCGACCCGAGAGGGCGCAGTTCGTGACGTCAATCGAGGCAGACTTTGCCTGTAATGCGTAGAGTAAACACAATTGCAAAGTACATGTACGGACCAAATCGTGAGTTTGTACTTTTTTTTAAATTTTTTAATTTTGTTTTTTTCCGGCAATGCCGACCAGGTGTATTGCTGCTGAATGCAGAAAAACACTTTTTGAAATGTACCAACCAACTCACGACTTGGACGTACATGTACTTTGCACGTGTGTTTACTATACGCATTGCAGGTAAAGTCTGCCTCGATTGACGTCACAAAAGGGGTAGGCGGAGTCAGCCCCCCAAACAACTTTATATATTTTTTAAACATATAAATCGTGACAAACAATTACTAAAAAAATTGTTTTATTGTTCATAAGCATATACTCTTATGTTTGAAAGAAAAAAATTATATTTCCAGGTGACTTTAAAGGCAGTGGACACAATTGGTAATTACTCAAAATAATTATTCAAAACCTTACTTCGTAACGAGTAATTGGGAGAGTATGATAGTATGTTGATAGTATAAAACATTGCGAGAAACGGCTTCCTCTGAAGTGACATAGTTTTCAAGAAAGAAGTAACAGATTTAGAATTTGAGGTCTTGAAATCAAGCATTTGATAGCACACAACTTTGTGTGACAAGGGTGTTTTTTCCCGTTATTATCTCGCAACTTCGACGACCGATTGAGCTCAAATTTTCACAGGTTTGTTGATTTATGCATATCTTAAGATAATAATTTACACAATGGGTGTTGTCAAATGTAAACAACGAAAAGAGAATCAAAACTAACATCATTATGGTGTTAAAATAGCACAAATGTTATGCAGAAATTTGTGTTTTTGTGGAACACCCTTTTTGTATGTAACAACACCCATAGTGTAAATTTTAACACCCCGTTTTGTGTAGTGTATATTCACTTTATCCTCACAAACAACCAGTGTTTATACTTGTCTTCTTCACAATATTCCAAGGCATCATGTTTATTCACTTCATGGTGCCTACTATAAATATGTCATTTTTCACGGTCTCTATAACTGCCACAATCGTACAACTCACGTGCATAATTTTATACAGTTGGCCCCTATCTTATTTAATAAGAGCGTTCTATTTTCCTCTGTGCCGCCCCATGTTTTGCAGTGTCTGTTAAGTCGAGCTGTATTTTACACCCTAGCCACATAAACAGGGAAGGGAAAACAAATGTCGGACATTTTGGTAAAGAAGCAAAACAAAACAATCAAATAAATGCCATAGATATGACTATAGTTCAAATTCATGTGATTGTTTTTAATTATTGGCTAATAAACCATTCTAACCTAATCTATACGAGTACGCAGGGAACGATGTCTTCCAGCCCTTTTGCATGGTAAAACATTTTGACTGAACAAGCTTTGTTGCACACTGAATGGTAACATTGAGTAGCAAGTGATGATTTTTTTTTAGTTGCAATTGATGCATTTTGCTCTGCCATGCAACCACCGAGAGGGTTTGAAACTTTGCATGGTGGGAGAATACAATAAGAGATTTGTACATGGTGCTCCCGCAAAACTTCACCTGAAAGTAAATAATAACAAATTAAATTTAAAAAGTCATCTTGAATGAGGTAACACTTAAAAGGCACCGGTTAATCAAGGGTTGTTGCCACTGTCACTCAGGCCCTAAAGACACTGGACACTATTGGTAATTGTCAAAGACCAGTCTTATCACTCGCTGAGTCTCAACATATGCATAAAATAACATTCCTGTGAAAAATTGGACGCAATTGTTCACTAAGATGCAAGAGAATGTGAAAGAAAACACATCCCTGTTTCACACATTTTGTTTGCTTTCAGATGCCTTAAAGGGCTTCAGAAAGCATGAAGTATTTTGATATTTAAGTGAAAATGTACCCTTTTTCTCAAAATCTACGTTATTTTAGAGGAAGCCGTTTCTTACAATGTGTCATACTATCAACAGCTCTCCATTGCTCGTTACCAAGTAAGTTACTATGTTTATAATTATTTTGAGTAATAACCAATAGTGTCCAGTGCCTTTAAAGGATTTGGGTACTTTTTCAAAATGTCCATAGATTTACATTAAACTTACCGGCTTTGAAGATAATGATAGTGGAAAGCTTCCCTTCAAATCTTACTTACTGAGGTGCTGTAGTTTTTGAGAAATGAGTAAAACAATGTCATGAAAATCCGTTTGTAAAGGATTAAAATAATGTTCGTCTCATGAGACGAAAATTATTTTCATGACATTGTTTTACTCATTTCACCAAAACTATTCAGCACATCAGCACGTAGTATTTTCAGGGAAGCTTTCTACTATCGTTATCTTCAACCTGTGAAAGTTTTGTGTAAATCTGTGGACATTGTGTTTTTTGTCTTACAAAAGTTACATAGACCCTTTAAGCAATATATGTGAGATGATTGATCAAACTACAGCATTGCTCATCCACACACACACACAAAGGAGTAAAATAAATAAAGGGAACAAAAAGACAAACAAGGACGGACAGATAATTTATCAAGTGAATCAAATTGCCCGGTAACTGTTTATACAGCAATCCAGTGGGCTTGGTCATATTATTTTCTGAAAGTGCTCTGAAAGTAATTGAAAACGCAAACCGTTGACGGCAAATTAAAGCACACAGAAATATCATTTGGATAGACTTAAATAAGGAAATGTTCACAGAGGAACTGAGAGGTAGGTACGTCTTAAAGGCAGTGGACACTATTGGTAATTACTCAAAAATAATAATTATTATCATAAAACCTTACTTGGTATCGAGTAATGGGGTGAGGTTGATAGTATAAAACATTGTGAGAAACGGCTCCCTCTGAAGTGCCATAGTTTTCGAGAAAGAAGTAATTTTCCACGTATTTGATTTCGAGACCTCAAGTTTAGAATTCGAGGTCTCGAAATCAAACATCTGAAAGCACAAAACTTCGTGTGACAAGGGTGTCCTTTAAAATATTCCCAGGAATATTACTTACAATATTGGATAACGTGTGATCCCCAAGTTCACTGCATGCGTCTAGTATAATTGGAAAATTAATACAGTTCCCTGGTGAAATCTCGACGGGTGGGGGCGGGTCACTTACAAGCCTCTCAAGAGCAACGTTCGTTTTATCCCCAATGCTGAACCGTGAGCTACTCGTTTTATCCCCAATGCTGAACCGGGAGCTACTCGTTTTATCCCCAATGCTGAACCGTGAGCTACTCGTTTTATCCCCAATGCTGAACCGGGAGCTACTCGTTATGTCCCCTAATGCTGAACGTGAGCTACTCGTTTTATCCCCAATGCTGAACCGGGAGCTACTCGTTATGTCCCCCAATGCAGAACCGTGAGCTACTCGTTTTATCCCCAATGCTGAACTGTGAGCTACTTGTTTTATCCCCAATGCTGAACCGGGAGCTACTCGTTTTGGCCCCCAATGCTGAACCGTGAGCTACTCGTTTTATCCCCAATGCTGAACTGTGAGCTACTTGTTTTATCCCCAATGCTGAACCGGGAGCTACTCGTTTTGGCCCCCAATGCTGAACCGGGAGTGACTAGTTTCGTCCCCAATGCTAAACCGTGAGCTACTCGTTTTATCCCCAATGCTGAACCGTGAGCTACTTGTTTTATCCCCAATGCTGAACCGGGAGCTACTCGTTATGTCCCCCAATGCTGAACCGGGAGTTACTAGTTTCGTCCCCAATGCTAAACCGGGAGTTACTCGTTTTATCCCTAATATTGAACCGTGACCTACTCGTTTCGTCCTTAATATTGAACCGGTAGCTACACAAGAAATGTATTTGGCAAATTGCTATCTGAAGAATGAAGAGGAAGGGGTAGTTGGCCATTCTAGCTTGCGACTTCGGTTCAGTTTAGAACACAGTGGAATGTATATTTGAAAAGGATCAGGCAAATTTGGTTATTGAGGAAAACTGACGTATAGCCTATACGAATAGACGTTCATTTTATATCATAAATTCCTTGGCTACACGTTGTACATATTAAGAGAGGTCCACATAATGTATGGACTTGAAACACTATGTGGACTTCCACACGTCCACAGAGTGTTTTTACAGGTGTTAAATAATACGATTGTGTGTAACGAGCAAAGGAAATATCCACACAGTGACTGCAACACAGAGTTGGATGTGTTTGCTTTCTGTCTCTCCATAGGTCATCTCAACATTTTGGAGTGCTCTTCAATCTCATACCGTACTGTGTCGCCTAATGCTATGAACAAATACATTAGTGTTGACTTTTTGCTTTAGTAAGACCTAAGGAATCGATAGTTGCATGGGCTCGGAGTTTTCTCTTATGGGTATTTTTTTTTCTGAAGTCGTAATTCATCCTATTACTCATGATAATTGTAAGCATAGAAACGTATCGGTACCGAGCAACGGAGAGCTTTTGATACTATAAAATATGGTGAGGAACGGCTCCACTGAAGTATAATAGTTTTTTTAGAAAGATGTAATTTTGTACTCAATTATTATTAAAAGACTTCAAGCCTAAAGCCTTTTATTAGGCATCTATGAAAGCACATAAGTTTGTGCAAAAAGGGTGTTTTTATTGCTTTAATGACCCAATTAATGCAAAATTTTCACAGATTTGTTATTTCATGATTAGGCCTATGTTGGGATAACTGGCTTTTGACAATTCCTAAATGTGCCCAGTGTTTTCAAGTTTCAATGAACGAACCATGTATAGGACAGTATGGTTAATGTTCTGTCGGGGCTTTAGTGCACATTCACAATCGGTTTACTAAACAGGTTTTGCTTTCAGCCGGATAATATTTCTCCGAAGGATTTGTAACATGGACTTTGTTTTCTTCAGTGAGCTTTCAGACAAACCTCGATCATTTTTGTTTCGATAATAACAAAACATGTACTTTAATCGTTTTATAGGCAGTGGACACTATTGGTAATAACTCAAAATAAGATAATTATTAGTATAAAACCTTACTTGGTAACGAGTAATGGGGAGCTGTTGATAGTATAAAACATTGTGAGAAACGGTTCAGTGAAGTAGTTTTCGAGAAAGAAGTAATTTTCCACGAATTTGATTTCGAGACCTCAGATTTAGAATTTGAGGTCTCGAAATCAAGCATCTGAAAGCACACACAAATCGTGTGACAAGGGTATTTTTTCTTTCATAGTTATCTCGCAACTTCGACGACCAATTGCGCTTAAATTTTCACAGGTTTGTTATTTTATGCATGTTGAGATACACCAAGTGAGTAGACTGGTCATTGACAATTACCAATAGTGTCCAGTGTCTTTAATATGCATTTTGTTTCCAATGTGTGTCTGACAACGACACACCCAACATTGGCAACTGTTAAAGAATGTATCCGCACTTTGTGTGGATCAATATACACATGAAATAACAGACCTATGACCCTGTGTTGCGAGAAACCTTTGTTCAGAACCCTCCTCGTGATTTACATGCTAAAAGGTTAGGCTTGGGGTTAGGGTTATGTATAGGGTTAAGATCAGGGTGAGGTTTAGGGTTAGTTGTGGGTAATTAGGATTGGGATTGGCATAAGAAAAAAGACACCGGGGTAGATTTCACAAAAAGTTTAATACTAGTCTTATCTCAAGTAAGGATGAGTTACTAGTCCTAACTTAGGGAATAACTCCTAGAGTAGTCCTTAGTTAATATATTGACTGGTAACCTGTTCCGGTATACTCTGTTTTGGCAACCTAAAGCACGCACATGTGCATCAAGGGTGTTTTTCTTGTCACTTATATTGTTCTCTTGCAACTTCGATGAGTGACCAATATTGAGTCAAACATTCCACAGATTTGTTATTTAATGCGTGTTTGGATACACCAAGTGAGAATACTGGTCTGGGTCAGTTACCCAAGGTGTCGTGTCTTGTGCAATACAGGTTGGATACACCAAATGATAATACACGTTCTTAGACAAATACGGTGACAAACTGGTTCAAAAATGTGGCATGGCCGATTTTGGGGAGAGATAAAGACGATCAAATACTAGAACCACCACAGGCGCAGGCTCAGCTCTCATCAGTCCAGCCAGATATAAAAGAGAGAAGTTTCCAATCGAATCTTAGCTCTAAATCAACCCCCTTACTGCCTGGCAGTTTTAGCCGTGCCTACCTCGTATAGATGGAGGGCACTTATCTATTGCTCGAGGTGCGCAGTGTCCTTTTTACACGCCCAATATATTACGCTTGCCCCTGAGGGATGTCCACTTGACGCTCGGCCAACTGAAGGAAAAAACACCGGCAGGCTCTTCTTGGCGAATAGTGTTCAATTTCTCGGGGATTGCATATATCTGTGTCTTTCCTTTCTTACTGTCTTTCTTATATTGGTTTTTCGCCCTAAATGATGGAATTTCTAAATTGTGTTTGAAACTGCATGAGTGTCGACTGGCATGGGGGAAATATATAACGTTCTTTATTAAATAAGGTACGGGCTGACGGTATGCACGCGAGTTGTATATGACTGTCACAGTAGAAGATCGCGGAAATGATATTTTTTTTGTGGGCACCATGGAGTAAATAAAACACGCCGTGGGATATTATGCACTAAACAAAATTAAACACTCTGGTTTTGTGTTAGGCAGCCAGATGACACTTTGGTCAACTGTTTCAGTTCGAGTAAATGTATTTGGTTGAATGTTTTTTTGACAATATTTTATGTCAATGACATTGAGAGTAGCCCATGAAATGATTATCTGTGGGCACCACGATGTGAACAAAACGTGCATTTGTGGGGGGGGGGGGGAATGGTTGGAAGAAAGGCAACCAGTGCATATAATGCAAATTGGGGTGATAAAACTAACACCCGTGTTGTCAAATAGATACCCCAAAAATCAACATTTTACACCGCGTGTTAAAATAGCACCCATTTCAGCCCAAACTATTACATTAATGTTATTTTAACACCCTACGATTTTAGATGTATGTGACAACACCCATGTGCCAGTTTAACCACCCAAGTTGTTGTCAAGACAATTTGGTTTACCTTTTCAGCGACGCGTACATTGTATTTCTTACAAAATGTTATTGAAAATATGTCCATAATTTATCAAGGAATTGAGCATCATTAATTTCGGTTTAACTCTTACACCTATGTGGTTTTTTTCGAGTTCTGTGGGAAAAAACATGTATGTTACTCGGGTGGGATTCGGACCCACGACGTTTGCGATTCCAGAGCAGTGTCTTACAAATAAGACCACCGAGATTGCCCAGTAGCTATAATAGGCAGTTCGAATCCTTTGTTTTAGCAGCAGGTACTGCAACGATATAAGATATAATTAAGTTTATTTTTTATTTTATTTTTATTCTTCGGACAAAACAAAACAAAACAAAACAAAACAAAACAATAAAACAAGCACAGGCCGGCCAGGGAAGGGCAAAAGTAAAAAAAAAACCTGTCAACCAAAAAGATGTGCCCTCCCAGACCTAAAATCGGGTTGCATTGGGGATGAAGGATATTACTTTGGTTTTTACCCATATACACCGATGTGTGTTAGCACTGTATGCTCAGTACTTTCCCGAGTTCTGTAAAACAAACAGCCATATTACTCGGGTGAGATTCGAAACCACGACCTTTGCAAGTCTAGAGCAGTGCCTCACCAAGACGATTAATATGTCCATATACATTTGTCAAGGAATGGAGAAACATCAGTGAAAGCTAGAGGAATTTTTTCAAAGTCTGATTTCTCGATCTTCGCACGGTGAAATTGAGTCAATCATGATGGGTACTAATTGGTATCATTTGGTTGCTAAACCGACCGTGCCTGTGTGAGTATTATCTTACCTTGGCGTAGGGTTTCCAGCAAAGTGTGTTAATATCTGGGTCTCCACATCTTGAGTTTCTGGTTCACCCTGAGAGCATCTTTCATTCCACACATCCTGACGCTGCCTCCAGCTGCAGTTGATTTTATAAACAGAGGTATCTCTCTATCTGTAACTATACATGCACGCATCCTGAAGGCGTATTCAACCTCATTTGAAATACAGGTATCTTCAAGACATTCTGCACTGAGATATAAGTGTCTTATCTGGCAACTGATATCATTTTAATCATCAGATTTTTGAGTTACTTTTGTTGGTGGTATATCTGCTACTCTTAAGTTCCATGTACGTTAATTCGCTATAGCATATACCAGCACTGTATACGTAGAAACAATATTCACTCTGTAATCAATTTGTACATGGCGGTCGATGTTGTTACGTCATTGTAGTTATATCCCCATAATCGTGGGCAATTTTTAACAAGCCTCTTGTGCCGTACCTAAAAATTGATTTTTAATAATCACATCAATGGAGCAGTACAGGTGCTGTATCAATTCCCATGTTGTTGTCAAATAAAACTCTGGCGTTTATCCTCTTGGAAGTTTAGACTGGTGTGTGCACGGAAGAGTTATGAGTGGTCACGATGAGAAGTTAGCCCGTGAGATGCTTCTGGATTCCCGCCTTATTGTACGTGTGTGTGAGTGTTAAGCCTGCCGGTGCATCCTGCTGCTATAGTCCTCATACGAAGGCGAGCCCGTGATAAGTGGTCGCTGAGTAGAAGACGCAAGAGCCACCGAGAGACCTCACGTGCTGCATCCCATCGCAAACGCACACGACGCATGCTCCCAACCACTACAATCATAGCTCATCTCATCCACACGCTGCACGGACTTTTTAAATAACACCACATCACTGATGGTGAATAGGCGAAACTAGCTAGCACTGCAACATGGATACAGCTTATTAACGAGCGGGCAGCAGTCTTGATTCCCAAACCACGCTCTTTTCATGAACTATAATTAAAACAAATATCTGTAGCGGAATGCTGTGAACCGTGCAGGCTACGCATTGTCAGGGCCACCAATATATAATAATATGAACAATAAATACTACTATTGCATTGGCATACTGGCCTTGCATTGATGGAATGAGTTCAGCGGACACACACCACTTACTCACAGTCTACATTTTTCTTTATCTAATCCGCATCATCAGTACTTACTTGAGCAGCATGCAGCATCAGAGTCCACTATTCTCCAGAAGACGATCAGAGCATACTGATCGAAACGTCGAATTGGAAACCAACGTTTCAGAACCACCCCCAACTCAATGAAAGATTATTCATAATACATGGTGTTACCGCAAACCTTACTCAATCGTTTTGCCCATATGCAAAGTTTCAAATCATACATATACTTTTCTATAAGCCATCCTTCGAGATTAAAATATTTTCTGATTAGTTGTGATTATTCATCACTTTATGTTTAGGAGAAGTGTAGATTCGTGCCGAAGGCAGGAACATTCTATCCACGAGTCTACACATGACGTTTGGTCATATTTTATAGCTATAACAAAATTCATAAGCATTTTTGTTACAGTAATTTTGAAAAACAGTGATTTTCAAGCTGAACTACCTCTTTATTTTGTAAGGAATCGTAGTAAAGTGTAGATTCGTAAAAATAATCTACACTTTCATCAAAAGGGTGACGTCACAGGACTTGGTTAAATTAAGTGTTATATGGCTCCCGTGTTTGATGTTGTGCACTTTTTCTGTTGTCACCTCCCCCACCTCATCCCCATCCACCCCACGCAGTTCCAATATACCGATGTGATGGCATGTTATTTTCATACTGGTGCTACTGTTTGTTTGTGCAGTGCCGTCATTTATTTTATTCACATCGTCACTAGTATACACAAACTGTCACCAGAAGAATGGGTCCGTCGTTGAACTCTCTCCACCGTAGGGTAAGGGTGCCATTTGTAACCTATTGTGAAGATCTTGAAGCGTACTTGAACACGCTACTGTGGGAAACATGTATATTAAAGAGGAATGGCAAAGGGGTTGTGTTTGTGGACTTTGGCCCGGGTACCAAGTAAATCAAATTAATATCGTAGATCTACCCAAACTGGCCGTTTGATCGCCATGATCACACTAATGAACGCAAATAAGCCACCTGGTATATCGCCAATAAACATATAGATAAAGAGGCCATCTGTGGGTGTGGCCATCTATCGGATGCCTCTTATTAAGGCCATACAAACATAATCAACCCAGCCTAAGACCAACTGTAGTTGTAACTGATATCAGTTATAGGCCACCTGACAGATGTGGCCAGCTATCAGATGCCTCCTTGTGGCCAGCTATCGATATCTGGCCACCCGATGGCCATAATGAGCATAAGGCCACCTGGTAGTTTTGGCTGCTATCAGTTAAAGACCACCATATGTGGCCAGCTAACAGATGTCTCCTTATCTATTGTGACCAACTATCGACATTGAGGCCACCTGGTTGACAAACATACTTAGATATTAAGGACACCTGATAGTTGTGGCTGTTATAAGTTTTAGGTCACGTGGTCGATGTGGCCAGCTATCGGATACCTTCTGATCTATGTGACCAGCTATAGATATCTGGCCACCTAATGACCATAGATATACACTTAGGTATTAAGGCCACATGATAGTTGTTGCTGTTATTAGTTAAAGGCCACCTGGTAGAGGTGTGGCCAGCTATCGGGTGACCATCTATTGACATTGAGACCACATGAATGACAAACATAGATATCAACTTAGATATTAAGGCCACCTGATAAGTGTGGCTGCCATCATGAGGCCATCTGATGGCCAGTTTTTGTTCGATACCAACCAATGGGCCACCGTAGCTAGTGTTCAGCGTTCACACTGTGGCCACCTCACATCCAACCTTCATGTTAAACATCGCGGCCACCTGATTGATATGTTCAGCAACACAAGCTGGGCCCAATTTCATGGCTCTGCTTACCGTAAGCACAGAATCGGCGCTTACGGAAGCAGGGAATTATGTGCTTACGGTAAGCGTATTCTACGCTTTCAAGGCTAGCGCAGAAATTCGGCGCTTGCATGTAAGCAGGGAATCGTGATCGTAAGCGCAGAATTCGGCGGTAAGCAGAGCCATGTAATTGGGCCATGTACAGTTACGCTTAACTGCACAGTAAGAAATAGAGCAACAAAACAACCAATTTAAAAGAAAGACGCCAAATGTCAAAAATTAATAGATGTTGATTATTCGAAAGCGGCAAGCCACGAGGTGGCATCGTTTTGCAGGCAGAATAATGCCAAAAGAAAGCCCAATGGTAGGGCCGATATTTCCCTAATGTGTTATCTTCTAAAATGAGCATGTGCCAATGTTCATGATATAGACTCAGCCGAGACAGTTGTCTCACGTACTAGAGCCTTTTGACCTTTCACGCTCCTCTAAAACCCAACATTTGTCACGCTAAAATGTTTGGCATAATCAATGATGTACTTGCCATGCCTGTCAATACACTCGTCCTTAAAGGCACTGGACACTGTTGGTTAATACTCTAAATAATTGTTAGCATCAAAACTTATTTGGTAACGGTTAAATAAGAGCCGTTGATAGTATATAAAACGTTGTGAGAAACGGCTCCCTCTGCAGTGACGTAGTTTTGGAGAAAGGGGTAATTTCTCCTCACTCGAATAACAAAAGACTTCAGCCGAAGCCTTTAATAATACACCTGAAAGCACTCAAAATAATGCAACAATGTTATTCTCTTGCAACTTCGATGACCAACTGAGCCAAAATTTTCACAAGATAGTTGTTTGGTGCATATGTTGAGATACAGCAAGTGAGAAGACTGGTTTTTTTGTTGACAGCTGCCAAAGGTGTCTACTGCCTTTAAATGAAACTTCTACGATGAAGAGAGTCCAGGGCGATTCATCCTTGACCTTCCACGCGTCTTTTTCCTTCGTTTTTTTCTGATTCTCTTCTCTGTCTTTCTACTTTTCTTGTTAAAGAGCTTATTTTTAACATGTAAAGCTTTTTGAGGAAGCGATTCTCAACGGCAGACGTTGACACTTTCGGACAGGGTGAATTTCACGTCTGTTCGGGTTGATGTTCTTACTGAGTGGATAAAAGTGAATTCAGAAGTTTCGTCTGTAATCTTGTGAATGGGTGCATTAACTCGGTTGACAGTGATGTATTGAGATAGTGTTAAGAAAAACCTTGGCTTGTGACGAGGACTTATCAAAACAAATCAATTTGCTCTGGTGCGGGTAAAACAGTAAGCCTGGCAAATGCCTCACAATCGCCAAGAATAACATTAAGAATATCTGAATATTATGACCAAATAAATGCATGCATGTTATAACTATACTCCCCCCCCCCCCCAGCAAAAATAGAAAGCACCTCTTTCATTTCATGTTTGAGTGCAGCAAACACGACCGCAAACAAACCAAACAAAACCCCAACATCTAACCGAGTAACAACACCCATCAAATAGGGCCAACAAATAAACAAAACAACTGTTTGTTTTCAGTGAAAACAACTAACAAAAGGGAAACAGTTAGCACAGGAAAGTCATTTCTCATACACCCCCGGACTCCTTTTACTCAAAGTGTTAACAATAACCTTCGCTAAAAGCAAACACTACTGTATTGTACTTGGTTAAACTGAAGTGTTTACATTTAGTTTGAGGGAGTTGGCGTCGATGATCTCATATTCTAATATAAAACCTCTTGAATTCATTACTATGGTGCAGGTTTGGACGTAATGTGCTAGCAATACATGTCTTTCAATTTCTGCAACCCTGCCACAGTATGAGCTACTTAAAGGCAGTGGACACTATTGGTAATTACTCAAAATAATTATTATCATAAAACCTTACTTGTTAACGAGTAATGGGGAGAGGTTGATAGTATAAAACATTGTGAGAAACGGCTCCCTCTGAAGTGTCGTAGTTTTCGAGAAAGGAGTAATTTTCCAAGAATTTGATTTCGAGACCTTAAGTTTAGAATTTGAGGTCTCGAAATCAAACATCTGAAAGCACACAGCTTCGTGTGACAAGGGTGTTTTTTCTTTCATTGTTATCCTCACAACTTCGACGACCAATTGAGCTCAAATTTTCACAGGTTTGTTATTTTATGAATATGTTGAGATACACCAAGTGAAAAGTCTGGTCTTTGACAATTACCAATAGTGTCCACTGCCTTTAACTTGTATGCACTGGTCACTGTTGGTTATTACTCAAAATATTTGTTGGCATATAACAACTTTACTTGGCAATAGAGAGGTCTGTAAAGAACATCCTTTATGTCTGCATGTGGTCTTGCTAGTATAAAACATTGTGAGAGACAGCTCCCTCTATGTGACGCAGTTTTTGAGGAAGATGTAAATTCTCACTCAAATAATGGAATACTCCAGGCCTTAAGCCTTTTTTATAGGGGTCTGAAAACACACAAGTATATTTTTGGAACAAGGGGTTTTTCTTTCATTGTTCTCTTGCAACTTTGATGACTAATTGAGTCCAAATGTTCACAGATTTGTATCCAAGAGCGTTTAAAGGGGCGTGTATACCTTTGGTAATTACTCAAAAATAAATGACCTACTTCAAGAGCTTTTGTAAAAAGTATTGAGAAACATTCCCATTCTATAGGAATTTGGTTTTAAAGAGAGTGATTAAACCCAAAATAAATCTGAGAAACGTTAATTTCTAAATGAAATTTTTCCAAGATTTTGTTTTCCATTCGGTTTATTCATCCCTGCGCGGACATAAATGCTCCAGGTTTTTCTACAATATCTCAAATTAAACACCTTTAAATTAAAATTTTCACATGTTAGTTTGATTGTATACAATATTCACATTCTATGGGAAAAAAACAATCGAACGATTTGAGAAAACAAACATTACCTTTAAAAACAGTTCCTCTGACAAAAACAAATATGTCTCCGGTAAACAGCAAGCTCGGTGTTTACATTGATAGACTGCAAGCTTACCTTCAGTTAATTATATTGCAAATATTTGTTGGAAAATTATTATGAGATTATAACTCACTAATAAGGAATAGTGCCCGGTAAATGTGCATGAGTGAGTGTATAGTATTTTCCGCACGAGTGGTGATCTGTCTCAGTTAATATCTCTCTAGCATTATTATTGACGTGCAACTTCAAAATTAGAGTACAGATTATTCATAAATGGGTCACTTGACTATAAATAGAATTGATATTCAGAGAAAACATAACGTACCGGGATAATCAAATGAAGTAAACTGAGAGAAAAATGGTATCTTATGATATAAAGAACGTACGCATTAAAACAAACGAGCAACATGGCAAGGGCTTAATTAAAGGGAAGGTACACGTTTGGTTATTGTCAAACACCAGTGTTCTCACTTGATGTATCCCATAATAACCATAAAATAACATGCCTGTGAAATTTTGGGCTCAATTATTGGTCGTCAAAATTGCGAGAAAATGATGAAAGAAAAAACTACCTTGTTGGACGAATTTGTGTGCTTTCAGGTAGGAACAAAAGACTTCTAGGTCGTTTATTATTTTAGTGAGAAATTACCTCTTTCTCAAAAACTATGTTACTTCAGAGGGAGTTGTTTCCCACAATGTTTTGAGTAATTACCAAACGTGTTTAAAGAGAAGGGTGTCTGGGTAGCAAAACAAATCTTTGCTACCGGGTACAAAAATGAGTGCGGCGTGAGCGGCAACACTGTAAACTTTATGGAACATTGCCCTGCAGGGTGTTTCTGCTAAGCAATATTTGTTATTGCTTAGCAAGTTATTTTGTTCTTACAAGCTGTTTCACGTTTTAGTGAGTCCTCGTCGAGCGCATGTAATAAGGGTATGACCGTAAACAGCCGTTTCGTAGACGACGGCTATTCATTTCGAAATGCATGTTTTGTGATCTTTATTATATTTCTGAATGTAGAGTTTGATGATATTTGAAGATGTCAAGCAGTCATCAGGAAGTCTCATTTTATTTCTCAATATTTTTAGTTGGCTGTAACAAATATGTTTACATTGACTTCGGTTTGAACTCATATTATATTACTTGAATAGTATCATCTGACGTAATAATAATATATCTCGAAATTTACAATGATTTTTTTTGAAAACTCGATAGCTATTCAATCTGGTCATCAACACGGTGCACTTGCCTTTGAGGTGAAATATAGGGCGGTTCAGAGATTTATATATATGTTCTAAAAACAGTGATAGCCCGACGATATTTTTATGATAGTTTAGCGTGCAATGATTTGTAAAAACACACCGGTCATTAATTCGATAATGTCTAGTCCACGGGAATATTTATTTGTTAATGAAATGTCAAATTCCCGAGGCAGTAAGGCTCGACTCCGCGAAAAGGGGGAATTCTTTTGTATCCCTTGATGGGAATTTTGTTCATAACCAAGTCTTGCAATAAAATGATTGTGTAGTGTACAACAATCAACAAAACAGGATCGCTGCAGCTTTAAGCGAAAAGGGTAATTATACAGGATTGGTAAGAATAAAAACTCCATTGTTTTAGGTTGAGTCTGATCGACTAGGCCTAGTGTTGATGAAATTCAAACTAGAACCATGATTTTATTTGAATTATGCCCCTCTGAAATAAAGTCATATTCGAGAAAACTGTATCAAAAAACCTAAATGAACCCAACACCTGATTTCGGTTACAACCGAAATTAAGGACAATGCCGGAAATTGTGCATGGTTTTTCCCCGCTGACTCACACTGGATTAAGCCAATTTATTTACAGGATTGTTAAATGTTTTATTTTATGTACAAAACATGAGTACTGTCTGCGACTATTGTGTGTAATAGGCATTACCGATCCTGTGTAACAAGTTTCCCCACGTTTCAAAAACGAGTCTAAATCGATTCAAAGTACTTTTTTAAAATCCTTTTAAATCCTTAGCATTCTCACTTCGTCAACATTTTCAAAGATGTATAAATCAGTCAGCCTCTTCCTCCTACTACCACTAACGAAGATCTTGTGAAATATTTTATGGGCAGCTGATGTAACCACGCAAATCATGACCACGCGTAAAGGTGCAATGGCTCTCTCTCTCTCTCTCTCTGTGAGCAGTTGGTGCTAGAGGGCGCTGTTTGCGCTTTAAAGAGGTCTCTATCGGTTGAAGATGGTTGAAGTACCAACGGAATTCCCGCGCACTCAAACAGGTTTTTAAAATATTCGCGAATCATGTGCAATAGAACAACCGCGGGTGGAACCAATGGGGGTAGTTTCTACATTCACATCTGACAAAATTTCGCCATGGACGTTTATCATGCTGCCACCATTTTGGTCGTATTCTCTGTATCATATTACGGTAATGGATACTATAATATTCATTGAACAAAAAAGAAACCAAACTATCTCCCTTCAAGACTCGGTTTGGTTGAATGGATTTGAATGGGTGAAAATCGAGATAACTATTGTTAACTGGTTCCTTTTTCAACCCTAATTAATTATACTTTTTTTTTTCTTTTTTTCTTTGGATGTACAGATTATAGGCAGTCTTCCAGTTCATTCCCGCGAGATCTCGCGAGAGCCAGTTGACTGCCCCTTGGTTCCTGCCCCTTGGCCCTGCCTTTGGGCAGACACACTCATGCGGGCCAAATTTTATAGAGCTATACTCGAGCGCAAAATGAACAAGCATAACAAAATTACACTTAGAATAAGGTTGCCAGCCAAATAACCATATCACAAGTACAATTTGTGACTAGTATCCTGCTTTACCAGACATTTTTAATCGAAACTCTCTGCCGAGGCAGCTCTATGAAATTAGGCCCGGTGGTAGGAATAGAAATATCTTCCTTGATAAAAACAGGATTACCAACCAAATTTCCTCGTGATTTTCAGTATAAGCAAGCAATAGCTAAACACCAGTAACAAGCAATGTGTAACAAATGGAAATTTGGTTGGTAATCCTGTTTTTATCAAGGAAGAAATCTAATGCTAAGCACATTTTGGTGCTTACAGGCTTTATGAAATTGGGCCCAGGTACCGGATTGTCGCGAAACACCACTTGTTTATCATAGGAGTCGGGGTACTAGACGGGTTTGACGCCTTGACGAGGGTATTCAAAATGGCCCCCAGTTATCCCCGACTGATGTAACACCGTGGATGACAATATGAGGATTTTGTGTTTTTAATACCCTTATGAAATGTTTATGGTTAGCTTCTTATGTGGTTTGTACAATTTAATGTTAAAGTGTAGGATGCGTATAGGCCCATTGATTCCGTGTAGAATAGAAACTAATAGTAGTACAACAACAAACCAGATAACTTTGTGACATATACAAATATAGTTACGACACAATAGAAGCAACAAAGTTGTTTTTATTTTATTTTTTATTTTAAAGTTGCATAATCTTACACGACAATGTAGTTTTTCCAAAATGTTTGTCTGTTTGGATAACTGTATCTGCAATCAGTGAGTATTGACAGAAAAAATACTATGTATACATACATACATTTGTTATTTTTGCATCGTGGATAAAGAATGTTATTTGGTTGTGCCTATGAGCACTGTCTACTCAGTACTTAGTAACCCTAGATAGCTGAGTCTACCTCCATGGTCTTCCTTAAATATTTAGGTTTACAAAAATGTGTTTGTTTTCTGTACAATTTCGGTACTGTGTATACAATTATTGTTTCATGACGTGTGTTTGTGTTTACTCTAACTCTCAAGTAGGTCTGCCAGATTTTTTTCAAACACCAAAATAATGATTATTTGAAAGCTGAATAAATTGAAACTGTCCGACCCGGTAAGGGGTCAGGCCCATCTGCACTAGGAATCAAGGCAAAGCTAAACGAAGCTAAAAACTTAAAAATAATAATTGCTAAATGACAACATAACAAACATGAACAGGTAACTAAGTGAAACATAACCACTTCACTGCTTATGTTTTACTTAGTTACCTGTCCATGTTTGTTGTGTTGTCATTTAGCCTTCGAGAAAGACTCTGCTAGGGTCGAAACTTCAGGCCATTAACTATTTTTTGCATTTATACTCTCGGTCCATTTGGTTGGTAAGTTGTTTGCAACAGCTAGTTCTATTTTGTCAAATAATAATTGCATAATATTTGTGTACGATTTGAACAGCAACAAAACAATGTACGACTGAGGAAGTATCGATTATCGATTGAGATAAACACAAAATCAAGTTGTTCGTAATCCATTTCTTCCCGGAATCAGGTCTTGATTGTCTATGATTTTCAAAAATTGTTTTAAATTTGTTTATTTGTCTACTTCTGAACGAATGTCTAATACGCCATTTCAAGATACGATGTGAACACAGAACTATGACAAAATGTTTGGTGGGTGAAACGGTATATGTAAACACCCAGACCAACAGGGACCAATTCTATAAAGCTGTTTAGCAGATAATTCTGACGGGGGTGTTGCAGCAATGGTAACTGTACTGGCTGGTAACCTTATTATGCTAAGCAAAAGTTGTGTGCTAAGTAAGTTTTCAGTGCTTGCAACACAGGCTTTTTGAAATTGGGCTCAGCTCACTTCTATTTCAGTTTCTACCATACCTTTAAAAAAAATATAATTTAATTGAATAGAGTTGAATTTAAAGACACTGGAAACTATTGGTAATTGTCAACGACTAGCCCTCACAGTTGATGTATCTTAACATATGCATAAAATAACAAACCTGTGAACTTTTGAGCTCAATCGGTCGTCAAAGTTGCGAGTTAATAATGAAAGAAAAACCACCCTTGTCACACGAAGTTGTGTGCGTTTAGATGCTTGATTTCGAGACCTCAAGTTCTAAATCGGAGGTCTCGAAATCAAATTTGCCAAAAAAATTACTTCTTTCTCGAAAACTACATTACTTCAGAGGGAGCCGTTTCTCACAATGCTATCAACCTCTCCCCATGACTCGTTACCAAGAAAGGTTTAATGCTAATAATTATTTTGAGTAATTACCAAAAGTGTCCACTGCGTTTAAGATGACGAGTCTGCTATGTACAAATAAAATCAAAGATTATTATGTATGTGATATTATGTTATTTCTAAAAAGTAATAACACTGAAACACCAGACATTTTCGTGTCTATTTGTGTGTTTATTGTGAGCAACATTTCAAATGACAAGCATGGATGTGTGAGTTGTATAAAATGCAATTTTAATCACTTGGTAAACTGTTACCCATGTCACGAGGCTAAAGCTCCCCCACCCCTCCCGTGATTTTATTCGACAACAATGTACTTATGTGCATCCAATAATTTGTAACTATAAACAAAAAAACAAACAAACCAAACTTACTCAGCAAATGCACATAACATGTCATTGCTTGTTTTGAGCAGAAAACCCCCAACACCAAAACATAAACAAGTACAAAGCCGACAAAGCGTAGAAACAGCATTTAGCGTTCTATTTTTGTTCATACACAAGTTTCCATGCATCTCGACCATCCTTGCATTATCTGTACCAACCCGGTGGGAAGTTATATGCAAATCTCTTTGTTATGCAAATGAGGCATTTCTGTGCGTCCAATCATAGAGAAAGAAAACGACGCAAAATGGTCCAATGCAATGCTCTGTTTCTAACCACCACAGCAGCATGCATGGGCTAAACACACGTGTTGAATTTTTCCACGAGGACGACAACACAATTTATCGTCTGCTAAAACGAACACTTTCTTGTCTGCTAAATCAACAATTTTAGAGTTAGAGTGATTTGGGCTTTAGTGTAAATGACTCCAGTTTGAGTGAATTGCTTCATTAAGTCACCACAGAGTTAAGTAATGAAAGACTGTTTAGAAATTGCCGACATTGCTGTTGAGATATACGACGGACCAGAGGCCTCAAGAAAAAGATAGACCGAACTTTCGCCGGACTTTATATTTCTCTGTTGAGCTTTCACTCAGTTATTTGCGAGCACCTTTTTGTTGGCCGAAGTCACACACCAATATGCCGAGTGAAGGCAGGACTTCTTCTGAAAAGTTGACAGGCAAAGTTGACAGGCAGTAGACAGCACTTGACAACGTGCCCAACCGGAAGAGACGAACCCAGCCTAGGGACCAGTTTTATCACAAGAACCAGTGGGAGGAGGAAAGCTGCAACACCTAACCCCGGACCAGAGCTGCATGCACCCGGCCAAGCGAGGATGGCGACATGGCGACTGTTCAACGAAGAGACAACGGACTGTGTTGCTGCTGTCCACGAACCATGAAAGGTAAATACCCCTATATTGTTGCAAAAATCATTGTCATAATGGAATTATTGACAGCTGAACTTCGCACTAGTGTCATATTTCTTGCGCGACATCTCGGTGAAATTCAATACAGTTCAAGACACTTTCTACCTTCCCCACTCTCAAAAACACTGATTTATGAAGGACAAGCTCAAAGAACAGGCTATAGGGCCTACATTGTGGCAAATTTGTCATTTTAACTGCTTTAACCGACTGCAACTTTTATGACTGAATACGTTATTAGGGAAAATTATGGGGTATTTTGTTGTACTTGTGATTTATAAACATGGCGGTCGGTTCGACATGTATTTTCGACATATTTTTACCATTTAGCCCCGCCCACCATGTCATAACAAAGCCAACGTGGGTAGCAATGAGTTTAGTGTGTCTGGATCTTTGGGCGAGTGTCCGCGGTTGTGAGTGGTCAACTCTCCCTGAAGAGGCGGGGCTTGATTGACTGTCGGCCTATGCACTAAAATGTGAAGAGTGACTACTGTTTTTTGTTGGTTGACAAGATAGTTGCGGTTGTTGTTCGTTGTTTTGTTCAGGGGGGGGGGTCCTTGAACCAAAGGAATATATATATTTATTTATTTGGTATTTGTTTTAAGACTTAAAATTCTTCATATGTAAAATCTTGAAAGCATGGAAATATTGTGTTGAGCCCCATGTACCCCAATGTATTTTGTTCATGCTTAATATAATTGAGAGCAGCGAAGTTAACTCATGTCAGACTTTCAATGTTTCATTTGATGACACAAATTTGGTAAAAAGTTCTGCATCCTGCCACCACTTTTTCTTTCGTTACTAAATAAATTGGTATCTAATTGTGGTGACAGGGCATTTTCTCATGCTGGTCCGCTACTTTGGAACAACCTGCCACTTAATATCCCTAACATGTCATCTAAATAATTCATAATATTAAAGAGGCCACTTTTTGACTGCTGCTTTTCACTAGATACTTTTGTTTCATTCCTTTCGCCAGAGCATCCCTTGTATGGATACCGTGTTCTTCTTACTGTTAATATTATTTAGTCAAAGAAGAGATTTATTTGGTAACAATGCGTAAAATGGTGATGGCAGGATCTTTCCTAAATTTTAGTTTTAAATGGGTTTGTTTGTCTTTTCTTTTCAGGTCTTTTCCCCTACTCTGGCTGGCTGACCAGTGAAGTTGAAGATTTCTATGGAGTGTGCCTTATTGAAGATTCTGACTGATCCATGAAGTTGAAGGTTTCTATGGAGTGTGTGGTATTGGTTTTCTGACGATTTGGAGTCCTACAAAGGTAAACAAGATCTTGGAGACATCAAATGGTAAGAGAAGATCTAACCCAATTCCATCCCCAATGATTCTCTGCAGGAAGCTTGACTCAGTACTTGTAGATGTTGTCAACTTGTACGGTTTCATGGTGATGTAGACAACATTATGGGCTTTTCTTTGTGTGGCATGTTGGTCGTAGCCAGTGATGCCTCTTTGTTAGGTTTGGATCCTCATTTCACTTGGACAACTTTCCCAGGGAAGTCTCAAGCTGAAATTCTACATTGGCATGTTAGATTTAAAAGTTGTCATAACAATTTTGCCTGAAATCATGTTAGATATATTAGGCAACACCTATGTAAAACCTAAACGTCATCTAGGGTCTTTTTAACAAAATTCAAAAAGAGTGTATTCTCTTTGGTGTTACTAAATATTTAGTTAAGTGTAAGGAACTCAAACGAGGTGACCACATACCACTAGTTGCTGATGAATCATACTAAAATCCAGTAAAGCTGCTTCAAAAAAGAAAGCATGTGTAGTGTATTGTAAACCAGATGTATAGTTTCTTAATTTTGGAATATTAAATTGATTCAAATTTAGTAAAGCTAAATTATACTGTTTATGTTCCTGATCTCTGATATTTATATCAACTGAGATTACTCATTCTGAGGCAAGAAAAAATATCTCCACCTTCCCCCCCCCAAAAAAAACCCAAACATTTCAGTTTTTAGAAGACTAGAGTAGTACAGGAAAAATTTAATTCTCTAATGAGCGGCGCGTAAGAGAAGTCATCAAGTTATTCTCTTTTCGCTGTAGGCTAAGGGCTAACTTTTCCTTCCACAGCATAGACCTTTTCGCAAATACCCATTGCACAATTGTAACTGTTGATTGAGATGCATGCTGGTCTAGCTAGCGATCAAACTAGCTAGACCAGCATGCACCTGCTTATTCAACAGCTACTGTGCATGTCCCAAGTATTTGCGAAAAAGTCTATGTTAACACCCCTTCTCTTCATAGCTTTTAAGATACATGAAGAAGTGACTTGAGACAAAACATCGATCGGAGAAGTGCTTCTACCTGAGCTAGATCTTGCAAGTGGGTTAGAGACAGACGTCACATTTTGTGAGGTGTAACGAGTGCAGAGAAAGGTCAGTGGTAACACTAAATCTTGTTTGATAAAATGTGCTGTCTTTTTTCTTTTCTTTGGTTTCAATCTCAATTATGGCATGTAGTGGTCGAGTGGATAAGAGCACCAGACTCAAGCTGTAGTGTTTGTTATCAGCAGCATGTGGTTCAAGTCTCGGTTATGACACTCATGTCCTTTAACAAGACACTTAACCATGCTTGCTTTGTCCTTCTGTTGTAGCCTTGATCAAGGCTGTGTAGACTAATAAAGCTAAAACCATAGAGCACCTTAGCCGCCCGAATGTCCCCCGACTGACTCTTAACAGAATAGCACACCGTACTCTCACCCACACCCACACAGCGCCTGTAATGTACATCCACCCAGCCCCACACACAGCCCCCACACACACTCGTTGGGACGTAAAGCCAATGGTCCCCAGTGTTGTGTAAAGCTTATAAAAGAATCCACTTATTGAAGGGGTTTGCCCAGAAATTTCTAGCAGTGACTACTGAATGCGTTACATGACCTTGTAACCCTTATAAGGTTGCTACATCAAAAACCTGTCCGAAAATGTTGGTGTTAATTGTTTAATTAAGTGACTTGAGTACCTCATTGGTAGTTACATGTGCTACATCAAAAACCTGTCCGAAAATGTTGGTGTTTAATTGTTTAATTAAGTGACTTGAGTACCTCATTGGTAGTTACATGTGCTATATGACAACATGTCATTATTATTATTATCTCAGCTTTGAAAGCACTGAGTGATCATTACAAATTGAAACAAATCCTTCAAGACTTGAACCATCTTGATCTATCACAGTGAAGCAGTCAGACTTTTAAAAAATAGCCAAGTTAAAAACACTGAGTTAAAAACAATAGGGTTTGATGTGAGATCAAATTGATTCTCAAAATGACCTAGCTGTTCCCCAAAATATGTTCCAACAATTTCGTAATTGTGTTGAATATTTCTTTCTTATCTATTCCCAGCAGTGAAATCTCTCATGCAACTCAAGTTGTGATTATGAACATCTGTCAGTGAGTGGTGATGCGTTCAAGAATCATCGACCATGCACAGAGGCTATGTTCTGAATATTTCTAGGTAAGTAGGGTTTGAAACTTGCATGGTGGGAGTACATTCTGGGCCTAGTTTCATGGCTCTGCTTCCCGCAGAATTCTGCGCTTATGATCACCATTTACCGCTTTCTGTGCAAGCTCTGAGCAGAAAATTCCCTGCTAAACCCATGAAATACGCTTAACGGAAGCGCAGAATTCCCTTCTTCCGCAAGCAGCGATTCTTAGCTTACGGTAAAGAATTTCTGCGCTAGCTGTGTAAACGAAGAATGCATAGTAATGTCAAGTGGACAGAGGCTATGTTCTGAATATTGCTAGGTAAGTAGGATTTGAAACTTGCATGGTGGGAGTACATTCGGGGCCTAGTTTCATGGCTCTGCTTCCCGCAGAATTCTGCGCTTTCGATCACCATTCACCACTTTCTGTGCAAGCTCTGAACAGAAAATTCCCTGCTAACCCAGGAAATATGCTTGACATAAGTGCCAGGGGTCGATTTCACAAATAGATAGGACTCGTCTTAACTTGAGTTAGGACGCGTAACTCATCCTAACTGACGAGTAACTGCATGCTACAGTGCAGGGTTGGGACTCGTCCTAAGTCCTAAGATTAGTCTTAAGTTAGGAAGAGTTTTGTGAAATCGACGGCAGTTCCCTAGCATCCGCAAGCGCTGATTCTTTCCTTTCGATGATAAGCCATGAAATTGGGCCCAGGTGAGGATTTATGGTAGCACCGTGTGTAAATCTCAAGTGAGTAATAGGGTTCTGAGACCACCGGTTCTTCTCAGAACCACCCCTACCTAAAATAGATTTACACACGGTGCTACCACAAAACCTCTCCTAATCAAGGTAGTGGACTTAAGATCTGGAACGCAAATCCCAAAAGATTGTCCACTTGAAACTTGTTTGAACTAAAGAGGGACTCCAATGTCAATTCGTTTTTCTGATGCAGTCTTTTTCCAATAAGCAAAAAAAAACATTTGAAAGGTGGGAAAATATTGCAAGTCTGTAAACTGCCACTTTATTGGACACTCTTTCCAGCCAAAATTAAATATGGCGGCACAGAACATCATCAATAAATGGGTCTGTACATTCTGCACCTGTAGAATTGTTCATTAGTCAAGGTTAAATTCAATGCCATTTGATGAAGTACATGTATCATGAAAATTCAGGAATAAATTGACAATTTTCCCTGTGCAATAATGTACAGACCCACATAGTTGAAATGCAATGTCATTGGATGTTAATACATTTTGCACTGAGTGTAACCATAGCCATTTGATACCATTTTAACAGTTCCATAAGGGCTCTATCTATTGGACAATGAGTGCATCACAAAACATAATTTGATCTTAGGGCCCTCTATTAAAACTGAGTATGGAATCTCTTTACAAGGGCAGATCAAGTCAAACATTTTTTTGGAGGGCCAAATCTGTCTTAGATAGAGCATGCGAGTGTGGAGAAAATTGTTGATTCTTGATGCTCTGTGGTGCAATCTTAGACCAATTAGAGGCACAATTGATGAACAGAATGATAGGCCTTCAAAATTTAAGATGGCCAGCACTCCCTAGATCTACCCTTGTTCCCTTAACCCCAAAGTTGTATAAAAGAGTTTCATGGTGTATAAAATCATTGGTTTCCACACAGCATTGAGGAACTCTGGAGTTAACCTTACTATCATGGTTTCCGGTTCTGGCAAACAGCGAACCTCCAAGCAGCCATAGTTACAACCATGCAGGAGTTTCATCGTACCAAGAACAACAAAGATTTGCCCATCAACAAAGACCTACATAACGTACAACCATCAGAACACCTGGCGTCATCTTTCTGGGAACATAGCCAGTCTCTTCACAACAATTTAAGGTAAAGGATGAGAAGGGGTTGAAAATTTTCATGGTAAAAGTACAATCAGGTTGGGTTTTGTGGTAGCACCATGTGTAAATCTCAGTTGAGTAGTGGGGTTCTGAGACCACCGGTTTGTCTCAGAACCACCCCTACCTAGAAGAGACCCACACACGGTGCTACCACAAAACCTCACCTGATCAAGGTTGTGGACTAAAGGAATGGTATGTGACCCGCTTTGGATTGGAACATGGGAAATGTCTCGCAGGCGAGAAGAGGTACAACTTTTCCAAAGCGGGGATAAATGAGTGAGTCTCACCATCAGAAAGCCTGTTTTCCAACTAGAGAGAGATAAAGTAAAGGTGTGGGACCTGTCATTGTTGATATGTCTAACCTTATACACAAGTGTGGGGTTTGCGGACTTGCCAGTGTGTAACTACTCACCTAAGGGCCAGTTTCATTTTGGCTGACTTTGTGCCAACTGCGCAAGTTTCAAACTTATAGCGCTGCTGACCATGCCCACGAAAAGGTATGACCGGTGCTTACTGTGTGAAAATGAATGGCGTAGGCCTATCAATAACAATGCAAATTACATGTATCCTACAATTATCTGTAGACGTTATGCACCTATCAACAAAGACATCTGAAACTGTGAAAAAACTTATCCACATAGCAATAGGCCAGAAGCTATTCATGGGATTGTATTTTTAGGATAATTACAAATAAAGGTATTAAGTTCTTAGCAAGACTAAAGTAAAGGGTGGGATTTTGCGCTGTGCACAGCGTTAAGTCTGGCTGTGCCAAGGGAGACAGTGAAGTGATTCGTCTCTAGCTGACAGCTACTGGCCTTCTAATCAAATAATTTGAGGGGTGAAACTATAGGGATTTGCAGCTTCTTCAGGAGATTTTTATTGAAAATACTGGCAGCAAAATCTATACAACGGGGGCAATGTAAAAACCACACTTTCCGTGCACAAACACATGACATCGTGTGAGTATTCTCGTGGAATTTTCTGGTTGGTGGAACTGTGTTTAGTCCATAACTGCCATTGTTCAGCCATCGGTAAGGTCTCATGTTACAAACTCTGGAATATTCTTTAGTGATATCGAGAATTGAGTCTTTATTGAACAAAAAAATGCCACAGTAATCATGTCTTTTTAACGAACGTTGATACGCAGTACGCCATGTTTGTTGGTGTTTAATACCCATTACAGGTCACGTGATGTTATGTAGCACAGTATGTCTATTAACTACCTGTTACTGCCAGTTGTATATGGTGGATGCCTTGTTACACATTTCCAGGAGGTTGTCTGGGAGTTTCATATGGTGGCATAATATAATTTTGGACTGGCTTTGAATCTTTTGTATGAGAAAGTTTAAACGTGTTTGAGTGCTGTTCCAATATTGAAGTAAACAGTTCAAATCTTATTGAAACTTTTTGAATACCAGTTCATTGTATTCATTTGTTCCCATCCCATATTAATGTCAGTAGTAGTCAGTTAACTCTGTGGCTCATGTAGAAAATAAAAACAAACTCTTCATTGTCAGTCATTTAAAACAAAACTATGTGGTACTCATTTTTATTTAGTTTAAAGAGAGTGTTTTGTAGGACGACATACATAGTTGTATTAAAAACTGGTGTATTTTTTCATGACATTTGGCACATGTAAAAAGTCATAGAGGTTTGCGGTAATGATATTCTCTAAATGAGTTGGGGTGGTTCTGAAACAAACCGTTGGTTTCAACTCAGGCTTTTCGATTAGTATGCTCTGATCGTTGTCTGGAGAAAGCTGGTTTGCACTTTTATAGTAAAGGTTTGCGGTAACACCATTTAATGATATTCTCTAAATGAGTTGGGGTGGTTCTGAAAAGAACCGTTGGTTTCAACTCAGCATTTCGATCAGTATGCTCTGATCGTCTTCTGTACAACGTTGATAGAGAGGATGAATCCTAAAAACTAAACTTTTATCCCCTGTGAAAACTTTTAGAGGAAAACAACCCACAACTTTACTAGTAAAACTGCAAGTATCACAAACACAAGAAATGAAACCCAGTCTCAGAGGTAGATTGTCCACTCAACAAATGTATTAAATTAAAACTGACTGTAAACATAAACAAAATATATAAATATATAATTCACACAAAACTGTAAAAACCTTGCAAGCAAAATTTGAATAGAACTTAAAAATTCATGACATACAAGAGTACAAATGAAAAACATTGCAGCAAGGAAAATTGCTTTATTTGCCTTTCAATTCAATTCCCCGCATTTTTTTTTAATTGGCCCACCTCTAAATTCGCCCCAACTAAAAATTGTGTAAAATTATGTAAATTGCAGAAAAATTATTGAAAAATTTTTTGCAACAGAGTCATTTATTTTTATCACAAATTTCCTCTGCATGTAGTGTACATGTAATAGGTTTTTAAGAAGATAACGAGCACACATAGTAAACTATTCGGTAACGCTAATAATTGTATGCACAAAATCTGTCAAATACATGTACAGTGTACATCATTGATTTATTTAAAAATTCTTCAAATAATTCTTGTAATAAAAAAAATGACATGGCATGGAGATATTAACACACAAAAAATGTACATTGCATATTGCCATAATTAAGTTTTATCATAATAGGTAACACGTTTTGGGGGTTTGTTTTATTGCTTTCAATTTGGAATGCAATGCACTTTTGACCAGTTCCGATTTCAAAGAACATTTCTGCTTGAACAGAATAAAGTAACTGCCAACTAATGTTTGCTAAGCAGAGAAATTATTAAGCAGCATTTGGCGCTTCAGCAGCTTTGTGATATTGACTCCCAGTTATAATTAATTTTGCCTTTCACATGGTGATGAAGTAATACAAGAACTTACTACAAACAAAACATTATGATATTGTCACAGAATCTTTCATTTATGGCTGGTTTATAAGGATGGTTTTAAATTGCAAGCTAATTTTTATGGCATAGAATACTTCTGGGCTGACCAATGAATTATCTCTGTGAAAAAAGTGATGTCACAAAACAAAACTACACTCAGAAGAATATAGAAAACTCATCATAAGATGGCTAATAAACAAATTTTGACAGCAACCTGAAATCTGATTAAAGTAAGAAGAATATCATGCCTGCTTATTCAAGTCATAAATTATTTTCTCCCAGCGGCAATATTTTCAAGGATATTGGTAATTATTTGTTACTATCATTTCAAGTTGCCTTTAGACACGTAATCTGAAAACGTATCCATAACGGCACCGTCTCTTTAAATTATGGAATGTACAACTTGAAAATATTTACCTCAAAGGATGGTTTACTGCTGCTAGATTGCCTCCAGGCAGTCAACTTAAATTAGCAGCTGAACTTGAGCAGTATATTTACAACAAATGCGCTAGAATCTGTGATACTTAACAGCAATGCTCTTGTGTGCTGGCAAACATTCACAAGGACTCTCTTATAAACCGGGGGCGATTTTTCAGTGAGTTTAATTCTGCCATAGTATCTCGATTCTAACACTTAAACGAACCTCCTTTTTTCTTTCTTGTGTTTTGTTTTTTCTTCTCTTCTTTTCTTTTTTTAGCAATGCACACATTTGAAGTGGGTCCTTCTTATTCAGGCAGCCAATGTAATCTGATTATTAAGAACTAGGTCAGCCCAATTGGTCCAGATTAGATTGGCTGCAAATAAACCTTGATTGTTCAACTTAAATTAAAATATGATGAAATCTGTGTTTATTTTCTCCAGTAGACATTCTCACAGTGTGCATTTAAGATGAAATAACTGCTATGTAAGGTTTATTAAAAACCAATAAAGCGAAAGCATTTATATCTCACCTTTTGGTGCGTATAAATGACATCAAGTCCATCAAGTCATTCAAGAGATGTTCACACTTTTCACATAACGGCAAACATTTACTTCTTAAAAGAAAAATCGGAGGCAAAGCAAAACACACCAAAACATAAAAATGTCCACTGTGATGGTGTCCTGTTTATACACCTGCTCAACAGAAAACTTGTTAGCAATATTTTATGCTTGAGCTCTGAGCAGCTCTATATATATGGAATTGGGTCCAGCGATCAGTCCAAGTCTGTTTTGCTTCACTGACTTAATCTGTAACTCCTAATCGACATGTTATAAATCCAAGACTTATATTAATCTTTAATACTTTGTGAACTCCCAAATGATACATGGATATTGCATGACCATCTTATAAAGTATTAATGTTTACATCTCCCTTAATAATACCAAGAATAATCTGGAAATATTATCAAAAACGCTTACGATAGCCTAAATTCCGCAGTAGTAGTAGTAATAGCTTATATTAATCTTGTCTGCTCAAATCCGATCGCTACGTAAAAACATCCTTCGCCTACATAAGTCATAACCTTCATGTCACTCAATAAAAAGCTTTATCCTTAAGTCTTTTCTTCATCTTTAACTCTTCTCACCAAGTTTTCTGCATCAGTGCCGGTTCATTTCTATTGGTGTGAAGCTTAAACGTTGAGCAAATGTTTTGACTAAAAACAATTGGGAATACAGGCACTGGCAACCAGTCTTTCCGGCTGCTACTTCAAACATTGAGGTCGATCGAGGCCGTGCTATCAACCTTGGCTAGACGTGTCTGTTTTAGACTCTCAGTTCTGGTCAAAGCTTTATAACAGCCATTAGGAGACCTTGTCCAATGCTCAATCAGAGATAACAATTGACTGACTAACAAGACATTATTATCAACCATTCAATCAATTTGCCAATTATAGTAAAATTATGAGCATCTTTACACGGGGGAACTTTAAATACTGAAAAACTTAAATTAATTTAATCTTTGAATACTGTATCAATATTTAAAAAATAATCAATCAGTTAATCAAACCTTAAATCATTATTACTTATTTCATTCATCATTATTTCCAACTAGTTATAATCAATTTATACATTGCTTGTCATAATGAACAAGGCAGGGCTGTGACTTAACATTTTTTGCACATGTAGTCACAATCCTGATTTGATCATGACGATACAGTAACTTCCAAAATTATTGTAAGAAAACTCAAGTTACACCAAACAGGAGAAATATTCAAACCTTTAAACACTTGATTTACCTTAAACACTTTTCACACTCAGTTTCAAATCTGCTAAACGTAACAACAACACACATCATACTGTAAATACTGATAACATAATTAGGCCAGGGCCGCTGCCAAAGCTTGTAGGGGTCAATTTCATGGCTCTGCTTACCACAAAATTCTGCGCTTACTGTGCAGCACATGAGTCTATGGGCTGTAAGTGCAGAATTGTGTGTAAGCAGCGCCATTAAAAAAAATCTGGAGGGTACATCTTGAGGCACTTGTTGAAACCACAGCTTGGTCTCTGGCTTGGGATATACTGCTAAAAATTGTATTCTTGAAACAAGAAAGACATATTGTTTAGAGAAAATATTTTATGTATCACTCCCTAGAAACTTTTTCTAGGGAGTGGTACAAGAAATATTTTCTCAAAATAAAATGTTTTTCTTATTTCAAGAATACCATTTTTAGCAGTGTAGGTCCGCTTGTTTGAAGCCCCATACCGAAAACGGTTTATTTTAAAAATAACGGATGGAGCCTGAGCTAGAACAGCTGAAGTTTCATTTAAGGTCACAGTGTCCCATTCACCTTCGGTCACAGGTAAAAATTTAGGATTTTGCAATAGATCTTTGGAATTTTTCTTAATTGAGATCTAAGAACAGCACTGTAGCCGTTTCAAGGAACAAATTGCATAGTTAATTTTATGTTTTGCTGAAGAATCAATTTATTTCTGGATATTGTAAATAACAAGTAAATATGTGAGTCTTTACTAATTATCACAATCCAATAGTATGATACAAAAAAATGGACGAAATTTCAATAATACCTGGATTGAGTATAAATGTGATCAAAAGGTGATCAATAATGGATAGATTATCAATTCTAAATACATAATAATTTGTCATGGACGGAATGTACTCACTATGGTTATGTTTAGAGTAACAGGAACGTTGACCGATCAATATCATCAAGTTGATGCAGTCGTCCCAACGATGATAATATCTCTTCTTAGTAACTTGAAAAAGAAGATGCACTCATGGGCCTCGGAGACAAGCTACTTCCTGGTCGGGAACCTATTAAACAATCGATAGAAATACAAAACAAATGTCAGACTAACATGTACTAATTCCATTTAATTTAATGGACCAGTCTTTAAAGGAAAGGAAGAAGATTCAGCATTGATCTGAGGTCAGATTAATTAGTCCAGTTGGACGAGCATGAAACCTCCATGAACTACCAGGCTGCTACAATATAGAGGATTTACAGACTCTCCACATCACAGCAAATTGTATGTTATGTTTATAAGGGCACTAATTGAATGGTTTCATATCCGTAATGATCAAAAGGGAGAAAAATTAAAATGCTTATAAAAT
Source organism: Asterias rubens (assembly GCF_902459465.1). NCBI lineage: Eukaryota > Metazoa > Echinodermata > Asteroidea > Forcipulatida > Asteriidae > Asterias > Asterias rubens. Next base: position 5,766,388 of record NC_047069.1, on the reverse strand, counting down.
CTGGAAACACAAATCGAAATCCACACATATTTTTTTCTTGAAATAGGCAGTTTTTAAACTATTTTTGACCAGGAGATAACATGTAGGTCTATACTAATATACAATAGAAAGATATAAAATCCAAACATAATGTGCTAACGACATTAAAAAGTTATCAGCTGACGAAATGCAAAAATAAGACGTCTGAACATAAAATGGCTGTCCTTTTCCCTTGGTCAGTTTACTGTTATCCTAGTGAGCAAACTTGCTTTTAGCTCAGCCATTGTCTGTGGTGCTTGACCAGCTCTCTGAAATTGGGCCCAGTGCATGAATTTCATTAAATTACAATTTTGAACTGTGCATCCACATCATAAAAATACAGAAATTTTGCATCTTTGCGCATTCTGCTTGTAGGCCGTACACAAACCCCTACCCCCCCTCAGCAAATTGTGAATTTGATTTTCCTATTATGCCAGTCGTATATCTGACAAGTTTCTGTCGCATATTATTATCATTATTACTCTTTTATTAAAAATCTGCTCATCACAGACGGCAGGCATAATTACAATACTGGATTTACAATAAAATACAAAAGTACACCAAAATATTTATACAACAGAAACATTAAATATTTAAAGGCACTAGACAATAGATTCATTACGAAAACCCCAAATAAGTAAAAAATAACATAAAGCAAAATAACATAAAGCATATAATGAAGTAGTCCAGCAGATACATGCAGCAAAGCATTGTAGCACTGTGTACATATTGTTAGTGGATTGACGCGCGCAATTCCCGCTCGATCCCAAACGCCAGCGTAAATACACTCTGTCTGGTAAAACCGGCTACACTACAGCCCGTCTCCACATAGTTGATTTGAATTGAACAGTTATTGTTTCCAAGCGCTGAAAATAGAGCGCTATTGATTTGTGCGGTCACTCACTTCAATGATTAGGGGTTATATGAGACGCAATTGAAGTGTGTCCGTCCATACTCCAATTACACTAGATGTCAATAGTAATACTACATGTATAGAGAGAAATATTAAAGGGAACACTGGACAGAGAGTGTAGGGAAAGCTGACAGATTATTAAAGGGAATGGACAAATTGTTTATGCTCTGCCGGCGTTTGAATGCTAGAAGAGTCTATAAAATAACAACACAATACACCTTCTGTGTTTTTAGAGAGTGGGATTCAAAAATGGAATCTGATATACGTTTCTGCATGAAATATTTTTTTATAGATCCTTTGTGGACATAACCGCTCCAAATATCTCATGAAATTTACACAGGTTTATTTTATTGTATATTATTTCAACTATATAGGACAAAAGCAAAAATGCTTTGAAAAAACCAAGTTCTACTTTGCCTTTTATCTAAAATCTGAACACTTTCAACCCAGGAAAATGGTCAAAACCAATTTGTGTGAGGCACTTGTTTTCCTAAAGGCCTTATTTTCCGGCCTTTCCTTTTTTGTAGTTATGTACCACATTGCTTCAAAATCAGTTATCCATGCTGGTTGCCAGCGCTGCTTGGACTCAGATTTTATTAAGGATCCTTGGCACTCTGATCGTACTCATCGGGATATACATATGGGCAATTGTATAATTTAATAGATTAGGAAATACCTGTAACTGAGGACATGTTCGTAAGAAAATCAATCAATCCATTAATGAACCTCTGCATGCATGAAATGAAACACAGAGAAAAATAGTTCTAAAAAAGCTGCCCCAATACTCCGTTGGATTAAATTAAACCTCTCTAAAATGGAGGTGAAGTGATAAAACACATATACTTCAAAGTGAAAAATAAAAACCCCAAATTACATTATCAATCCTACTCATAGTGATGACTTCTCTAGATGCAACTTAATACATGGGGAGTGTACATTGTATCAAGTTCCAATAGGACTATCTAGAGAAACAGCAGAAATTAAATTAACCCTAACACTGGCCTTGCCAGCAACTCCAGCAGTGACAGACTAGAGCAGCCTGAACGTTTCTCTAAACTGGAAAGATGTGTGTTTGCTTAGTATACGACCACATTTATTATTATTATTATTATTATTATTGGTTTATTGTAAAAACATCTGCTTGTCGCAGTCCAGAGACTGAATTAAAATACAGATTTACATTATTATATAAACATTTTAAAAAGCAGAGAGAAAATTTATACACAAGAAAAATTGAAAAATTAAGAGCAAAGTCATAAGAGACGTCATGAGAACTAAAACTAGATAAAACAAAAACAATAAATATTTAACAAGCACACTTAACTAACAAACCCAACAGCAGCCCGACAAACATACCCCCCCCCCCCCCGACACCACAACAAACACCCCAACAAACAAACAAACGAACAAACAACCAATCAAACACCCCAACAAACGAACGAACGAACGAACGAACAAACATACAAACAAACAAACAAACAAAACACTCCACCAGACAAACAAACACTCCACCAGACAAACAAACACACAAACAAAAAACCAAACACACACCCGCAAAAGGTAAAAAAGACAAAACAAACACGCAAACAAGAAAATAAAAACTGGGAAGAAAATCGATGGTAAAAATATGAGGCCTGCCAAAATGTGTCACATGTTCAAAATACTGGTGAGGTAGGGAATGGGGCTAGACCTGTATCGGTTGGTTCAATAGAGCTGTTCAAGTCTTTTAGTGAGGGGCGGAATGTTAAGCACCACACAAATATCAGAAATGAACGCTTTCAATGAGAAACTATTGTTCAGCTGTTTTGTTTTTTACAGATTAAAGTGAAATGCACTTTGGCCAGAAACGTAAACAAAATCTTGATAATCCCACGAAATTCCATTAAAGCTCTTTTTTTTTCGGGTCAGAAAAAAAAAGTTCCCGGCAAATGTTTTTCTGGGCTAACCACTGACTTTACGATGGTTAGAAAAAGTATTTTGTCATCTAGTTACTGAAACACAATTTCTTGATTTATGCAGTTCATAACCATAGGCGTCAAACCAATGTTTGTATGAGAGAGCCTAGCTGTTGCCAGCTTGGTGTTTATATCCCCTTGTGAGTTTTTACCGAGTTCCCTTGACGGATCTTAAAGATCATCTAGACTGAGACAGTTCATATGTTCAATTAAGGAGGAAACTTCATGTATATGTCAACATGATCAAGTGGCATCACGAATGCTTAAACACCCCCAGGGGATCTGGGAGTTCTTGGAAGGCAACAATTTAGCCATGATGACAGGGGTAATAATGTTCAAGTTACAAGAGAATCACACCAAGTCACATACCGAGTCCCAGGCCCGTTATTTCATGGAGGCAACAAAGGCGATTGCCTCCATGCTCCCCGGTCGATGACTTGGTGTCCTTAAAGGGTGCGTTCGTTTAGCTTCCCTGGGTCGACCCCGGTGTGCCGCGTTGTTTTTTTCCAGGAGGAACGTGTGTAATTATCTGCACATGTTCGTCCTGGGAAAAAAAAACGCGGCACACCGAGGTCGACCCAGGGAAGCTAAACGAACGCACCCTCTATGCTCCAGTTGAAACTTACAACTTCCTCCTAGGGTGCCCTTAACCAAGGAGAGTATGCATTGTGCCATTGCCCTTTCTAAAACGAAGCATCGCTTGAAGTAGACTATCCAGGATGTATTTTTACATTAGTATTCTATGTACTCACCAGTTGGGCTAAGAGTTCCATTCAAGCGACGCGGGCTTGGAGATCTTCCGCTCCTCGGGGTAACTGCTCTGCTTGGACTGCGACTTCGTCTTGGGGAGGACTGCCATGCAACAAAAGCAAACATTATTATTAGTTATGGCCAATCACAACACTTGTGTCCTTGAGCAAAGACACTTTCTATAATTGCTTCTCTTCACCCAAGAGGCTGATGTGGTAACCCCAAGAGGGCTTGGTTAGGTTTTGTGTGTGTGTTATTAGCTTCATAGTATAGCTTCATCACAATTGGCTTACAATATCTTGTACGCACAGCCACGGTTGAGATGGGTTTTGTTTTATAATGAAATAACCGGCTCAACCAGAGAGGTAATAATGATAAGACACCCTGAGCAAGAACACTTGACGGGTGCGGATTGAGCCGTGCTATTATCAATATTGCAATTAAACCACATACTAAAGACACAAATGTAACAATTGCCAATGCTGAGATATCGAAAAACAAATTAGAGGGATGGCGCAAGGGCTTTTAAATACATGCACAAATCGCATAAAGAGACGAGCTTGTTTAAACGCTATAAACAAACATTTTGAGATATCACCATTTGAAGAGTGCTTTAAAAGAGTTAAAATCCTCTCACAGTATTAAAAAAAATTGTTGTACATACTCAGAAAGAGCCAATAGTTTTCCATTTAGAAAGGTCCATTAAACAACAAAAATGGATTCCACAAATCAGTGTTACTTTCTTAACCAGCTCTCTCATAAGAATGTCATCAAAGCAAACCTATAACTGATGCCACTTTGTCTGACACACGCTGATTGGAATTTGATCTCCAACTTCAGTAAATAAACTGTATTTGTACTAAGTGAGTTTCTCATTTTCACCTATTTCCATTTTCCATTACTAGGAAAAAATCCACGGCCCTTCACGATGTAGTGTAAACTTGTCCGATGACATTGATGTATTTACACACAGTGTATCCCGTGACTGTATTCCGTTCTGCACATTTTTATTAATTTCCCTTTGACTAAAGCTGTGTTTACACAGGAGCCTCGTCCCACTAACATCAAACCCCGGGGTATTTGTCTTCTTAGATCAACTCAATTGCTGGCTCTTATTGATTTGTGTACAAAACGACCTGGCCATAATCAATTGAATCAATAGCCTCATAGCTATGTGTTTAAAGGGTTTGGGTACCATTTTTGTAGGTTAAGTTTTGGGCCAAGACATGAATCCCTTCCCACTGTGCATGAAGATGGACATATTATATAATTTCCCTATAGAAGTTTCAGTCGTCAGTCGTCATGGTTTTTTTTAGGAAATAAGTGAACAATTACAGGGCAAGTTTTTGCAGAAAACTGTTTTACATGCTTAAATAATTTTCGTCTCTTGTAAAATTGTTTTACTAATTTCTCAAAGACTACAGCACCTTATAAGCAGGTAATATTTTGAGGGAAGCTTTATATCATCATTATCTTTTAAAAACTGTGTAAGTGTAATGTAAAGCTGTGGAAGTTTTGTGCCATACAAAAAGTACCCAAACCCTTTAGAGAGCATATAAATACAACATATTTTTATGAGTAGGTTCTATCATGTAGTATTTTTAAGAAAGACATAGTGTACTGTTATGAGCAAAGATAATGACTCCACATTATGCGAAGGATGGACTACTTTTTAGGTAGGGTCATATATTGGTAAATACTAAAAAAAATTATGACCATAAAATATTACTTGAAGAGAAGCACTGCCGATGTTGATATTGTAAACTATTTTGGAGAAATGATTATCTTTGAAGTTACATGTTTTTTTTCTCATCCCAATACAATAATAACTGAGAAACGATTCATGCATGAATTGTTTCTCAGGTCTCTAAGGGTTGCTGTACGTAAGGTGACGCCTCCCCCTCCCCCCCACACACACACCACACAAATTTTCAGTGCCCCCAGGCGCCCCCAATTAAACAAATCGCAAAAGTGTTCAAACAAAATTAGAAGAGAGAAAAAGAGGAAAAAATGTTTTGTATCAAAACGTAGTGAACGATCATGATCGGAACACTGCGGCTACATACATGAAGCGCCCTAAGAAGATGGTGACCCCCTGCAGCGTTCCCCTTCCAAAATTAGAGCAATGCCCCCCCCCCCTTGAGATTTATATACCCTCATAAACGAAAACAGGTATTTAACAAAACAAGTGCTTTCAAAGTATTTTATCTCTTAGACTCACACCATAGATGTTTTCACAGCGCAAGAATGTATTAGTTCGAGGAAGCATTACGAACAAAAATTCATGGGTGACTTACAAGAGTAGCACCGCGTCTGGTTACCGCCTCTCCTTTAAGTAGAATCCTACCAGTCATGACTTCCTGTAGTGCAGGCCAGATGTAATGATTGACCAGCGGTGCTGAATATTCAGAGTCATAGCTTCGCCGGTACCTAAGGAAAAATAGTGTAGAGAAATCGTTATTAAAGTCTGATTTCTGCAGAAACACATATTTGTTAAGATTTTTTTTAATCAGAACATATTTTGACAGAAAATGCTATTTAACCTCTCCCCCCCCCAAAAAAAAAAAACATACAAAAATTGTTTCCATATATTTTGGATTTTTGTGTCAGGTTTTGGTTAGTTTTAGGCCTTCGAACCTCAATTTTGGTACTTGTCACTCAGAAACAGACTCGAGATTTGAGGAATCAAATACAAGTATGTTAAAAGATGTTGAAGTGAGTAGAGGGCTTTTTATGTGTGTGTAGCAGATATAGCGTAGCTGACATTCTTACGATCGACTATATTTTTCCAGTCAGCTCGGTCCATTCCTCCTTGGACAGAAGTCTTCCAGCCCAGCTGTGTTTTGCTTTTTATACAGCGCTCAAGTTCTACTGATGTTTGGCTGTCTAATATTGTACTCCTGCGCCCAATTTTATAAAGCTCCTTCAGCACGAGAAGCAGCTAAGCACATCAAAGTTATGCTCATCAAAATAAGATTACCAGCCAAAGTACTGTGTCACATATGTACAATCTGTGACTTGGCATCCTGCTTATGTTTCCTTAGCAGAAAGTTGCCAAGCATGATTCTCTGCTTTTAAAAGCAGCTTTGAAATTTGTCCCTGGTCACTGGGTCATTTATTTCATTCCTTCAATCATTACTGACCAACCACAACATGCCAGCAGACTGTATATTTTCTCTTGTTGCATCTTACAGCATTCAGCATTGAAATATGATCAATATAACACCATAGTAAATATTTATTTGTGCTCAAACTTACTTGAGATCGTCGAAGAGTTCTGCCGCCCTAGCCAGGATGATGTCCAGGGGGTTGGGTAAGGCACTCATGTCCCACGCAACCTTGACCAGTTCACGGATGAACAGAGACAAGGCTTTGAAGTCTACCTCTGGTGGGTAGGAGAGTACTGGGTGGGTATTCATTGCCAACAGAACATCCTACAAGAAGAATAAACGAGATGGGTCAAATAGTTAACGCACAATTAATACAATAACTTTAAAAATGGCCATTATGGGTAGGCTATAGTCCCCTTGTCTTTACTTGCTATGTGCATATCGGGCATATGGCTTTATTCTCTGAGCATGCCATGGGGGTGCATTGATTTTTATAAGAGATAACAAGGCCAGATGGCCACTTAAAGGTGAGGGCTACAACACTTATTTGGGTTTTTGACCCAAGTCAACAGTCACCATTGCATTTCTAGATCAGACATCTTACCACTAGACCACTGAGCTAGCCCGGTGGCTACATGTAGAGGCAGTTTGAAGTGTTAGCGAGTACCATAATAATTTCATCAAGATATTATATAAGTGACTGTACCTGTACAATGCTGTGTACATCCAGCAATTGTCCGTTTTTGTTGACGTAATTCTGCACAGCTTCGTCCAGAGTCTCTGGTCCAGTGTGAGTAATCTGAAGGGTGCTGCGGACTTTGGTGCGATACAGACGATATGCCTTCTTAGCGCAGTTGAACGCTTCCTGTGAACAGAATCAAATGAACTCATTTATAATGTCCGATTCTACTTATATGAGTATATGTTCAATTGTGCATCTCATAAATTATTAGTACTACAAACATACATTAACCAATCAAGAAACACCAAGTATGAGCCCCTTCTCTTTCATGACTCAGTATGAGCAAATGAACTGTGTTTTCTTACTGCAATTCTTACTAGATTGTATCTCCACGGTACAAAGTTTCAAGTCCTAACCCATGTACTGTAAATGGTGTTGACTGCAAACCTTACTAGTGGCACCATGCAAATTTTTCAAATCCTACTCATGTGCATGGCGTTCTACAAAACTCACTTAAGACTGTATCTCAACCATGCAAAGTTTCAAAACCTACTCTTGTACAAGGTGCTTCAGCAAGTCTTACTAGACTGTTTCTCCACCATAACAAGTTTCAAATCCTACTCATTTACATGGTGTTAATGCAAAACCTTACTACATTCCACCACAGAAAGTTTCAAATCATACTCATTGGGTTATCTCCTAAACCTTACTAGATTGTACCTCCTCAATGCAATCTAGTATAATAGTTATGTTTACATCTTTTATCGCAATAATTGACAACTCACTTCCACGCATGCAAAGATAATGCGTTGATTTATTTCATGATCATCTGATAGAGTACGTAGTATGTCCATAGCATCCATGCGGTCCCGTGAGAACATGTCACCAAAGCGAGTCACCAGATGAGCTTGTCTTACTCTCTGTACCACATCACTACCCACTGATATGGTGGAGCGAGGACTCGTTGGTGGCAGTGAAGCTGTCAGATAGTCCATTCTGAAATAATGAAGGCGAGAGGTTTGTTATGGCACATGCACGCACATTCACCATCTTGTAGGGCAGATATTTGAACGGTGACGCCATATTCAATACAGTCTATAAAAGAAATCAGGACAGTTTAATAAGTGCTTTTGATTAAATTTTACGGAGCGTTTTGGGTGTGATCCTGCCAACCGAGAAAAAACATCGGACATCCTTATCTGGATGGACAGACAGTTAAGGGCATATATGATGTCAACGGGCAAAAACAAAACCAACCGTTCTGAGTGGACCCGAGTTTGCCTACAACAAACTTGGGTCAGTATCACTGATTTGGGTTGGGCAGTTTTCACCATGATCTTTTATCTGATCCAGAGTTAATGAGGCGACTGTGGCAGTAAATTGAGCCACTATTAACAGGCTGACAACAATTTCTACAAACATCTACAAAGTTCTTGTTTATAACTCTAATTGGGAAAAGTGTCTAAAAATATTATGCGACCAACTTTAAATCATACAAATTTACCACGAGACTGTTCCCAGCCAGTCACATCCACTATAGATCTCTTAACATATTACCGATGTAGTTAACAGCGCATTAAAGGTAGTGGACACTATTGGTAATTACTCAAAATAATTATTAGCATAAAACCTTTCTTGGTGACGAGTAATGGGGAGAGGTTGATGGTATAAAACATTGTGACAAACGGCTCCCTCTGAAGTGCCATAGTTTCCGAGAAAGAAGTTTTCCACGAATTTGATTTCAAGACCTCAAATTTAGAACTTGAGGTCTCAAAATCAACCATCTAAACGCACACAACTTCGTGTGACAAGGGTGGTTTTCTTTCATTATTATCTCGCAAGTTCGATGACCGATTGAGCTCATATTTTCACAGGTTAGTTATTTTATGCATATGTTGAGATACACCAACTGTGAAGGCTAGTCTTTGGCAATTACCAATAGTGTCCACTGGCTCATGGTCACTGGCCTTAGGAAAGTGAAGGTGCCCTGTAACTTATAATACCTTTATTGATAGTGATAGCAGTTGAGTTGAAACCGACAGGTAGAATCGAGTGTTTTTGGCTAACTCATGTAATGATATGAGTGGTTTTATCATAACTCAAATCTTGACTCCCTGAATTTCTTAAACTTTTGCAAGTACATGTATTTCGTTGTCATGTTTTGTTAAAGAATCTCATGGAGCAACCTTTAAACTTACCTTCCAGTCAAAATTGCCTTCTCCTCTCTAAGGAGGTTGACATCCCCTCTGAGACGGCGAGATTCTGCTTCATAGTTCTCCAAGACTCCAACGCGAGACTTGTACATTCTCAACTCATCCTTTAGGGATTGCATACTGATAAAGGAAAACAAGAAATGGCGTAAACTATTTTCACTGACAATGAAAGTGTTTGTATGTTTAGATGATCTTAATGTCAAGGGAACTGGGCAAACTCCCACAAGGAATATACATATAAACGCAAGCCAACAGCCAATATCTGTCTACAAGCATTGGTTTAGCTTTCATGATTATGAATTGCACAAATCAAGAAATTGTGATCGGTTACTAGATGATAATATGGGATCTTAGGCATTGCATGATGAGGCTCCAAGAAATATTTGGTCTGCTGTAACAATATATTTATATCTTACTTGCTAGATAGATTTTGTTGTTTTGAGAACCATTTACTTTTTCTAGTCATTGTGAAATTAGCAGGTGGCTCGGTAGGATTTGAAACCAGAACATTGTAATTGCAAGTTGTGCAGTCTTACCACTGGATCACTCTGTTGGGTGATGGTATTGCGGTGTACAATAAGTCCTTGGTAAACATGTTTTTAGGAATAGAAAATGGTCAGTTCGGAACTCTTGGTACTTCTTTTTGAAATGGAAGATTTTTCTTTCCAGATGTTGGCTGCAGTATGAAGTGTTGTTAAATTTCTTAGTCTTTCTTGATATGCAGCAAAAAGAGCAGCGTAGGTTTAGGCAGGATCACTGTTCATACGCTTTGACTAGTCAGTTGGAAATGGGCTAAGTACACTATCTAGGTGTCTTGAACATTAGGCTAGGAGAAAGCTGCTACTTTGTTTGAACCCGTTAACATCAAAACCGGTACTAAGTTTTTTATTAATCCAAAATGTACCTTGAGTTGAGTCTGATGCTATCCTCCTCATTGATAATGGCTTCTCCTGCAGACGCCGACCGTTCTTCATTTAATTCAGCCCTTGTTTCTTGCAACCTAAAAAAAACCCAAGGCAACAACAAAGTGATACTTGGAAGTATTATCACTGCACCACAGGGTAACGGTTCGAATCCCAGTCGTGACACTTGTGCCCTCAAGCAAGACGCTCTTAACTAAAAACTACTTTTTTAACCATGCCAGAAAGACTCTGCTATAGGGTTGAAAGGTCAAGCCATTTACTATATTTTGCATTTATACTATTGGTTGGTAGGCAGCAGCAAAATCTAATTTCACAACCCATTGCTCCTGGCAGTCTAGTCTGGCACTCTTTGTGCACACAGGCATGTTTAACATTTTTATTCAATTTTTTTTCGGGGGGGGGGGGGTAAGAGTAAAAATTGCTTCTTATGGCAACTATTCAAAACTCTTTAAATTTATAACCCTGATCTTAAAAAAGATTTTTTTTTAAAAGAAAAAAACATTTGCAAAACTCAAGATCCTTTCTTTTATAGAAACACGTTTCATTAAGACCCCTCATAAATTGCAACTTAAACAGGAAGCCCGCCTGCAAAATATCAGAAAGTTTTATTCCCACCTGAGCTCCATTATTAGATACTTTGGCTCTCTTTATTTTATACTGCACGACTTCAGAAGTTTCATCCCTCTTTTTCATAATTGCATTTTAATCAATGCATCCACTGCTGACGCACGTAACCAACAAATACATGTACATGTAAGCAGGTGTTTTGATATGAATCTACCTGTCTATTATCAAACAGTGATTGATGAGAGCATCAACATCACAAAATGGAAACAATTTCCTTGCCTTTCAATGGGCAGGCCTGTTGTGAGCGTATAGGAAATAACGACAGGGAATTTGATGATCTCTTCTGAATGATAATTTACAGTTTGATTGTTGTAACTATTGCAAAGAAAAAAGTGCATTGGCACCGAGCTTTGGGAATCTATGAGTAAAAGTTTTTTCAAACTTAGAAAATATACCAGGGTTTTTTCAGGACCTCATGAACCCCTTATCCTTTCCCCCATGTCATATGACATGGCTGACTGGTCGTGTCCACTAAACTCAAGTTCTTGAGGCAAAAAACCACTACATTTAGTGCTCTCGAGCTGGGGCATTGTACCCCCAACCTCCCAGTCATCATGTCTTTATTGTGTGCTTAAAATATCAGGAATTCTTAATAGGATTTAGGAGGGGGAGGGGTACTTGTGTACATAGGGTCAGGCGTGTGAATGGTTTAAATTACGGTCATGACATGGCACAGTTTCTGAATATTTGCTAGCTAGCAGGACCATGACGTCTCCCAAACTGAGTTTTTGTGCGTTGTCATTAAAAATGCCATGAGATTTGAATCAGCTTTTGGTAAACTTTCAGGTTCATAAAATTATTCTGTTGTATGACATGGTCGAGTGGTCTAGTGTAAAAGACTTAAGTTCTTATGGCTAAGTCATCGGAGTGTGGGTTGAATCCCAGTCATGACACTTGTGTCCTTGAGCAGAACACCCGACTGTGAATGCCTACATTTTGAGGGAAAAGATGGTTATTGTGAATGATTTTTAGCTTGGTGAGCTAGACGCTTAGCAGCACAGGAAAGCTAAATATATACTTGATCAAACAAAGACACATTACAAGTTCAAATTTGTAAAGCGTGTAGAAAGCTGTTTCTTATGAAATAAAGTCTGGTCTGGTAAACATTTTTAGCTACGAGCCCTGCGATCTTGTGGAATTTTACCCTAAATTCAAGCCCTGCTTTAGGGAATGTCTATATTTTGTAAAAAAATATTTGGAGAGCTTACTCCTGCTTGAGACTGTCGGCCTCATTCCTGGATCGATTCAAATCGTCCTCCATGTCTCCCAGTTGTCCCTCAAAATCAACTCTGAGCTTTGATATGGTACGATCTTTCTTGGCAACATCGGCGATCATATCCAAGCTCAAGTCAGAGGTAGCACTGCTTGAGGTGAATCCCTGGGACAGCCAAGGGAGCAGTCGGTTCTTCAGTGCGTCGCACCCACCATAAATACCTCCTGAAAATCACAACAACATTAAATATTATTAATTTTGGTTTACCAATATAAACCGTTGTGTGCGAGCAATGTGTTGGCTTCCTCAGTACTTTCCAGAGCTCTGTGGAAAAAAAATCACATATACATGTACTTGCGTGGGATTCAAACCTACAACCTTTGCAAGCAGTGTCTTACCAACTAGGCCACCAAGATTTCCCGACAGTTAGAATCTTATTCATCAGCAGGTAGCCAACCGCAAGTTTTGTTCTGTAACAACTTAAAGGCTGTGGACACTACTGGTAATTACTCAAAATAATTATTAGCAGAAAACCTTATTTTGTAACGAGTAATGGGGAGAGGTTGATAGTATAAAACATTGTATGAAATGGCTCCCTTTGAAGTGGCATAGTTTTTGAGAAAGAAGTAATTTTCCACGAAATTTGATTTAGAGACCTCCTAACTAGATTTTCAGGTCTCGAAATCAAGCGTCTGAAAGCACACAACTGCGTGTGACAAGGTCGTTTTTCTTTCATTATTATTTCACAACTTTGTCGAACCAGCTGAGCTCATTTTATGCATATGTTGAGATACACCAAGGGAGAAGACTGGTCTTTGACAATTACCAATAGCATCCAGTGTCTTTAACACTTTGATGGTCCTACTAAAAGCCGACAACTCGCCGACAACAAGTCCAGAGCGCCGACAACTCGCCGCCAACAAGTTTTAATTACCTCAAAAATGGCCAATAAACCATAGATGTATTAGAACTATATGTGATCTGTAATATAAACATAAAGTTAATGGAAAAACTTCACAAAAAGTGTGAATTTTTAACCAGAAAAAAAGTTCACTTGCACGAAAAGCGGTCGGACGCCATCTTGGCTTAAAAACCGTGTTTGGACCAGACCATTATGATACGGGTAGATTTAGCACTTGTCAACAACAGAGGGCGGGCTTCATGTGAAGACCTTCACTGCAGTGTGCACAGCGCATGACGCCCGCCCTCTATTGCTAAGTCTGACTCACCCGCATCATAATGGACTGGTCCGAACACGATTTTAAGCCAAGATGGCGTCCGACCGTTTTCCGTGAACGTTCAGTTTTTTTTCTGGTTAAAAATTCACACTTTTCGTGAAGTTTTTCCATTAAATTTATGTTTATATTACAGAACACATATAGTTCTAATACATCTATGGTATATTGGAAATTTTCGAGGTAATTAAAACTTGTTGGCGGCGATTTGTCGGCGCTCTCGACTTTTAGTAGGACCCCACTTTGATGACCAGTGCTCTTTCTGTCTTGTAAGAGAAAGCTTGATCGCAACATACCTTCAGATGCACAGAGATTGAGGATTAGAAACAGTTGTCCCTGTAGGCGTGATGTCACCTCAAGCAACTCACAGCAGCGATTGACATTCTCATCACAGGTGTTTATCTATCAGAAATAGGAAAAGATGAAGAGATCATAGAAAACAAATTAGAAATGAATTTACAAATTAAAATCAATCAAATTTAGTGTAAACAATAACATTACTCTCACATTCATGAAGAGATTGTTAATAACTCTGTATCATTATTGGGGGGGGGGTCGTGAAGAAAATGAAAAATACATTAATATTTCCAAAAATCCAATGTAAACAACAAAATAGGGGAAATAATTTTACAATACCATACCAGGGTCCAGGGAAACACTGCACCAGAAACGAACTTTCTACATCCACAATTTTACAATTAAAAATACAATTTTATCAATAGTTTGAAAGTGATTTGGATACATATGACTCTTGTGCATATATTTAACGGTTGACTAATATGTTCAAGTGTTCTGTGAAGTGCATTTAAAAATTGTTGTCGTGAGTTGTCGTGAGTTGTCGGTATTTTAGTGCGACCGTACATCCATGATTCAGTCAGTGTGTGCAGGCAATAAAAACTTACCAAAAAATTGTCACTCCATTTATCCAGTTTCTCCTGCAGAAGCGAAAATGCCTCAGTCTTTGACAGCCTTCTAAGCGATTCAGCCATTTTCAATCACTTGACTTTTCAACACCAGAAGTCATAAAAATACCCGAGTTGTTCTGCAACTTGTCTTTTTACTCTGGTTCTGCCAAAGTACACACAGTTAATCGCTTCCGTCAACAACGTTAGGCACGCCACGCATGCGTATCGCGCCCCAGTGGAAGCTGTGTACTAGGTACCAGACAGTATTTTCATCTATTTACCTTCGAAGTGATTTAGGGTACCAGACTTTTTGATCCCATAGAAACCGACGCTACCGAGATTTGCGGACACACGAGCGGAATAATGATTTGACACCTATCGAAGAGGGCGCTATATAAAAGGACCGGTACTATTTATTATGGGAACCGTTATATTAATTAAACTTGCCATTGCATCTGGCGCTGCTGAGAGTACTACTAATGATATAATGTCAGTCTGACAGATTGAAATACTGATTTGAAAATTGGTTATTGGATTATAATAGCACTATTACAAGTAGTAATTTATTTTATTTTATAAAATGGCATTTATTCAGCTTTGGTAAATGAATTTTCTGTTGAAATCGTTGTAAGCGTGGTTGTGGAAGATTGGCTTTCAAATCTTTATGTGCAGTGATTGGGGGGGGGGGGGGGGCGATGCGTGGACTCCAGATATCCCAGTTTGCTGATAACAGTGTGCACTTGTGTCCTACTAGGCCTAATGGTACAAAACAAGATCCAAATTTGCGAATGCGAAAGATCGTTGTTCAATAATGGAAGTAAATAAACAAGTTTTGAGTACTATATATATGACATTCAAAACTAAATGCATTGAGAATTACGTAATAGTGACCCAAATGGTTGGGCCACTAGTACACAAAATAAACATTGATTTGTACACTTAAGCTTGCTCTTTTTCTTTTCTTTTTCATAAAAGAAAGAAAGAATTAAAACGTGTAGTATATTATTTGTTATATTGATTTTTGTCTGCCATGAAATAAATTAATCTAAACCTTGCATGCCGTCGATTTCACAAACTCTTCCTAACTTTAACACTTAAGACTAATCTTAGGACTTGGGACGAGTCCCAACCCTCCACACAGCATGCAGACCTTAAAATTCATCCTAAGTTAGGAAGAGTTACTCGTCCTAACTCGAGATAAGACGAGTCCTAACTCTTGTGAAATCGACCCCTGGCCTATTTTGTTCAGTAACTGACACTTTTACTGTATGGTGCCGCCGTTCACATGGGTAAACGAACGTTATTTTGTGGCCATGATTGAGGGGTTTTGGAACTTAGCATTGCACTGGTCTGCCATGGTCTGCCAATGCCAGACCATTTGAATCCGATGAAAGGTTACCATTCATCGACAACGATGAAACCTACAATGGATGGTTCTAGTTGTCATTATGCAGCCGTGTATTTAACTCTGACACTCCAACATGTAAACCTATGGGTTGACCTATGACATGGCATGTCCCTTCTTGTTCAGTCTTGGCACTTTTTTTTTCAAGGGACTGTACTCAAACATTATTTTGTGGCCATGATTGAGGGGTTTTGGAACTTAGCATTGCACTGGTCTGCCATGGTCTGCCATGCCGAACCATTTGAATCCCACGATGAATGGTTACCATTATGGACAACAATGAGACTTGTAATGGATGGTTCTAGTTGTTATTATGCAGCCTTGATAGACTTCTGACAACTCTAACAAGTCCTTATGGATTGGCGTATCATATGTTATGCCTTGGTTCATTGTGGATATCACCATGGGACAAAGTAATGAGCTTTAGAGTGTGTAAATCCATGCTACAGTACGAAACTTCACTATAAGAAGGCTACCATATTTTGGGTGCGTTCGTTTAGCTTACCTGGGTCGACCCCGGTCTGCCCCGGTACGTTCGAATAGCTTTGACGGGGCTCACCCGGGTCAGCCCCCATAGTGCCCTGCTTGTGGAGTGGGTCACTTGGGGTGATCTGAGGTGCATGCCCTCACCACAAAAGGGCGAGTGTGATCGTTCGATTAGCTCTTGTCAGGGGCTCACCTGAGTGAGCACTGCGGGGTCGACCCCATTCTCATCCCCATCCCCGAGGCAATATAAAAAAAACACAAATTATCAACCTTATGCCTTCAACAGAAAAATATGGCGACTCATTTAAAACAAATCTTTGATAAAACCTTTACATATTATTTGCGTGATAGACAACCATTCCTACAAGAAGCACGCGTTATTAACATTTCCGGAAAAGAATTTCTAAGCGATTCTTGATAGCTTGAACCATTGTTCTATTTTTTTAAAATTAAATTTAAGTTTTTATTTGTTTGTTTAGCCTTCAAACCATTACGTCCAAACCGAGGTTGAAAGGGAAACTACGTGGTGCTATACGAATCCCACATTGAAAGGTTACCTGACATCTACCACTCTATGTAATGAGAGTTATACTATAATTATTAGTTTAATAAATTATTATAATTATTACAATGTATGGTTTTAGTTGGCATGGCTATGCAGTAAACCTACTCAATCTATGATTCCGAAATCAAACAGCAACTTGTAAAACTATTGGGTTAGCCTATGGAACGCCATGGTGTCGAAGTATTGTTTTTAAACAATGGTGTGGTGTGGTTACCAGTTCCTTCTAGCTAGTCTTTGCTTCCCATGGATATGTAGATCACTGCCAGTAGTACGAAACGGCACTTTGGCAGGCTTGGATATAATACCACACAAAAAGAGGAAGAAACCAGTAGCCATTGACAAAATCTTTGAAAATATTTACATAATAAATATTGAGTGACACTTGAGGATGCCTTTTAATTTTCATAAAACAAACAAAAATATCAAATTATTGTTTTTAAAAACCAATTCTTAAAAGCTTGAGCTGCGTTTTAATATATTTATCTTGTCATGTTTTGTTTTCTCCCGTCAAATGTATCCAAACCTTTATGGAAGGGATATTGCCTGACTTTTTTGTTTGTTCAGTAGGCCCCTGTATAACTGACACTTTTATTTGCTGCGAGGGACCGTGTTCACATAAGGAGCGTAACGAACTTTTTTGGATATACCATCAAAGGTTGCCAGAACTTAGCATTGTACTGGTCTGTCTGGTCTGCATGGTTATGCAGTACTTAATCTATAGAATTCCGAAATCGTACAGCAGCATGTTAAGCTATGGGTTTCTAAACAATGGTGTGGTTGCCAGTTCCTTCTAGCTAGTCTTTGCTTCCCATAGATATGTAGATCACTGCCAGTATAGTACGAAAAGGCACTTTAGCAAGCTAGGATATAAAAACACTAAAAAAGGAAGAAACGTGTGTCCATTGATAAAATCTTTGAAAATGAATTGCATGTTAAATATTGAATTATACACTTAAGCTTGCCTTTTTTTATTTAATTTCATAAACAAATTAAAACAATTTCTAAAAGGTTGAATTAAATTTAAAATAATTATATTCGTTTGTCGTGTTTTTTTTCTGTTGTAAAATAAGTTGATCCAAACATATAGGGGCCTAATATGGAAGGAATATTGCCTGTCATTTTTTTCATTATGAACAAATTATAATTCAAAACACAGCTTAAAAGCTTGATTTACGTTTTAATATATTTGTCTTGTAGTTATTTGGGGTGATCTGAGGTGCATTACTTTTATTTGCTGCGAGGGACCGTGTTCACATAAGGAGCGTAACAAATATTTTTGGATATCATCAAATGTTGCCTGAACTTAGCATTGTACTGGTCTGGTCTGTTATATAGTACTACAAAGGATTGTTTCAGTTGGCATGGTTATGCAATACTTAATCGATATAATTCCGAAATCGTACAGCAATAGGTAAACACCGATGGGTTAGCCTATAGGATGTGGTATGCCTTGTTGGTTCATTGTGAACGCCATCGAGTGACGAAGTATTGTTTTTAAACAATGTGTTAACCCCGGGCCCAGGCGAAGGGGGCGGGAGGGTTCTGAAAATAAGGATGAAACAGCCAGTTATGGAGTGATCATAATTTTATTGAGTTTCCTCACTCACAGTCATCCAGAATGACTGGCTGTGGGCCACACACAAAACCACATCACTCCCCTACCTGCTGTTCCTCACTTGGGGGTCCAGCATTAGGCTGTTGATAAACTGGTGGGTTAGTGTGAAGGCTCTTAAATTTTTAGGGGGGTGAAAATAAACTACTTATATTTTTATCTTACAAGGGGGGCGGTCCCTACAAATGGTCTGGTTGCCAGTTTCTTCTATTGGTAGTCTTTGCTTCCCATTATGTAGATTACCTCTAGTAGTACGAAAAGGCATTTTAGCAAGCTTGGATATAATAACACAAAAAAGGAAGAAACCTGTGCCCATTGATAAAATCTTTGAAAATGAATAGCATAATAAATATTGAATTATACACTTAAGCTTGTCTTTTTTATTTAATTTCATAAACAAATTAAAACAATTCTTAAAAGGTTGAATTAATTTTTAAAATATATTGTTTTGTCGTGTTTTTCTGCTGTAAAATAAGTTGATCCAAACATATGACATTAGGAATATTGCCCGCCCTTTTTTTTCTTTATAAACAAAATATAATTCAAAACACAGCTTAAAAGCTTGATTTACTTTCAATATATTTTTCTTGTCATATTTTTGTTCTCCCGTGTCAAAGTTGACCAAAACTTATGGGAAGGGATATTGCCTGAATTGTATTTTGTTCAGTAGGCCCCTAACTGACACTTTTATTTGCTGCGAGGGACCGTGTTCACATAAGGAGCGTAACGAACTTTGTTGGATATCATCAAATGTTGCCTGAACTTAGCATTGTACTGGTCTGGTCTGTTATATAATACTACAAAAGATGGTTCCAGTTGGCATGGTTATGCTGTACTCAATCTATAGAATTCCGAAATCGTACAGCAACATGTCAAGCTATGGGTTAGCCTATATAGGATGTGGAATGCCTTGGTTCATTGTGAACGCCATCTAGTGGCGAAGTATTGTTTTTAAACAATGGTGTGGTTGCCAGTTGCTTCCAGCTAGTCTTTGCTTCCCATAGATATGTAGATCACTGCTAGTAGTACGAAAAGGCACTTTAGCAAGCTTGGATATAATAATAAAAAAAAAAAACCTGTGTCCATTGATAACAACTTTGAAAATGAATAGCACAATAAATATTGAATGATACACTTTAGCTTGCCTTTTTTTGTTTAATTTCATAAACAAACTAATACAATTCTTAAAAGGTTGAATTAAGTTTCAAAATATATTGTTTTGTCGTGTTTTTTCTGCTGTAAAATAAGTTGATCCAAACATATGACATTAGGAATATTGCCCGCCCTTTTTTTCTTTATAAACAAAATATAATTCAAAACACAGCTTAAAAGCTTGATTTACTTTCAATATATTTTTCTTGTCATATTTTTGTTCTCCCGTGTCAAAGTTGACCAAAACTATATGGGAAGGGATATTGCCTGAATTGTATTTTGTTCAGTAGGCCCCTAACTGACACTTTTATTTGCTGCGAGGGACCGTGTTCACATAAGGAGCGTAACGAACTTTGTTGGATATCATCAAAGGTTGCCAGAACTTAGCTTTGCACTGGTCTGGTCTGTTATATAATACTACAAAAGATGGTTCCAGTTGGCATGGTTATGCTGTACTCAATCTATAGAATTCCGAAATCGTACAGCAACATGTTAAGCTATGGGTTAGCCTATATGATGTGGTATGCCTTGTTGGTTCATGTGAACGCCATCTATTGACGAAGTATTGTTTTTAAACAATGTTGTGGACGAAGTATTGTTTTTAAACAATGTTGTGGTTGCCAGTTCTTTCTAGCTAGTCTTTGCTTCCCATAGATATGTAGATCACTGCTGTAGTACGAAAAGGCACTTTAGCAAGCTAGGATATATTGACACAAAAAGGAAGAAACCAGTTGTTATTGATAAAATCTTTGAAAATTAATAGCATAATAAATAGTGAATTGTACACTTACGCTTGCCTTTCTTTTAGTTTCATAAACAAATTGAAACAATAGGCCTAAATTAAAGGTTGAATTAAGTTTTAAAATATATTGTTTTGTCATGGGTTTTTTCTACTGTAAAATAAGTGTATCCGAATAAATATGGAAGGAATATTGCCGGCCCCTTTTTCTCTTCATGAACAAAATATAATTAAAAACAAAGCTTAAAGTCACCTGGAAGTGTTATTTTTTCAAAATAAAGCTTTTGTCACTAATATATGTGTTTTGATGAGTGGAATGTGAATAAACAGTTAACTAAGATTTTAAAAAATCAGTTCTTATGTTATTTACAAATTTATGAGTAGACCCCGACCTGAGAGGGCGCTGTTCGTGACGTAAATCGAGGCAGACTTTGCCTGTAATGCGTAGAGTAAACACAATTGCAAAGTACATGTACGGACCAAGACGTGAGTTTGTACGTTTAAAAAAAAAATTAAAAAATCCGGCAATGCCGACCAGGTGTATTGCTGCTGAATGCAGAAAAACGCTTTTTGAAATGTACCAACTCACGACTTGGACATACATGTACTTTGCACGTGTGTTTACTATACGCATTGCAGGCAAAGTCTGCCTCGATTGACGTCACAAAAGGGGTAGGCGGAGTCAGCCCCCCAAACAACTTTATATAGTTTTTAAACATATAAATCGTGACAAACAATTACTAAAAAAATTGTTTTATTGTTCGTAAGCATATACTCTTATGTTTGAAAGAAAATTGTTTTTATTTCCAGGTGACTTTAACAGTTTAAACCACGTTTTAATATATTTATCTTGTAATATTTTTGTTTCTGCCGTGTCAAAGTTGATAAAAACCTATATGCAAGAGATATTGCCTGACTTTTTTTTTGTTCAGTAGGCCCCTAACTGACACTTTTATTTGCTGTGAGGGACCGTGTTCACATAAGGAGCGTAACAAACTTTTTTGGATATCATCAAAGGTTGCCTGAACTTAGCATTGTACTGGTCTGGTCTGTTATATAATGTTACAATGGTGTGGTTGCCAGTTCCTTCTAGCTAGTCTTTGCTTCCCATAGATATGTAGATCACTGCCAGTAGTAAGAAATGGCACTTTGGCAGGCTTGGATACAATAACAAAAAAAGGAAGAAACCAGTGTCCATTGATAAAACCTTTGAAAAATAATTGCATACACAAATATTGAATTGTACAGTTAAGCTTGCCCGTAAATTTCATTAAAAAAAAAAACTTTTAATGGTTTTTTTCTTGCTATTCTTAACAGATTGAACTACGTTTAATATTATTTTTTTATGTCATGTTTTATTCTGCCATTAAATGTACCCAAACCTATATGAAAGGGCTATTGCCTGGCATTTTTTTTGTTCAGTAAATGACACTTTCATTTGCTGCGAGGGACCGTGTTCACATATAGGGACCGTACAACAAACTTTTTTGGATATGATCAAAGGTTGCCTGAACTTAGCATTGTACTGGTCTGGTCTGTTATGTAATACTACAAAGGATTGTTTCAGTTGGCATGGTTATGCAGTACTCAATCGATAGAATTCCGAAATCGTACAGCAATAGGTAAACACCTATAGTAGCCTATAGGATGTGGTATGCCTTGTTGGTTCATTGTGAACGCCATCTATTGACGAAGTATTGTTTTTAAACAATGTTGTGGTTGCCAGTTCCTTCTAGCTAGTCTTTGCTTCCCATAGATATGTAGATCACTGCTGTAGTACGAAAAGGCACTTTGGCAAGCTAGGATATAATAACACAAAAAGGAAGAAACCAGTTGTCATTGATGAAATCTTTGGAAATTAATAACATAATAAATATTGAATTGTACACTTAAGCTTGCCTTTCTTTTAGTTTCATAAACAAATTAAAACAATAGGCCTAAATAAAAGGTTGAATTAAGTTTTAAAATATATTGTTTTGTCATGGGTTTTTTCTACTGTAAAATAAGTGTATCCAAATAAATATGGAAGGAATATTGCCTGCCCCTTTTTCTCTTCATGAAAAAAATATAATTAAAAACAAAGCTTAACAGTTTGAACCACGTTTTAATATATTTATCTTGTAATATTTTTGTTTCTGCCGTGTCAAAGTTGATCAAAACCTATATGCACGGGATATTGCCTGACTTTTGTTTGTTCAGTAGGCCCCTAACTGACACTTTTATTTGCTGTGAGGGACCGTGTTCACATATAGGGACCGTACAACAAACTTTTTAGGATATGATAAAAGGTTGCCTGAACTTAGCATTGTACTGGTCTGGTCTGTTATATAATGTTACAATGGTGTGGTTGCCAGTTCCTTCTAGCTAGTCTTTGCTTCCCATAGATATGTAGATCACTGCCAGTAGTAAGAAATGGCACTTTGGCAGGCTTGGATATAATAACAACAAAAAGAAGAAACCAGTGTCCATTGATAAAATCTTTGAAAATAATTGCATACAAAAATATTGAATTGTACAGTTAAGCTTGCCCGTAAATTTCATTAAAAAAAAAAACTTTTAATGGTTTTTTTCTTGCTATTCTTAACAGATTGAACTACGTTTAATATATTTCGTTGTCATGTTTTTTTCTGTTGTTAAATAAATGTATCCAAACCTATATGAAAGGGCTATTGCCTGGCCTTTTTGATCAGTATTTGACACTTTCATTTGCTGCGAGGGACCGTGTTCACATATAGGGACCGTACAACAAACTTTTTTGGATAATATTAAAGGTTGCCCGAACTTAGCATTGTACTGGTCTGGTCTGTTATATAATGTTACAATGGTGTGGTTGCCAGTTCCTTCTAGCTAGTCTTTGCTTCCCATAGATATGTAGATCAATGCCAGTAGTAAGAAATGGCACTTTGGTAGGCTTGGATATAATAACATCAAAAAGAAGAAACCAGTGTCCATTGATAAAATCTTTGAAAATAATTGCATACAAAAATATTGAATTGTACAGTTAAGCTTGCCCGTAAATTTTAAATTTCATGAAAAAAAAAAAACTTGTAATGGTTTTTTTCTTGCTATTCTTAACAGATTGAACTACGTTTAATATATTTCGTTGTCATGTTTTTTTTCTGTTGTTAAATAAATGTATCCAAACCTATATGAAAGGGCTATTGCCTGGCCTTTTTGATCAGTATTTGACACTTTCATTTGCTGCGAGGGACCGTGTTCACATATAGGGACCGTACAACAAACTTTTTTGGATATGATCAAAGGTTGCCTGAACTTAGCATTGTACTGGTCTGGTCTGTTATGTAATACTACAAAGGATTGTTTCAGTTGGCATGGTTATGCAGTACTCAATCGATAGAATTCCGAAATCGTACAGCAATAGGTAAACACCTATAGTAGCCTATAGGATGTGGTATGCCTTGTTGGTTCATTGTGAACGCCATCTATTGACGAAGTATTGTTTTTAAACAATGTTGTGGTTGCCAGTTCCTACTAGCTAGTCTTTGCTTCCCATAGATATGTAGATTACTGCCAGTAATACGAAAATGCACTTTGGCAGGCTTGGGTATAATAACACAAACAAGGAAGAAACAAGTGTCCATTGATACAATCTTTGACAATTAATTGCATAATAAATATTGAAGCTTGCCTTTTTTAACTAACTTCATAAACAAATAACAAATTAAAACAATCCTATAAAAGTTTTGTTTTCATGTTTTTTTCTGCTGTAAAATAAGGGTATCCAAACATATATGTAAGGAAAATTGCCTGCCCCCTTTTTTTCTTCATAACGAATATTAATTTAAAACAATACTCCAAATTTGTTGTCATATCTTTGTTTTTGCCATGAAATAAATGTATCCAAACCTATGGATGGAATAATAGTCTCCAAGTGTTCCATGCTAGCTTGCTCATTTTCTAGACCACTGCCTACTTAAAGCAGCCCATGAGGAAGGCTTAAATATTTGTCTTGGGTTCGAACGCGTCCCTTTCTCAACCCCACCAAGAAGCAGTATGTGCAAAAAGGAAGAAAATGCCTCAAATTGTAGTTACATACATACATACATATTACATACATATTGGGCATATTTTGTATAGCGCTACTACGCCAAGAACGCAGCGCATTAGATAGGGTACAGATAATGTCTGATACACTTCTTTAACAAAAATGTACGAAGAGAGTCAGATTCCTGATTGAGTTGGAGAGTGCATTCCAGGTGTGAGGAGCAAAATGAGAGAATGTGCGACTTGAAGCTGACTGAAGAGGTTTGATTGAGTTAGTTTCCAGGAATGTGTTCTTAATGAATTGTCTGATATTTTACACGAAATACAGCAGATGTGCAATAGGGCCCGTACGTAGTGAAATAAAATAGTGATTTAATCGTTTATTTCATAAACTTTATAAACGGCAACAGATGGACAAATTAAACTTTATCTGGAATGTAAAATCCGACTAAACAATGATAAGGCCTGCCCAATTAGTCGGATTTTAGCTACTTCTCGGTGTAGACCTAAATATTGTTGTAATAAACAGTACTTGTTCCTTTCAATATTATTTATTAAACAATTATATTTAGGGTAAATAGTTGGGCATGCCGAATATAGAGACACTATATTGAAATCAAGATGTTTTACCATGAGAATAAACTTAAAAGACACCGGACATCACTATTGGTAATATTGTCAAAGACCAGTCTTTTAAAGTCACCTGGAAGTGGTATTTTGTCAAAATGAAGCCTTTGTCACTAATATGTGTTTTGATGAGTGGGATATGAATAAACAATTAACTAATCTTTAGATAAATTAGTTTCCGTGTAATTTACAAATTTGAAAAAAGCCCAACCCGAGAGGGCGCTGTTCGTGACGTCAATCGAGGCGCGATGAATCACATGCAGTGATAACACAAGATAGTGACCCTTGGCGCAAGCTAATACATGGCCTCAAAGTTGAAACAATACCTGATTTTGTTTTCACGTTGGGCAAATGCTCCCTTAGGTTCGCGTATTTCAGGTACCTTCTTCGACTTCCCCGCTAGCTGGAAAAATTGTTGGGATGGCGTCATGTTTTAGAATGAACTTTTCTCTTCATGTCAAAATGTGTAGTGTATTCCGGATTCTCGAAGCACGACGGATCGAAGTGTTTGCTGCACAGCGCTGGAAAAGACGTCGGACCGGACCACTTTGCAAACTGACCCCATCATTAATTGTTTTGCTGCATCAACATTGCCGGGAAAATGCAAAAAAAAAACATTTTTTCGAAACGTACAAACTCACGACTATAGGACTTGAATGTATTTGCACGTACGTGCGTTCGATGTTCGATCGAGGCAAAGTCTGCCTCGATTTACGTCACAAAAGGGGAAGGCGGAGTCACCCCACACAACTTTATTTATTGTTTAAACATATAAACCGTTTAAAAAAATTACTCGAAAAATTATTTTATTGTTCAGAAACAATAATATACTCTAATGTTTGAAGAAGATTTTTTGTTTTCCTGGTGACTTTAACTTTGTGTATCTCAACATATGCATATAACAAACCTGTGAAAATTTGAGCTCAATTGGTCGTCGAAGTTGCGAGATATAAAGGAACGAGAAAAAAACACCTTGTAACACGAAGTTGAGTGCTTTCAGATGCTTGATTTCGAGACCTCAAGTTCTAAATCTGAGGTATCGAAATCAAATTCGTGGAAAATTACTTCTTTCTCGAAAACTACGTCACATAGAGGGAGCTGTTTCTCACACTAATTTATACTATCAACCTCTCCCGCCCCATTACTCGTTACCAAGTAAGGTTTTATATTTTGAGTAATTACCAATAGTGTCCACTGCCTTTAACAAAGTTATAAACAAACTTATTTGATAAGTCGAACATAGAATTTACAATATTTGTTACATACGTGGTTATTATGTGAGAGGTTTCAATTATTACTCCCATTAATTTTCAATTCGTATGAACTTCACAATCAGATCCTTTCATTGATCAGAAATGCATTATTAAAAAAGGTTCTGTGGCTGAAAGAAGAGCCCACGTCTTCGTAGGCAACACGTAACACAACCCCCTGGAATCGCACAAGACTCTTTCTGGTTTTACTTTCCAAAATAATAGGCAGAAGCAATGTCCCCCCTACGAAACAACATCAGAAATCTATCCATACTGATTTGACAAGTACAGATTCGGGTTTCTGAGACAGTTCCGTTTGAACCTTGCGTAGCATCTTTGCCGACCTGGTGGGGGTAGTCGAGTTCGCACCGACTAGGCTTCTATCGCCATCCCGTGATCTGCCGTCCAGACTCGGCAACAAGATGCCCGTTCCGTCCCGGATCAGTGTTTGCTCTAGGTTCCTAAACCTCGGATCAAGAGTCACCTTGGCCTTGGATTGTTTGCGTTGGAGGTAATGGATGAACTCCTGCTCTCGTGCTTCGCGTTTGGCATCGGCATCAGGGCCGTATAAAGGTAGATCTATCCCGTGGAGGCGAGTATAGACATTCTTGGTGTGGATATATTCAAGGAAAGGGTCCGTCTTGGCTGTTGTTAGAGCTCTCCGACTTCGTGTCTGTCGATCTTCCGATGAGGGGAAAGTTTTGGCATTCTCCTCCTTTATGTCGAGCTGCGTAGAGCTCCGTTGAACTCGTCCGAACGGCCGTCTCGCCCTCACATCAGACTCGGTCATTTTCATCACGATCTCGGGTAGGAAAGATGTGTGGGGGATACCCAGTTCCCGGAGCTCCGTCTCCTTAATCGCCTGCCGTAAAACGAAGCTCTGCTCCTGCCAGGCTAGGAGCCTCTGGGCCCGGTGACGATCCCTCCGGATTCGTCCCAGCTGTTCCGTGAGGAGAGTGTCGGCGAACTTGTTGTCCGTGGACAAGACCTTCTCGATGGCGCTTACCGGTAACGCGCCGTGCCACTTTGAGTTTTTCTTCCGGGGGCTGGATCGCTGGGGATAGGCCAGCATTTGTGGAATCTGCATCTTGATCGAGGAAGTTCTTGTGTGAACGCTCCTGAAACGCACAAACAAAGTTACGTTAATCAAAATGACTTTACAAACGAAGTTTGACATCAGCACTTACTCGATTTAACCTCCAGAGAAACACTTTCTTTTCTGGAAAAGGTCCAGGATATAGCATTTTAAGAAACACCAAATTACTGGTGCTGTTTTTTTAAGTATTTTTTAGTAAACTTTGAAAGGAATACTACTTTGTACCGGTTATGTCAAAAACAATAGTTTGAAAAAGTCTTCCAAATGCGTGTATTTTCGTTGTGGGCTGATTCGTTTGTTCGTAAAGCCAGCGGTGGTCATGCCAGTCGTGGTATTCACAGAGGCAAAAGGAGGTCCGTTGCCCCCGGTCTAAGCATTGCTGCCCCTTCAGGTTTCGCATAGACTTTAAGATTTTCCAGTGGAAGTGCCCTTTGCGAAGTGAAAAATTGCATTGCCCTCTTATATGAAATTCCAGGCCTATAATCGATAACCAAAAGTACAACACATACCAATTTTTTCGTCAGACTGCTATGGTTTAAAGACACTGGAGACACTATTGGTATTTGTCAAAGACCAGTCTTCTCACTTGGTGTATCTCAATATAGGCATAAAATATTACAAACCTGTGAAGATTTGAGCTCAATCGGTCATCGAAGTTGCGAGATAATAATGAAAGAAAAAACACTCTTATATCATACGGAGTTGTGTGCTTTCAGATGCTTGATTTCGAGACCTCAAGTTCTAAATCTGAGGTCTCGAAATCAAATTCGTGGGAAATTACTGATTTCTCGAAAACTACCCCACTTCAGAGTAGAGGGAGCCGTTTCTCAAAATGTTTTATACTACCAACCTCTCCCCATTACTAGTTACCAAGTGAGGTTTTATGCTAATAATTATTTTGAGTAATTGCCAATAGTGTCCACTGCATTTAAATATTCAGGTTAAATTTATGTATACATTGAAAACAAACTTACGGTAACAACAGCATTGTAGTTTTTTTAAATGCAGACGGAGAAACATATCATTATTACCATGTGGCCATATCGTTATGTTTTAACATCTTAACTACCGTTATCCTTTGATCAAATGACTCGGATTCATAGCGCCGTTTATTCTCATGGCTGTATAAATATCTGTATTTGTTTATCAATTACCCGCTAACATACTTGAGCTCCCTGAGCCTCGTTGCTAAGTATTCTGGAGGAGCGGGTATGTTGACGCTTTGGATTGTTGTGCATAAGTAACGCCCCTCCCACGACAGCCGAAAATATTATTTAAAGGCACTGGACACATTTCAATAAACTTGTTAAAGACCAGCCGTCGGTTTCACGAACTCTTCCTAACTTAAGATTAATCTCATGAAACACATGACGAGTTAATTTACGTATCCATGACATTAGGAATGGACGCATTGAACCCATCCCAAGTTAGGATGGGTATACTCGTCCTAACTCGAGATAGAATTAATCCTAGCGTTTCGTGAAAGTGGCTGCAGTATTCTCTCTTGGTGTATCCCATTATATGAAAAATCTGTGCAAGTCTCGACTCAATTGGTCATCGAAGTTGCACGAGAAGAGTGAAAGATAAAGCACCATTGTTGCACAAATTAATTTGTGTGCTTTCAGATGCCTAAAAAGGCTTCAGGCATGAAGTCTTTTGACAGCTCTCCGTTGCTGATTACCAAGAAAGTTTGTATGCTATAATAAATGTTTTGAATCATGCTGAATTGGACGTGTTGTTGTGTTCTCTCACTACAGCAGCCCTAATTACAGCACAGATCCAGTTCACACAGAATACAAAACCCGGGAAATGTCCACGCTTATCCCTACTCCCATGCATGAACATAGCTCCCGGGGAATTGCAAGGGTTATCAATTCGAGTGTGAGCAGTTCAACCAACTTGTGTTATTGTGGGACGAAAGCTCATGACCCCCAACGTAAAATAAAAATGTTGCTTTTAAATACTAAACTTACATATTTTATTTGCAACCTTTGTTGCAAACTAAAAACCAAGGACACATGGATTTATAATCTAGTTTTTATTTGGGATTTATTTTTCTTTCACTCTGTTTACATTGTGTTATCAGAAACTGTATCCATGTTAAACATTTTCCTAATCTTTTTTACAACTTGATTGCAGAACTAAAAACAGACAGGATTAAAAAAGTTCGTTGACGATGAACGTACAGAATCATTTTTCTTTCAAAGTTTTTAATAAAACTATAGTTTAATTAACATAACAAAAAAACACGCACTCCGAATCTCCCCCCCCAAAAAAAAAGGAGTCAATAAACAAAGGTTCTTGCTTGGCAGACACATGTGTAATACTGCAGTAAAATCTCATGTTCATGGATTGATAACATTTTTATATTTTAATATCAATAAAATCTGCAACATAACAAACATAAAACTGTACTTAGCAATTTCAACATCACCATAAATGTTCCCATTACAGAAAAACATGATTGATATTCATTGCACAGAACAATAAATTATGGTATGGGTTTCAAATAATGAAATCCCAATAATGATATAGTTTATGCCATGCACCAATCCCGACAAAAAACAACAAATTTCAGTCTAAAACACTTTTTTTTTTTAAATTGAGAACACTTTCATTTAAAGACATTCGACACTATTGGTAATTGTCAAAGACCAGTCTTCCACTTGGTTTATCTCAACTATGCATAAAACAAAAAAACCTGTGAAAATTTGAGCTCAATTAGTCGTCGAAGTTGTAAGATAATAATGAAAGGAAAAAACACACAAAGTTGTGTGCTTTTAGATGGTTGATTTCGAGACCTCAAACTCTAAATATGAGGTCCCGAAGTCAAATTCGTGAAAAATTACTTCTTTCTCGAAAACTGCTCCACTTCAGAGGGAGCCGTTTCTCACAATATGTTATACTATCAACCTCTCCCCATTACTCGTAATCAAGTAATGTTGATGCTAATAAATGTTTTGAGTAATTACCAACCGTGTCCACTGCCTTTAAAGAGCCCCAAATCACCACTGTTTGTTGCAATTACCACCAGCGACATCAATACAAATAATCATAATTTTAAAAATACATGAAAAGCCTCAATGTGTTAAAAATTTAGATATGCATGAAATTAAATATTTGTAAATTTAATACTTACTAAAAGGAAGAATAGGCCAACTTCACTCTGGCAAATTACTTGATTCCAGATTTGTATTCCAAAGACGAAGCGGTGAAAGGGGTTCTTCGTGATCAATGAAACGAAGATGACACAGTAAATCTCATTCTTGATTCAAAGTGCTCAAATCTAGGCTTTGATGATGTGTTTTGGCGCACATAGTTTTGTTTAAACAGTGGGCTCATTTTGATAAAATCTGTATTCGATGTTGGGCATCGATTGTTTGTGGAATGTCAGTCCAGCATCACGTCGAATTCTCCACCACCAATCACACTGAATGAGGATCCACACTGGCGAATACTATATGTTTTTTTTCACGTGGCAGACTAATGAATCCTAGAACGTCCTGCTCAATATTATTTCAAAGTTGGAGCATATCAGAACCAGAGGTCAGCAGTTCTGCTTTCTCCAGAAGACAATCAGAGCATACTGATCGAAACGTCGAGTTGAAACCAACGGTTCTTTTCATAACCACCCCTACTCATAAGATAGTCATTACATGGTGTTGCCGCAAACCTGTCAATACAGTTGTAGTTAGTTGTAGTCAGTGTTAGGCTATACTTTTCATGTTTTGTGTATTGTTCCGACTAGCACCAAGCAGACAGTCGCCCCGCCCGGGGTTGTTGTAAACTACTTGGCGGTAGCTACGTAGCACCGTCTACCCTGGTGTGGTATCCTGGGTCGTGTGTACTTTATCCCCCCAAACCTTAAATACACAATAACCCAGGGATTGTTTGATAAGAGGTAATAGAAGACTACATGAAAAGATAACTTGATATCATTCAATAGAAAGCTAATAAATGATAGTCCAACCAATCATTCACCTTCGCATTATTATACGCCGATTATTATGAAGTACTGGTTCATCGTTTTGTAATAGAGCTCGGATTCAAAGTGTGAAACCCAGGTTATTTATTACCACTTCAATGATGTTTAAAGTGCATACAAAATACAGTTCAGGTTGAGTTTGGTTGGTGCACAGATCATTGGTAGGAATAAAGTTGACAATACAGGCAATACGGGTTGTGTGTGCACAAACACCCCCCCCCCCAACCCCACCCCTCCCTGCACCGTACCTCCACGCAGGGTGGTCAATGCATACAATCGTCCATCTAATAACAGTTTGTTTATAGATGATGTAAAATATAAGAAGTATATAGTTGTGACAGAGGTTTACCGAGTCACATTTGCATGTTATCATAAATCAGTTTATGAACAGAATTCTCTTTTCAAGCGGAGTGTTTTTCCCTGGCTGTTCGAATCACTTTGGAAAGTCCCTCAAATACCTGCAAAATAAGAAGTGACAAAAATCCACACTAGATAAAGACATTAAAACGAACCATGCGTTAATTAAGCTGTAAATTAACCAACCAATAAAACACGGTATTTAGGCGTCGCATTTAACGTAAGTCGCGCTTATTGACACCACATTTTACGATTGGAGGCAAAGTTTTAATCATTTTTTACACAATTCTGGTTTTAAATTAACACTACTGCCAACACAATTACACTGGTGTTTTTTTAACACACTGTGTTAAATTTGATATAATGTGACATCACCCCATTTGTTGCAGCGTAAATCCACCGTGTTGAATCGTTTTATCTGATGGTCCATGTGTACCATTTTCTAATGCGCACTTTTATTGTTATATATAAAATAAAACAAATACCTACATTTTGTCACAAGTATAATAACAAAAGTGCAAAATCGGGCCATGTTTGAGGATGTCCTAACTCTAACCCACCTTCTCCATTGACTCACTACTTGCCATGGCAACCGATACTCTTAAAACGGCAACATCTTTAAGCTCGGCGCCCCTTGGGTAGAACATAGAGGCGGGAACCAGGATAACCTGCGCTGTCTCCACAAGCTTTTGGTTAAGTTCCTCTGAAGTTAGTCCGGTGCCGTACACTTTGAAAAATATAAACATCCCATCGCGAGGTACGTTCCATTCAGCCAGGCCTGAATGGTAAAATAAACGGGAAGGACTTTAAAGGCACATGACACTATTGGAATCTACTCAAAATAATTGTTTGCATAAAAACTTACTTGGTAACGAGCAATGGAGAGCTGTTGATAGTATAAAACATGGTGAGAAACGGCTAGAAGTAACGTTTTTTAATAAAAAAAGAGGTATAATTGCTTACTCAAATAATAAAATACTTCAGCTGAAGCATTTTATTAGACATCTGAAAGCAAGCAGTGTTGATTCGTTTCAAAGCTGTTGTGTAGTGTGTACCGATACAACCATAACTGGAGGAACAGTCACAATACACCAGGGCACAATTTCATGCTTAACACAATTTCTGAAAAGTAAACAAGTAAGCAGGAAACAATTTCGTTCAAATTGTTTTACGCAACATTGTTTAGTGCTGAGAGAATTTTCTATGGTTAAAACTGATTAAAGCAGTTGATATTTCAAACAGTAATAATCAATAATCAATAATCAATAGTCAATACCTGTCAGCCATTTGTCAGCCAATCCTAGAGCGAACAGTCTTTTTTCTCGAAGTAACTTCACAACTCCCTGCATGTGCTCCTCGAAACCAGTCCGACCCCACTGCTTCAACAGTTTACAAACGAGTATCTGTAAAGATGAAATTTGGGTTAACTCTATAATTCTTGTTTGCCGACGTTCATTTTGTTATAACGTTGTCGCCGATATCGCAACACGAACCATTGCTCGCAACACGCATTACTGGAGAATAAATTATAGTATCACACAAACATCTGGCTCAAAATGAACGCTGTTTCGATCCAGTCCCTCCGAGTTAGCCTCACAAACAGTCAATTTAGCGCAAAAACAGCGTTGTCGATCAAGAACAGGTAAACACGCATTTAGATAAACCAACATACCACAAACATGACATTTGCATTTAGA
The DNA here is from genome assembly GCF_902459465.1 of Asterias rubens. Lineage (NCBI taxonomy): Eukaryota > Metazoa > Echinodermata > Asteroidea > Forcipulatida > Asteriidae > Asterias > Asterias rubens. Next base: position 5,732,868 of record NC_047069.1, on the reverse strand, counting down.
TGAACACTGCAAAAAAATAGCCCTGTATAAGACTCTTCCTCTGTGCTGTAGTATAACACGAAAGTGTAAGGTCACCAGGGCCAACCACAGACATGACATCATTATTTGCACTAAGATGGACACTACAACATACCACAAATATGATATAATAAGCATTTAGATGGACACTACAACATACCACAAACATGACATATATGCATTATAGATAAGCACTACACCAAACCACAAACATGACATATAGACATTTAGATGGACACTACAACACACCACAAACATGACATATTATAGGCATTTAGATGAGCAACACTACACCAAACCACAAACATGACCAACAGGCATTTAGATGAACACTACAACACACCACAAACATGACATGTAGGCATTTAGATGAGCACTACACCAAACCACAAACATGACATACAGGCATTTAGATGTACACTGCTTCCATGCTACAACACGCCACAAACACCATGACGTACCTGCGCTAGTCCGTTTGTCATCTGAATACTCTGCATAAACACAAGTTGTATTTTCGTTACTAATTTTTGAGGCCCAGTGATAAAAGCCAACCTCAGACTGCAAATGAAATTACAAAATGAGAGACAAATGAAAAGAGATTTACCTGAGGTGAAGACACACAAATTCAATAAGTTCTTTTGGCATTAAACGACTGACAATATTATCTGTATTCCCCCTACCTGGACACTGTGACGCCAGTCCATCCCATCAGTTACTCTCCTGCGTGTAAAGCAGCGATTACGGTAAAATATACCTTGCCCATCGACAAACTACACAGCATTTATAAAGGCGTACTAAATCTGATGTAAAACCATTCAAAGGCGCCGGTCAAGATGGAAAAAGGAAAATCTCAAGTGGTATAGGAAAAGCAAAGGTGTGTCCAATACACGTGTCGCGACCTGCAATGCCAGGAATCGAACCCACATTATTTAAATTACAGAACTTGAGCCCACCACCTACCGCTCGGCCACGAAACCCCACTTAGAATATCATGAGCTCTAAGACAACTGCATCTTACCCTGGTGCTACGAGCTTAGAGAATGAATCGAACCTCAGTACTCTTCCATCCACGTCAAGAGAGAGATAGCTTGGGATACGGGGCTGGAAAACGTGCAAGAAAAGTACAATGTCTATAATAGAAACTATTTCATGCCAATGATGATTTGGTTGAAATTCAACAATCCACATGTGAACATTATATTGAACCATCTTCAACCCAGTACGGTTACCCTGCGTATGATTTCAGTTTAGCTTGAGAAACATAATTTAAAAGTTTAATTGGCCAGGGCAAGGTCGTTTACCTGCTGGATTATTTACAACATAGACTGGTCCGCTGTGTAAGGAGTTCCCCCGTTGACTCGTGCACAACTTTGCAATGGTTGGCAATCTTTCAATAATTGCAAGTTGACATTTCCTATTTGCACCCGTTAGCGCGGTTTTGGGGTATTGCGCCCTCTCGAAGGGAAACATTGTAACGAAACAAAACAAATTTACTTGTCTTGCACCATGACTCTTTTGTGTTCATGATAAAGGCAGAATGACGTTACCTGACTTTCCTGTAGGTAGTAGTACGGATCGTCCTCCACTATGATGAGATTGTATTCCTGAGCGATACTATAGATCTCCTTCCGTCTGGGTAGGGAGGTGTTGACACCGCATGGATTGTTACAGCATGGATTTAACCATAGTATGCGAGGGATACCAGACCTATTCATGGGCAGAATAAAATATTAATTTACAAATCACCGAACGAACCATTGTATTATAACACGTGTATTGTAGTGCACACATTGCATGATGTCACATAACCAACATGGGTTAACCCAAACCAGCGATTCATTTCAAACATTAGCAAATGAACCAGCAATACAATTATTATAATGTAATAATTCACAAGACTTTGGGAGCTTGTAACATACTTCTGCTTTAGGCACATTCACACATGCTAACATGTGTTCTGGCTTGTGCTTCGAACAACTTGTGAAATGTGACTTATAACAAATTAGCCACAATTATGTAATAGTAAACACGAGGCAATTTGCAGGCAATGTCATTCACTTCCAATTTCCTCATTTCTTTTCTTGGGGTTATTGAGTTACACAACAGCAAAAAGCAAGTCTATTGTGCTGCCGTATAGTCTTCCTATAGTGCATGCAGTGCACTTGCCCAAAAGTTGCCCCAAAAATTTCCACTGTGACGACCTATTAAGGGAGCGTCCGAAATGGCGACTGTGGCTTTTGCCTAAGGTAATTCTGTGGGGCTTCCCCGCTTCAGCACGGGTGTGACGCGGCCGATCAAGCCGCAACCGGCGGATGCCAACGCGGGCTTGGCTTAATAATTGTAGTTACTAACTCTGGATTCTTGGCGTCTTCTGGCGTCCATCTTGACAGAACCTTTCTCAAAGTTGACGGCTTGGCTCCATCAGCATCCATATCAACACTCAAATAGTTACTCAAGAGATCACTCTATATAGCATGAAACAAACATCAAAACGTTATCATACAAGTATTTCAGGGTGCAATAAAGATAGGCCGAGTTACTACAGCTCCATCTCGTAGGACTCTTTCTCAGTGCAGTTTAAATATTGCATACCAATTTGGATAAGGTGTCCAAGGGAATTCTATCCGCCGGAGATTCGTTCCCCTATATATTTTAGGTTAACACGGGCTTGAGGAGGAGGATTCAAAAAGGGCGCTATCAGAAGAAGTTTGTACACAGTTTGCCATATGGGGGGGGGGGCACACAGAAGATTCTGCCACAACGGCATAAAGTGTGTCTATGTTAGTACAATTATTGCCATGACTCACCAGTGGGAACCCAATGAACAGATAGGCAGGCACGGTAGAAATAATAGGTATGTTCTCACGAGAGCATATCATTGCAAACTGCAGAAAGGGAAATAAATAGGATAGACAACAAAAACTGTGGTGGATTGCCACGATTAACACTTGTTGAATTATGAAACAACATTAAACCAACAAGTTTCCCAGCGTCGACAACCATGTTTAAAGTTGAGCAAAGTCTCAGTGATAAACATTTAAAAGGGTTTTGGGTTTTGATGAGATGTTTCCTTCTATGGTTGATGTCTATTGTTTCTAATTAAGGAAGTGCAGATATACCAAATCTAACCTGATGATGGAGAATATCCATGAAAAAGGTCTACGCTATGTAAACAGCATGTAAACATATATTGTCAAGGTGATTCTTTAAAAAATGGTTTAATAGCTGGACGTTTCGATCAGGATGTCGTCAGTTGGGATAGTTACCGTTGCTAGTGACATCGTCGAACCTGGTGCTACCAACACGGCCATCTTGCTTTCCCCGGTCTCATGGCTTGCTGTTGGTGGATGGTGTTCATCACACTGCATCTTAACGAGAATGTCTACAAGTCCGTCCATTCTTTGGAAGTAAGAACACGGTTAATGCTTTCAAGTAGAGGTTGCATTCATTATGCCTCATCTCCAACTGATGTCATTGGAATTTCCGTACATTGTGGCTTCCGTACATTGTTTGCATTGTTTGTTGATTTCCGTAAATCAAGTTTGTTGATTTTCGTTATTCAAGTTTGTTGGTTTCGCAGTGTGTTGATTTTTAAAACAAAGTTTGCTGATTTCCCTATAATAAATCAAGTTTGATGACTTTCGTAAATCGAGTTTGCTGGTTTTCGTAAATCAAGTTGGTTTTCATTGTGTGTTGATTTTCATGAATTCAATTTTGTTGATTTTCGTTAATCAAGTTTGTTGATATTCGTTACCAAACTTATGTTTTGTTGATTTCCGTAATTCAAGTTCTTGATTCTTGTGAAAATATTGACTTTCGTAACATTTTAATGTTAAAGTGTGTTGGCTTCCGTAATTTAGGTTTGTTCGTTTTCAAGTTTGTTTGTCTTCGATCGTAACTCGGGTTTACACCAGGGGCCGATTTCACAAAACAATAAAATTCATCGCAAGATAAATTGTCAGTGTGACGTCACACTTTACATTTAGCAACCACCATTGGTTTGCATTTAAAATCCATCTTGGTTCTTTGTGAAATCAGCCCCAGCATTTGTAACGTGTGGTTGATTATTTGAACCCGCATTCTGTTTTTGCCTACATGTACTGGATGATCAAATCCTTCAAAATCCTCCTATCCTATTTGTCACTCCAAGTCAAATTGTTTTGACTGATAATAAGGGGTCACTCAGAATAGTCAATCTTTTGGGGCTCGGGTGCCATGGGTCAAGGCAAGATGGAGGAAGGAAGTTCACTCATCCATGGTCAAAGGAAGCAACTGGAATTCTGAAATCGGGTTTTCAATTGATTGAAATAAGAGAACACAAATTTGTTTGGGGTGGGGGACAAATACAAGGTATTTTCTTTCTCTTTTACCCCAGGGGCCAATTTCACAGAGCCGCTTAAGCAAAAAAAAATGCTTAAGCACGACATAGCTCGCTTATTTTAGACATGTTACTGGCCAAAATGTCATGCCATATACATTGCTTGTGACTGGTATTTATTTAGCTGTTGTGTAATTAGCGTAACAATTCAAAGTGGAGTCTTGGCCGGTAATCTGATTTTATTAAGCCAGGATTTTTTTGCTCAAGCAACATTTTGTGCTTAAGCAGCTCTATGAAATTGGGCCCTGATGTAATACGATTTCCAAGATTGGAAAAATTGTATATGCAGCGAATGCTGCATTAGGGTGTGTTGATGCATTGTCGGTGGATGATGGTTGGGTTGTAAGCACAAACCCAAAACATACCCCTGGGTTTTCCCGTACTGCAGGGCGATATCCATGTCATCTTCCGTCAATGTGATCTCTGTACCATCTCTATAAAAAAAAAAAATGAGGGGCGGGGTAAAAGTGAAGAGCCATATTTAATATAACAGAGAATGATTGCACCGTCCTTCACGAGTATACATGTTTTAAAGGACCAATCAATTATTCAGTATTGACATCAAAATAAACAAACCACAAGTTTTTGAACCAAATAAAACACGCGTAGGGCCTACTCACTTTAAATTGAACGTTGCGCCATTGAAAGGAAACGTAGCTGTGTTTGGACATCCAATACTGGCACTTGCCTCTGTATCAGACGTCAGTAAATCCGCTGGAAATAAAAAATAAATACAAATATTCCAGTTGATTGACAAGCGAACAGTATAAAATAGTCAAACAAAATGTCTGATTTTTTTTACAAGATTGGATATTGCATCACAGTTGTTTTTGTTTACGTTCGCATACACAATAATTGCAGTTGGCGAATCGGTTTCATTAGGCCTATAGCAAGTAAAAGGACACTTATCAGCATTAAAAACCAACATGCTCGATTTAAGTTTCGGATTTATGCAGTGATGATGGTGTGGGGGCCGGGAGGGCGGAGAACAGGGTGAAACGGGTGGGGCACCTTTGACAGCAGTTTTCAAACCATTGCTTCGTTCTTACGTGAGAAAAATATTGCTTGAATCCAGGCTAAAAATTAGACACTATTTATCCCACGAACCACAGCCTATGGCACGGTTGAAGGATTTTTGTAACAATGTTGATATATATTTCACGTGGGTAGAAGGATATTTTGTAATGTTGAACCATGTTTTCCATCATGTTGACACAATTTAAATTTGTTGCCACTAATTCGGTTAAATGTTGAACAGTAATGTTATGTTGTGATATATTTTTTATGTTGACGCAGATTCCGTGCAGTGTTGAATAAATTCCGCTTTGGCGTGCCATGACAGCCCATACGCTACACAAACTGATCATGTCAATGGTATACACATGGCTCAATGCACTTGCTATAAATGATAGATTGTGACCTGGCTGACACCAAGAATTCACAACAGATATTACAAATTATGACAAAGGTCAGCAGGATATTGAGCTTTAAAAAGTAGCTCCATTGATGAAGCAGAGAGTAGAACATCTATGCCACATTTCAACTATGAATACACCAAAGCCCTTGTACAGTTGATAATAATGAACACATTCCGAAGCTCAATTATGTTTATCTAAAATGTTCACAAACATTAGACACATTCATATAATACTTTAATTTTTAACATTTATTATAGAGTTATTAGAGCAATTTCTCACCCACCCCATCCCTATGATTAAAAGGAGCAATTAAGTCCTGAGTGTAGCACAAAAACCCATCCAATCCATGCCAAAGTATACATTTTGAAGGCCTGTATAGGCCTATAACTATAGTTGTATGTAAATGCATCTTAGAGTTGGTGTACATATCCGTGATTTGTCGTTTGTTTGTGGAGTGTACATGTAGGCTACATGTACAAGATGTGGAGTGGACTTTTGAAATCCGAATCGGTCAATAGTAAACTCACCCAGGCCCCGTATTGGTGGCGGTTTCACCCCGATACCGTAATAATTCAAGAAACGTGTGTAGTCCATGTCTGCGTCTCAGCTGATGGTGCTGAACTGGTAAAGAGTCGTCGCCTTAAGCCCGGTTTGTACTTCCTGCGAATGCGAATGCGAACCTTCTCTACGGTTAGAGGGACTTTCAAGGACACATTCGGTGTTGTGATGCACTTTTCAATAGAGTTATAATGAACGCAGTGACGGGATAACATATGGGGGCACGGGTTTATGCAACCACTCACACCATTTTGATATCTAGACTTTTTAGGCATATCATACAAATAATTATTAATACTTAAATAATTATTTGCTGTACAAAAGTGTACAGACCTAATGTTACTATTATGTGACGTCGACGTTTTGGATGAAAGCATGAAGTTTCCACTATCAATAAGGACTCATCTATTTATTGTGTCATAAAACCGACATGAAAGCATGAAGTTTCCACTATCAATAAGGACTCATCTATTTATTGTGTCATAAAACCGACACCCCCCTCGCCTAGTCTTGGTGCAAGACGTTTCTCGTTTCCCTTTTCACGCACACCGCGGCCAATTCACCAACAGCGCCCGCACCGACTCAATCCGCACCGACTCACGTGACTTAGTTCACCCACCGCTCCCCCGGGGGAGCGGTGATCTGGGATCCTGGGTGCACCCAGTCGAACATAGTCCCAAATATTTTGAAGATTCATTGTAAAACATACTACTCGCCTCAATGTACCTAATCCGCCAAGCCGAGTCTTCATCAAGTTGCACATTATTTTTTCATTTTGCTCCCAATACCTAGCTGGAATGAACATCTCAATCAGGGAATCAGACTCTTGATGAAATTTCCTTGAAGACGATTAAATTTTGTTTGGAAAAGCCCAAATTTCCTCTACGTCCCCTACGCACCTACGTCCCCTACGCACCTACGTCTCCTACGTACCTACGTCTCCTGGGTCCCCTACCTCCTGTCCCTTACGTCCCCCAACGTCCCTATGTCCCCTATTAGTCGCCTAAGTAGGTCCTCTAGCTACGTTTCCTAGGTCCCCTATTACGTCCCGTCCCTTACGTCCCCCAACGTCACCTACGTCCCCAACGTCCCAAACGTCCCCTACGTCCCCTACGTCCCCTGGAAATTCTTTGATGGGAACATCTTTTGTGTGATTTTAAAATGTTTCAGTGCAATCACCTTTTTATATTGTTTAATTATATTTTTATCGTTGGCAGGGGTCTGGTTTAACACATCTTTTGATGACAGTACTTTTGTTTTAACCTTGACAGCCCCTGTACAACTTGTAACTATTGTGTTTGTCTAAAGATTTAAAATAAAAATAAATAAAAATCTGCCCCAGGAGCCTTGAAGAACAAAGTGGCTCCATAAAATCTTTTAAAAAACGGGTACTATTTTTGACAATGGTTTGGTCCGGTGTGGCAAGAAATTCTGTACCCGCCCCCGAAGATTCGCTGTCCCCCATACTGTCAAACTGTGTACAAACTTACTCTGATAGCACGAGTTCTCGGTTGTCGAGTTTGTGCTGCCGAGTTTGCGAGTAGCCGAAAGGGTGCACTCCACTAGAGGGAGCTCACCAATTTGTTGTTAGGCCCTCAATATTCTTCTATGTGACAGATCATTTGAGAGCCCCTAACAGTGTGGACAAAAATGTACCCAACTGTTAGCTGGGTTTGTTCACTTCCAACTTGATGTATTTTGGATGACATTGGAGAGGTGTAGGAGAGACATTGTTTTCAAGATTTGATTTTCGGGATCGGACATTTTAATTTTGGAAAAATGGGCGGGGTTGGTTTGGCCGGAGGCGGAATAACTCGACGGGCCCGGAAAACTCCCCATAATGTAAATGATCAAAGTTCAAGAGTCTATGAATAATTTCCCATTTACTGTAAAAAGCTGTGAGACTTCGAAGTATTTTTCGTTAATGTTTTGTTTTGTTTTATTATAGCTTTTTTGCTTGGTGGCTTGAGTTTTATGGGTGCACCCCGAAGTGTCCGGTATTCTAATCGCTAGAGGGCGCGCTATCTTCTTGATCTCGATAGTAAAGAGTAAAACATGGCGGACTCCGGTCGGAATTCGGAAAAGGGAAGTCCCTCCCAAGATGGGAAAGAAAGCGACCAGGATGACAAGTCGAAAATACCAGCCATGAATATTTTCCAAGCTGTAAAAGCTAAGTAAGTAGAGCATTTGGCTATAATCTAAACTCGTGTCGTTTGATGAGATGTCGGTTTAAATCGTTGGTTGTCAAGTTGTGCTTTGTTCATTGACAAAAGTTGGTTGGTACTTAATCAATTTCGTGATAAATTAAAGTTTAAACCTTTTGTAATTTGAAGTTGAGCATTTAACTGTATTATAGAAAAACTGTCACAAAATGTGCAATGGTTAAAATGTTTGAATTCAAATTTCAAGTAAAGTTCAATGTTATATGGGGGATGAAAAATAAAATACTTCCAGCCAGCTGGAATCCATTCTCGTTTCAATTTTTTTTTTTACTTTTATAAGAACTCTTTCTCTTCTAAAAAGTTGAACATGTTTAAATATCATTATCATACTCATCGAAGACAAAGCCAAACGATGCAAACCAAACTACTGAATACTTCAACAACAAAAAAAGGTGTTTTTTTCTATCAATGTCTCTCCAGTCTTTGTACTAAAAAGCATGTTTTATTGTCCCTCTGGTTTGTTGTATTAATTAATTAACTTACATGTAGGCTAAGTACCAAAAGTTATAATATTTAAATTATTATAGGATAGGCTTACCTACCTACTAATTTATAAATATGATTAAAGCAGGGCAATTATTTAAGTAAACAACTGCATAATTTGATTTGGCCCAAAATTAAACATTTAATCTGATTCACTTTAAATTTACGTGTTTTAACTTCAAGCAAATGTTCTTAATAGCGACATTCGATTAAAACCGATTACTATATTAGGCCTATATTATTATTGTTAAAGACAGTGGACACACACTATTGGTAATTGTCAAAGACCAGTCTCCTCACTCGGTGCATCTAAACATATGCATAAAATAACAAACCTGTGACAATTTGAGCTCGATTGGTCGTCAAAGTTGCGAGAGATGAATGAAATAAAAAACACCCTTGTCACACGAAGTTGTGTGCTTTCAGATGCTTGATTTCGAGACCTCAAATTCTAAACTTGAGGTCTCAAAATCAAATTCGTGGAAAATTACTTCTTTCTTGAAAACAACGTCACTTCAGAGGGAGCCGTTTCTCACAATGTTTCATTACTCGTTACCAAAAAAAGGTTTTATGATAATAATTATTTTGAGTAATTACCAATAGGTGTCCACTTTCTTTAATGGAATGCTGCTGTCAATGGCTAAACAGATTGAGTACTGTGTAATCAAATTGAATAAATTGCACTTCCTCATTTGTGCTGCTGATTTTGTCCTGCAGCTATTTAATCCGAGTGCAAGAACTGGTAGAGATTGAAGGTCCAGGGATCCTTGTGGAGTGTGATGAGAAGGGACACACTCCAGTACACTGGGCAGCTTTGGGAGGCAACACCAATATCATCCGTCTTATGGTGCAATGCAAAGTACAATTAGGTAAGACAGGAAGATTATAGTGGTTGAATTAAAGGAACACGTTGCCTTGGATTGGACGAGTTGCTCTATAATAAGGTTTTTTATAAAATGCACATGGTTGGAAAGATGTTTTAAAAGTAGAATACCATGATCCACACAAATTTGCCTCGAAATTGCGTGGCTTTCCTTTTACTGTCTGAACTAACACGGTCTGCCATTTATGGGAGTCAAAAATTTTACTCCCATTAACATTAAATGGCCGCCCGTGTTAGTTGACGAGATAAAAGGAAAACCATGCAATTTAGAGGCATGTTTGTGTGAATCATTGTATTCTACTTTTACAACATCTTTCTACCCACATGCATTTTATAACAAACGGTTACAAACACTTTTTATAGACCAACTCGTCCGATCCAAGGCAACGTGTTCCTTTAAGATGAGGTTGCACAATGTACATGTAAAGGCATACTCATTACTCAATAATGTAGAACTACACACTCTCGTATTTACAAGAATCTTTGTTGATTTGCCTACAGTTTAAAATATTGTTATTGGACGTTTGTAAATATCTTTAGCATTTATAACATTTTTATGATAAACTGTTCTGTATTTTTTCGTAACTTTGCTTAAGTTTGTAGTCTCTGTCAAGTGCCCCAAGACCCTTTGCGATTGGTTGTTAAATAAAAGTTGTTAAATATTGTTATTACTTTGTCAAGCCGGGTTTTCACTGTGCCATTACGGCATTTTCAGGGGATAATTATTTCTTTGGAAGCTCCTAAACGAAAAATAACGAATGGTCACAGGCATGAAAAGTATTTTGGAATGCAAGTTTATGTGTCTTGACGTTGGATGTTGTTGCAGATCTTCAGAGTAAATCGGAGCTTGGTCCCAGACCCATCCATTGGGCTTGTGTGAATGGTCACATAGCGGTAGTTGACATTCTGCTACAAGCAGGAGTACCCATCGACACTGTAGATAACAAGGTACGTAAACAGATTCAAAGCAGTGGGAGGACTGAATAAATGTGGAATACAAACACTAAGCTTAGAGCAGGGCCCAATTTCATGGCTCTGCTTACCTCCGAATGCTACGCTTACGATCACGATTTCCCGCTTTTGTGCAAGCGCCCAATTTTTGCGTTAGCCTTGTAAGCGTAGAATGCCTAGTAACGTGGAAAACGTACGCGCAGAAGCCAAAATTCGCCGCTAACCCATGAAATACACTTGCCGTAAACACAGAATTCCCTGCTTCCGTAAGCGCCGATTCCGTGCTAATTACCAATAGTGTACAGAGCCTTAATAAAGGGGTTTCTAAATTTTTTAGAGCTGAGGGTTTTGAAATCTAATTCCAACAATGATATTCACTCTCACTTGATAACACACAGGGCTGCTCACCATTGATCATAGCCTGTCAGTACGGCAAGACAATGCTTGCAGGCTACCTCATGGGTAAGGGTGCCAGGCTACAGTTGACTGATAGAGAAGGAGATAATGCATTGCATTGGGCAGCTTTCAAAGGTAGGCTTTGGTGTTGATGTTGATAACAGAGGAAAGTGTGGGGGGGGTGTGACACGTTTTTGTACATGTAAAAATCTTTAGAATGGTAATCTAAGTAAGCATGGGAAAGTAGTGCGACTAATGATTGCTTGAGTCGCAACTACTCGATTAATAGTGCTGCTGCGACTACTACAAAAATTGTTGCGACTTTCTGCTGGGTGAACCAATAGTATCGCTCACACTAATTATTATAAACAAGACTTATAAAGCGCATTTTACAAGTATTCACAACATTATAACTTATGAAACACAATCAGACATCAGTGACACAATCATTCAATCTATTCGGCACAAATTGTACTATATTGTACCTATGGCAAACAATTTGCAGCAATGCATCTTGGGAATTAAAAGTTGGTCGCGACTAGTGTCAAAGTCGGAACTGTTTGAGGGGTGAAGCGGCTAGTGTCGAAGTCGGAACTGTTTGAAGCGTGACTAGTCTCTTGAAGGCAAGTGGAGTATACTGTTTGAAGTGTCAAGACCACATCTGCTCTTCTCAGAGCCAACCCACCTTCCTAAAGATATTCTACCTCAAAGTTTAGTGTTGTTGTTAATTTTTATCTGATTTTTACTGTGGTATAATATAATAAACTATTTGTTTTTGAAAAAACAATCACAGGGAAATGCGACTTGACGAGACTGTTGATATATTCCGGCTTCAACCCAAGACAAAAGGACAATTTTGGTCAGGTGAGCAAACTTATCTCAGTTACACTACTATTTATAATGTATATTATCTTCAAGTACGCGCTAATCCTCCAATCAAATTTGCAGAATTGAGTGGTGATATTAACCTATATTGCACAGCTAATATCACTACCTGCGACTTGTGTGTTCTACATGTATGTCACGCGCCAAGTTTGCTTGAAGATAAATACGTTATCAATGCGTGCTCGTGGAAATACAAAAACGTAGAGCGTCTGCGTCCCATATCTAACTTGCCCTTCGGCCTCGTTGGATATGGGACGCAGAAGCGCTATATTTTTCCGTATTCCACTCGCGCTTGTGTGATAACTTACAATGTTACTGTTTGTATCAAGAGGCAGAAATATAAGTTTTGAGTTCAGAAATTGGGACACTATGTTAACATACTACGTTTGGAAATTTCCTATCTTGACATGGCCTTTACTTTGACCTCTTTATTACAATAGAAGTAGGGTAAATCGTGAGGCCGTTTGCGTTCGCTTTGGGCATTTTGGTACAAGCCGCTTGTGGCTGCCATGGTCTCTATAAAAATCATTAACTCTCAAACATTTTTTTTTTCATTGCTTTTTCCAGACGCCCTTGCATTTGTCGTGCATCAACGGTGACCTGAACACGGTCAGGATGTTGTGTGAGCAGGATGGCGTGGAGATGGAGCTTGAAGATCATAATCACAAGTCACCCTTAGCCTTGGCTACTGGGCGTAACCATACGCCCATTATCTCCTACCTTAACAAGAAACTGAATAAGAGCTGGAGTGTTTTACCTCATATTGACTTAAGGTATGTGTTAGTGCTTAGCCTTGGGGGTCTATTTTATTGAGTTGCTTAAAGGCAGGATATTTCCTTTGGTGATTATCAAAGACCAGTATTCTCACTTGGTATATCCCAACCATATGCACAACTAAAAAACATCTGTGAAAGTTTGGGGTCATTTGGGCTCATTTGGTTACCGAAGTTGCAAGAAAATAGTGGAAAAAAATCCTTGTGCTACCAGATGCCTGAGAAAGGCTTCATGCCCGAAGTCTTCCTCAGATTCAAATGTTTGATGTGAAATTACCTCTTTCTCTTGAATTATTTTCTAACAATGTTTTTTTTAATGATCAGCAGATCTCTAGTGCCCTTTCCAAAGTGAGATTTTACTGTCGAAAGCTGAAAATGATGCTTACAAAATTTCTGCTGAGCAAACTAATAACTGCTTTGCTGTTAATTAACTGTGTCAGACACTTCCTCAATGGAAATAGTGATAGACAAAGAGTTCCTGATACTGGTGGGAATGGTGTTCCAAAGTTTGGGGCCAGCTGTTTAGAAAGCCCTTGGGTCGAGGGATTTGGAGCTTAGAGACACTGCACACTATTGGTAATTGTCAAAGACCAGTCTTCTAACTTGGTGATGCTTGGTGGATCTTAACATGTGCATAAAATAACAAACCTGTGAAAATATGAACTCAATAGGGTGTCGAAGTTGTGTGAGAATTATGAAAGAAAAAACACCCTTGTCAAACAAAGTTGTGTGCTTTCAGATGCTTGATTTCGAGACCTCAAATTCTAAACTTGAGGTCTCAAAATTCTAAATCTGAGGTCTCAAAATCAAATTCTTGGAAAATACTTCTTTTTCGAAAACTACTCTCGACTTCAGAGGGAGCCATTTCTCACAATGTTTTATACTATCAACCTCTCCCCATTACTCGATTCTAAGGAAGGTTTTATGCTAATAATTATTTTGAGTAATTACCAATAGTGTCCACTGCCTTTAAAGGAAATGTTTTGAGAAGTTTGTCTATAGATGCTGATGCACTTTGCCTTTGTTACAGATAATGAAGTCAAATTGAAGTCATATTACACCTAATGTCTAAACTTTTTTACTTTTTTTTTTTTTTACAGTACAATTGTATTTGGACCTCCAGGAAACACAAGATTTCCTTTCGTCTTCCTTGTGTCAAACTTGATCTTCTTTGCATATCCCATGTATGTCTTCAAGGTAAGTGTCAGATCAATGTATAAAACCTTCAAAAAAATTTTGTATGAACTTAGCTTTCCATTTCAAATGAACCCAAATTGTTTTCAGTATTTAGAAGCGTGCTTGTTCAGTCACATGTTGAAACACCCTTTAGTGGTTTTTAGTACAGAAAGATACAACTATTGAAAAAAGTGGTGCCAACACCAAAAACACAGGTCTCAAAATTTGTACTGGACCAGTATTTATTTATGGAAAGGTTTGCGGTAACACCATGTAATGACTATCTCTAATGAGTTGGGGTGGTTCTGAAAAGAACCGTTGGTTTCAACGCTTTTCATCACCACCCCAACTCATAAGAGATAGTCATTACATGGTGTTACCGCAAACCTTTCCATATCGTATTTCCACCATGTAAAGTTTCAAATTCTACAGAATATGTGGGACTGCGTTTGAATTATGAGACCTACTCCTTTTACATAGCACCATGTAATGGTTTACAAGGTGCTGTGGCGCAATATGCAGCCAATCAAACCAGGAACACCGGGATGAACCCCTTCTCTTTGCACTGGTAGTTCTTTTATATGCTCAACGGTACCAACAGCTTTACGTCCCAATTGAAGGACAAAGCATCATGGTTAAAGGGCCACGTTGCCTTGGATCGGGCGAGTTGGTCCATGAAAAGCGTTTGAAACCGTTTGTTATAAAATGCATATGGTTAGAAAGATGTTTTAATAGTAGAATATATTAAACAATCCACACAAATATGCCTCAAAATTGCATGGTTTTCCTTATACGCCGTGAACTAACATGGCACGTTATTTTGGGGAGTCAAGTTTTTTACTCCATAAAATGGCTGACTGGGACTCGAACCTACACTCTGCTGATCAGAAACACCTGATTTTGAGTCTTGTGCTCTTAACCGCTAGGCCATGACATGCCACAAATGTTAAACAAACATATTGTAAACAAGTTCAAATAGCATTTATTTTGAGCTGAAGTATCCATTTAATATTAAAAAGTATGTATTTTTTGCTTGTCTTCACTCAGCTTTTGCCCATCTATGGGTTCTCTGAGATGCCTGTGATGCACTCCATATTCATAATGTTAAATACCTTCATGTGGATGATGTTGTATCGATGCTACAACACCAATCCTGGTTATCTGCCTAAGAATTCACCGGACTATGACCGTGCTATTAGGCAGGTGAGTAAACAATCTGGGGTGCATTTTGGCAGTCGTACCGCCCGCCAAGCCTGATACATCACGGAGGCAACGAAGGCGATTACCTCCGTGTCCCCTGGTCATTGCCTTGGTGCTTTTGAAATGCTCTAGTACAAATTTGCAATTTCCTTATAGGGTGCCCTTTACCAAGAAGAAAATGCCTTGGTGCCCTTGCCCTTTCAAAAACGAAGTATACAGCCCAGTAAACCACTAACTAATTTGGTTGAGTTTGCCATTGGTTAATTACTGGCCAATGACCGAAACAGTAACTGGTTACAACCATCAAAAGGCATTCCAGGGGTGGATTTCACAAAGAGTTAGGACTAGTCTTATCTCGGGTTAGGACCAGTTACTCGTCCTAACTTTAGGACTATCCATGCAATTTGTGTATTTCCTAGGACTAGTCCTAAGTTAGGACTAGTCTTAACTCTTTGTGAAGTTGACATTTTGTTTTTCTTTGCCCATAAGAGTACAGTCCACCATCATGGTTCTGCTTACCAACAAATATTGCGCTTACAATTACCATTTGCCGTTTACTGTGCAAGCGCTGAATTTCTGCGCTAGCTGTGTAAGCTAGGAATGCCCAGTGCAAAGAGAGACTTTGGAACGCTAGGTGGCAGCAGACTCACTAGGTAAAATTCCATTGTTTACATCTTTCTGAGCATGTGAAGGCTACTGAGAACATTGAATTTACCTGGTTAGGAGGCTGCTGCCACCTTGCTTCCCAAAAGTCCCCTATTTCATGAAGTATGCTTGATGTAAGTGCAGAATTCCCTGCCTCTGTAAGCGCCAATTCTTTAATCAGCTTATAGAGTCTGGGTACTTTTTGTAGGACAAAAACACACAACTTCCACAGATTTACATGAAACTTACATAGTTTGAAGATAATGACTGTAGAAAGCTCCCCTTAAAATATTATTTGCTGCGGTGCTGTAGTTTTTTAGAAATGAGTAAAACAATGTCATGCAAATAATTTTCATCTCAGTGATCATGAGACGCAAATTATTTTAGCATGTAAAAACATATTTTCATTACATTGTTTTACTCATTTCTCAAAAACTGCATCACCTCAGTAACTAATACTTTAAGGTGAAGATTCTACTATTATTACCTTCAAACGGTGAAAGTTTAATGTAAATCTGTGGACATTGTGTTTTGTGTTACATAAAGTACCCAAATCCTTTAAATAAGATAGTTTGGGGTTGAAATATTGCATTACATGAATCTAACTCCAATGTGTTTACCGGGTTCTCTCCCTCCAGGTTGCCCACTTTGCTGAATGGAAGCAGGGCAAGAATCCTCTAAGTCGGTTATGTCACACCTGCCGGATAGTCAAACCCCTACGCACAAAACACTGTAGAACATGCAATAAATGCGTGGTCCATTTTGACCACCACTGTCCGTATATTTACAACTGTGTTGGCTTAAAAAATAGGTAAGTTAATAATGATCTCATTATTTCAATGTATCGTTGCGGTACCTGCTGCAAAAACATAGGATTCGAACTGCTCTAGTTACCGGGCAATCTAGTTGGTTGGAATCCCTACTGAGTAATATGCCTGTGATATTTGTTCACAGGACTCAGGGAAAGTACTGAGTATACAGTGCTAACACACATCGGTGTATTGGTTAAAACCAATTTTGCACAGAATTTTACTTATTACATTTTAATCTTAGATTGGCTCAGCTCCATCTTACATCGCATATCTTCTAGTACTCTACATCCCTTTGTTTTCATACCAACGTCCCTCTAAACTGTTCCAAGAGCATCTTTAACATATCGTCATCAGTTTCATAAAAAGGCACTTTGCACAAATAGTAGGAGTAGTAGTACTATTGTAAGTTTTCACACAAGCACTATTCGAATTCGAATTCGGAAAAATAGTGCTTCTGCGTGCCATATCCAATTCAGCCTTTGAGTTGGATATTGGACGCAGACACGCTATGTTTGTCTGTATTTCCACGAGCATGCATGTGATAACAAATTAATCTTCAAGCAAACTTCAAGCAACACATATGTGACAATCAGCATTTAACCTCTCATAAAAGCTGTAGTTTTGCGATAAAGCTTATAAAAGCGCAATACGTAAAGATAGAGTACACAATACGCAGGGTGTGATATGTGCCGTGCGATATAACTTTTTATCTCACTCCTTGTTGCTATGGATCGACCAATCAAAATCAAGCCTGCTTGAAGACAAATAAACTCATAGGAAAGAGTGGGGAAAAGGATCTTTTAAGAGTCTTTGACAGAATTTTGATCATTTTACACAATAACAACTACTGATCCATCATCGTTTTGTTTACAGGGTGTACTTTTGTGGTTTTACTACCTCGCTGGCGATTATGGCTATCTTTACGATATACTTCTCCTATCTCATGGTTCATCGTGACGGATTACAGCTCCTGTATATGTTTGGTCTGGTGGAGGTTATCTTCTTTGGCTTCATTGCTGCAGGACTCACTATTACAGCGGTAGGTATTCAAATTTATCCAGACCTCTTACATTCAAGATACTCACCTTCATAAAGAATAATTGTAATAATAAAAAACATACTTGGTACTGAGCAATGGAGAGTATAACACATTGTGAGAAATGTCTCCCTCTGTAGTATCATAGTTTTTGAGAAAGATTAAAGGCAGTGGACACTATTGGTAATTACTCAAAATAATTATTGGCATAAAACCTTTCTTGGTGACGAGTAATGAGGAGAGGTTGATGGTATAAATCATTGTGAGAAACGGCTCCCTCTGAAGTGCCATAGTTTTTGAGAAAGTTCCACAAATTTGATTTCGAGACCTCAGATGTAGAACTTGAGGTTTCGAAATCAACCATCTAAACGCACACAACTTCGTGTTAAAAGTGTTATTTTTCTTTCATTATTATCTCGCAACTTCGATGACCGATTGAGCTCAAATTTGATTTCAGTGGTACATGGCCTTCCTCAACATCAACACAAACGAGCGGGTGAATCACAAACGTTATGACTACCTGAAAGACGCCAATGGTCACTACTTCAATCCGTACAACCGAGGAATAATTCATAACCTGAAGGAGTTCTTCCTTATAAGAGCGCCCCCTAGTGATGAAGAGATAGATCAAGCTTCCGTGTACACAGTATAGACATGTCTCCATGTTGGAGTTTGGTATTTAACACTAATTCTGTGGCTGTGGTTGGAACTTTACCTGCCTTCAGATCTTTTCATCTAGAATTCTACCTCCCTTCAGATTGCTTCATCTAGAACTTGACCTATCTTAGGATTGCTTTATCTAGAACTAGAACTCTGACCACATTCAGCTTGCTCATACGAGCACCACCTAGTGACGGAGAGATAGATCAAGCTTCAGTGTACATAGTATGGACAGGTCATGTTGTTGGAGTTTGATGTTTGAAACTTGTTCTGTGACTGTGGTTAGAACTTTACCTGCACTCGGCTCTTTTCATCTAGAACTTGACCTGCCCTCAGATTGCTTTATCTTCATGATCAGATGGCTTTCTAGAACATTACCTGTATTCAGACTGCTTCATCTAGTACTTTTAGTACTCTACCAGCCTTCTGATTGCTTCATGTAGAACTCTACCGGCCTTCAGATTGCTTCGTCTAGTACTTTTAGTACTTTACCAGCCTTCAGATTGCTTCATCTAGAACTCTATCTGCCTTCAGATTGCTTCATCTAGTACTTTTAGTACGTTACCAGCCTTCAGATTACTTCATGTAGAACTCTACCAGCCTTCAGATTGTTTCTTTTAGAACTCTACCTGTATTCAGATGGTTTCAAGAGGCTGAATAAAAAGACTGAATATGTTTTGCCTGTCCAAAAAAAATCATAATACAGTTTGCCAGAATGAATTACTGCTTAAAACAATTCTATTAGCTAATCAAAACAGTGAACTGATGACAAACAATGCATCACTTTTTTTTATTATTTTTGCTGGTGCAGCCTATTTCTGCTGAGCAAACCTTGCCCAATGAACACTTAACTGGATGTTCATGTCTCATGTTCAGAAAACATGTAAGTGAACTTACCATGCCTCGGAGGAGGGTTTCTGTTTCATAAACGCTGATAACTGGCAAAGCAGAAGGCACACCAGGGCACAATTTCTGCTAAGCAGAAATGAGCAGGATACAAGTTAAAACTTGTGCATGTGATATGGTAGTTTTGCTGGTAACCTTATTCTGGTAAGCATATTTTTTGTGCTTAGCTACTTGTTATACTTTTGGCAGCTCTATGAAATTGGGCCAGTGGTCACCAGAACGGCTGTTGAGAGCAGAAGGCATATTTGTCTGCTTGGCCAAATTTGAGGAAGCTGACTAGCGGAAAATTGTGCTGTGCAATTCTTTTTCTGATCATCTAAAACATGCAGGGGACAAGTCGCAAACTATGTATATAACAAGGCATTTTGCCTGCTGACCTTATTCTTCTAAGCAAGATTTTTCTGTGCTTAGCATTTTTTTATTTATTTATTTTGTTTTGCTTATCAGCTTTATGAGATTAGGGGCGATTGGTTCGTGTCAGTGCAAAGCGTCAATCTTCCATGAAACTTGCACTTTCTTCAATATTTTTGCCGGGGGGAAGCGCACAAAATTTGTTGGCTGTTTTAACACATTTATCTTTGCTCTGAAAAAACTATCTTTTGCTGCATTGTGAAGTTTGATTACACGTAGTTTACAGCAGGAATTTGTATATAGATCATGAACTGCGAAATCAATGAAACCCTTCAGTAGAAATATACACCTGTACAAACCATTGATTTCCAGTGCCTTTGTTTTATATTATAGGCATAATTTTGTCAACCAGAAACCAAATGCATTGACAAAATTGTACATAAATGATTATTTATAAAGCTGTAACTAATCAGACGTATTTTTTTCTAGCCTATTGATTTGCCGTTGTAATAAATCCTATACTTACTGAAAAATTACCAGAAACTCGACTTTACAATAATTAAGTGATTTATTTCTGCATTTAAACAACTTATTGATTCAGCTGCTTGTGAGTTTGAAATTAAGCCTAAACAACCCTGCTAACAAGTTTCTAGGGAAAATTATAGACTTCCGGCTACAGCCATGTGTAAAACTCTCTTTGGATAGTGTTGGTTCAGAGAAGAACTGATGTATAGTCTCAAAGTTTCGAGCAGTCTTCAGGAGAACAAGCATACCTGCCTTCAAGCGATAAGTGCCGTTGGTGCGAGCAGAATCGTTGGCTGAATTCCCCCACTCCGGCCCCCCACTGTGAGGGTGCACCCCACTGTGAGGGTGCACCCCACTGTGAGGGTGCACCCCACTGTGAGGGTGCACCCCACTGTGAGGGTGCACCCCACTGTGAGGGTGCACCCCACTGTGAGGGTGCACCCCACTGTGAGGGTGCACCCCACTGTGAGGGTGCACCCCACTGTGAGGGTGCACCCCACTGTGAGGGTGCACCCCACTGTGAGGGTGCACCCCACTGTGAGGGTGCACCCCACTGTGAGGGTGCACCCCACTGTGAGGGTGCACCCCACTGTATGAACTCCTTGTATTTGTCTCTCAAATCTGTCTAGTATACATTATTTTGAGGGCAAATAAAAGCTAGTTAGAAGTGCACCACACATAGGCCTCAAATTCACAATACTGCCAAGCTAATCATCATTTGTTGTAAATCCACAGTCATTTTTGAATAAGAACGTTTTGGGGTTGTGCAATCAATAACAGGTTGTGTAATCAGAAAAAAAATATGAAAAAAATAGTTAATGAGAATGACGACTCTGCTAGGGTCGTTACAAACTAGGGGTTCTGTGTTTCAATATTTGAGGAGGCCAGATTTGATGAATTTAGGCTTTTAAAGTAAGTGACATTTTGCTTTGGAGTGGGGGAGTGCCTCGTAAAGAAAGGCAGCAAGTCAGTTTGGGAAAAAAAAAACATTTCCTTTTTTGGTTTGGAGGGGGGGGGGTCTATCTGGGTTTTTTTGTGGGTTCTAGCTGCAGGGGGTAATTAGCAAATGTTCCAATGAAATGAAATCTAAAGTGAAGTAGTGTGAAAATAATGTTTGATACGTTTTGAAGAGAAAGACATACTTCAAACAATGTGTTTAATATTTATGAATATTTTTAGCAGTGGTGCACCAGTCGTGTTGAATATCGCCCTCTACCGGCAGCAATCTGATAAGGCTGGGTGTAGGACTATAGTAGCGTCTTGTGACCAAGACTAGATTAGCGCGCCCGTGGCCTAGACTGGTCCCCCATGACGTCGACTGTTAGTGCTTGTCTGATCTGACTTTATGTCTGTTACCCATCTCCATTCACCTGCACGTGCTCGACTTGGTTTGATAACAACCAAAATCCGCCGCCGTAGGATTTTTTATAAACCCAGGCGAGAAATTAGAGAGAGTTGTGGTAAAGCACATGGCGTTTCGTTCGTGACATTTGCCGATACAGTTCAGGTAAGGTGAATTATTATTAGTTGTAAGAGCAGTAACAATTCTGCTTTTGTACGTTTTATTACACTATTTTACAAATCAACAGAAAAAGTTGAAGTAAGCAGGCAATTAGAAACCGGACAGGACACAATTTGTATGTTTTAACTGGTTTGTGTCCATTTTCATCCCCATACTATCTACCTACACTACAGCATTATTTATTGCATAATAATGGCAAATGTTATCATCAACATAGTATTAGTAATACGAAGTCAAAGACATGGAAGATGGCCAAACCATTGTAACCTCCGTGTACTCGAGGAACAATGCCATTTTTATAGCTGTGTTATGTGTATGACTCTTTAGACTTTAGTATAGTATTACTTAACCACAGTAGTTTTATTTTATGTTGAGTCAACAATTGATAAGAGTTTTTTATGTTTTTATTAGTTATCCCAGAATTGCGAGATACTTATCAGATCCCGGAGCGAATTCCCAGGTTGTTATTTTGACTGCCGAGCCACGCAAATTGGACTAAAGAAGCGATGCGACAGCTTCATAATAACAACCTGGGAATTCGCTCCGGGATCTGGTAAGTTTTTGTCCTTTTTCTTCAAAAACATTTGATGCCAATTGGTGTTTAGAGTGTTCATTAGACATTGAGGATTAAGTTTGTGCCCTAAGAATTTGTATTATGATTTTTGAAAGTTGTAAAAATGGGGCAAATCTGGTGACCAGCTGCACCGAAATTCAAAATTATACGTGTTGGATCAGATTGTCGTTTGCTCGAGAGAATCTTGTAACCTAGTTGCGATAATGTAACCCTCCTGCCGACGGCGTAGCCAGAGGTTACGAGTCATTCTCAATCGATTCAGGGCGAAATATTTTAGTCAACAGATTTGCTCATTTTTTACCACTTTCAAAAATCATGACACAAATTCTATGAACACGAACTTAATCCTCAATGTCTAATGAATAACATTCAAAAACACAATTGAGAAAATATTTTGAAAAAAAGGACAAAAACTTGCCAGATCCCGGGAGCGGAACAGTCACAAATTTTCCAGGTTCTATTTTTGAACCTGTCGCTGGTTACCAAACGCTGACCCCAAACGCTGAACCCAACCACAGGTACCAGCCAATTGAATTGACGACCTGCTGACCGAGCTGCAGCCGAGTTTGACTAAACCATTCTGTAAAAGGGGTGTAACAATGGGTGCAGCTGCAGTGCGGCAGTGCGCTAAGTGAGTGAACAGCGGGCATAGTAAACGGACAGCGCACACGCCCTGCCGCGCTGCCTTACATGTATAACACCCCTTTTACAGAATGGTTTAGTCCAACAGCAATGAACATCGGGAAGTCACAAAATGGCAAAGCGACAGGTTCAAAATAGAACCTGGGAAATTTGTGACTGTTTCGCTCCGGGATCTGGTAAGTTTTTGTACTTTTTTTTCTAAATACTTTCTCAATGGTGTTTTGAATGTTATTCATTAGATATTGAGGATTAAGGTCGTGTTCATAGAATGATTTTCGAAAGGGGTAAAAATTGAGCAAATCTGTTGACTAGCTGTCGAAATTGTATGTGTTTGACCATTTCGCCCTGCACAGATTGCGTGTGACTTGTAACCCTCCGGCTCCGCCGTCAGCAGGAGGGTTACGTTATCGCAACTACTCGTAACCCTCCCCCCCTGGTGGCAGCGGGAGGAGGGTTACGTTAACGGTTATTGCAACTACATGTAGCAGTGGCGTAAGATTTGGCTTTCTAACAAAATAGGCCTATTAAAGGGTTAACACACGTCATTGGTAATGGGTTTAAAAAAAATACAAATGTTGTAAGAATTGTAAACTGCTTACCAACCAAAAGGACCTATTGTTAAATTGCAAAAAAATAGTTAATGGCCTGATGTTTCAACCATATCAAAGTTTTGTAGAAGTCTAAATGACCACACACACAGCATCCTTAAACATGTTACTTGTAAGGCGCCTTCATGAACCTGTTTTTGTGTTTTTTGTTGTTGTTAATAGCCTTTGAGAAAGACTCTGTTATGGTCGAAACGGCAGGCTATTTATTAATGTTGTAATGCGATAAGAGTTTTTTTATCCCCATGGCAATTAATACATTAAAAGGCTAACAAACTGCTACAAAAATATTAAGTTCATTCTGACCTCCGCTTTCCAAACAGTTTTCTTGGCAAAAGAGTCAATAAAGGAACTTGGTCTTAAGTCAGAACAAACAGTAGTTTAAATGGCAAAGTTTTACTGAATGAGTCCCAAGTCTAGTCCCAAGTCTATAAAGTCCAAAGGATAAGACTGTTTATAGTTACAGAATTACTCCACTCAAAAACTAGGTAACTCTTGTTACTTTTTCAAACTCCTAAGTATGTATACTATATAAGAATTTGTGCTATTTGTTTGTAGGTCAATGTGCCTCGAAATTGCGTGGTTTTCCTTTTACTTTGCGAACTAACACGGTCGGCCATTTCCATAAATGGCCGACCGTGTTAGTCGACGAGGTAAAAGGAAAACCACGCAATTTCGAGTCACACTTGTGTGGATCATTATATTCTACTTTTAAAATATCTTTCTAATCATATGCATTTTATAACAAATGGTTACAAACGCTTTTCAAAGACCAACTCGACCGATCCAAGGCAACGTGTTCCTTTAAGTGACAAATTATCTCTTTCTCAAAAACTACGTTACTTAAGCGGGAACTGTTTGTCACAATGTTTTATACTATCAAAAGCTCCCCATTGTTCATTACCAAGTTAATTTTGATACTAACAATTAAACTGCGCCAATAAAGTATCTAAACACTTACAAATGGTCAGATATATCGGAACCTGAAACAGTATGCCAAAAAATAATTATTCATTTCGAGTCACCGTTAATTTCTGCACATTTTGACACATCTTGTGTTGCGCTACGATGTTGTTTGGTGGATTTACGGGCACTTGAATTTCAAAAGTCGAATTTAAAAAGTTGCAAAAGCCCCTATTCAAGCTAAATCGTTGTATTGTGACGAGTAAGATCGGCGTTTCTTTTGCTCGCCTTTTATAAATGATGTTTTTTTGGTCGCGTTTTGGATAAATCGGTTGCGATGAACATACTCACCAATAATTGTCAGTAACCAAGCAAAGGGGTCAAAGATGGGAGGCATACAACAATGGTAAGACAGGGAAAGGTGTTTCAAGATAACAGGAAAGATGGCTCAAACGACCAAACAGGAAAGAGGAACACAAGATGTGTCAAAACGTGCAGAAATTAACGGTGAATAGAAACGAACAATTAAATTTTTGTATACTATTTCAGGTTCCGATAAATCTGACCATTTGTAAGTGTTTAGATACTTTATTGGCGCAGTTTATTTTGAGTAATTACCAATAGTGTCCAGTGCCTTTAATAAATGCCTGTTTGAACGTGGGTAGATCTTGAAAGTCTAAACAGTTGGGAACATTCTAATGGGATACTTTGGAACATTAGCTGACTAGGTTGCAGCAGACTTTGGCCTACTACATGTAGGTTAATTTCAAATATTTACATAGTTCTGACCATTGTGCAATTGCACCTTGTAAACCAATAAATGGTTATCTGAGAAATAAATCATAATGGGTTGTACAGGGCCTACTTCAAACCATGGAGGTAGAATTAACAAACATGCTATGCATGTATTGTATACCTTGAAGCTGTACAAAACTGTGGTGAGTGATTTCAGATGCCCTCGCATGGGATTTAAAGTGCTAAAGAACTGCATATTATTATCAAGTTTGATGATTTGTTCACAGGTTGTTTGTATGTTGTGTTTTATTGAAACCAAGAGAATGAGACATTTTGAGTGCCTGTGACATCATTACGCTTGGGTAATTTTGTCTGTATACACCTAAACCAAACCAGTGCACCCCCGTACAGTGTCCACCGTATCTCAAAAAGGCTAATGGGAAATAAGTGTACTTTATATAAATGAAAAAAAAACTAACGCTCTTTCCACTGAACAAAGTCATTGACTTCGTGCAAATTGATCAGGCCCAAGTTTCTCTCCAAGTTTCTCTTGGAGAACCACATGGAGTGCCAGAGCGGACATGCTGCGATGTCAAATTGAAATTTTTATCGATTAATGCTTTCAGCTTTACAATTATGAAAAGTATTCCATCTGTGATCAAACCCCCCTCTGTGTGTTATAGTGGTCGTTTAACAACCAGAAGAGAGGAGGAATTTTTTTGATAATTCTCCACAGGCAGTAGTTTTTCCATTCCCAAATTTCCAGGAATTCAGACCACAGAAATTTAGTTTTGTGGTTGCCAGTCTTACTTAGTAAAAGGAACACGTTGCTTTGGATCAGGCGATTTGGTCCATGAAAAATAGTTTTTATAAAATCTATATGGTTAGAAAGATTGTTTAAAAATAGAATATAATGATCCACACAAATATGCCTCGGAAGTGCATGGTTTTCCTTACACTTTGCGAACTAACATGGTCAGCCATTTTATGGAGTCAAAAACTTGACTCCACAAAATGGCGTGCCGCGTTAGTTCAGGAAGTAACCATGCAGTTTGGAGGCATATTTGTGTGGATCATTAACTTCTACTTTTAAAACATCTTTCTAACCAGACCTACATCTTATAACAAACGGTTTCAAACTCTTTGCGTGGACCAACTCGACCGATCCAAGGCAACGTGTCCCTTTAATACTGGACTGTTTGGTTAACATTTGTTTAACATTAATTTTGTCCGATGACTGCACGTGGGCAACAACATGTACACATGTAGTCCCGTCTGATAGTCCTATAGAATTGCCCCCAAAACCATAAAAACACTGATTTACATAATTCATGCAGATCATGCTGAACAATGATGTGGCAAGGTATGTTTAGACCATCAAGTTGAATTAAATAGTTCAAACAGCTGGTTTGCATGGTTTTTATTGTCAATTAATTATTACAACTATTTGTATAATTGTTTACATATCAAACAATATAAGCTCTAAATTTAATTGTTTATATCAATTTTCATAAAACAAGCCATTGAGGAACGACATGTTGCTACCACATAAACATTTAATAATCATTCTGAAAAGCAGTAGTCTCCCATTAGTTAAGTAGTCATACATAAAAGAATATCGTAATTTGTACGGTTGTATTTTACAGCATTGAGGCAAGGCAGTTTATCCTCAGTAATAAGGGCTTTGAGGGGAATTTAAATTTGAATTTAAAACAATGAGCACCAATGCAATGGTAAGGGGCACATCAGTTCAGTACAATACAATACAAAACAATAATACTTGATTGCCCTGCATGGGAAATTCCTTTGGCATTTTTCCTCACATAAATACTGATGTTACAAAGGGGAATGTTCATTGTATTTAGTTACATTTTAACAATGTATTTAGTTATATAAACATTGTTTGGATTTTGATTTTGCAGACTTCACTATGTCCACATCAAATACACTTGCGATAGTTCTGCTGTCGCTGTGTGTCGCACTCGCTGAGCGCTCAACACTAGATGACTACATAAACACGTGCATGGATGGCGTCAGCCACAAGAGCAAGCCTGGCAAGGAGGATGAACTTTTCCAACAGGTTGGTTTTGATGTTTCTTGAGTCATAAAAAAGACTCTCCCCGATTCTGCAGAAAGTTCCCTGAAATTAACCCACACTTTCCATTTTCTAATGAACAAGTTTGTAAATCTTCTTGATTAATGGAAACTGTTAAATTTCTAAATGTACCTCTAAATATTGCCCTGATTGTTGCACAAAACCTCCCTAATTGCAAGGAGCAAATGTTGGTGGTTGTAGTCATAATGGTTAATTTGATTTACCTGGGAGCAAGGGGAGGGTCTGATTGGGGGGGGGGGGGGGGTGGTGTTACAGTGGCTTGACACCCCCAGTGGTTTTTAGGGAGGGTTTACCTGGGGTACATGTAGTTACTCACAAAAATTAATGACCATAATGACTTTTTCGGTAAGAAGCACTGCAGATTTTGATAATGCATTTCAAATTTGGAGAAACTGTTCCGTTTGAAGGATTGTAGTTTTAGAGAGAGAGGTTATAGGGGGGGGGGGGGTGTTGGGGATTCAAAAACATTTAAAACTAAATATGCATGAAACATTTCCAATTACGGATTGATTTCCCTGTGTGGACGACCATATTCTGATTTTTTTCGGCGGTATCTCAAAAATGCTACTTTTTAAATGAAATGTTTGCGTTTTTTTCCTTCTTATAAATCTGACTTAAAACAATTAATGGAGCAGTTTCAAAAACCAAAGCTTAACTTTGCCTTTAACTAAAATCATCTGTAAAGGCACCATTCACGTTTGGTAATTGTCAAAGACCAGTGTTCTCACTTGGTGTATCCCATCATAACCATAAAATAACAAGCCTGTGAAAATTTGGGCTCAATTGGTTATTGAAGTTTCGAGAAAATGATAAAAGAAAAAACACCATTGTTGGATAAATTTGTGCTTTCAGATAGGAACAAAAGAATTCTAGCTAGACGTCGTTGAATATTTTTGTGAGAAATTACCTCTTTCTCAAAAACTACGTTACTTCAGAGGGAGTCATTTCCCACAATATTTTTTACTATCAACAGCTCTCCATTGACGTTACTAAGTCAGTTTCGAAGTTAATATTTGTTTTGAGGGCCCTGATGTTTTTAATTTGTTTTGTTAACAAACTATTCCCACCCTCACACATCATGGTACCTAAACTTATTAAATTCTCTCCTTCGCTCTGTTTCAGTGTGCCCCGTGGAAGAACCGTTCCTGCTGTACAACGGCAGTAACTGAAGACATGCACGTCTCCCCTACCTGGTATAACATGGACTGGAGCCACTGTCCCACTCCGCTATCGGAACCCTGTCAGAAACACTTCATGCAAGACCTCTGCTTCTATGAGTGCTCTCCTAACGTGGGTCCATGGCTGGTACCTGTAAGTATGCTTTACCCTGTCATGCCCCACCCCTGTCAAAACTACACCAAGCCTGATACTTCACGATGCACCCTGGGCCCAAACATTTGCTTAGCATGAAATTTCTTCCTTGATAAAAACATGATTACCAACCAAATTTCAACGTGATTTTTAGGATAAGCAAACAACAGCTGAATACCAGTAACAAGAAATATGCAACAAATTGAAATTTGGTTCATAATTATGTTTTTACCAAAGAAGAAGTTTCATGCTTAGCAAATTTTTGTGCTTAGCAGCTCTATGAAATTGGGCCCTGGTGATTGCCTTGGTTCCCTTGAAATGCTGTAGTAGAAATGTACTCATAGGGGTGCCCTTTGCCACAGACAAATTGCCTTAGTGCCCTTGCCCTTTCAAAAGCAAATCATAGAGGCTTTCTACAAGACTGCCATTTGCTAATAATAATAATAATAACAGTGGCTTCTTATATAGCGCTCAGGTTTGTCACGCAGTGACGCTCATGGCGCTTCAACATTATTACCCCTTGGCACTGGGCCTTAAATCATTCCTTAAACCATCTCGGCTCATTGAGGAGTATACAGCATGTGAAACAACCATGATTTGCTACCACGCTTATACCAATCACAAGAACCATCCTCTGACCACACTGGTACCCATTTACCCCTGGGTGGAGAGAAGCAATTATAGTGAAGTGTCTTGCTCAGGGACACAAGTGTCACGACCGGGATTCGATCCGACACTCTGCTGAACAGAATCAGCAGAGCTTGAATTCGGTACTCTTATCTGCTCGGCCACGACACCCTGCTACTGCAGCATGCATTCCCTTAGGAAAACATGCTTACCTCATTTGCTATGTGGATTTCATACTGTATTTCAAAGTTAAATATAACCTTCCCAGATGTTGTAGAGGGTAGTTTGGCAAACACAATATCAATATAGTTGATCCGACAGTCACCTGAACAGCTATTGTTTTCGTCAAGATTTTTGTTTGTTTTTCTAATTAGTAATCTTTCACTCTGTCAAAAACCCATAGGTTTTGTACACGCATTTTGTTATCTCCAACAATGATACTCTGGCTTAGTAAATGTAGTTTAATTAAAAGAGTCAGATCCTATATCGTGTTTTAAAAGCTTAGGTCATGAAGTATGGATCAATGTAATCAGCTTAAAGGAACATGTTGCCTTGGATCGGTCGAGTTGGTCTATAAAAAGCGTTTGTAACCGTTTGTTATAAAATGCATGTGGGTAGAAAGATGCTATAAAAGTAGAATACAATGATCCAGACAAACATGCCTCGAAATTGCGTGGTTTTCCTTTTAGTCGTCGACTAACACGGTCGGCCATTTATGGGAGTCAAAAATTTGACTCCCATAAATGGCCGACCGTGTTAGTTCGCAAAGTAAAAGGAAAACCACGCAATTTTGAGGCAAACTTGTGTGGATGATTGTATTCTACTTTTAAATTATCTTTCTAAAAATATGCATTTTTTTACAAACGGTTACAAACACTTTTCAAAGACCAACTCGACCGATCCAAGGCAACGTGTTCCTTTAACTGAATCGATTAGTTTGTTGTGACCATCATGTTGTAAAATTTGTATAGGCGTGTCATCTTTGTTTTTACAATCAAGCTGTGAAAAAATAAATTATTCAAGTTTATTGCACTGTACATAGTGTAATTGCTTTGCCCGCTACATTGTAGTTTGTTATAGCTGATTATTCATGTTTAATACAATCACGTTTTTAAATAGTTCAAACAGCTGATTGGGATGGTTTTGTGTTGTCATTTATTAGCCAACTGTCACAAACAATGGTCGCTCTAAATTCAATTGTCTTTATCAGTTTTCATGAATAAAAAAAAGTCACCATGGAACATTGCCATCACATGGGTATTTAATGATACCTCTGAAAAGTACATTCAATAATTGCATTGTAAGTAGGCTTATTGTGTCAAACAGCCGTTCTCGGTGAAGTTTGAAGTAACTTTCGGGTACTTTTAAAATGTGCTTTGAAGAACAAAGCCCAACGTTTCCATTTGTGTATCATATGTTCACTCGCCACATTAATTTTATGCCTGCTGAAAATTCCATCATACCTCAATGGATTACCTTCTCAAATCCAATCAATACACTAATTTTCTATTTTAAAGATTAAGCTTTAGACTTTTCTTTTTAAAGACAGTGGACACTATTGGTAAATATCAAAGACCAGTCTTCTCACTTGCTGTATCTCGACATAAGCATAAAATAACAAACCTGTGAAAATTTGAGCTCAATTGGTCGTCGAAGTTGCGAGATAATAATGAAAGAAAAAACACCCTTGTCACACGAAGTTGTGCGCTTTCTGATGCTTGATTTCAAGACCTCAAATTCTAAATCTGAGGTCTCAAAATTAAATTCGTCCGAACACTAAAATCAATTTTCTTTCTTGAAAACTATGTCACTTCAGAGGGTGCAGTTTCTTACAAGGTTTTATACTATCAACCTCTCCCCATTACTCATTACCAAGTAAGGTTTAATGCTAATAATTATTCATAAATACCTCAGACAGTTTTGCTATTCCTATTGGTGGAGAGCGCATCACGTGGGTGTGTATAAACCTTTGTTTATGACCGGTAAAAAGTGTTAATTCATGGCGTGACACCAGCCTTGCACCTGTTCTTTAAAGACAATTTCTTCATTCCCATTGGTCGAGAGCAACGGCTGAAACAGTTGTGCCACATTATGCGATAAGCGCGACGCGCACAGCATTCCCTTATAAGGAGTTGTTTACCCGAGGGCGGCGGAGGGCTTACCCATTTCATAGCTGGAGGTGTGTTGTGTTGAAAGAAATCATTTAACAATAATAATTTTTGCTTTTATTTTACTTTTTGACCAAAAAAGTGATGATGTTTTTGACCGAAAAGGTATTTATGAATGGGAATCAAAGTGTGTTGAATCGGTTTTCAACTAGTGGTTTAAGCCCGCCGAGGCCTGGTTCTTGATAATTTACCTCGACTTCGTCTTGGTAAAATTATCAAGAACTAGGCTGCGTTGGAATTAAACCACTAGTTGAAAACCTCTTCACCACACATTGATTCCCTTATTTTGACTAATACCAATAGTGTCTACTGCCTTTTAAACAATCTTTTGTCTAATTTTGTGTTATGTTTGTGTAATGTTGTTTTGATCAGTTCGCTCTGATCGTCTTCAGGACAAGTCTCTGATTGTCTTTAGCAGAAGTCTCCTGAAGACAATCAGAGGTTACTGATAAAAACGTTGAGTCGTTAACCACCAGTTCTTTTTAAAACCATCAGTTCTTTTTAAAATCATCACTACTCAAAAAGAGATATTCACATGGTGTTTCTGCCAACCTCTCTTAGTTAATGTTTTACTCCAGTCTGTTTACAATAAGTGGTGTTATTATTATGATCTCGGGATTCTCAGTGAAGCATTGTACAATTGTAGCACGCTGTGACTGGGTCCATGGCGTTTTGTACACCCGAAGGGGAAAATGACACCCGAGGCAAAGTTTGCCACCGAGGGTGTACAAAACCCATGGACCCCAGTCACAGCATGCAACAACTGTTTTGTTATACTTGTGTATAATTGTTATTCCTCTTCTCGAAGTTCTGTTCCACAGTTGTTTCGTACACAGCTCTGGAAATCGACCAACGCTGGGACTGATCAAGGTGATGTTCACCGGTGTACATCACTTTTCATGTTACCTGGCCCGTCGAGCCATGTAACATGCGTTTTTGTTGCACGTCATATGATTGGTTGTCGACCAATCAAACTTCACAGTTTGTAATCGAGGTATAACAATTGTGTTTGTTATTCTTGTTCATATTTTTGTTCTCTCTCTTCACAGCATAATATCAGCATCCGCAATGAGAGATTTGTAGGGGTTCCACTGTGCCGGACAGAATGCGACGCATGGTTCAATGCATGCAAGGATGACTACACATGCATGGAAGACTGGTCAAAGGGATGGGATTGGTCTACGGGTAAGCTTGTCTAAATTTCGTACCCCCTCATGCCATTATCACTAGTGTCATAATGATTCATAGTGATTTATTATTACTTACTTTAGATTATATTGTTTCTGTTTAATTTAATGCGCTTTAGATTTTGTTACATTTCTATGTACTGTTTTTTAACTCTCACAATTGTTCTTTTTTTTTGTTCAACAAGAGTATGGAATAAACGTATTATTGAATTGAGGTGAAGAGAAAGCTAGCCTGAACATCTGACGTCACACTTCAAGGCTCATGTACTATGCCAGAGAGTGACCTCTAGCCTTGGTCAATCCCTGTCCATAATGACCCTTCACCTACATTCATTTCATGTAGAGATATGCAGTCAAAAGCCCCTTTCACACGAGAGCAATTTAGCAAGGGTCCCTTGCTAAATTGTAGCATGGTTGTAAGATTTTACAAAATGCACCTCATGTGAAAGGACACAACATTTTGGAGTGTCCAGGGTCCCTTGTCAAATCTTGTCCAACATTGCTACATTTTGTCGGAGGTCCGGACCTACGACAAAATCCTACACTGGCGGAAGTTTTGACTAAGGACGTGGGCTACATCATCGTGTGAAAGGAACCCTTGTTTATTGAACGACGTCCTAGGTGAAAATGCCCATTCAGCGCATGCTATTGTGGGTGCTATCTTGTCAAACTAAGGTGATCAGGATTACCAATTCGTCATATCACTCTCATGTCGCACAAGGGTTGTTAGTTTTTTAACTTTACAGTGTGAAAGCTCACAAAATCAGTCACTCATGGTGATAACAAATAAACAATCCACGCTCCTTAATTTTGTAGCAAGGGACCCTGGCTTCATTTTGGCCGTGTGAAAAGGGCTAAATTCTACTGTACTGAACATGTACTGTACATAATTATACATGTGGACATTGCATGCAGACGACCGGAATTAAGCTTTCCATAACCTGTGTTTTGATTTGTCTTTGGTGATGTTTGTCAGCTGCACCCACATCGACTCCGACCAATCAAAACACAGCTATGGGAAGCTTATGTCACTGCCTGTTTATCCAATAAAATTGTTGTATCCAATGAAATCCCTGGTTCTAAAAAGCAAATACCTGTCTTTATTCAAAAGTTTGATTATTCTAAATTGCCAATTCATAAATGGCAAATAATAAATGATTTTGTGTTATTTTTCTCTTTATTCACCACTTTTCCCGCAGGCTCAAATAAGTGTCCTGCTGCTTCGACCTGCCAGACCTTTCAAGAGGTCTTCAAGACAGCCGAGAAAATGTGTCAGACCGTTTGGGGTGGATCGTTTGAGGTTGTGGACGACAAAGAGCCGTGCATGCTGCTGTGGTTTGATGGAGAAAATAACCCAAACGATGAGGTATGGTCACATGTTTAGTAGAGTAACATTGTGGGCTTTCCACTGGTGTTGTGTATGATATTGCCTTTGATCGGGCGTGTTGGTCTATGAAAAGCGTTTGTTATAAAATGCTTATTGTTAGAAAGATGTTTTAAAAGTAGAATACAATGATCCAAACAACATGCCTCGAAACTTCATGGTTTTCCTTTTACTTCGTAAACTAAAACGGAACCCCACTTTGTGGATTCCCCAACACAAAATGGCCGATTGTGTTAGTTCGCAAAGTAAAGGTAAAACCACGCATTCTCAAGGCATATTTATGCATTTTATAACAAATGGTTTCAAATGCGACCAACTCGCCCAATCTTGGTGCAAACATTGTGGGGTGCAATGCTAAAATGCCACACAAGAACAGTTCCTACCTAAAAAGATCATCACACAATGTCTATGTATATTTGTATATAACCAGTGAAGCTGAACGCCATCAAATTGTTTTTTTAATTGTATGGTTTATTCATTTGACTCATAAAACGACGAAAAGGCTGACACCATTCAACTTTGCACATATTTACATTTTGAAAAATTTACAAAAAGTAGCTAAAGAAAACATCAACCATTGTGTCAATAAGGCATACAAAAGTATACATCAACACACACACAAGATGACAAAATCCTCAACTTTGCAGCAGCTGTCACAATAAGTGATTGAAAAATGAAAAGAAAATTACATTCAGTGTTTTGCCAATTTATAAAAAGAGGTGTTTTATAGGGACACGTTGCCTTGGGTCGGACGAGTGGGAAGTATAAAAAGCATTTGTAACCGTTTGTTATAAAATACATATGGTTGGAAAGATGTTTTAAAAGTAGAATACAATGATCCACACAAATTTGCCTCAAAATTGCGTGGTTTTCCTTTTCCTTTGCGAACTATTGCGATTTATGGGAGTCGAAATTTTGACTACCATAAATGGCCGACAGTGTTAGTCGACGAGAGAAAAGGAAAACCACACAATTTCGAGGCATATTTGTGTGGATCATTTTATTACTTTTAAAATATCTTTCCAACCGAATGCATTATATAGCAAACGCTTTTCAAAGACCAACTCGACCGGTCCAAGGCAACGTGTTCCTTTAAAAATCGTTTGTGAATGCAACAGCCAGAGATGTGGTTGGTACTGGCTGTCACCTCACTATAAAGCGTAGATGGTTCAACATTGTAAAAAACATTCAATGCCATTTCTTTAAATTTTTCTCAGCGAGTAGACACAGTATTTAGCTGAAACTTTCACATACACATGTGCCTTTTATTGTATCTTTCTTTATAATCTGCTTTGGACAAAAGCCATTTTAGGCCACAAATAAAGCATTACGTTGGAGACATTAACCAATCTTTGATCCTACCCTTAATCTGCTTTGGAATGTGTATGTCTTGGACAAAAGCCATTTTAGGCTTTGTATGAAACGGCGACTTCAGCTATGGCTATATTACTCACTTCTGCCTATTCTTCAACACTGGCAGAGACGTCCTGATCTAGCCTTAGCTGTAGACGAAGTAGCGATTTTGAACACTGCCTTAGTCCAAAGAACATGTATTTTGAGATAATTTAATGTGTATAACTTTGCTTGTTGTGAACAGATAGCATTGAAGGCAGCTGAGGCTCTACTAACAGTTGGATCCGCTCCAACCCTACATACTGTATGGAAAACGCTAATGGCATGTGCTACTCTATGTCTTGTAATTCTACATGATCTAAGATAGCCTTCTCAAATGTATGTGAGACGCTTAAACACGACTAGGTTCTACTTAATTTTGATCAACTGTCACCACCGATGTACTCAACTGTTTTGGTTATTTCTAGGCCCGGGCGCCTTGTGCGACTAGTGTCGTAGTCATGATTAGTGGTTTACTAAGTCAAGTCAGGACTACTGTTTTTCAACTACTCGGTTAATCGTGCTGCCAGGACTTCTACAACAATAGTCATGACTACTACTACATGAATGTTGTACCTGTATGGTGAACCAATTGTGGTGCTCACAACTATTCGGGACTATTTCGGAAGTTGCCACTATTTGAGGCGCAACTAGTCGAGTGGCAAGTTTCACTAGTTGCCCAGGCCTAGTTATCTCCACATTTTTATCTTTTTTCTTGTTGTCTTTTTGGTTTTGGGTAGGGCTTCATCAGTTTTTCGACATTCGATTTTGATGTTTGGTTTTTTGGCGATTTTTTGTCGCGTTGATCTTCTTTTTTTTTCTTGCAATAATTGTTGCCTTTGAAGTGAGTGAAATTCTATGGAGTAATTCAGTGATTTTATGGTGATATAAATTTTTTTTTTAAAGTGTGTGATTGAGTCCTGTATTCAAGAAACCATCGACCTGACAGAAGAGGAGAGTGTTGCTGTCAGTTAAACCAATATGGTTTATCGATGGTCAAAGCCTTATTTTTTCGTCAGATCACAGGTAAAACTAGTCGTATATTAATAAGTATTAATTAGAGATAAAATATCATGGACAAAGAGAACATCATCGTACACGAGGCTGTTCATTTCATATCATATAGACTTGACGTGGGATGTTGTGGCCAAGTGGATAAGAGCACCAAATTCAAGCTATGGTGGCCCTGAGCAAGATACTATAATTGCTTCTCTCCACCAAGGGGTAAATGGGTACCTGTGAGGGCAGAGTTGGTTCTTGTGATTGATAAAGCTTAGAAGTGCATATTTGTTGCACAGGCTGTATGAGATGGTTTAGGGAATGAATTGAATAGCTTGGTGACCAGCCGTCGATTTCAACAAACTCTTCCTAACTTGGGACTTGGGACAAGTGAAGTTCCGTATCCAAAGACTTAGGACGCATTGAACCCATCCTAAGTTAGGACGGGTCTCTCGTCCTAACTCGAGATAGGATTAATCCTAGCGTTTCGTAAAATCGGCTGCAGGAGTAATAATTTTGGAAGCACTTTGAGACGCCCTTAGGGTGTGAACAGCACTCTATAACCTGTTTTTGAGATGAACTGAGAGGTTTACATAACACTGACGCCTTTTCTATGCTTTTATATCCTCCATAACTTGGCTGAGGTACATGTTCCTTGTGGCATTTTTAGCCCTCATCTTCAAACCAAAGAGCAGTAAAAGTTAATGTTGATTCCAACTATAGTTACGTTGATTCCATCCTTAGTTTGGTTGATTCCAACTTGGGGAGGAGCATGAATAAGTTTTGCCTTTTCAATCGAACACAAGGGTAGAATAACTGTAACCGTACTACCAAGTGCCTTTCAGCTGCACAGTTTGTGTTTGTGTGGGCCATGTTTGTATGAATCTCCCCGTTCCATATGAAAAGTGCCTTACTCTTCTAGCAGTATAACATTCAAGGCATCATTGAAGTGTATAATGAATGCATTTATATAGACTCTTAGATGGTATTAGGTCTAGCCCTGGCGGCCTTACACTTTCGTATTGTACTACAGTGGCATCCTGGATATCAGGGTACATTTCTTGGGAGGAAAATTTTCAAAGCTTCATAACTCAAATCTTTACTGTAAGAAACCACTTATTTCAACAGATTCACATTCCATGGCAGCATATATTTGTCTACGGTGGGTTTTGGTCGTCATATATTCTTCACAAATACGTCATTTTCCATGGAATGTGAATCTGCTGAAATAAGTGGCTTCCTGCAGGTAAGATTTTAGTTATGAAGCTGTGGAAATTTTCCGCCCCATAAACGGGCCTTAACAGTTAGGACTCTGTATCTCTGTGTAGGGCACAGAGGAAGAGTTCTTGATAGGGCTAGTATTAGGTCTAGTTCCTGTAAGTTTTGTTCCTGTCCCTAGCTGTCTTAACCATAGGTATGCATGCATTTGCATAAACTCCATAGAAATAGAACCCGGAGAACGCTGAGCTCGACTGCCTCGTGTGTTGTCTGTGGACCCGTCTTATCGCTCCACGTGACATGTGTGAATGGCGAAAATGATCATCACGTGACACGCATGTATGGCAAAATGGCAATGCATATAGACCGTATCTACCTGTTTCCATTGTTCATTGTTCACGACGTCTAATGTATGGCAAAATATTATTACCGGCGGGTGTGTTCGGCCAAACAGTCACATAGCACGCTAATTTTGCCATACACACTTTAAAAAAATGGCGTATGGGCATCAATAAAAATGGTCTCACAATGAAATCATGAACACGCAAAATGTTGAACTCGGCGTTCTCCGGTTTCTATTTCTATGATAAACGCAAACTTGCTTTCAAGTCATTAGTCAGCTGGAGTTTTCAATACAAACATGACAATAGTTGGTAGCGCATTTTTCTGCAGAGTAATTTTGTATATTTTTAACCAGGCCATGATTTTGATCATGAAAGATAATTCCATTGTTTTGTCTTGATTTTAATAATAACCATGTTAAGGTAGAAACATTTATGAATAGTTTGATTATTTCCTCTTGGGTCACATAATTCTTCATGTACATAATTTTTGGATCTGAAATTGTACTTAATTAACAATGAACATAGATGTCATGTTTAATCAAGTCGTATTAATTTAATTAGAGATGTAGTAATGATAATAGTGTAAAATTTTAAGTTTATGCAAAACTTTCTTTGAATATAGATATTTAAACTGTCTAATCATTTAACCACGTCCACTGGTTTTTAATGATAAATAATAATTGCCTCAAATATGCTTCCATGTGTTGAATGTATATATACATGCAGTACACAGTCAACCCTCCTACTGTCTGGCCCTTTAATATCATCCACTGGTTGTTCATGATAGATAAACTGTGTCAGCATGCTATCATGTGATGAATGTATCTACAGGAGGCAAAGTCAACCCTCGTACTGACTGTCTATTTAATATTATCCACTGGTTTCTTCTTTTTTCCTTGAACATAGCTCCATGCTTGAACAGTGCAGCCTTCAAATGATTGAAGATGTACGCACTGCGCTTTAGCGCATGTGTTGAGTTAGGCAACAGGAATTTGTGTCAGGTGCAGTTACAATGTAGCATTATGTACAGGTTGAAAGCTGGAGATGAGGTTACTACAGTCGGGGTCTCTTAAAGGCAGTGGACACTATTGGTAATTACTCAAAATAACTAGTAACATAAAACCTTATTTGGTAACGAGTAATGGGGGGAGGTTGATAGTATAACTAATTGTGAGAAACGGCTCCCTTTGAGGTATTTGATTTTTTGAGAAAGAAGTAATTTTTCACGATTTTGATTTCGAGACCTCAGATTTATAGAATTTGAGGTCTCGAAATCGAGCATCTGACAGCGCACAAGTGATACAAGGGTGCTTTTTTCTTTCATTAGTTACTCGCAACTTCTGACGACCGATTGAGCTCAAATTATCACAGGTTCTTTTTTTGTGTGCATATGTTGAGATACACCAAGTGAGAAGACTGGTCTTTGACAATTACCAATAGTGTCCAGTGTCTTTAACCAGTGGATGATAGACAAACTATTGTTGCCCTACAATACTGTATAGTGGTAACTGCATCTACACAGTAAACACATATACACAGTTGATTCTGCGTGCAGTTATGCCAACACCAAAACCCATACAGTCGATTGGTATCAAATGGTTGGTTTACTCGCTGCAAGGTTTTACTAATTCATGTTTGATTTGTTTATTCCAATAGCTTTACATAAATACCAACTTTCATTCGAGGCATATATATGTAAAGAAAATATATTATGGTGTTTTGTTATAGTTAGGGAATAAAAGAGTGACAACAAGGTCTTAAATGGTCGATTCAGGGTCACGGCTGTGTGGTAAAGCACCGAGAAGGCGAGGTCCTTTATTGCACGGTCCACGACCCTGCAAGGTTTTGAATTTACGTTTAAGACCAAGTCACAACTCTTTTATTGCCAAGATTATTCCGACTGTTGCCTAGGATGTTCAACGCTTGATGTGAACCTTACCATAGCCATAGCTGCCAATTTAGACATGGTCCCAGCTGTGTTCAATTTCATAGAGCTGCTTGAGCAGAATAATGCTCAACAATGAGCAGGACACCAGTCACAAATTGTACATGTGACATGGTATTTTGTCTGGTAACCCTGTTCTGGTAAGCATAATTTTGTTGTACTTTTGCTATTTTTTGTGTATTAAAGGCAGTGGACACTATTGGTAATTACTCAAAATAATTATTAGCATAAAACCTTTCTTTGTGACGAATATTTGGGGGAGGTTGATGGTATAAAACATTGTGAGAAACGGCACCCTCTGAAGTGCCATAGTTTTCGAGAAAGAAGTAATTTTCCACAAATTTGATTTTGAGACCTCAGATTTAGAACTTGAGGTCTAGAAATCAACCATCAAAACGCACACAACTTCGTGTGACAAGGGTGATTTTTTCTTTCATTATTATCTCGCAAGTTCAATGACCGATTGAGCTCAAACTTTCACAGGTTTGTTATTTTATGCTTATGTTGAGATACAACAACTGTGAAGGCTAGTCTTTGACAATTACCAATAGTGTCCACTGCCTTTAACAGCTCTATGAAAATGGGCTCTGGTACTGCTGTTTATAGGCCTTGTAATGGTTCAACTCCTTCAATTTCCTGCTGGGAGAATCCCAGGAATGTCCAAGGGTATTATCTTGCATTAATTCAGCTGTGTTAAACAAATTGAAGTATTCAAAACGTCGTCGATGATTGAACAATCAATACATTTTAATACAATTTCAAAAAAATCAATCAAATAAGTTGTCTCAACAAGTAATTGCCTTTAAATAACAAACCTGCCCACCAACAATGATATTTTGTATAATGCACAGCATTATTGCCATTGGGAGTCAACAAACTTTGATTTATATTATTAAAACCTCCACAACCCATCCAAAATCCAACTGCCATGTTTTGATAGTTTTGTTAGATTTACACTAGTAAATGCTCTTTGTAAACTGACTATGCTTTACATGAGGTACATGTTAGGCAAACCACTATGATCAGAGTCTTAACTGTTTGGGTGTGGAGTTAAAATAGTGCTCGATTCTGTTGGACCGAGGGCTGTACCAATTATGCTTTACATGCTACCAGGCAAACCACCATTACCAGAGTCCACCAGTTTGGGTATAGAGTTACAATAGTGCTAGATTTTGTCAGACTGAGGACTCACTGTACTAGTGAACTAATTTTGCTTTATATGGAAATCGTCACTATCAGAGCTTAACAGTTTGGATATTTAATTCTAGTCATGTTTGATTTTGTTGGAGCGAGGACAGATCCTATAATCACGGAGGGGATACCAGGCCTGTGCTTCGTTTTTGAAAGGGCAAGGGCACCAAGGCATTTTCTCCTGGGTTAAGGGCACCCTACAAATGTATGAGGAAGTTGTACATTTCTATTTAGGCATTTCAAGTGCACCAAGGCAATGACCAGGGGGCATGGAGGCAGTCGCCTTCGTTGCCAATGTGAAGTATCGGGGTTAAGCAACAAATTGCTCACAATCAAAACCTGTGTGCTACTGTGTGAGGTACCTACAGACTAGCATGCCTGAATTTTATCTGTGAAAGGGCAAGGCCATTTTCATTTCGCTAAGGGCACTTTCATTGGGACGTCTTAAAGTCAATGGGAAACTTTTGTAGCACCAAGGCGAAGACCAGGGGCAATGGAGGTTTACGGCCTCCATGTAATTCCAGGCCCGACTTGAAGACAAATAAGGGCTTTGCAAACAACACCCATGTAGGTAACTTCCGATAAAGCTAAATAATCAACATTTCTCCTGTTGATCGAGCTATTGAACATGCCATCGACTCTCTCTAATTCTAGATTCTTGCATGCAGTTTACAATAAATGTGATATAAATGTCTTTTGTATATTCTTCATCATCTTCAGCCGGTGGTAGGCTACTGCGATGTGGGTGTGTCCGCCATTGTACCTAGGGTGTCCGCCACCTGCTGACTAGTGACATTTTCCAGTGAAGCACTCGTTTCTCGGCCATACTCTGAAAAAAGAAAAACAGTGCCAAGTTTTTGGTTAAAAATCTGACAGTTCTGGCATGTGATTATAAAAACTTTACTTTCTGATCATTGAACAATCATGATTTTGATCAGTATGCTCCGAGTCTTCAGGAGAATGGAATCTCTAAAGGCGATACTTTTTAAAAGCAGCATAGAGTCTAGCATTCTCCTGAAGACGATCATACTCATTGCAACGTTGAGTTGTCAATGTCAACCACTGGTTCTTTTCAGAACCAAACCAACACTACTCAAAAGAGATTTTCATTTGTGGTGTTACCGCAAACCTCGGCTTATAATACTTCCACCTACTTCTTCTTCCTTTAAAGTGCTGCTTCTCAGGAAATTTGAAGATTACCGCACTGTGGCTGGGCGCGCGCATGAAACCATGGGACCATAAGCCACTCAGGTGCCAAATACACATGGTGCAAGTAAAAACTGGCCAG
Organism: Asterias rubens; assembly: GCF_902459465.1. NCBI lineage: Eukaryota > Metazoa > Echinodermata > Asteroidea > Forcipulatida > Asteriidae > Asterias > Asterias rubens. The sequence goes on along the minus strand of NC_047069.1, from coordinate 5,690,441 downwards.
CAAGATTATTGACTAGGTGAGACCCTCAGTGCATTCTTGAATGCATCTAGAGAGGGTGAGAGTGCAGGGTCCATCTTCAAGTAGTTCCAGTCCCTTCTAGAAACTATAAGGCTCCCCTACCCATTCAGTTTTTAATCCAACTTACCATATCTTGCATAGATCTTGGGTTGTACTCCACTACATTCTCTGATTAGGATCGGAAACTTGGGGTTTGCTTTCTTAAGATCCACATAGCTCGTCTCCACCCATTCTCTGTAACATAAATGCATGCAGTCATTTTTATTCTCATTTTTATCCCTCATTGATTGAGTGTTGTTGCTAGTAAGTAAGACGATAGGAGCCGATCAATCACTTACAGTACACCAAGATCTATGTGAGTTTTATTGGTATATTCTATCATTTTGTTTCTTTTAAATACTTATTGAAAATGAAATTTCATGGTTTAAAAAACATTGATCAAATTAAAATAACATAAAACATAAACCCTATTGAAATAAACAATACAATAATGTCATTGTCAATACAAAGCCAAAGGCAAAGCAAATACGACTGGAAAAAGGTACATTTTCAAGTTTATAACAATGGCGACTAAAAGACTTGTATTAAAACCAAAGAGAGTCATAACAGCCCAAACAATTTGTGGATTGGCAACCAATGTCAAAACGGGGAGGGGGGGGGGGGGGGGGGGGGTCAGATCAGAGCACACACAAAAAGTACACATAACTTGACTTCACAATCACAGCACAACTTCACATTCTTCGGCTGAGTTGAGCTGCTAGTTGCGCGATATTATTTAGTCAATACACCCGATCTGACTACTCTACGAGCATCAGAAGGTTCGAGGGTTATCTGTAGGTCTAAGTCAATCTCATTACCTAACTCCTTGGCTTGCGGGAGATCGCTGACACAAGTGAATCCGCAATTCTTTCAAATGCTGCGGGAGTCTCCTAGCTGCTGCAGACGCCATGTTGTTTAGAAATCAGACGACAAATCGATTCCTTCCCATCATGCATCACTCCATTTTTTGGCCGGGCACATTCAAGATGGCGGACAACCGTTTGCTCGATTGACGTCGTAAATTTCGGGGAATTACTGTAAAGTTTCCAGGTTTCTTGGCCGTAAATTGGGCGTGAAAACTTGTCGAGAACCGAAGGTAAGTTCTGGTCGTGCTTTGTGAGTGATTTGGAGAGTTTATGAGCGCTATTTATGTCATTATGTCGTGGTTGTGTGGTTTTTACTGCAGACTTCCTATTTCTTGTGAAAAAAAATGGTGGTCATGGAAATGATAAACGAATTTTGGGGCGTTGGTGGTTATAACAATTGGGGCGAATTGGTTTTGTTGGGGAAATGTATTTATAAGGCAAAGAATGGGCAGATATGACAGTGATATCCCTATCCCTAATATTAGTCTTCAATTTCTTGTATTGAATCATTGATGAAGGAAAACAAGTGAAGTAAATAAATAATGGGTTGGGTGGGCCAATTCAATTGAGTGGTGGGCGGAGTTTGGATGGGGGTGGGGTGATTATGGGAAGAAGTGTGACTGTCACTGGACACTGTAGTGAAATTGAAAATAATAATTAACTGTAATTAATTGTATTGACTAATAATGTTTAGGTTTAGTTTTCTTTAGCTAAGTTCCACCTAGCCCAGGTTGGACTCCTCCGTTGCATGCTATTGCAACGCGACGGAGTCAAGGGTATAAAGGTCCCGTACTATTGCGAAAATCTTTCAAAAATCTGTTAAAAATATTTCTACCTAAGTCGGGAGTCTGAACTTTTACTCACATGTTCCTTGTAGTTGGAACTCCAAGCCCACATTATTTAAAATTGTTAATTTGTCTCCTTTGGTGTTAATATTTTGTGAAAAGAAAATTGAAATTTACGTTTTCCATTCCCACGTCGTGCACTAACTTCCGTGTAAACACTTTCTTGCACTGATCACTGGCGGCGCCATCAACTTGCATCAACCACCCACTAAGCAGATGGATAATAGTCAGCGAGCAATTTACACAAAGCGCAGAACATAGGGTGCGTTCGTTTAGCTTCCCTGGGTCGACCCCGGTGTGTGGCGTTTTTTTTTCCCAGGACGAACGTGGGTAATTATCTGCACACGTTCGTCCTGGAAAAAGAAAACGCCACACACCGGGGTCGACCTGGGGAAGCTACTCGAACGCACCCATTGTTTACCGAGCATAGACGTCTTGTGCCAAGACTCCATGTGCTGGAAGCGTATCTTTTTCCCAGGACAGATAAGGCCGTTAAATTGGCGCATGCTAAGTGGCCTCATCTGTCCTAGGAAAAAAATATACGCGCGCAGGAAAGCGCCCTCTGTTGTCCGTCAATATGACAAGAAGAAGCCCTGTGAAAAAGCAAGATGGCGGCAGACGGCTTTGCTGCTTATAAATATTTTTTAAGAAAAAAACTCACTTTGTAACCGAAATTCAACCTGAAACTTTTAAAAATTCTATTTGAGGTCTAGTGCTTTCCAGTTTTTTGCCTCCTGGTTTTTAAATGTACATGGAGGAGTTGAAGGCGAGTTGATGGCACCTACCCAGTTGACGGCGAATAGCGGCAAGACAACGCGCTGCACTCAAAGCCATGCACACTTGGGCTCACACTATCAATTGGTACATGATGGTCACACCGCCAGTGCAGAACTTCGACATATTTTCGGAAATAATTTCTTCCATGGATATATTTGTTAGCTGTAAACTCGTTGAAAATATAGTGAGGGACACTGTGAATATATGAACGGAATTTCAACTTCTCAAATCAGGTAATCAGGAAAGTTGTAGTCAAATTTGTGTTCGCATTGTAAAGAACCTTTATACCCAGGACGTCAGTGCAGTGGCACATGACTGACGTCCTACCAGGGCTAAGTTCCACCCATCTCAGGTTCTGCTTGTCCTGGTTTTGTGAGTCAACAATTGTGTTCCCTTTTTTTATTTACCTTACCTGCTCAAATGTTTGCTTACTACACGATTGATGGAATTCCATTTGATGTGGCCCTGCAGCTCAAACTCCTTCACGTTTCAGCGTTTCAGCTGCGATTAAGGATGATTAGCCTCCAAACTTGTTGTTATAATTTGATTGATTGATATATTGATTGTTTGATTGATGAGTGAATTTTTCACACTGATTTTCTGTCTTTTATGAATAGGTGGAAGTGCAGTTCTAAAATCTAATCACTACTTTGTGGTCTTAATTTGATGTCATAATGGACAAGTACACCAAGAAAAAGAAGATTGGAGAAGGGTCATTTGGGAAGGCCTTGCTGGTCGTATCCAAGACCGATGGGAAGGAATATGTCATCAAAGAGATTAATATTTCCAAGGTACATAAATGTTTATATAATTCAACTATATAGTTTCTCACTGCGGAAAGACTGCAGAACAACCTACATGTGTTCGTAGACAAAGGCTCAATTTCATAGAGCTGACTAAAGCCCGGTTCATACTTCCTGCGAATGCGATACGAATGTTCACGTCACAAATTCGCAACGAAATTTGCACTGAGTTGTGTTGCGTTCAACTCTGCTGCAAAAGGAGGGTTGTGACGTCAAATTCACGTCAAATTCGCTTCGCATAATCGCATTAGCAGGAAGTATGAACCAGGCTTTCGGACTGATTTTGTGGTGACCGCACAAGTTTCCATTTCATTCTTTTTGAAAATTAATGATCTTACAATGAAAATGAATCACGTAACAATGCAAATTCATGGTGTGTATGCGCAAGCTGCTTTTTTTTTTGCTGACCTGTGAAATACGCTTAAATTGCTTACCTATAAGCAGCGCCATGAAATTGACCCCTGATACTTGTAAGGGTTACGGCACTTCGCAAAATGGGTCAATACTCCCAACAACATCTTCCTACATCATTTTTATCTGTTTCTCATTTGTTCATATTATTGTTGCTTGCATAAAATAAGGTCAATGTTTATGGGAACTGTGGTTATGTTGAGGTATAGAAAAAAACTGTAATGATTTCCATCATTGTTTCTGTATTTAGATGAAGAGAAAGGAGAAGGAGGAATCCAAAAAGGAGGTGAGTGTATGACTGGGATTGTCCTTTAGATGTTTGGTACATACGTGAGTACAATAGGTACAATTGTAAATATCTAAGGGCCTTTTACAACTAGAAATATTTTCACTAGCGGTCCCAGTGTGCTTTCTTAAATGAAATAGAGTATTAGTTTTTTGTCAGTTTGTATCGTGACAGCAATTGATGGCTAAACTCGCTGATCGTCGGTGCAAACAATCTTTGCGGATTAGAATAGAGGGCCAGCTATGTAAACCTCACTTTCAGCCATCATGATGCCAATAGACCTTCATCACGGTGTGGTTATCCCTTGATTTGACTCCATTCCAACGCATTGTAACCAATCTGAGGCTGGACAAGATAATAGTCTGGTGCCATGTGCAATGAATGTTAGCATTCATTACTGTTATTGGAAACAGGGAACATGACCAAGATGGTGACAGCATGATAAAGGTCTACATATATAGGGGTAAAGCTAGCTTCCCAATGCATGAATCTACAGCGAAGCTAGATTTGATATCAAGTCACTGTATGGGCTGTATAACCATAGTTGCACACTGAGTTTTCTCTGATTTGTTTCAGGTGGCCGTTCTCAGGAAAATGAAGCATCCCAACATTGTTTCTTACCAAGACTCATTTGAAGGTATGATACTCTGTATTGGTTCATGATGTAACAAAGTGGGTTAATGGAAGTGTTGTGGCTGAGTGGTTAGAGCTCCGAATTCAAACTCTGGTGTTTCTGATCAGCAGAGTGTGGGTTCGAATCCCCAGCCGTGACACTTGTGTCCTTAAGTAAGACACTTAACCATTGCTTCATCCTTCAGATGGGACGTAAAGCTGTTGGTCCCATGTGTTGTGTAATGCATCTCATTTTCCAATAAGTTCAACAACCATTTGAAACCATTCAACTGCAGGGGGTATGTAAGGTAGCCTAGCTGTATCTGTGTCATTGCAATGAGGCTGCCGTTCACTAAATTAATTTATCGTTCAGTGGATGATTAAATGGTCAGACAGTAGGAAGGTTAAATGGAAGGTACATGTTTGGTAATTACTCAAAACAAATATTAACTTAAAAACTGACTTGGTAACAATGGCATTGGAGAGCTGTTGATAGTATAAAACATTGTGAGAAGCGGCTCCCTCTGAAATAACATAGATTTTGAGAAAGAGGTAATTTCTCACTAAAATAATAAAAGACTTCTGAACGCACACAAATTCATCGAACAAGGGTGTTTTTTCTCTCATCATTTTCATGCAACTTCGATGGCTTGGTATTTTATGATTATGTTGGAATACACCAAGAGAGAAGACTGGTCTTTGACAAATACCAAACGTGTACCTTCCCTTTAAGCACTTGGTAACCGATGACATTCTAAATATCTTACCTTTTATAAAGCTGCATTAATTCAAGATTATGTTGTTGTTTTTTCCATTTTTAATACAGAGTTAGGCAACTTGTATATTGTAATGGACTTCTGTGATGGAGGTGAGTGTGCTTAATAATGTAACAGCCTGCACAGTCTGTCTGAGCAGGGCCCATGTTCATGGCTCTGCTTACCGCCAAGTTCTGCGCTTAAAATCACCATTCTCCACTTACTGTGTGTGGATGCCGAATTTCTGTGCTAGCTGTGTAAGACAAAAATGTTTAGTAATGTGGAGTATACGTACTCGTACATAACACACCACAAATTGTTTGTGGGAGAAATTGTTTGGCTTAAGTCCAGATTGCACATGCATTTGAAGGGTGGATTTTAGATTGACAGTATTGAGAGCTTGTTAGACCTGTATAATGTATTCTGAAAAATGTATTGTGAAAAACACATATAAGGTGAGCTTCATAAATGGTTCTCATAACTTTTCAAAACCTGCCTTAAAACGTAATCCTGTGTGATGTAGCGCTTTTGTACAAAGTTGTAGTATCCAAATGAAACAGTTGATTTTTCATAACACAGGAGCAGATTGCACGAAAGTAATCAAGTTCATAGCAAGACAAACTGTCAGTAGTACCATAGTGATTTGTATTGTGATATCAAACTTTACTTAGCAACTAGGATTGATTTGCAGATAAGATCAATCTTAGCTCATTGTGAAATCGGCCCCGGGTTTATTAAAGAAGGTAAACTCACCAGCCAGTGATGATTAATTTGGATATGACGGTTCTCCTGTATATTTTTATCAAGCTTGTGCAATAATTGTTTGCCATTTTTAAATTGTAGTTTTAATCTTCTTTGTGATTTTGTTTACTTTTTATAGTATTTTTGTGTTTTCTTCCGTTGTTTGCCTGTAGTTGTGCTTATGGTCCCCATTTAGTGGGCCTGTGTGCCTGTTCGGGGTTTCCCTTTTGCAGCAATGTCATTTTTTATGTGTTTGTGCAATGAAGGTAATAAAATTACCGCCGGCACGTTAATCCGGAGGTCGTTGGTTCGAATCCCACTCTAGTCAATTCTTTGTTCAACCCCAAAAATCATTTCAAAATTTACCCAGTCAGTTTCCCTTGTGGTTTATATTGATATCTGAAACAAAAAGTCGCATCCCCCTAAGGTGATCCCCTGGCTGCCGCTTCCCAGGTTGTAGCGTAATTTGGTTGTGATCCCTGGCTACACGGCAGTTAACGGTTGTATGGCTTCTGCATGACTGGCACCCCCGAACTAAGATATTGACAAAATAGGGACACCACCAATATAGGGCTAGATAGCTCAGTTGGTAGAGCGCCGGCACGTTAATACGGAGGTCGATGGTTCGAATCCCACTCTAGTCAATTCTTTGTTCAACTCCAAAAATCAAAATGAAATAAAAAATAAACAGTACAGAGAGATTACGATGTTTATTTAATTTTTGTCTGCAGGTGATTTGTATAAAGCAATCAATGGGCGGAGAGGCGTGTTGTTCCCAGAGGATCAGGTACTGGACTGGTTTGTTCAGATTTGTCTTGCCATCAAACACGTTCATGATAGGAAGATTCTACACAGAGACATCAAGTCACAGGTAAGAGATTGACGGGTAGGCATGTAGACCAACAGATACTGTTGGACAGATAGGCCAGTCGCCCAAGAGATATAGAGTGTCATGGCCGAGTGGTTAAGAGCATCAAATTCAAGTTCTGGTGCTGATTCACCGGAGTGTGGGTTTGGGTCCCAGTCGTGACACTTGTGTCCTTGAGCAAGATACTTTACTATAATTGCTTCTCTTCACCCAGGGGTATAAATGGGTACCTGCGAGGGTAGAGGTTGATATTGTGTATGAAAAAGCCACAAGCGCCTTACAGGCAGCTCAGGGCTGTATCCTCCCCAGGGAGCTGAGAAACATTACAGGGATGTTATTGGCCCTATGCCCAGAGCACTAATGTAAAGAGCATTGATTCGGTTATTGTGAAATGCGCTATATAAGAATTTGTTATTATTATTCTATAAAATATACTGGAAAGCCCAAGTGATATTGTAAACACAATGGATAGGCAGCTAGCAAAAGATGGACAAAATAAAGGCAGGTAGCCCAAAAGAAAGATACAATAAAAGTCGCCTGTGAAATTTTCAGCTGAGTTCAATGTCTACTCACTGAGAAAACAGCAAAAACAAGGAGTATGCACCAATAGGTATTTGAGGAAGTTTACAGATTAACGGTCTGTTCTACGTACATGTATTGTACCTTCTACTATTAGTAATAGAAATAATAATAATAACATTTATAAAGCCCCATATATACAATAAATTGCTCAAAGGCGCTGGTTTTTTATAAATACATTTGTCAACTATTGATCGTGTTTGATTTGTCTGCAGAATATATTTCTAACGAGGAAAGGGATTGTCAAGCTAGGAGACTTTGGTATTGCTAGAGTCTTAAACAGGTAAGAATGCTGAGGCTAAGCCTTTCCAGTATTTGAACATTTTAAAAAGGAAAAACGCAGCAAACATTTTTCATTAGGAAATAAAAGAGTAGTGGTGGTGTCTTAAAGATGGAGTCATGGATTGGTTTGTGTCAGCGTAATGCTGATTTATTGGCAAAAATATCAAGAAGGTACAATAAAAAGTTACATGTGAAAGTTTCAGCTGATTACAGTTTCACTTACCGTGAAAAGAAAACAAAAATCAGGGTCGTGGGTTCAAATCCCACCCGAGTAACATGCCTGTGATATTTTTGTCACTGGACTCGGGGAGGGACTGAGTATACAGTGCTAACACACATTGGTGTATGGGTAAAAAACAAAATTAATATTCTTTATACCCCATGCAAAATTAACATCTATTATATCATTGCGGTTACCCGCCGCCAAAAACATAGGATTCGAACTGCCTCTAGCTACCGGGCAACCTCGGTAGTCTAGTTGGTAAGACACTGCTCTAGAATTGCAAGGGTCGTGGGTTCGAATCCCACCCAAGTAACATGCCTAGGATGTTTTTTTCACAGGACTCGGGGAAGTACTGCGTATACAGTGCTAACACGCTTCGGTGTATGGGTAAAAACCAAAATTCAAAATCGGTATTTTAACTAGAACATCAAATCCAACCATGTTTAGAGAGATGACAGTTGGTACCAACCGCGATCTCTGGCCACAGCAAACTTACAACATTTTAGTTTGTGAAAAGGAATTATATGTGCTCTAACTAATATTATATTCTACATTTCACAGTACTGTGGAATTGGCACGGACTTGTATAGGAACTCCGTACTATCTGTCGCCAGAAATTTGTGAAAACAAACCATATAACAACAAAAGGTATGTGTGGATATAAGAAATGTTTATTTTTAAATGGTGCAAAGCTTATTTTCATTGTAAATATCTAATCAAGTTTCATAATCGATCTAGTTGAACAGTGTTACAAACTACATTTACAACATGCTTCAACACTTTCCTCTTTTCGACAAACTGTAGTTGCATACCTGTTGACTTGTACACAAAATCCTTCTTAATTATCAATTAGATTTTCTGCTTCTTCTCACCTATACACTCTTGAATTGCTGAGATGTAGAACAAGGAGCCATTCAAATAGCTTTATTACACGTACTGCATCTCTTTAGAACTCAATTATTCCCTATAGTATTTGCTGTGTATTTCTTGTTTGGAACCTGTTAAGTTACTTGTCTCTCTCTCTCTCTCTCTCTCTCATGAACTGTGTAGTGTTAAAGGCACTGGGGTCGATTTCACTAACGCGTTTTGGTCATCGCAAACGCCGAAATCGATCGCTAAATCTAAAATCAATCGCAACTTAGCAATGGATTTTTAGCCGACGATTTCACTGAAACTTAACGATGAATATACTCGTCGCAAAGTTTTATTTAGCGATGACAATCTTGCGATGACATGTTAGTGGTCGCAATGTAAAAGTTCATCGCAAACTTATGACACATTGCGCCATTATGTGCTTATAGTTACATGTATAGCGGTGTACGTTTTGACGTATAAATTGTCCGTGATTTAGAGTAAAATGAGTGGCGCTACATTATTTTAGTCTTGCGGTCTTTTACCTGGTAGACTCAGATTGCCGATGACAACTATCAGCGACGCAACTGCAGCAAAGAGCCCCTTAATATCGGTAAAAAGGAGATACTATATGGGTTCGATTATTTTATTCATCATTTTTAGAAAAAAATAATGTGTAATGTATTGGCAAATTGACAGTGTGAAGCTTGGTATTATTTCTTCCTCCATGGTATTATTAGACAGATATGTCAGAATTTTCATCAATCCCACCGTTACAACAGATTTACGAAAACTGTTTATTAAAATCTAAAATTATAATAGAGGCCATAGGCCTATAAATGCTTTAACCCTTTGTAAATGAGTGCCTAAACATCGTCCACAATAGTTTGTACGTGTGCACCAACATGACAACGATTTACATATAAACTGCACAATGCCATTTCATTTCGAGCGACGACCGACGATTTTGTTGCGGGATGTCAAAGGTCAATACTTTTAGCCTCGTACAAAAAATTTATTTCCCTTTTAACGTCATCGCAATTGCGATGACTTTAGTGAAACGCAGAGTTAGCGATATCGCAATTGCGATGAATTTGACGTTAGCGATCTCATCGCAAGTGTGTTAGCGATGATCGCAAACATAGACATTAGTGAAATCGACCCCTGGACACCTTTGGTAATTGTCAAAGGACCGGTATTCTCACTTGGTGTATCCAAACATATGCATACAAAAAAAATAGAATAGTGAAAGAAAAAAACATACTTGTTGTAAAAATTTGTGTGCTTTTAGATGCCTAAACAGGAGTGAGAAATTACCTCCTTCTCAAAAACGTTGTTACTTCAGACAGAGGGAGCCATTTCTCACAATGTTTTATACTATCAACAGCTCTGCATTGCCCGTGACCAAGTAAGTTTTTAAGCTAACAATTATTTTGAGTAATTACCAGTAGTGTCCAATGCCTTAAATGAGAATCTCTTGTTTACTTTGCAGTGACATCTGGGCATTAGGCTGCGTACTATATGAGATATGCACACTGAAGCATGCAGTAAGTATTTTAGGGCAGGATAATTTTGTAAATTTAAACTGCACATTGTTTCTTTATTGTTTAATGCATATTTTATGTCATGGAAACGTAGGTATATCATCATTAAAGCCTGTGTTGGCTACACGCATATTACGCAGACCTGTTTTTGAAATGGCAAGGACACCGAGGGCACCCTTTGAGGAAATTGTAAATTTGAGCATGTCAAGGGCACCAAGCTATGCATCTTGTTTCTTGGGGTCACCTGATTTTCTCTAACTAGGATTCATCTTTGAATAAAATCCAATGCCTTGTGTAATTAGTGAACACTCAAACTATTGGACTCTGATTATGGTGCTACGCCTGATCCCATGTAAAGCATAGTAAGTTTACTAGTATACCTCAGTCCAACAGAACCGAACAAAAACATGCTGTTTACCAGTGTAGCACCACTAACTGGGATACTTTGGTTTAATACTCAGTTTGAAGCAGGCAACATGAAGAACTTAGTTCTGAAGATCATCCGTGGTTCTTACCCACCCGTTTCTCCGCGGTACAGCTATGACTTAAGAAATCTACTCGCTCAACTCTTCAAGAGAAGTGCCAGGTAAGATACAACCTCTCACTGTGTTAAACCATGATGCAAATTGACTCCCTGCACGCGTATCACACACGGCAACTGATGCCACGCTCACCATGTTGGTGGTCAATAGGTTTACGTGTAAATGCTGCTTCGCCTAAAATGCGCACTTCTATGGATAACACACTTTAACATTGACCATGTTAGCAGAAAAATTGGGCAGCCATATTGCGTGTTTACGGCGGATTTGCATTGTGACGTCATTTATTTTTGTGCGGTAAGCACCGGAAGGTTAGCACGCCTTTTCGTGTGCTTACGGTTAGCAGCGCTATGAAATAGAAATTGCAAAGTAAGCACAAAATCGGCCGCGAAGCAGCGCTCTGAAATTGGGCCCAGGTGAATTGGGTCAATATGTACATAAAGTCTCAGTACACCGTAGAGGAATACACAATCTTGAAATGTTACGACAGAAAACACTTTTCAGATTCAAACTTTGGGCCATCAAAAATGGTTTGATTTTATATAACCACAGTACTTCGAGGTGAAATGTCTCAAAATGCATTATACCATCAAAAGCTGCTGTAGGCTTCTAACCAAAAGATTTTGTTGCCATTAATTTTTAAGTTTTTTTGGGTACTTTTTGTAACACAAAGCACAATGTCCACAGATATACATCAAACTCACACCGTTTGAAGATAATGATAGTAGAAAGCGTACCTTAAAAAAGTAGTTGCTGAGGTGCTGTAGTTTTTGAGAAATGAGTAAAACAATGTCATGAAAATACGTTTTTACATGCTTAAATAATTTTTGTCTCATGTTTACTGAGACGAAAACTATTTTCATGACATTGTTTTACTCATCTCTCAAACACTACAGCACCTCAGCAAGTAATATTTTCAGGGAAGCTTTCTACTATCATTATCTTCAAACTGTGTAAACTGAGTGTAAATCTGTGGACAATGTGTTTTTTTGTCCTACAAAAAGTACATAGACCCTTTAAGATTGATAACCAAATGTATACCTTCCAATTATACAGGGCACAGCTAGTGTTAATCTTGAGCAAAAAAGTGTTTACAGGAACGCTTTTTACACTTCTTCATGATGTGTTTGCTTTTCATTTAAATGTAACTTTGATTTTATGTACATCAGAAACGTTCGTAATTATAGATGGAACGATTAGTCCCAAACCTCATGGTTTTGATCAACTAATTACACTATTGCTGTTGGCGACTCGCGTCTAAATGACAATACCTTGACGTCTTTTGTGGGAGTTTGCCTTGTTATACCTTCATGTTGCAACAAAACGGCTATACAAAACGGAGCTCCCTAAAATGTTGTAACATGAGTGATGACCTATTGTGGCTTTTGCGAAATCTTTCTAAAAAGCACTGGAGAGGGGTGTAATCTGTTTCAGCAAAGATCAATTGTTGCCAATTTCGTTAAAGCTGTTTTTTTAACAAACAATTTCTCTGCTAAATTACGTTCTTGTTCCGTTTTGTAGAGATCGTCCGTCAGTAAACACGATCCTAAAGAAGCCTTATATCCAAAGAAGAATTGAGAAGTTCTTGTCAGACACGGTAAGATGATTAGAGTCTATGGGCTTTGTCACACGAGGCAGAGTTTTTCTGTATGCAGGCTTTTTTGAAATTGGGCCCTGATAATTTTTTGTTCTGTTTTACGGCAATGCTCTTCTCTACAGTCTTCCTAACAACCAGATTTCCCGTCTTCAACGCTGCCCGCATTGCGACACTGTCTAAAAAATCCTGTTCCATCACCCCCATTCTGAAACAACTACACTGGCTCCCTATCTCTCAACAAATCATCTTCAAGCTGATGCTCATTGTCCACAAAGCACTTAATGGCAAGGCTCTCACTATATTTCTGAACTTCTTCAAGTTTACACTCCATCAAGAAATCTTTGATCAAGTTCCATACTTCTTCTCATTGAACCCAAGTCTCGAGACCCATGGGGCGACAGGTCTTTTTCTTCAGCTGCGCCACGCATCTGGAACTCTCTACCACTTAATCTTAGATCTTGTCTGTGTACCACAACATTCAAATCTCTTCTCAAAACTTATCTTATGTCACAGGTTTTCAAGGACTCATTTTGTTGTGTCTGTTTTTCTTTGTTTTGTTTGTTGTTGGTTTTTACTGCGCCTTGAACACCCAGCAAGGTGGATACGTGCGCATTACAAGTCTTATTATTGTTATTATTTATTATGTGTTTCCAGCAAATGTCGGACGAGTTTAGCCACACTATTCTACATCGAAATAAAGCACCGGGACCCTACGGAGCAGCAGGCAGACCAGCATTTGCAGCAGGTAAACGTCTTGCTTATTCACATTCAACTATTGGGACCTAGATTCATGGTGATTCATTATCATTGAATTGTGGTCGTACAATGGATAGAATGACCGGCTTAGAATACAGTGAGAGTTTGGTGGTAAGCAGCTCCGTGAAATTGGACCCTTTGAACTTCATTGTGGTTTGGAACAGCTTAAAGCCATTATACACTTTCGGAACAGAAACAAAAATAAAAGTTTATAGATTTACAAATAATTTACAGGGTTTACAGAAGGTAATTGTGAAAGACTTCTCTTGAAATATTATTCCATGAAATGCTCTCCTTTTTGAGAAAACATTAAAACAATTATCAATTCTCGATATCGAGAATTACGGATTTATTTTAAACACATGTCATGACACGGGGAAACGTGCAAAGTATATCTTTTTTGTTGTTAACCGTTCGATTGTTTTAATCGTGTCCTTCTAACCAACGGTTTTTATTGCTGTTAATTTTAAACGAGTGATTACCAAACATATACCTTTCCTCATATCATGTCAGCCCCTACACAAACATGGACATTATATAAAAGTGTTAATGAGCTCTCTGTCAGGGTGTCCTTCCTCCAGTGTTTGTTTGTTATGTGTGTTTTATTTATTAGTCATGATATTCTTCCTACTTAAAGGCAGTGGACACTACTGGTAATTACTCAAAATAATTATTAGCATAAAACCTGACTTGGTAACGAGTAAACGGGAGAGGTTGAAAGTATCAAACCTTGGGAGAAACGGCTCCCTCTGAAGTGATTAAGTTTTCGAGAAAGAAGTTATTTTCCACGAATTTGATTTCGAGACCTCAGAATTAGATTTTAAGGTCTCGAAATCAAGCATCTGAAAGCACACAACTTCGTGTGACAAGGGTGTTTTTTCTTTCATTAATATCTCGCAACTTCGACAACCAATTGAGCTCACATTTTCACAGGTTTGTTATTTTATGCATACGTTGAGATGCACCAAGTGAGAAGACTGGTCTTTGACAATTGCCAATAGTGTCCAGTAAGTATAGTTTAAGTATAGTTTTTTCATTGTTCACCCTGGCAAACTTCAGAACGCCTTATATTATTAATGCCTAGCCTACACTATGTATACATGTGGGCCAGCCCTTGTACTCGATAATATGTTCCTACTTTTGTCCAACTAAGGACCAACTATCATGTTTTTATTTTGTGTGTTTTGCAGAGAGGAAAGTTCCGCAACCAGTAAGACTGAGTGACCCATCAGCTAAGTATGGGCCATCTGTTGGTGTTCGCAAACCCCCACCGGCTGTCAGGTAAAAATCACTGTAGATTGAGTGTAATGAACGTTATATAAGGACTGCTTAATACCTCCATCACACTGAACTCGGTCTCACTTCTTTCTGAAAAATGTAGTCTTGTGACAAGATGATAGTAATGTGCGCTGCGAGGAGGGAGCGAGCAGGGGGATCGAGATAGTAAAGTGTTAGTATTAATAACAATGTCTTGCACAAAGACTACATTTTTCAGATTGTAGTGAGAAAGAGTTCTGTCTGATGGGGGTATAACCAGACCTATGTGCCAGAAGGAACTCTAATTTCAAGCTTATTCATAAAGCCATAGCTCATGTTTATTTTAAATGCACAGAAGTTTAAACTTGTTGCCCATAAACAAAAACAGAAAACGCAAACTGGTAAAAAACTCATGTTCGCTTTGATGAGTCTTTTTAGATGAACGCATCATTTGTAATGAGGTTGTAGTAACTTAAGAATGGTCAAAGTGTAGTCTTGAATGCCTATACATAAATTGGAATGACCGAAGAGAATCTGAATGAGAAAATCAAAATCAAAGACGAAATTGAAAGCATTAATGTCTAAGAAGAAACACTAGTTTCAGTGGATTAGGGTAAATTCCTGGATTTGAATGTGTGTGAGTGAAATTAATTGAATATTTTCTGCAATTGGCCAGTGAAAACTTTTAGTAATGCAATTGGCCAGTTGCCATCACACATTCGAGATAGTGGCACCGTGGACACTTTTAAAGACAAATTAAAATTTCATTTGTTTCGAACAAATTAACATTTTATTTGTTGCAAACAGCTTTTCAGTAGTTGTTTCTTTCTTTTGTTTCCCGTTGTTCCCTCTTCTCTCTGTTGCTTTGTTTTTGTGTTCTTCTTTTCATGCACTTTGAGCACCTTAAAAGGTGGATATATACACGCAACATACATTTTCCTTCCTTATTATTATATATATTAAAACCTATAGACGATGTGACCTCTGCTGCACTCGAAAACCATACCATGATTCGCGCGCGTACCGCCAGGGCAAAACCTTTGTGTTTTGGCAGCCAGCTAGAAAGTGTATGCAATCTTACCATGACTACGCGTCTTTTTGCCAGGCGAAACATGACAAACACAGTGTTTTGTCAATAGAGGGGGGTTTGAATGTAAACATGGGTCACATCGTCTATAGTGATGCAATTGGCCAGTAAAACCTATAATAATTCAAATACAAAATATGTGAGGTGTTCTTTCTACGCTTTTTACTTTCTAAATTTGTTTGTGTTTGTTTGCTTGTAGGAAGCCAGCAGAGAAAAGAAAAGAGCTTATACAGAAGGTGAGTTTTTGAAACCCTGCTTTTGTCTGGTCACTATATGGCTTTGATTGTTTCTTTCTAACCCTAACTGTTGTCAACCCTAACCATTCTCTATTTGAATCATAGAGCTATATATATTGACTAGAGCGCTAACTTGCTCTGCGTTGTGAAGCCACCCTGGGCGCAGACATGTTTGATGTACCGCGTGACTAAGGAACGATTTTATTTTAAGAGAACACACATTGCCGCAATTTGTTTACATCCGGCGCGTGCGGTTTAATGTAAAATAAGAACAGAAATCTGTAAAAGAAAGGAAAGTTTTGTAGTTGCTGTTTACGGTTCAAGTCAAGAGAGGGCGCTGTAACCAGGCACTATTTTCAAAGACTAGTGCCCGCTCGGGAACTAGTTCCCAGTCACCCGCAGGCTTATTCACTACCCTGCCTGATATGGACCTTGTTTGTTCTCAGGTCCACCCTTTGTGTGTAATGCTGAGCCAGGCAGGATCTTACACTTAGGTCATTGAGTTTACCTATTCCACTTTTTGACCATGCCTTATACTGCCAATTTTCCAAGTGATATTTTATTTCAATCCATATCGCACAGCCCGCTATTGATTTGGAGAAAAAAAGGAGGGAATATATGGAGAAGGAAAAAGCCAGACAAAACAGGGTGAGTCCTAAGTGGAGGGGAAAGTTTGCCTTGCATTTTTAACAATTTTTTAATGAGAGATAGCCTTACATCACAAAGCCGGACGGCCACTTGAAGGACTGTCAACCCAAATCGACTGCCACCAGGGGCATGTTGCCACCTACTCCTGGGGTTGACACAGGGTTATCCCCTTCACGGGCCGTAGTGATGTATGCATGGGTATCATCCACTAGGAGCCTGGCTTAAAGAGTAGAATTCACTACCTTCCCAACTTTTCAATAATGGTCATGTGCTTTGCTCTAGGGCACAATTGTCATGGATGGGATTGGAACCCACACTCTGCTGCTGACAACACCAAAGCTTGGGTCAGATCAACTAGATCGTTCGGCCCCAACATGTGACTGGTGGAGTATCGATGTGAATTTCACTTTGAATGTTAATCTTTTAACTTTGGCTATTTTGTGTCAATTTTTTATTTAACTTGAAGGAGAAACAGCCCCGTGTGAATCAACAAAAACAACTTGTGGACAAGCAAAGAGTAAGTAGCAGTTAAAATGTTGAATGTGAACTTAAAGCCATTGGACACTTTCGGTAAACAGTATTGTCCAAGGCCAACACTTTGGCGTCACACTTCTATCAAACCTGTGAAAGTTTAGGCTCAATCGGTCATCGGAGTCGAGGAAAATAACGGGAAAACCCACCCTTCGTTTCTGCACGTTTCGCCGTGTCATGACATGTGTTTAAAATAAATCCGTAATTCTCGATAGCAAGAATTGATATTGTTTTAATGTTTTCTCAAAAAGTAAAGCATTTCATTGAATAATATTTCAAGAGAAGTCTTTCACCATTACCTTCTGTAAACCCTGTAAGTTATTTGTAAATCTGTGAACTTTCAACTTTTTTTCTGTACCGAAAGTGTCCAATGGCTTTAATGTAGACACCAAGGCCAAATTTCATAAAGCTCCTTAAAGACACTGGACATCTTTGGTAATTGTCAAAGACCAGTCTTCTCACTTGGTGTATCTCAACATAATAAAATAACAAACCTGTGAAAATTTGAACTCAATTGATCGCCAGAGTTGGGAGAGAATAATGGAAGAAAAGTTAAGTGCTTTCAGATACTTGATTCCAAGACCTCAGCTGAGATCTCAAAATCAATTCAAATATTTTATCAAAAGATTACTTCTTTCTCAAAATGTATGTCACTTCAGAGGGAGCCATTTTTCACACTGTTTTATACTATCAATGGCTCTCTATTGCTTGTTACCAAGTAAATTTTTATGCTAAAAACTGTTTTGAGCAATAGCCAATAGTGTCCAGTGCCTTTAAGCAGAAAATATTGCTTACAAACATTATGCTAAGCGGTTAGTACATGGCGTGTTGTGCTCTGGTGTGTGGGTTCGAGTGTCACTCACGATGCCTGTGTCCTTTAACAATGACACTTAACCATAATGCTTCGACCTTCGGATGGGATGTAAACCTGTTGGTCGTGTGTGTAGTGTAATGCACATAAAAGAACCCAGTGCACTTTTCTGATAAGAGAAGGGGTTCGCCCCGATGTTCCTGGTTTGATTGGCTGCATATTGGTGCTACGTGAAAAGGAGTAGGTCTCATAATTCAAACGTAGTTAGAAATACCTTACAGGAAAATACTGAATGTTGAAGCGCCTTGAGCGTGACAGATTTGACGGCTACGTAAGAAGCCACTTTTATGTTATAAACTTAAAATTCACTCATTCTCTTTTTAGATGCAACACATCAACAAGGCAAGGGAGGCCGGTTGGCGTGTAACGCTAAGCTCTGGATCAGGGGGATCCAATGGCATTGAGGTTAGTGTAATAATTAGTCACATTCAGGTTATGTCACTTGTGTATGTTGTACAATGCATATATTTTATCGTTTTTGTCCTTGATAGCCACTTAAAAACTGTAAGAATGCCCATCAAAATTTTGTCGGAATATTGTTATTTACATCTTAAACTAGCATTCATAAAAACCTCAGACAGTTTTGCTATTCCTATTGGAGGAGAGCGCATCCAAGGGGGTGTTTAAACCTTTGATAATGACCAGTGATTATAAACCGGTTGTGAGCGGGACAGTTTCTTCATTCCTATTGGTCGAGAGCAACGGCTGGAACAATTGTGCCACATCATGCGATACGTGGGGCGCGCACAGAAATGCCCTTATAATTTAAGGAGTTGTTTACTCGAGGGCCTTACCATTTCATAGCTGGAGGGGTGTTGTGTTGAAAGAGATCACTGAACAATTGTCATTTTTGCATTTCATTTACTTTTTGATATTTTTGATATTTTACCTCGACTTCGTCTCGATAAAATTATCAAGAACCAGGCCTCGTTGGGTTTAAACCACTAGTAGAAATCCTCTTCACCACACATTAAGCTTCAAAATGATGCAGATGTTAACTCTGTAGGTGTTTTATTATTGAAGATGTTCTTGTCCAAACATAGCAGGTCATGCTAATTAGTCAAAAGTTCGTTAAATCATATCTCCAAAGATTATGAACTGAATTACATAAAATTTGAGATTTGGGGGTTTCTCAGGGAGTTCAATCAGCACACTGAAATTTGTTTAAATCCATGACGGTTAGGTCCAAAGTGTGTTGAATTGACACGGAATGACCCCTCTTCTATTTTTATTTCCATAGACAACAGAAACAGTTTCCAGTAGAACAAAGTTGCATGTCTGGATATCCAAAATATGAATTTAATCAATTTGATTTAGTTGGTGTTATACATTTTATTTTTGTGCATGTTTTTAGTTTGCTGTGTGGTTTACAAATGATTTAAACAAAATTGGATCAATTGATGAATTGTTACTTTTAATGTAATAAAAAAGAATATAACAATTATAAATGTTAGCTTCTAAAATTTAAGTCTGTCACTGTGTTTTGGAGTAGATCCAGAAGAAATATTGCCCTTTGTTCAAAGGACACCTTAAATTTCACATCAATCAATAATAAGGAAATTTACAAAAATTGAAAAGTACATGTTTACCCTTTTTGTAATATTCTAAAGAAACAAGAATTAATTTCTCAAATCGGAGGAAACTTACAAAATGTATTCATCTTTCTTAACATAAATTATGTGTTTTAGAAATTCATATTTGAAGTTTTTTTTCCCCTTTGAACTTCCTAGGAATTTAACAAAAATCCAAGTTTGCGTCCTATGTTCCACTATGTACATTTCCCATATTTGTGTCCAGCTCTCAAATAGACCGTTCCACTAAGCTCCGCCCCATTGTGTATTGACCAATCACAACGTAACGAAGGTGTGACAAATAAGGTCTGACATGCGTGCGCGTATCTTGGCGCGCGCGGCAGAGTTGTGCAGAAAGGCATTTGAGAGCCCCACGTGTTTTTGCTCACACGTGCGTCGTGGGTGAAGCCTACTGGATCGGTCTATTGTCAAAGTGGTGATGATGTAGTTCAAAAATCTTTTGGTGGTTTGTCACCAGGGAAGTTTAAGGCACTTCCTTCATCTTGTAAGATTAATCAATGTTATGGATTGATTCTATCAAGCTGTCATCCAAGAGATACAAAACTTGGCACCGATTTACCATTAAACAACCTTCTTCGTTTAAAGGCACTAGACACCTTTGGTAGTTGTCAAAGACCAGGTTTCTCACTTCACTTGGTGTATCCCAATATATATGCATGAAATAACAAATCTGTGAAAATTTTGACTCAATTGGTCATCAAAGTTGAAAGGAAATTGAAAGGAAAAACACCCTTGTTGTACAAATTGGCGTGTTTTCATCTGCCTAATAAAAGGTTTCAGGCCTGAAGTCTTTTAATATTTGAGTGAGAAATTACCATTTTCTCAAAAACTAAGATACTTCAGAAGGAAGCCGTTTCTCACAATGCTTTATACTATCAACAGCTCTCCATTGCTCGTGACCAAGTAAGTTTTAATGCTTACAATTATTTTGAGTGATTACCAATAGTGTCCATTGCCTTTAATCTCACCAGTTTTTAAACATGTAATTTGTTAGAGGTTAGACCATTTTGTTGTCCGGCTGCCAGTGTGAGCCTTGACTAGATCATCTTGTAGTTTTAGCGATGCATGGAATTATGTTTTATTTTGAATGCAATGTTCTTGTGCATGCTTTACATTCAGAACGACAGCCAATCAAACGGTGAACCACCGAACAAAGAGCCCAAGATCGATCCAAACAGGGCCAAACCTGAAGTCAAGGTTGGTTTGTCAAACTAGTTCCAGCTAGTTGTGACCAGGTGCAACCAGTTGCTGCTAGTTTTTTGCTTTTTAGTTTTGTTTTTTACACTGGTGTGCAAACTGGTTACAGCTAGTTCCAGCTAGTTTCAGCTAGTTTCTAAATAATAAAAATAATAATAATAATTACAGTATAACTCATGTCGGAATCAGCTAGGTTTGCAAGCCAGTTTGAAAAGTAACCTTTGACCAATATCATGAAAAAAGTTCATCTTTGATTACTATGTAAAACAAAGTGAGTTTGAAAAACATTTTCGACCATTTTATTTTTTTAAATTTGTATGTACCAATGATCATTAAAGGAACATTATGGATTTGGTTTTTGCTAACAAAACAGTTGCTGGCAGGGAAAGCACTTTATGTAATCCACCGTATATATCATAAGCTGACAAACTTGTAGAAGTTTGAAAGTGATCGGCCATCTGGGTCATAAGAAAAGAGTGAAAAATCAATTACACATTTTTCTCACTGAGCGATAATCCCCAAACGGGAAATGAGTTTTAATTCTTTCTCATCAAATATGACATTTCAGACAGAAAAAATCAAGGGATGTCATTATCATAATCATTAGACCGTGTAAGTTTTATGTAAATCTGTGTTCTTGAACATTTTTTGTTCTTAATACCAATTCTGTAATTTGACCGACATTTTTTCCCCTTCAGCCTTTCAAACCCCTCCAAGATCGTGGTAACTATGACAACTACCACAACTACCTGGACAAGCTGAGAGCCAACATGCAGGGCGCTCCCGAGGGACAGGGCGGGGCTGCACTATACAGACAGGGCGAGAAGGCGTGGCCGGATGAGCAGGCAGCGAGGAGGAACATCAAAGAGAGACCGGTGTCTGCGAGTGCAGCTGAAGCAGCCAGACGTGGGGAGATGGCAAGGTAAAGAGGAGGTTTGGTTGTTAAAGACACTGGACAGTCTTCTCTCTTCGTGTATGTCAACATACATGTATGCATAAAATAACGAACCTGTGAAATTGTTAGCTTAATTGGTCGTCAAGTTGCGAGATAATAATGAAAGAAAAAACACTCTTGTCACACAAAGTTGTTTGATTCCAATAATTATTTTGAGGAATTACCAATAGTGTCCACTGCCTTTAACCCTCTTACTTACAATTGGTACCATTTTCATGCGACCATTTGAAACAATACCACTGCACTGGTTATGTATAGTGCTACAAATGTGCACAGAATTCTCAACTGTGTGCGAGGCACACTCAATCGACAAGGCCATCCGCTTGATAGCTCTGCCAAGATACTCAACCAGACGAATTGAATAAAAAAGCCGCCAGAACTTGAGCTGGTTAAAGATTTTGAACATTAACTTGATGTTACTATACCTCATACATATTCATGACTGTGAGGCGAATTGTCACTGGTCCACGTGCCAGGTGCTATCTTTGCTGTTTACCAAGCGCACGCGTGTATTCACGCACATGGTAATACGCATGACAAGCAGACTGTCGCCCAGGCGACAGTCTACATGTGAAGCGCATTACGGCCGTGGAACTGTTCCCCGGGTGTTGTATGCATGCGCCCAGTTGGTTTTTGTGTTTTTAGTGCACGTAGAAATAAAAAGAAATTCATGAAAGTTCATGAAGTTCATGCATTTTATATCATGGTCATCATTTCCCCTTGCTCATAATCATACTGTACCGG
This sequence comes from Asterias rubens, assembly GCF_902459465.1. Lineage (NCBI taxonomy): Eukaryota > Metazoa > Echinodermata > Asteroidea > Forcipulatida > Asteriidae > Asterias > Asterias rubens. The sequence continues at coordinate 5,667,930 of NC_047069.1, read as the reverse complement.
TTACTGAATATGTTTGAAGAATAATAAATCTTGCAATACTTCGGGGAGCTTATGTCAACTGTTCACCCTCAAACCATACTCGCCCTCAAAATCTGCCTCCTTGTGTTCAAAGTTCTGCATGGACAAGCCCCACAGTATCTTTGTGAACTATACTCCACCAAGCACAGCAGTCGTGTCCTACGGTCTGCTGGATCTCACTTGCTGGTAGAGCCAAGGTCTAGAACAATTCGTTACGGAGACCATACTTTCGCCAAAGCTGCTCCTGCCCTATGGAATAAGCTCCCTGTCTCACTTTGCAAAACAACATCACTCAAGAACTTCAAGAGGGAACTAAAAACACACTTGTTCACTTAGACTTTCATTAGGTATAAGTTAAATTATGTTTATTCTTGATTTTCTATTGTATAATGTTTTCATTTTGTGTAGGCGCCTCGATCGGTTTTCTGGAGAAGTGCGCGTTATAAGTCCATATTATATTATTATTATTATTATTATTATATTTGTATGCTGTTATTCATTGCAGGAATGCTGGGGCAGAGGCCGCTGACAGGGCCAGACTAGTCCAAGATTTCCTGTCCAACAAACGTGCTGCGGCTGCTTACAAGGCCCGAGCTGGCAACCCAATAGGTGCAGCAGTGCCGGTAAGTACAGGGCTGAGTTGTACGTTTTCATCTGGGGGCAAGGGGGGGTGGGGAGGGGGAGGGGAGGGATACCAATTTGAGTTTGGCAGAATCATTTAATTCGACAATATGGGCTGTATTCTGAATTCTGAATTGATCACTCTTTATTCCCTGAATTTCATATGGATCAGCTGCTTCAGAAAGCCGAGATTGCCACCAGCATTAACTTGAAAGCTGCAGCAGCAGGCAAACAAGTTTTCACTTTAGGGAATGAGTTGCTGTCATTATAAACATCCTTAAGAATACATGAAGTGTTCATGTGCCGCGTGTCGTGGCCTTGCGGTTATGAGCACCGGATTCAAGCTCTGGTGTTCGATCAGCAGAGTGTGGGTTCGAATCCCGGGCGTGACACTTGCTAGGTAAAATTGGGGAGGTAGTGCTTTCTGCTCTACCGACCAGGCTTTGGATTGATGATACCCAAGCCTACATCCGTATGGACTGTAAAAGGGGTAACCCTGTTTCAGCCCTAGGAGTAGGTGGCAACGGCCCCTGGAAGAACAAAAATTGTAGCCCACACCTTGAAGTGGCCTTCAGGCCTTGTGTGTCTGGCGAATTGCATTAAAAAAAAATGTAAAAAAATGACGTGCATAAAGTTTGTGTGAGTATTAGATGATTTTGCTTGATTTCTCTTCTTTTTAGTTCCCTTTAAGTTGAGCTAAATCCAAGTATGGAGTGGAACCTACAGCCTAGAGCAGATGTCATACAACTAGACCACTGACATGACTGAGCTTGCTTGGTAGCTAGAGTTAAAATCCAATATTAGCAGTTGATAATAATGGCAAAGTTCTTGAGTTGGAAGTCTGGCTCTAAGTTTGTTCCATCAGAGATACAGTTTTAATGTATATTGCTATCAGGCCGAGGAACGTGACCAAGATGATGTAAACTTGATGTTAGATGTTGTCTTATTTTTACCTTTTAGGCACCAGCTTACAACAGACCTTCCCCAGCCGTCGCACAATTTGGTGGCGATAAACCCGGACGGAATCACCAAGAAGAGGTATAGTAAAGAGTCGTCAATTAAAATAATAATTATTAATAATACACAGTTCATACACAGTACTTTTTTACACCTGAACAGGTGTATCAATGCACACATGGTGTCGTGACCGAGCGGTTAAGAGCACCGGACTAAACTCTGATTAGCCTTTTGTCAAGGCCTTCGTGGCTTGGACAGCTTCGTAGAGCTGTGGTCCCAAGCGACTGGAACGGGAGACCACACACATGAGTGGCGAAGCCACGAGGGCCTTTTCCAACTTGTTTGCGGTTTCTTATTTGTTTCTTTAAATCTCGACTTTTGCTACCCAAAAGGGCCTTTTCCAACTTGTTTGCGGTTTTTTAATTTGTTTCTTTAAATCTCAACTTTTGCTACCAAAAAGGGTAGCAATGTCCAAACCAATCAAATTTCATACTCTATGAATAATTTATCAACAAAACCGCAAAACAAGTTGGAAAAGGCCCTCGTGGCTTCGCCACCCGTCTGTGTGGTCTCCCGTTCCAGTCGCTTGGGACCGCGGTCCAAGCCACGAAGGCTTTGACAAAACGCTAAGCTGTGATCAGCAGAGTGTGGGTTCAAGTACGCCTTCCAATTGTGTTTGCCTATTACTCACATTAAACCAGCCACCACAAATACGGGTGTTCCACCAAATCTGAAATCTTTAAGTATTGATCAGATTTTGTGGAAAAAACTGAGTGTCTTTCTCGATTACATGCAGGAGTACCTCGATCGTCTGAAAGCGATTCGGATGCAGAATTATCAAGAAAGACGGAACCTCCAGCAACAGGTTGCCGCAGGTGGAAAGGCAGTCAAGGTGAGGCGTTTCTTGAAATATCAGAGTGTTGTATGAAAAACAAAAGCTTTAAAGGCAGTGGACACTATTTTCAATTACTCAAAATAATTATTAGCAAAAAACCTTACATGGTAATGAGTAATGGGGAGCTGTTATAGTGTAAAACATTGTGAGACACGGCTCCCTCTGAAGTAACAAAGTTTTCGAAAAAAGTAATTTTCCACGAATTTGATTTCCAGACCTCAGAATTAGATTTTAAGGTTTCGAAATCAAGCATCTGAAAGCAAACAACTTCGTGTGACAAGGGTGGTTTTTCTTTCTTTATTATCTTGCATCTTCGACGACCAATTGAGCTCAAATTTTCACAGGTTTGTTATTTTAGATACACCAAGTGAGAAGATTGGTCTTTGACAATTACCAAAGGTGTCCAGTGTCTTTAAGAGCCCGGTTCATACTTGAATGAATTTTGGCGTCACAAATTTTCAAGCGTAAATAATTGCATCAGTTGAGATGTGCTCAACTCCTGCGAAACATTCACAGCGAAAGCAGAGCTGTGTCGTCAAAATTCGCTTGGCATAGGCATTTCCGGAAAGTATGAAACATGTTTCAGGGAGCGTCTCAAAAGTTAGACACATTCTGTTAACAAAAGAATGTTCACCGGGGTTATGGGCACTTAAAAAAAAACAATCCCACTGGCATACGCCCACCACCATCGGTTTTGTGCACTTGCACAAGAGTGTTTTTTTCTTCCATTAATCTCTTGCAACTTTGATGACCAATTGAGTCCAAATTTTTACAGGCTTGATATTTTATGCATATATTGGGCTACGCCAAGTGAGAATACTGGTCTTTGACAACTACCAGAGGTGTCCATTGCCTTTTATACACACACAAGACATTGACATGTTTCTTATTACTTTGTATGATTGTGATGAACAGGCTTCTTTGGACCGAGACGCACAGTCCGAACATAGAAGGAAAAAGATTGAGGCACTCAAGGTAAGTGAGATCTCAGTCCCTATCTACCCTTTACCCACTGAGCTAACTGAAAAACAAGTAGTATTAGGAAAGACGCCCCTGGTGTTTGTCTTACTACTCCTGCGTTTAATTTCCAATTGCTGATACAGTCACCAGCATAGAGGGCGCTATTGACCACGAACTGCTAAAGGCAAAGTGTACATTGCTAAAGGTGGTTAGCATTTTTGAGAAAAAAGGAATAATCCCTAGTTGCAGTACACAATTTGAGAAACGTTCTCAGTTTGACGTTTTTACGGAATCTCTCTATCTAAAACCACATTCATTTGAAAGAAATTGTTTCATGAAATGTTAAACATTATCAACAGCTGCGGTGTTTCTTACCATGTAAAGTAGTTATTTATTCATTTTTATTTTTAATGTAATTACCAAAGGTGAACCCTCCCTTTTTATTTTGAGGACTATTTAAATCATGTCTCAATGTCTTTTATTTGTTCAGGCTCAAGCTGATGAGAAAGCTGCCAGATTGAAGGAGCAGCTGGAGAGACAGAGAAGAGAGGCTTACGAGAAAGAAAAGAGATCATGGGAGGATCATGTGAGTCACTCTCCATAGAGTCATATATAAGAACTACAGGGCGCACTGGTGATGCTGCTTGCACAAACGCAACGGGACCGCAAGGGGACACGCATTGAATATGAAGTACACGTTGGAGTTGTTCGCTAGGCAATGCTGTTTTGTCAACTTACAAAATGGCCGCACAAACACACGCTGTGCAATGCTGTTTTGTCAACTTAGAAAATGGCCGCATGCACGCATGCCGGGCCGCGCATATAGCACAGTGCGCCCTCTAGTTAGTATATATAACTCTATGGTCACTCTTAAATCTACCTTGTTCCGGGGGGGGGGGGGGGTGATTAATCCCAGCGGTGATTTTTTTTGCTGCATTTCCTCCCAAAGGCACGCGCTGTTCTTTTCTTCTTCAAATTTTCTTGTGATATATGATTGACTGTTTTTATTTTATTTTTATTCAAGTTTCCGTTATTGTTTAAAATTTCATTATTGCCAGTGCACTGTGTCATGAATCCTCCATGTTTTGTAACTTCATTGACATTGTTTTGTTTGTTTATTTTTGTTTTGTTAACAGATAAACAAGAAGAGAGCCCAAGACGTTAAGAGGTATGTTCGTTAGGCCATGTTTATGGGATTTGTGGCATCGCATGGTGAGGTATCAACATATATATTTGGTTTGCGGTAACACCATGTTTGTATCTACTTGCCAGGTTGATTACGTTCCTTTGAGAACTTGTCTTGCTTTATATTCTACTACCGGGTAGTAGATTTTTGGAATTCAAGCTTCGGGAGACTGGCATGTTTTGTATATTACTTTTATGTTAATGCAATGGACACACATAAAACTATTTTGTGACAACTCAGATGTTTGTATTCCTCATGGACTCACCCTGGTAATAATTATGTTTTTTTAAATATTATCTTTACTGCAGACCTGTAGCAATGCAAGTACGAGGCCCAGCTGCTGCAGGTATGATTTGTTACTGTTGTGCACATAAACAAAATCGAATACACTTGTTGTTTAAGGCAGTGGACACTATTGGTAATTGCTCAAAATAATTATTAGCATAAAACTAGTAATAGGGAGAGACCTCAGATTTAGAATTTGAGGTGTCAAAATCAAGCATCTGAAAGCACACAACTTCATGTGACAAGGGTATCTTTTTCTTTCATTATTATCTCGCAACTTCGACGACCGATTGAGTTCAAATTTTCACAAATTTTCACAAACTTTGAAGGCTAGTCTTTGACAATTATCAATAGTGTCCAGTGTCTTTAAAGGTGCTAGACACCTTTGGTAGTTGTCAAAGACCAGTATTCTTTCATGGTGCATCTCAACAACATATTGGGCTCGATGGGTCATCCAAATCGCAAGAGAATTATGAAAGAAAATAACCTTTTGTGTGTGTTTTGAGAATCTAAAAAAGGCTTCAAGCCTAGAGTTGGTGGATGAGAGCAAATAAATTAATCTGAGCATCATTATTTTTCTCTTGCAGTCATTCCGCTGACTGCAGTCCTTAAGGATGTAGGAGTTGATATGTTGCCAAAGGTAAGAACAAACTGACATTAGTCTATATTACTGAACCCATACTGATCGTGTATCAACCAACCTGTTTTCTTATTGGCTTTGTACGTCAACAAGTATTAAGGTATAAGATAGAATTAAAGGGAAAATGTTTGGCATCCTACCTTTTTGAAAGGAGCGAGGATGTTTGGTCTTTTCTCGTTGATCCAATTTTTATACAAAATTCGCTGCCAGGCCCTTTTTGGGAATTTTAATGAAATGACGTTTTTGTCCTTGTGCCCTTTTGCGCCTTTGTTATTATCATTTTTATTTTTATTGTCTAGATCGCCTTTAGATAGTGATTATTTTTGCTTTTTGGTTATCCGCAGGCTTGTTCTCTGTGTAGTCATATTTTTATTGCCTAATCTTTGTATGTACTTTTTGCCTGGAAATAAATAAATAAATAAATAAATAAAATCAATTAACCAGAATAGAAAATCATAAAGAGGCGAAATGTGAAACATATCATGTTCTTTTTTAAAGGAACACGTTGTTTTGGATCGGTCGAGTTGGTCTTTGAAAAGTGTTTGGAACCGTTTGTTATGAAATGCAAATGGTTAGATAGATATTTTAAAAGTAGAATATAATGATCCACACAAGTATCACTTGAAACTGCGTGGTTTTCCTTTTACCTCGTTGACTCACACGGTCAGCCATTTATGGGAGTCAAATTTGGCCAACCGTGTTAGTTCGTAAGGTAAAAGGAAAAGCACGCAATTTTGAGGCAAATATCGTGTGGATCATTGTATTCTACTTTTACAAAATCTTTCTACCCATATGCATTTTATAAAAACGGTTACAAACGCTTTTCAAAGACCAACTGACCAATCCAAGGTAACATGTTCCTTTAAGGACTCTGCATAGTCAATAAGGAAAAGTAATATCCCTGGCATTGGCCACCATCTCAGAGGATAAACAATTGAACTGGCATACATGTATGCGTCGGGCACAACTCTCAACCAATGATAGCTCTTTATTGACCTCAATGAGGGCGCTGTTTAGGGTTTTGTGACGTCATTTGCAAGGGGTTCTACTGATGATGTTTGGTCAAACCAACCAGATCATTTTAAGACCAAACTTGCAGGGATGCAACTTCTCAGTGGCTGATTTCGCCCCCCCCCCCCCTTTTTTTTCTTTCTGGAGTTTTGTTTTGTAAAAACCGAAAAACTGTTTACTGGACTAGGAAATTTAAGTACAAAGACAGACAGAGCATTGTGTTGTGAGGGAACTTTTTACAGAAATTGTTTTTTTGATTTCTAGGAGAGTGCTGAACTGAAGGAAGAGGCAATTTCCAAGTAAGTGCTGACTTCTAGTAAATTTTTCTTCGTTCAACCCTTATCATTTAAAAACAGGCATTGGACGCCTTTGGTAAAAGTCAAAGACCAGTATTCTCACTTGGTGTATCCCAACATATGCTTTTAAACAGCCAATAAAGGATGATCTCAATATTTCAACTATTACCTTTTTATGGCCGGTTAATAACCTTTTTACTCTCTTTTATGTTTCCTATGGACTCCAGCTATTAGAAAACTGTAATATCTATATATTTGAGATCATCCTTTATTGGCTGTTTAAAATATGCAATTGGTCACGAAAGTTGCAAGGGGATAATGAAATAAAAAACACCTTTGTTGCACAACTTTGTGTGCTTTCAGATGCTTAATAAAAGGCTTCGGGCCTGAAAAATCACCTCGTTACCAAGTACGTTTTCATGCTAACAATTATTTGGAGTAGAAACCAAAAGTTTCCAATGCCTTTAAATCATGCATGTTTTTTTGGGGTGCAGGCCAGCCATACCAGACGAAGAGCAAGGTGGAGACCGTAAGAAGTGGGGTGGTGGAGGGAAGCTCCAGTTAGGAAATCTACCCCTACAAGAAACAGCTTCAGGAATGGAAGGTGAACTATGGTCATATAAAATAAAGTAGTGACAATTAAGATAAAATAAAATACAAAAGTCTTCTTATTTGTTTTATATTTTGTATAACTAAGATCAAATTCATAAGAATATGAAGATAAAAACCGTATGAAGCAACCCAGGTTTCAGAGTAGGGTTTTCAAAGCAGTGGACACTGTTGGTAATTACTCAAAATAATTATTAGCATAAAACCTCACTTGGTTGCGAGTAATGGGGAGAGGTTGGTAATATAAAACATGTTGAGAAACGGCTTCCTCTGAAGTGACGTAGATTTCGAGAAAGAAGTAATTTTCCACGAATTTGATTTTGAGACGTCAAGTTTAGAATTTGAGGTCCCAAAAATCAAGCATCTAAATTAGCATAAAACCTTTCTTGGTAATGAGTAATGGGGAGAGGTTGATGGTATAAAACATTGTGAGAAATGGCTCCCTCTGAAGTGCCGTAGTTGTTCGAGAAAGAAGTAATTTTCCACAAATTTGATTTCAAGACCTCGGATTTAGAACTTGAGGTCTCGAAATCAACCATCTAAACGCACACAACTTCGTGTGACAAGGTTTTTTATTATTTTATTGTTATCTCGCAAGTTCGATGACCGATTGAGCTCAAATTTTCACAGGTTTGTTATTTTATGCATATGTTGAGATACACCAACTGTGAAGGCTAGTCTTTGACAATTACCAATAGTGTCCACTGTCTTTAAAACAAAAGATAAATGAATGTACGCAGGCTTCGCAATCTGAAGCTTTCACTCTTTGTTCACTCTTTGTACTCATAGTTCAGGGTTTTTCAACAGCCTATCACAGCTCTGATCAATCTGAATTGCTAAGCAAACATCAAATATAAACTTATGACATGTCATTTCCATTTAAAAGCTTTTTGTTCTGCCAAAACTCCTCTGTGTTCGTTTTTTACAAACACTTAATAGTTATTATTATTATCATCCACAATGTTTTATGTTTTACATTACCAGCAACTGGTGCTGGAGATATTGTGACAGTGAATACCAATGTCCCACCTCGTGGTGGTGGTGGGGGTGGAGGGGGCTTTGGTGGCGCCGGTAAACCCGGCGCATTTGGCCCCCCACCACCTCTCCCACAAGGGCGTAAGAAGTGGGGCGGGGCGGCACAGACTGCCCTGAATGTTCTCCAGCAGGCTGAAGTAGTGCAAGGAACGACTACGTTGGCAACTACTGAATCAGGTAAGGATGCAAGGTCCCTCGGATCCTCTTCCCAACATCTACTACAAGTACCCCTGTTGACCCCTGGCACGCGCGTCACACGCGGCGACTGATGCCACGCTCACCATGTTGGTGGGCAATTAGGTTTACCTGTATTAATGGCCCGTCACCTAAAATGTGCACTTCACTGCATAACGCAAAGCATAGAGTTATATATTTAAAAATGCACAGGGGAATTGCCCACCAGTTTGGCGCATTAAAGGTTTTTCTGATGACGACGTCAGGTGAAATGGGTCAATAGACCATATCGAATAATCCCTTTGTGGCTATGAAAGTCGCCGTCTTGTTAAGCAGACCATATGCGTGTCTAAACGCGTACATCAATGAAGCACGCAGCATTCCCAGTTTGATTTCTGTGGCACATGCACATACACCCACATGCACACACTCACAGATGAGATGTTTTAGAGCAGGTATTTGAATCGTGGCGTCATATTCAAGTACGGTCTATACAGAGAAAAAACTTAAGGTAAAAGAACCTTTGCCTTCAGTACACCCACCTTTTGGAACTCTGTTCCTGCTACCCTTCATTCTCAGACGAACCCGGATCCCTTCACACTACAACTCAAATCCTACCTGTTTGATCAATCTAATTTGTAATCCTTTATTGTTAAGTTAATTTGAAGATTACACTTGTATTTTGTTCTCAGAGAACTAAAATGTGCTCTATAAGAACGTCTTATTATTATTGAAATTGAATTCAAGCTGCATGTCACCTTAAATCTATGAATATGTCGTCACAGCCACGGTGTCTCGCAAGAATTATGATTAAATATACAAGCTTTGGAGGGTCTAGGTACTTTTTGTAGGACACAAAACACAATGTTCACAGATTTACATACTCACACTATTTGAAGATAATGATGGTAGAAAGCTTCCCTTAAAATATTACTTGCTGAGGTGCTATAGTTTTTGAGAAATGCGTGAAACAAGTCCCGAAAATTATTTTAGCATGTTAAACGTATTTTCAAAGCATTGTTTTACCCAATTCTCAAAAACTACAGCACCTCAGCAACTAATATTTAAAGGTAAGCTTTCTACTAACATTATCTTCGAAAGGTTTAATGTAAATTTGTGGACAATATGTTTTGTGTTACAAAAAGGACCCAAATGCTTAAAGCCATTGGACACTTTCGGTAAACAGTATAATAATAATAATAATAATAATAAACTACATTTATATTTTTATTGTCCAAAGGCCCACGAGTTGGGAGAAAATAACAGGAAAACCCACCCTTGTTTCCGCACGTTTCGCCGTGTCATGACATGTGTTTAAAATAAATTCGTAATTCTTGATATCGAGAATTGATAATTGTTTTAATGTTTTCTCAAAAAGTAAAGCATTTCATGGAATAATATTTCAAGAGAAGTCTTTCACCATTACATTCTGTAAACCCTGTAAGTTATTTGTAAATCTGTGAACTTTTATTTTTGTTTCTGTTCCGAAAGTGTCCAATGGCTTTAAAGGCGTGCCAATGGACTTGAGTCAAATTAAGTACAATGCCATTCAACATGATTCACTGAATAACTTGTGGTCCATTTGTTTTGTGCAGGTGGCAAAGCACTGGGAATCACTATAGTAAAAGACGGACCAAGTCCTCATAAACTACCCATCGTCAAGGGAACTATTACCATTCCAGAGGCAACCAAGACAGGAGGCGACAGTGTAGATGCAGGTAAGCACTCTAAAATGACTTTTGCAAGTCTTGGGTGTTAAACATAGAGGGCACACTCCTGAAGTTGAAGTGCACAGTTTTGTATCATTCACAGGTAAAAAGCATCGTAGAAGCCCAAGCATCTCAAAAGTGCAAATCTTGCTGCGTATCTTGCTGCGTATGCAGCGAGCGGAGTCTGAGCCAGAGCCCAAGCCGAGGTTTGAGAAAGACCCCTGGAACCACAGAAAGTCCCGCTTTAAGTCATAGACAGCAATAATTATCGAAGTCTTGTATAGCGCACGCATCTACCAAACAAGGTATTCAAGGCGCTTAGTATATACAAACTTTCAGAAAGATAGGTTATTTATTGAATTTTGATGAATTCTGAGACCCAAATATGTAGCACCTTATAAGGGTTTACAAGGTGCTATGGCCCATACAGCAGCCACAGCCAGGAACCCCTTCTCTTTTCGATAAGTGCACTGGGTTCTTTTACATGCGTTACACAACACTTTGGACCAATGGCTTTACGTCCCATCCGAAGGACGAAGCAATGGTTAAGTGTCTTGCTTAAGGACACAAGTGTCACGGCTGGAGATTCGAACCCATACTCTGCTAATCAGAAACACCAGAGTTTGAATTCGGTGCTCTTAACCGCTCAGCCACGACACTTCCACTAAATCAGACTGTTTTTTCAGAAGTGGTGAACAATGCTAATAAAAGTGCTATAAACCCAGTATTAATTACACATCAATCTTTGTGTATATTTTCCTTAGGTGATATTGAGACCATTGATGCAGAGGTCAAGGAAGCACAACCAGAGGGTGAACCTGATGTGCCTAAAACACGCTCAGCCTGGGACAAGTCTAATCGCTCTGCTTCGGCGTCTCCTGGCACTGCTTCCTCACCCAAAGAAGGTAAAGCAGAAATGTACAGTGCAGAGATCTTTGCATTTCAGTTCGATTCAGTTTCAATTCAGTCAACATTTATTTCCATATTGGTGAAAAAAGGAGAATAATAAACAAATTAGGTACAATTATTTCAGTCTAAGGCAGTCCAGTTCAGGAAAAATAATAAATGAAAAATGGAATGAATACAATATAATGTCATGTACACATGTATACAGAGCAAACCAATATGGGGACATTTACAGAAGCCAGAAAGGCTTGTTTTGAAATGCCTGGAAAATGCATCCGACGAAAAAACTAAAACTAAAATGTAGGTGGTATAATAACAATAATGAGGAAGGAGTTTTTTGAAGAGGGAAGACATGAATATTAAACCAGTCCACAGATAATCTTGTTGTGAAGCCAAGAAAAGCAAACTTAATCACTGTACTAGCCAAGAACCCTATGGAGAGAAGACAGGGAAGTTTCGGATTTAGATGTGGGAGGAAAACCCCAATGAATTATTCCATGGGAAAACCCATGCAGCGCTAAACAGTTGTATGAAGTTGGACCCTGTTTTCTTGCAAACCCTTCTAAAATAAAAAAAATTAAATAAATCCCCGCAATTGTTATGATTTTTGTTTATAAAAAAAAAAACAGATGCAGAGCAAACATTAAAGGCCCCATCGTCCCCACTGAAGCCGACATCCCCGTCCAAACCATCTGAGATTACTCAAAGTCCGAGAAAATCCCCAAGACCTGACGAGAAACAATCGAGTCCCGTCAAGACAAAAGAATTTTCTCCAAGGAAGTCTCCCAGCTCCAGCTCCTTGGAGAAGGATGCGGATGAGACCAAGACGAAGGATAGCAGCGCCAGCAAAGAGAAACAATGTAAGTTGGATTTGAAACTTTGCATGGTGGCAGTATAATAAGGTGAGGTTTGCGGTAACTCCACATGAAAATCTCTTATTGAATACATCTACATTTATATAGGATTACATGTAAAGCAAGCAAACGGTTCCAAAAACCAAAGGTATAACCCTTTATCATGGTGCAGCCATCTTGAATTTCTCCCACTGATATCAATGTTACCAAACCGAGGCTGGAAGAACAAAATAGTCTGGTTCCTATTTGCAAAATGATTATTAGCATTCATTATTGTTATTCAATTCACATGACCAAGATGGAGGCAGTTTGATAACGGTCTATACTTTGCCATTAAAGAGCTGAAGGGGGTTCGGGTGGTCACAGGACCGAATATGCCACAAGGAAAATGAACGCTCACTCCATTTGCGAGTTAGATTTAGACAATATCTATTACATGGACTTGCTACATGTAAGTCAAAAGGGGGAAGTAAAATTTGAATTCCTCAGATTAGAGAGAGTTGCTATTTCACTTGCTTTTGGGGGCAAGGTTCTCATAGTTAGGTAAAAGACAGCAAACACTCGTGCACTATTCTAGAATGAATGTGGATGACTCAATGGTACCATTATTTCATTAGTTTATTGTCAAAGACAGTTTGTTATTTTTGCAACAAATAAAGAAATAATATGCACTCAGAGATACATAATGTACACTAAGCTGATTTCAAAATGCACTGAACCCAGCATTTCATCATCTTCTTCATTTTCATTCCATTTACATCTCCTTCCATTTATTGGTCATAACTTACTTTACTTTCCTCTGTTGGTAAAGCCATGGGTTTGTTAATTCTTTGTCTATAGTTTCTTTTGTCAACTGTTTCTTATCCAAACTTATGCACTTGAAATATTCCCCATAAAGCAGCGCTGTTTTTTTTCTTCATCAATCGAATGGGCATAAATTGTATCATTCTTGTCCGACAAAAAGGTGTAATTGTTGCTATTTATTATTTTCCCCCCTCAATTCTGTGCTTAAAGGTGAAGATCAACCGAGTTCCCCAGTAACCCAGACCGGTAGTGCTACCCATGTCGTCAACAGATTTTCTACCCCGACCAAACAATCAGGTTCCCCTGCAACAGGTTCTTTAACCTTAAGCACCCTCTCAGCCATCCAAACCCAAATTCCTAAAAAAAGTAGTTATTTGGGTTCCGAAGATGGCTCTAATACCACAAAAACTCAAGAAGGTGCTAGAGATATGTCTCGTGCAATCTCAACCGAGCCCAATCTCCGTAAAACTCCCCTCTCACCTCAACAAAACAACCTCAAAGCACCGATCCCCTTTGATGACCAACTAGATAGCCCAGATGATATCTTGATCCTAGATGATCCCACTGGAAGCCCAGTACAACCCGTATCCAGCCCTTGTAACTCAAAACTTAACCCAGATGCACCCATTTTTGAGCCCATGAGTCCCGTTGATGCTTGGGGCACGCTAAAGCAAGAAACAAAGATTGCTGCAGGAGGTATGAACAAGTCTGAAGAGTGCAGCTTCTTAAAGTTTGCAGCTAACAGTTTTGCAAGTTGTTTTTTACCCAAAGCCTTCCATTTTGCTTTTCATGTTTTGCAGTGGCCTCACTTTTTTAAAGATTCACCCAGCCTGATTTTTATTTCATTAAAAGTGTTGCAAACTTGCTTTTCTTTTCTAAAATTGTGTACATTCTATGCAGACCTGATACTTAGTATAGACAATTGCCTCAATGCCTCTGGTCATTGGGCCGTATTCATAAAAAAAAGCAATTGCTTTTTCTAGGCTTTTGCGTACATCTTTATACTTTCTAGGCTTTTGCGTACATCTTTATACATACATCTGTATAAAGATGTAAGCAAAAGCCTAGAAAAGGCAATTGCTATTTTTTATGAATACGGCCCATTGCCTTTGTGCCCCCTTAAAATGCCCAATTAGAAATTTAAACTTTCTTAATCGATGGGTGGCTCATGCCTAAAGCATTTGCCTCTATCACTGTGGCCCTGGTTCGATTCATGGTAGGGGACATAACCAGTAGAGTTGTGCATTGTGTTTCTCCCATGCCACAACGGTTTTCTCTGGGTCCTCCCACTATCCTCCCTCTGGAAAAATCAATCACTTTGATTTCATTTATTGTTCAAATGCTTTCTTGCTAATCTCTGTTCTTCTTAACCTCACAAGGCTCATTGTTGTTATTTGTTGCAAGTATTGTATCAACTCAAACTTGTTGAAATTGTCCTCATTGTATCATGGATTAATACACAACACACGTCCAAACAAATCTTACATTATGTGTGAATGTTTGTGCTGCACTGTGTTTCTACTTTAACTTGTATTTTGCAAGATCATTCAATACTAAAAACCATAATAAACTTTAATCATTTTCATCTCTCTTTTTGAGATTTTGTTTCTTTCGGCACATTCACAATAGACTAATCAACTTCAATACCAATTCTTGTTTATAGAAAGATTAAACTTCAGTTGTTGAAAGGCTTTCCATAACAAAATTTTGTTATTAACTGCATAGATGCTAATGAATATTTTGTTCCCCCCCCCCTCTAATTTTGCTGTTTAACATTTGTGTTTTGTAAGTGCAACTTTTTACAAGGCATTTGTGACCTGAGTAATGTGTTTGAATGGTCAAACTTAATTATGCATAATTAAGTTTTTAAGTGAAAGGCAAAAAAATCTCTTGTTATATGGTTGGCTTCCATGTTTATCCATGTAACCCCACAACCAAACATGTCCTGGCCCCAATTTCATGGCTCTGCTTACCGTAAGCACAGAATCAGCGCTTACGGAAGCAGGGAATTCTGTGCTTACGGCAGGCGAATTTCACGGGTTAGCGACGAATTTTGGCTTCTGCGCGTGCGTACTCCATGTTCCTAGGCATTCTACGCCTACAAGGCTAGCGCAGAAATTCGGCGCTTGCATGTAAGCGGGGAATCGTGATCAAAAGCATAGACTTTGGCGGTAAGCAGAGCCATGAAATTGGGCACTGCAGTCTAGTGTTTTTCCATAAACCAGTAGTACTTTACAATCACTATACATCATACTTACATTTTGCTCTTCGGAAAATATTTTAGCATTATTGCTATTTATCTTTTGATATTGTAGCTCTCGTGAGCCAAGTGGAGTTGGATAGTGATGAAGACAATGAAGAAGACCAACCACAGTGAGTATAAAACTTCAAAATTAAAAAATGTATTGGTTTTTGAGAGATATTTCTGGCTTACACAAGGCCGGACGGCCACTCTAAAAGATTTGGGTACTTTTTCTAACACGAAACACAATGTCCACAGATTTACATTAAACTTACATGGTTTGAAGATAATGATTATACAAAGCTTATCTTAAAATACTAGTTGCTGAGGTGCTGTATAGTCCAGTCAATCTATCAGAAATACTGGCTTGACCTGGAAAAAAATGCAGTCCAGCTGCAGTATGACTGGACTAGTAGTTTTTGAGAAATAAGTAAAACAGCGTCATGAAAATACATTTTTAAAAGCTAAAATAATTTTCGTCTCATGATCAGTGAGATGAAAAAAAAATTCATGACATTGTTTTACTCATTTCTCAAAAACTACAGCTCCTCAGCAACTAATGTTTTCAGTGAAGTTTTATACTATCATTATCTTCAAACTGTATAAGTTTAGTGTAAATCTGTAGACATTGTATTTTTCGTTCTACGAAAAGTACATAGACCCTTAAGGAAAGGGCGAAACTTAACTGGTTTGAGCTTTGGACCAAATTAATTGTCACTAAGGGGACATTGCCACCTATTCCTGGGGCTGAAACAGGGGAACCCCCTTCTTAGTACATAAGGATGTCAGATGGGTATCAACCAATAGGAGCCTAGCTGGTATGGCAGAATGCACTACCTTTCTATTTGTTTACGAAGCAATTACGGTTAAAGGAATTTACAGAATTGGTTTTTGCTAACAAAACAGTTGCTGGCAGTGTAAGCACTTCATGTAATCCACCATATACATAAATTGACAAACCTGTAGAAGTTTGAGATCGATCGACCATCTGGGTCGCGAGAGAATAGTGAAAACCAAACACAAATTTTGCATTGCATCGATGCCATAGTAAAAATGAATAAAACGCTCACTGAGCGATAAACTCCAAACGCGAAGATAGATTATTTATTTTTCACCAAATATGACATTTTAGACATAAATATTTCAAGGGATGTTTTCAACTATAATCATCATTAGACTGTGTAAGTTTTATGTAAATCTGTGATCTTCACGATTTTTGTTTCTTACCAATTCTGTAACGTTCCTTTAAAGACACTATTGGTAATTGTCAAAGACCAGTCTTCTCACTTGGTGTATCTCAACATATGCATAAAATAACAAACCTATGAAATTTTGAGCTCAATTGGTCGTCGAAGTTGCGAGATAATAATGAAAGAAAAAACAACCTTGTCACACGAAGTTGTGGCTTTCAGATGCAAGTTGATTTTGAGACCTCATCTAATTCTGAGGTCTCGAAGGTTTTTTTGAACCCACCCTCTGCTGCTGACAACACCAAAGCTTGGGCACGGTGAACTAGACTGCTCTAGTTTTCCCAGCCTTCCCTAAACTCGTTGAACAAGCAGAAAGCCTGGTTTCACGCTCAAATATTTGTAATGCAACACTCTCCTATACTAAACTAATTTTGATGATGCTTCAAATTCCTGTGATTGTTTTTAATCATTGGCTGATAAATCAATCAAATCTAATGTAAGATTTTTCCGATCACCTCAGATATGACGATGAAGCCGCGGATAGATCAGAAGTCATCGAAGGACTTGAAACGGGAAACTTTGACACTGATGCCAGAGTGAGATACAATTATGTTCATTATTCAATTTAATTTTTGAAATTTCATACAAGTTTGAATTCCAGCACATATTTGATTCCATGGATTATTGGAGAGTTTTGACAAAAGATTGACACAAGTGGTTGGTTAAGATGGCAATACAGTGTTTCAATATTGCACAGTTGTAGAGCGTCTGAGTAGCGCACGTAGTCATTACCAATAATAACTATACATGCGCGCTTCTGCACCTCCTCCAGATCATTGCACTGCTTGCTTGAAATAACACCTGACCATGCGGGTGCAGTGTACTCGAAATGACAAGGGCCCAATTTCATGGCTCTGCTTATTGTAGGCACAGAATCAGCATTTACCGAAGCAGGGAATTCTGTGCTTACAGCAAGGTTATTTCCTGGGTTAGCGGCGAATTTTAGCTCCTGCTTACACAGCTAGCGTAGAAATTTGGCGCTTGCACGTAAGCGGGACTAATGATGGTTAACGCAGAATTCGGCGGTAAGCAGAGCCATGAAATTGGGCCAAGATCATTTGTTCTTAGATAATGAAACTCCAACATGTAAAACTGAAACTTCCTTCTTCGTTTTCTCTCCATTTGGGTTCTTGACTGTATAGTGATTAATTTTAATTACTTTTTTCTTAGAGCCATTGGCTTCACAACCAGAATTAATAAATGAAACATAATGAGCTATAATTTAAATGTTGGTATCAGATTCTGCGGACATGCTCGCTGCCGGACCTGAGCAAGCTCTTCCGCACCACCCTTGCCTTGAACCCTTTCTATGAGGTAGAGAAGCAGACCATGGAGATTGCAGCCAGGACCCTAGAGCTGGAGTTGGCTGATCTTCAAGTTCAGGATGTCGATGATGATGATGAAGAAGAGGAAGATGATAGCAATGAAGGATGCGATGATGTCGATGGCAACGATGCTGGGTAAGGACAATTCATATTTTGTTTTAAATTATTTTTTCAAGAGACGCGATTTCTCTGTTTTTAATTTGAAATCCGTTTATGAAGAAAGTTGCCCCAGATTGCAAAGTAGTACTTTTTAAACCAAAGATAAATGCATGTCAGTAGGCTTCGGACTACCAAGCTTTTACGCTTTGCACTCACAGTTTAGGTTTCTTTTGTCAACAGCCTGTCACATCCCTGTTTGTCTGATTTATTATTAAAATACTAGGAATACTAAGCACCCAAATGAGCTTAGGTAAAAACACTGTAATGGGCTTTGATGAGCCTTCTTGGTTTGACCATAATCAACACACATTGTTATTATTGTTGTTAACATATTGTTCAACTTTGACAGTGTTTCTTTACTGTTGTGTAGTGATGAGGCTGATGTAGATGACGATGACGACGATGAGGAATACAAGAGTCTAGTGGAATCCATGAAGAGCATTCTAGAAGCTGCTGGTAAGAATCTTGAGACGCCTTTATGGCATCTTCCATCCTTTTTCTCAACGTTTCTAAGGTCACCCAGATCTAACACTCTGATAAAGTCAGGCATGCAACTCTTCCGCGGATCCGCAATTTTTTTCATGTTTCAATGAAATGGAAATTCCACGCTATCATGAAATCACAGAGACACAAGTTTTCCTCGTACAGCGTACCTTCTACTCTATTTTGTTAACAGTCTTGCTACGAAGTGTTTTTATGTGTTTGTTGTACAAGGAATTAGCAGGAACCAGACACTGTTAGTGCCCAATACACGACTAGGACATAATGGACCCTTCCCATGAAATATGCTAATTACATTCACGCCTGCGTACAGACCCTATTGGTTGGCAAACGCCATAGAGTTGTGCACTAAGCAGACGCGCAATCGCATCTGCGTCACACAGCCGTTAGCCATGTACAAAACAGCGCGATTTTCCCTCATTTTGCCTACCAAAATGTTAGTGCGTACGCGCTATGTGCAATTTACATATTTCATGGGAAGGGTCTATTCTCCTCGTGTACAGCATACCGTCTACACTATTTTTGCATAGTCTGGCTCTGTAGTGTTTTTATTGCTTATTGAATAAGAGGATGCCGGGGGAACCAGATACCAATACGCGGCTAGCTTTAGTACACACGATTATTAGGAAATTATTTTCCGCATTTGTTCTGCTGGAGAGTTGCATGCCTGTAAAGTGGTGCCACCTGTTCTTAGTATCAGGCTTCCAGATGTCTTGCCGACAGTCTATGCCAGGTTCTAGGTTCACCCCCCCCCCCCCCCCCCCCCTTTCAATCAAACTCTTGGGCTTACTATGGAGCCAGTAATTAGTGGAACCTTTCTGCATGACATCTACTCTAGAATAATATTAGTAATAAACAGTAATTATTTAGCGCCAAAATCCGCCTAGGGCAAATAATTGCAAAGGCTGTGGGTTTGAATCCCACCCAAGTATTCACAAGACTCGGGGGAGGGGGGGGGGAAGTACAGTTCTTTGCACACATCAGTGTAAGGGTAATCCCAAATAATATAGTTTATAATTGTGTTAATTTATCATGTTGTGAGGAGTGTTTTAAATATTGAAAATCTTCTGGGCAGATGCTGAGGACAACCCCACCATAGCAGATCATAAGGGTCAAGGGTCAACTGGGGGGTCAGATGACAGGTCATCCAAGTCCTCCTCGCCGGTCGGAGCCGAGGGTGGGGATGAGGAAGAAGATGACATGGCTGACGGGAACGAATCGGGAGAGAGTAAACCTATCAATGAAGACTGGGACTCGGGTAGGTGTTTTTGTTGTTGTTGGTGTGGTTGTTATTGATTTGTTTGTTTATGTGATTTTCTCTCTAGGGGTGTGAGGGGTAGATCATCAAATGCCTGTAACATTTTCAAGCCTGCCGACTATGAACAGCAAATTACATGTGACCGGTATCAAAAAAACCTTCATTAACTTTTACATTATCTTCAAGCAGACTTGAAGCCTTGATTCTGATTGTTCGATCCATAGCAATACGGAGTGTGATAGAACATATATCGCACAGCCCATAGCTCACTCTGTGTTTTCTAACACCGCCTATTGTGCTTTTATAAGCTGTATGCAAATCTTAACTATAATTGCTTCTCTCCACCCAGGGGTAAATGGGTACCTGTGAGGGCAGAGATGGTACTTGTAATTGATTTAGCCGAGTAGCGCATAATTAATGTTGCACAGGCTGCATACTCCCCACCAGGGAGCTGAGATGGTTTAAGGAGTGATTTAAGGCCCAGTGACCAGGGGTAATAATGTGAAGCACTTTGGGGCGCCCTTCGGGTGTGAAAAGCGCTATATAAAAACGAGTTATTATTATTATTATTAAAAGAAGTTACTGTGGATTCAAAAGTGGCGCGTTTGTGTCAAATGCTGATCATCACATGCGTTGTTTAAACTTTGCTTGAAGATAAATTCGTTGATATACCGAAAAAATATAGCGAGTTTGAGTCCCATATCTTACTCTGCATTTGACCTTGTTGGATATGGTACACAGAAGTGCTATATTTTTTCGTACTCCACTTGCGCTTGTGTGATAACTTATAATAAGTCGGGTTCAATGATTTATTGACTTCAGGAGATGGGACGGACGGGGAAGAGGAGAGGGAAGGAGACGACGAGAGTCTCTTCAGTCGACTTGAAGAATCTAGACTACAACTAGAGAAGGAACTAGGGTGTGATACGTTCATCAAAGCTTACAAATCAATACAGGTAAGACTACCTACCTGTTGACCATTGCTTATTTTGATTGCTGCAATCTTAATGAGCATCGGTCACAGGGCAATCTAGACTACAACGTGAGAAGGAACTAGGTTGTGATACGTTCATCAAAGCTTACAAATCAATACAGGTAAGACTACCTACATGTTGACCATTGCTTATTTTGATTGCCATGAATAAGCATTGTTTTTATTTTTAAAACATTTTTTAATGAGATGTTGCCTTACATGTACATCACAAGGCCAGACGGCCACCTCAATGTGAGGGCTACACTTCATCGATTTGGGCTATCGACCAAAATCAACTGCCACCTGGGGCACGCTATTCCTGGGGCTGAAACAGGGTTACCCCCTTTACAGTCTGATGTAGGCTTGGGTATTCTCCACTAGGAGCCAGGCTAGTAGAGCAGAATGCACTACCTTCCCAACTTTTTTCGAACCAAATATGTTCAAGTGCCTTGCTCAAGGGCACAAGTGTCGTGACTCAGAACAAACCCACACTGTGCTGCTGACAACACCAGGGCCCAATTTCATAGAGCAGCTTAAGCAGACAATATTGCCTTATAATTGTTGCTCAGCAAAAATGAGCAGGACACCGGTCACAAATTGCACCTGAGACATGGTATTGTGGCTGGCGACCTTGTTCTATTAAGCATAAGTTTGTTGTGCTTAGCAACTTGTTGTGCTTAAGCATCTATGTGAGATTGGGCCCACAGCTTGGATCCAGTAAACTAGACCAATCGACAACGATATTAAACCGATCCATTACCTGTGTCTTTAAACTTCTTGTCGTTGATTCTTGTTGTGATCCTGCCAGGCAATCCATGAAGATGAAGATGAAGATATAGAGCAAGGCACCAAGGTGATTGGTAGCATCCTAGCTGAGGATCAAGAACACCTATACACTAAGATACTACAACTAGTCATGGCTGATGGAGCGTATACAGAAGGTTAGAAACCCCCTAAAAATCAATCGTTGGGCCTTGTTTCATACCACAACTGATATAAAGCAGTGGGAGTCAAGGCCTGATACTTCACGGAGGCATCGAAGGCGATTGCCTTCGTGCCCCCTTGTCATTACCTTGGTGCCCTGAAATGCTCCAGTAGAAATTTCCAGTTTTCCTCATGGAGTGTTCTATACCAAGGACAAATCGTCTAGGTGCCTATGCCCTTTCAAAAACGAAGCATACACGCCTGGAGTCTACCAAATGTTCCTATTGACTCCTTTGCACGATGCGCAGTGCAATGACATGCCCCTTTTCTGTTCTCTGTTTTGGGGAGTTAGCATTTACACAATAGAATTATGGATCCTGATTATGTTTAATTTCTGATCATCTTTAGGAGACAGTGTTCAGTCCCTGGGCCCACTATCAAATAGTTGCATAAGTAGAAAATATTGCTTAATAATTTTCTGTTGAGCAGGTATGAGCAGGATACCAGTCACAAGTTGTACATGTGACATGGTAGGTTGGCCGGCAACGTGTACCTTATTTGGTTAACAGAATTTTGTTTGTGCTAAGCTATTTTTGTGCTTTAGAGGCAGTAGACTTTGTTGGTAATTACTTAAAATATTTATTAGCGTAAAAACTTACTTGGTAATGAGTAATGGGGAGCTGTTGGTTGTGAGAAATGGCTCCCTCTGAAGTAACGTAGTTTTCGCGAAAGAAGTTATTATCCACGAATTTGATTTTGAGACCTCAGAATTAGATTTTTAGGTCTCGAAATCAAGCATCTGAAAGCACACAACTTCGTGTGACAGCGGTGTTTTTTCTTTCATTATTATTTTGCAACTTCGACAACCAATTGAGCTCAAATTTTCACAGGTTTGTTATTTTATGCATATGTTGAGATACACCAAGTGAGAAGACTGGTCTTGGACAATTAGTAATAGTGTCCAATATGTTAAGGCAGCTCTATGAAATTGGGCCAAGATTATAATAAGTGTTGAATTCCTACCCATTTTTGTACACATTTTTAAACTGTTTCCCCAACCCCCATCCCCCTTCACAGATAATGATTGAAAGATGTTTCCACATTCCAAGCTGCCTCCAACGAGAAATCAAAATTATTGTCGAAATCACTGATGTCTTTGAAGAAATATAACCACGTTCGTAAGCCTTAATTTCTAGCCTCCAAGTACTGTCCACCTATGTAAGTTTTCTATCCAGATATATATATTGAAGGTAATGTCTTGTCTATAGCTTTCAAATAAAAATTTAAAGTAATGGAATCATATAATCGTGAAGAAATAGTGAAACGTATGTGCAACCCATGGCTTGTGAGAAAAACATGTGGCATCACTGTCACATTTTTGTTGTTAGAATCACCCATGTTTTCCCATTCCAATGCAGAATTTAACCCTCCTAGAATGACTTAAAGGCAGTGGACACTATTGATAATTACTCAAAATAATTGTTATCATAAAACCTTACTTGAATAAGAGTAATGGGGAGAGGTTGATAGTGTAAAACATTCTGAGAAACGGCTGCCTCTGAAGTAATGTAGCTTTTGAGAAAGAAGTAATATTCCACGACTTTGATTTCGAGACCTCAAGTTTAGAATTTGAGGTCTCGAAATCAAGCATCTGAAAACATACAACTTTGTGTGACAATTGTGTTTTTTTCTTTCATTATTATCTCGCAACTTCGACGACCGATTGAGCTCAAATTTTCACAGGTGTGTTATTTTATGCATATGTTGAGATGCACCAACTGTGAAGATTAGTCTTTGACAATTACCAATAGTGCCCAGTGTCTTTAAGAATGGTAGAAAACTGTTAAATATGCTCAGTTTTTTTGAAACCCAATTGACACATTAAATTGCTTACACCCTTTTACCTGTTAACTTTCTCTGCATCCCTCCTCCGGGCACACAACTACAAGTTCTTTTTATAACATACACTGTACATATTATGTAACGCATTTACAACTTTTGATTCATAATAAGAAGTGTGCATGATCCTTAAAGAACTTACACTGTCAGTATTTTGTAATTATTATCCGCCGAAACAATACCTTAAGTAAAATCAAATTGTGAAATAGCAGTACTCATGACCAAACCGAAACATACTTCAATACAAAACGCATGCACAATTAACACAAAGTGTAGTAATTAACCCAGTAGTAAGGGCCCAATTTCACGGTGTTGCTACCTTGCTTTACTCTGTACTTACAACTAAAGTTCTCTGCTTAACTTTCAATTCAATTCTTTCATTTTTTTTTTTTTTAAATAAGCAGATTAATAGTTAGCTTATAATACCAGAAGTACATGTGTAATGCATGCGTTAACTTTGTTTTAGAACTCAGTACTATGTTATCAAATTATACTGTCATGAAGTGTCTTATATCACGCAAGGAACATTGTTCACTTGACTCGACATACGGGATATTTGGAATTTTCAGTTAAACTGATGACAGTGTTTTCTTATTTTGTGCTTTGTAAGAGTAAACCAACTTTGATAGACCATAAAATGGTGTACAATTACAATGCTTCAATTCAACATGCTGAATTGTGATCTTTGGAAGATAGAACTTCGGTTGGGTTATGATTTTAGTACTTTTCTTGTGGAATAGTTATTAAGAAATTTGGTAAAATTAAATCTTTGATCATATTTTGAAGAAAACATGTTTTACTGTCTAAATGTATGCATCTATGCATCTTTTCAGATCAGCAGATTTTGTTTTTATTTATTCAGCTGTGCCATTGACAATGGAGACTTTGGAACGCTTGGTGGCAGCAGACTTATTAGGTAAAATTCCATTGTTTACGCAGTTCTGAGCATGCGTAGATTTCCAAGGACGATGCATTTACCTGGTAAGTCTGCTGCCACCTAGTGCCCAAAAGTTCCCCATTGAAAAAGACAGTACAAGTCTTGCAGTGCCTTGCACGCTTTTTTTTCAGGACAAACTGCAGTTCGAGCATGTCTCCTGTGATTTTACCAAGAGAACATATAATCTGAGTTAAAGTAGCACATTTTTATATTAACTTATGCAGCTGTTGTTAGATTGCCCATATCATTTCAATGTTTGTCAGCCCTTGTACTAAATAAAACGTTGAGTATTTTTTTTTCCAAAGAGCGGATATCATGCATGTTATTTAATGGTGGGCAACTTCATCAATCTAGACTATTTTAATGCTAAAGTACTAGTTATTATACGAAAAGGCTTTCATTCAGTGCAAGTATCAATTCATTCTACACTACACCCTGCTCACCTGCCTTAAAGGGAACGTATACCTTTGGGTTTTTTAACCGTTCAGAATGGTTATGTCCACGCAGTAAGAATATTTTGATGTGGGATACACACAATCTGAGAAGTGTATCTGACAGAAAGGTTTCTCAGATTCAAATTTTTGGGACAAAACGATGAATACTATTGAGGCTGCTAAATCCGAACCAGGTTAGATTGTATCGCGATAAACTTTAAGAGTGATCACCAATATATGCCTTCCCTTTAAGCATTCCTGAAACCATCTCAGCTCCTTAGGAGTATGCAGCAACGTGCGCTAGACCATAACACCCTATGAATTGTGTATTGGGTAGGCTTAAAGGCAGTGGACACTATTGGTAATTACTCAAAATCATTATCAGCATAAAACCTCACTTGGTTACGAGTAATGGGGAGAGGTTGATGGTATAAAACATTGTTAGAAACGGCCCCCTCTGAAGTGACTTAGTTTTTGAGAAAGAAGTAATTTTCCACGAATTTGATTTCGAGACCTCAAGTTTAGAATTTGAGATCTCGAAATCAAGCATATTAAAGTACACAACTTCGTGTGACATGGTTTTTGTTCTTCTTTCTTTCAAAGTTATCTCGCAACTCCGTCGACCAATCGAACTCATGTTTTCACAGGTTTGTTATTTTATGCAAATTGTGAGATACACAAGGGTGAGAAGACTGGTCTTTGACAATTACCAATAGTATCCAGTGTCTTTAATTATTGAGTGGAAGCAACCATTAGCCCAAGGTTTCATTATTTAACAATAGTTAAAAATGTACATTGTATTATACCAAAATTGCCTTTTTTGTGTGTGAACGTAATTTAAAAAGCAAAATGCAAAACTGAAGCATGTGCTATAGCAGAAATAGAATGCATGTGTTTTTGTGTACATGGTAGACATGTAAATGTCTGTTTATTAGCTTGTGATATTGTATTCAGAAAGACTGGTCATGCTTTTGTTTTTCAATTCTTGGTTTATTGTAATTTTGTTTTATGATTTGGAAAACCACCCGTGTGATTTTTAAAGTAACCTACTCCTGTGAAGTATGTGCATATTTTGTTAAATAAATTAATTATCAACCAATGGTTTTTGTTTGTTTTGTAATCTGTTATGTTGTTGTGTTCCGTGAACAAAGAGAAAAACAATGGGTATTGTTCTCCAGGTACAATAACCTCCTGAAGATGACATGCTCTAGAAATAGACATCTTAACAACCTCGGAGCAGAAGCGGTATAGCCTTAGGGAGGGGGGGGGGGGATGGTTTTGTCAGCGTCGGGGATCATGCAGTTGTGTTTTGGAAGGGGACCGCCATTTACAATCCTCTTATGTTCTTGCCATTATATGGCTGTGGTAGAGATCGCGATCGTTAACTACATCAGATTCCGTTTCCCCCTTATTTTGTGATCACTACTGCGATTTGTTTTCATTGGGGACAGCGCGGGGGGGGGGGGGGGTTGCACATGATGCCCCGGGCTCCTCCTTGGCTACTCCGCTGCAGAGCATATCTCTGTTATAAATAAAGGGGCGAACTGAACAAAAGGGACTACACAGGATTTGAATCTGTGACCTCTAAGTTTATACGCAAGTGCTCTACCAGCTAAGTAATCCAGAACTATTATAGGGGGACTCCCTGTTTGCTTGTTCTGGTGCAAGTCAGACTTCTTAAAACCATTTGTAAGTTTGACTTTGATCCCCTTTGAGCCAAGCTCACTTTGCACAAACTGATGACGTATAATGATCACTACAAGCCCCTTAAAAAAATCATCCGATAAATAAATAAATAAATGAATAAACAACGGTTTTGGGCTTACCTTCCATTAATTGTTTTAAGATTTCATTTTAATTTATTAAAACCGTTTCGAAAAGTCAGAACCAGTTTAATTTGAAATACGAAGTTAAAAAAAACAAAGGTAAAAATTTTAATTAAATTAACAAGAGTCAACAGGTGCAAAACCTACTGTACCCACACACCAAAAAGAAACAAACAAAAATCACTACAATAGAAGACAGTAATCAAGTGACGGAAATTCACCAACCAAAAGCTTTTTTTTGGGGGGGGGGGGGTTAGATCTTCTCACAGCTATAAATTTCTGTTATAAGAAATACCTTCGATGGTGAAACAAATGTTTTTGGTTGTGGTTAAAATGCACACAGTTGGCTCAGTGCTATAATAAGGTATTCGAAATTATCTTTAATTAAAAAAAGCTTTAATATATATCATAAAACAATCAGTAGATAGCCTAAATGTTTTATTTAGAAAAACGAATCTGTTGCCGAATTAATACACTGAAGACCACTCATGATAAACCCTATTTGTCAGAAGCTCAAAAGGTATATTTTAAAATAATGTTATCAAACCCATACAATCTGCACTAATTACCTTCTAAGTCCCGAGCAGACGACACAAACCTTGTGCGTACACCTGATGCGCATGCGTGTGACGTTCTGAATTTTTAATTCATACGCGCGCGTATCTGCTGCACGCCTGAAAGTTTCTCCTTTTTCTGAGTAGTTTTACCCCAAATTATCCGAGTCATTGTTCAAAAGCTGACAGAAACTTTCAATTCTGAGATATTTTTCTGACAACTTTTATGTATAAAAATAATGTGTATAAAGGGGGCGTGGCTTAGGTACAGTGGAATGTTTACACTAATGTTTGTTTCAGCAAACAAAAACACTTGGCTCAGAAAACTGCACGCACTTGACATTTTAACAAGTTTTAAAACATTCACAAGTACCAAAGCAACTACAGGAGTTATGCATATCTCGTAAATTCCTTGCGCTATCTCACAAATTCCTTGCGCTATATGAACCAAGATGCAAATCTCTTTGTTATGCAAATGAGACGTTTCTGTATTGGCCAATGAAATTCTCTGTTTTTGACCACGAGTGGCCAAAAACATGTGTGCTTGCAGTTTGACATGAGCATAACATCAGACCACACGGACGAGTCAACACGTACTTTTTCAGCTCTCGTCTGCACACTTTTTCGTCTGCTACACATTCTCGTCTGCTAAAACAAAACCAGTTTTTCTGGGTTTTTTTTGCGGAAAACTCTAGCAAACTGTCAATATTCTGGTTCAGAACATGGAGGAAGTGACTCCAGTGTGTGTGAATTGCTTTGTCTGAGCTGACACGGAGTGGAATACTGCCAAAAGACTATGAATATTGCCGGCATCGGACCAGCAGAGGCTATTTTATTGGAACTTTCTCTTGTTTCTTCGAGACGGCAAAAAATAACATTCATAACCGGCTAATTTCTCTGTGGAGCTTTCAGTCTTTATGCTCCAACTTGTGTAACGAGGACTTCGTTTTTAAGAACACTTTAACAGGCGGCGAAGACGGTACTGAAATTCATGCCCCACCGGAGAAGACGAACCCAGTGCGCGGGACCAGACTGCAGCCCACGGCCAGCCGGAGGAGAGAGCTGTAACACCCGGTCACCGGTTGACCAGAGCTTCACCGCCCGGACCAGTGGAAGGAGACATGCACCCGGCCAAACTATAAGAGATAACGGAATGGGTGTTGCTGCCCACGAACCTGATAAAGGTAAATACTCATTATTTTTGAGAATTCAACAATAGGGGAAAAACTGACTCAAAGATGCTAAATTTTTACTCGACCAGTCTTGGCTCATGGTTAGCCAAACATGGCTCATTTTGAGACAATATTTTTGGCCATTTTGTGAACAGAGGAGCCGGCATTTTTGGCTGAAACTGCGCCGGTTATTTTTTCCAGTTATAATTAATTTAATTTCAACTGAACTTTGTTGTGTGAAACCTAGAACAACTGAGTGTAATTTAATACACATGTCGGATAACTTTCCGTATGGCGCCACCACTTTTTCACTCATTTTAACAAAAAGGGATATATGAATCAGGTAAATAAGTTCCTATATTATTTTATATCGAATGAAAAAGTGGTGGCGCCATACGGAAACTTTTCCCAAATGTCAATTTTTTACGTACACTTGCTCCTTTTCGTTCACAAAAAGACTGAAATTTGATGAAAGTCAGCGGCAAATTTGTACGTTTATAGTTGTCACTTCCGTAAGGGTGCTTTAACCGAGTTACTGTAACCGACTGCCAAGTTAGTGACTAAAAACTATGTTATTTTGAGTATTAATTATATCCCCTTTTTTATCTTGTCTTTTTTCTGTATTTTGAGAAATTTAAAAATGGCGGCCGAGCCAATTTTTTTCTCCATGTGCAACAGCTCCGCCATTAAGCCCCGCCCACCTTGTTTCTGAACGATATCCACGTGGGTAGCTTATTAGTTGGGCGCGTGTCTGGGCTCAGGTTGCGTGTTCGCGGTTGTGATTAGTCAGTTATATTTTAGAGGCGGAGTCTGATTTATCAGCTGATTAATTGTTTGTGTAATGCAGTGTACATGGTGTGAGCAGTGTATACCTACCTGTCATGTACATTATGTACATGTACATTAGTTTATTTTTAATTATAGGCTAAGCTTTCAAATAGTTTGGTTTCGCAAGTTGTGGAAGAATGGAACTAGCTAAAAAAGAGGGAAAATTTTACTTGTCAAGTGTTATGCAGTATGAATACTTATTGTCTGGAGCATTTACTGACAAGAGTGTTCAGAGCCTCTGGCTAAAAAAATTCTGTTTTTGGTGAGCTGCTGAAAAGAGTTCCATTTCCAGGTTCTTATACAGTGACAGTCATGTTTGGTTCTCTCAACTAGTCTAGACCATTATTTGAAAAAGGTCTCTATTTAAGTGGGTAAGCGGTTTTTTTTTAGTAAACTGTGGTAACCCATCCAACTCGCCTAATTTTGGGGTGCTGAATACAAAAATATGTGATACCAAGCCAATTTTTGAGATTAAGTTGTCTTATCAACAAATTAAATAAAACCAATTGAAAACACAAATTATGCGAAACAGACATCTGTGTAAATCAGTCTGGTGTAAATTTCAGGGTTCGAAATGAGCGGTTGCCCGATCGCCAAATGCGAGTGAAAATAGCGTCGGGCGAGTCAAAATCTTTTGTTTCTTTTCACATATAAATGAGGGTTTAGTGGCAAAATCCCAATAAAACTTTAACTAAAGCTTTTAAAATAGTAAGTTTGACAATTCTAGATACTTGCTAGATTTAATTTGGCCGTGATCGGGATCTGAATTGCAGCGTTCATTTCAGAATACACGTTGTCGTACAATCATTGAAAACATGATGCACAAACCACATGGTGCAGAGTATCAACCCACAGTCACCCACTAATATGAATATGTTCATTTTTTCCATTTTAGGGGAATATTTCAAGACTTTTCTTGAAGTTGTTATAAAAATGCCACAGCTTTGAATCTTTTATCAACTATTTCCAGTGACATGCAGGTTCATATAAAAAGAGTATGATTATGACACTGGCTCCAGTTAAAATTATCTACCCCCCCCCCAAAAAAGTAGCTTATAGTACCAACTTTTTCTGGCTTGTTGATTCTCACCAAATAATTGTTAATGGTCCTAAATTGAGTATTTACCAACCTATGACCCTACCTTGAATAAATGAGACCAGTGTTTTATGACTTAAATTTTAGTCTTACAATTTTGTTTGTCTTTTCAGGTCTTTTCCCCAACTCTGGCTGGCTGATCAGTGAAGATTTTTATGGAGTGTGCGCAATTGAAGATTCTGACTGATCCATGAAGTTGAAGGTTTCTATGGAGTGTGTGGTATTGGTTTTCTGACGATTTGGAGTTCTACAAAGGTAAACAAGATCTTGGGGACATCAAAATGGTAAGAGAAGATCTAACCCAATTCCATCCCCAATGATTCTCTGCAGGAAGCTCGACTCAGTACTTGTAGATGTTGTCAACTTGTACGGTTTCATGGTGATGTAGACAACATCATGGGCTTTTCTTTGTTGTATGGCATGTTGGTCGTAGCCAGTGATGCCTCTTTGTTAGGTTTGGATCCTCATTTCACTTGGACAACTTTCCCAGGGAAGTCTCAAACTGAAGTTCTACATTGACATGTTAAGTTTATAAAACTGTCAGAGAAATGTTGCCTGAAACCATGTTAGATACAAACTTGTAAACTACGAAAATGTCATATAGGGTATTTTAATGTACAAAAACAAAATATGTGGCAAAAGCCACATCATTTAGTCAATGTCAGTATTGTTTGAAATACATAAGGCTTGTTATGATAAAGACTTATAGAGATAACACTCGAGCAAAGCCTGTAGCTGTTGTTTCTTTAATGGAAAAAAACCAAACAAAAACACATGTCTGGAAGACATACCAAGTATGCTTTAACAAAACCAGAAAATGTTTAAGGTACACAATAGGGGACAAAAAAGACCTAGTTGCTGATGAACAATTAAATTTACAGTTCATACTAAAGGTCTGTAATCGGTAAAATAAAAGGTCAGGCATAGGGTTTTACAATGGTTTTTTATCAATCAGTTGTATAGTTTCTTGGTTTAGGAATGTTAAATGGATTCAAATTAATTTAGTAAAGCTAAACCGTTTATGTCCTGATCTATGAGCTGTATATAAACTGGGTTTTCTACTTTAAGTTAAGAGAAAAGTGCCTGCATGTTTAACGTTATTATCAAACTTGTAAAGCATTATCAAAATATCTCGACCCCCACTCCATAAAAAGGTAAACAAATCAATAAAGATATAATAAACCTACGTAAGCGCAGATATTTTACTTTAGAAAACAATTAAAGTAAAAAAGGTATCAACCTGTTTAGCAAAGCGTAAGAGAAATGAGCCACTCATTTTGGTGCGCATTAAAACAAAAGCAAGCCCCAAGAACATGAAGAAGAAGAAAAACAGAAGGAAGCAGCATCAAGGAAACTGCATGCTGGTGGTGAGGCCTCTGACTTATGCAGGAGAAGCAGTCGTGGAAAAAATGAGGTATGTTTAGATCACACTGTAAGAAATTGCCAACAGGCTTAGAGTAAGAAGTGTAGGCCTAGAAAATAGGTGACTAAACCTTAACCATTGAACAGGTTGGTGTACTGTGAGCCACATGTATCATTTATTGATACTCATTGTCATCGGACTGAGAAGCTCTGCTGTGTGTCGTTACCACGGTCTAAGATGTTCTGAAGGAAGATACACACTACATGGAGTCAAGTGCAGTGGCAGAACAAGTAACATATGATGTGCAAGTATAAGGGTCAACAGGGTCATCTCAGATTTGATAAGGTCAGAAAACATGGGCTAACTTTTCCTTCCACAGCATGTCACAAGGGCTAACTTTTCTCTCCACAGCATATGTCACAAGGGCTTACCTTTCCTTTACACAGTATGTCACAAGGGCTAACTTTGCCTTCCACTCTCAGATTTGGTAAGGTCAGATAACATCACAAGGGCTAACTTTCCTCTTCACAGCATGTCACAAGGGCTAACCTTTCTTTTCACAGTATGCCATATGGGCTAACTTTTCTCTCAACTGTCAGATTTGGTGAGGTCAGGTAATGATCACAAGGGCTAACTTTTCTTTCCACAGCAGGTCACAAGAGCTAACTTTTCCCTTCTCTCTCAGATTTGTTAAGATCAGGTAACGTCGAAAGGGCTAACTTTTCTTTTTACTGTATGTCATAAAGGCTAACTTTTCCTTCCTTTCTCAAATTTGGTGAAGTCAGGTAACATCACAAGGGCTAACTTTTCCTTCCAATCTCAGGTGAGGTCAAGTATTGGCACAAGGGCTAGTTTCCTTCCACAGTGTGTCATAAGGGCTAACTTTTCATTTTGCTCTCAGATTTGTTCAGGTCCAGCTAGAAGCGTCAAAGAGGGCTAACTTTTTAAGTTACGTCACAAAGGGCTAATTTCCCTCCACAGCATGTCATAAGGGCTAACTTTTTCTTCCACCCTCAGATTTGGTGAGGTCAGGTAACGACACAGGGCTAACTTTTCCTTCCACAGCATGTCACAAGGGCTAACTTTTCCTTCCACAGTATGTCATAAGGGCTAACTTTTCCTTTTACTCTCATATTTCTTAAGGTCCAGTAACGTCAAAGAGGGCTAACTTTTCCTTTGACTCTCAGACTTGGTGAGGTCAGGTTATGTCACAAGGGCCAGTTTTGCCCTCCACTCTCAGATTTGGTGAGGTCAAGTAACGTCACAAGGGCAAATTTCCTTCCACAGTATGTCATAAGGATTCAATTTAAGGGCTAACTTTTCATTATACTCTCAGATTTGCTAAGGTCCAGAAACGTCAAAGAGGGCTAACTTTTCCTTCTACTCTCAGATTTGTTGAGGTCAGGTAATGGCGCAAGGGCTAACTTTTCTCTCCACAGCATGTCATAATGGCTATCTTTTCCTTTTCTCTGACAGATTTTTTAAGGTCCAGTAACGTCAAAAAGGGCTATTTTTTCTCTTCACAGCATGTCACAAGGGCTAACTTTTCCTTCCACAGCATGTCACAATGGCTAAATTTCCTTCCACTCTCAGATTTGTTAAGGTCAGGTACTACGCTAACGTCACAAGGGCTAACTTTTCCTTTCACAGCATGCTAACACCCCTTTTCTTCTAGAATTTCTTTATAGCTTTTAAGATACATGAAGAAGTGTCTTAAGCCAAAACATCAAACAGAGGAGGCTGGAAAGTGGTTTCAAGAGGAGCGCACTACATCAGGTATAATGAGTGCAGAAAGGTCAGAAGGACAGGTAACACAAATCTCTTTGTTGATAAAGGTGCTGTTCTTTTTCTTTCATTGATGTCATTTTCATTTATTGAGCATGACTGGCCGCATGTATTCTAGATTGGCTTCAAGTCCCGGTCTTGACACTTGTAAGATGTAAAGCTGCAGGTCCCATGTGTTGTCCAATGCAATAACACTAATGCCTACACTAAGAGAAGGGGTTTGCCTCGGTGTTTATTGCAGTGCGGCTGCTTAATGTGCACGGCCCCCTTGTAAACCCTTATTAGGAGCTAAATATCTCATAATGTCTTAAAATGTTTTTGTTTGTACAAGTGCCTTGAGTACCTTACTGGTCGCGGAAACTTGCTGTATAATATCTGGAGTATTATCATCTCGGCTTTGAAAGCACTTGGGAAATCATTACGAATTTAAATAGATCCTCCAGGAATTGAACCATCTTGATCTATCACAGTGTAACAGTCAGACTTTCAAAAAGTAACGAAGTCAAACATATTGACCTATAAACTGATTTTAACTGAAATTAAATCAAGTTTGAAATGGTTCAATTTTTCCTCAAGATAAAGAACCCAAACTGCAAAAGTTGAACTTTTCTTTCTTATCTTTTTCCTGTGTAAAAACTGTTCAGCTTGAGTTGCAGTGATGTGCATCTGCCAGTGAGTGTGTGCAGGTTCAAGAATCAACAACTTCACAAAGAGGCCATGTTCAAGTTTGACTGATGCCCAGTTTTGTAGCAGTGAATCAAGGTAATTGATTAATGATTATTCATAAATACCTCAGTTAAGCTATTTCGATTGGTGGAGAGCGCGTCACGTGTGTGTGTGTATAAACCTTTGTTTATGACCAGTAAAAAGTGTTAAAAACATGGGCGTGACACGTGAGCTTGCACCTGTGCTTACAAGACAGTTTCTTCATTCCTATTGGTCGAGAGCAACAGCTGAAACAGTTGTTCCACATCATGCGATACGCACAACGCGCACAGCATTCCCTTATAAGGAGTTGTTTACCCGAGGGCGGCGGATGGCCTTACCATTTTATAGCTGCACTGAACTTGACCTCTGGTGTTTCCTATCAGCACCTTGTTAAACCAATAAAAGGGGCTTCATATCAATTGCTCTTAAAACAAAATAAAAACATAGCTCTGCTTATATCTTGTTGAAAAATACAAAAAACGAGCAATTTGCGCTCTAAATCATGTGGGGCCACTTGAGCTCAAAAAGTAGCTCAGCACAACCAAAGTTTGCCCACCAGAATCAGGTTACCATCCAAAATACCATATTAAAAAAAAACATTTTGTGACCTTTTTCAGCTTAGCAGAATGTCTTTGAGCAAGATTTTCTGCTTAAAGACACTTGACACTATTGGTGATTACTCAAAATAATTTGCAGCATAAAAACTAACTTGTTAACGATAAATGGAGAGCTGTTCATAGTATAAAACATTGTGAGAACCGGCTCTCTCTGAAGTAACATAGTTTTTGAGAAAGAGGTCATTTTCCACTCAAACATTTGAATTTGATTTCAAGATTGAAGTCTTGAAATCAAGCATCTGAAAGCACACAACTTCATGTGACAAGGGTGTTTTTTGTTCATTAATATCTCGCAAATTCGACAACCAATTGAGTTCACATTTCTCACAGGTCTGTTATTTTTTGTGTGTATATGTTGAGATACAACAAGTGAGAAGACTGGTCTTTGACAACTACCAAAAGTGTCCAGTGTCTTTAAGCAGCTCTATGAAATTGGGCCCTGGACTTCAGTTTTTATCCACAATCAAATCAGGAAATAAATCTCCACTGGCTGGTCTTTTTGTTCGTTGATTCCTAGTAGGTTACTTCCAGACATTTTCATTGGGGGTGGGGGGGGCTGGGTTGCAAGCAGGCCCAAAGACATAAGTACAGGTATGGAGGTGTGTTGAAACTTTTACAAGTTTAAGTGTAGCTAAGATGGTTTTTGCTAACACTACAGTGGATAATCTCCTTGGTTCTAAAAAGAACCGGTGGTTAAACAACTCAATGTTGCGACCAGTATGCTTTGAAGACAGTCAGAGCATACGATCAAAATGTTGACTTGTTAACCACTGCTTCTTTTCAGAACCAACTCTACTTTAAAAAGAGATATCCACATATACATGGTGTTACCGCAAATCTCTTAGTTAAACCATTTATTTCTGTGTTTTTCATACCGGTATGTCCTGATGGGATTCTCTTTAATAATATGCAAGTAACTGGTCCCTCATATTCTGGAGTTATTTTGCAACACAAAATTAAACATAATGTGAACGAAATCCCTGGTAAAGTTTAGACTGTTTTCCCCGCCATATGTCGAAACAGAAAACAAACTCAAAATAACAACAAACTTTATTGTTTAAAAAAGAGGACTGGACTTGGAAACATTATTTTTAAAGAGACTAAACTTTTTAATGACAATTTGTTTTGTTCACCTGCAGATCTCGAAGAGGATCCAGCTACAAAGTACTACAACTTCAAACACTGGTGATCATCGTTACCTGGACCATAGTGGTGCGCTCTGTGCAAGAAAATCAGAACCATGTAAAAATACAGTTGGGACGAAACCCAAGGAAACAGCATTTGATTTTTACTTTTCCATAGGGCTTTCGTCGCAAAACAGCATAAATACATCAAATTTTTGGTACTATAGATTTTTGTAGCTAAAGTTAATCATACTTTTTGCAACCTCTAGATCTGGAATCTGGACTCTGATATATGAACAGAAGTTATTTCTTGCATAAAAGTCAAGACCTGGATGGTTTTTTTTTTCATATACTTCAACAAAAACATTGCCCTTTATAAACAAGAATGGGTTGTTACAAAAGCACACAAAGAAGTACATCAAGTGTCATGGCTAGATCAAGTTTAAATTTAGAGCCAAAATTTGTTTGGGTTTTAAAACTTTTATGAAAATCAGAGTATTCTACTTGGATTGAAAACACAAACTTACTTGGTAAAGAGTTATGAAAAGCACTTATACAACATTGTTAAAAAGAACCCCTTGTGATGTAGTTTTAGAGAAAGAGGTAATTATTCCTTCCAAAAACTTGAATCTCAAGCATCTTAAGGTACACAATTCTATGTATTTTTTTGTAAATTTGATGCCAAAAATTAACAGGTTTTTTATTTTATGCATAATTTGTTTGGATACACTAAAAATGAGGATACTGGTCTTTGGCATTTACCAATGTATACCCTGCATTTAAAGGACGATAATACTTGTTCATGCAACTCAAGATGTACACTGACTGTACTTATGTTTCATCATTGATCACCTGCCCGGAATGAATACACCCAAAATGGCACTTGTTAATTGTGGTAGTTTGGATGGATACAAACCTCAAATGTTCTTTATGTGCCTTGTTGCTTTAAGCCAAAACCCAACAAATTTTTAGGCTTACTTGGTTACCATCCAAAACAGCATGTCACACTCTGTGAAACTGGTGTCCGGCTTATTTTTAATAAATTTTAATAAGTATAATAACAATAATAATCTAATAATTTTTGGTAAGTTTAAAGTTGGATGTGCTACAATAAAGAACAAAAAAATATGCAATAACAACTGATTTTAGTGCTTTCATTGTATACTCATAATTATATATTGGAATTGATTTCCGTTAAAAATTTCAGTAGTGATGCAATGTGATTGTTCAACATCATCTTCAAATAGAAAGTTACAGGCTTTGAATGCACTGCAATTAATCACTTTTGTTTTGCCTCAAAATAAAGTTTTACACGCAAAAGTTCATTTTGACTACACAACCACAAAATTAGCAACAGCTCTTTTCGATCTAAATAAAGGAGTGTTATTGTTTCGTGTCACCAGAATATTTCCACCCTAAAACAAAGAAAAGCAAGTTTGTTAAAATTTGCTTGAACCAATTTCCACTATTTCTCATTTTAACATTTTGTTATAACTTTTCTTTGTTGTTACAAAGGCCAAAGGGCACAAGCTCTTACTACCAGTCACCCATGTTTGTTTTTGGTTTTGTTAAAGGGAGGGTTAACCTCTCTTTAATTACTCAAAAAATTAAGGACCATGGTAAATTTCTTTTTAAGAAGCACTGCAGTTATTGATAAAGTAGAACATTATTTGAGAAACAACTCCCTTCAAAGAAATGTGGTTTAAGAGTAGAGAAGGATTCAAAACATTTGAATCTGAGAAACATTTCTGTATACAGTGTGTCTAAGATTGAACCTGCAAAGGCAGAAATGTAAGATTCTTGTAATTTATTTGATGGAGCGTTATTTGTAGGGGGTGTCGTGGCCGAGCAGTTAAGAGCATCGGACTTGAGTTCAGGTGGTTAAGTCATCGGGATGTGGGTTCAAATCCCGGTCGTAACACTTTTGTCCTGAGCAAGACACTTAACCATTGCGTCTCTCCACCCAGGGGTAAAATAGGTACCTGTAAGGGGGCAGAGATGGTTGATGTGAATGATTAGCTTGGAAGGCGGTAACTCACAGCACCGGCTGTATACTCCCCATAGAAGCGATGGTTTAAGGAAGGAAAAATAATGATGGTCCAGCGACTGGGGGTTATAATTTCAGAATCGCTTTGATGCGCCCTTTGTATTCTATTACTTTGTTCCAACTTATCCAAGGATGTGGGTTCAAATCCAACCTGAGTAATTTTTATGCCGGTATTGTTTCACAGAGCTTGGAAAATTCATTAGGCCTATCCCCAATGCAAATTTCAACCCATTGTTCTTTTGTCTTTTCTTTTTTTGGAGATGGGGGGGGGGGGTGGCGGTTGTTGTGCAATTCATTGCAACTATGAACAAAACAAAACTAATTTTACATGACCGTTAATAAAACTACACTAATTATAATTTATGGTGGCGCTATATAAGAGGACCGTTAACAAAATTAAACCAATTTTATCTTATGGTGGCGCTATTTAAGAGGACCGTTAATAAAACTAAACTAATTATATTTTATGGTGGCGCTATATAAGAGGACCGTGAACAAAACTAAACCAATTTTATCTTATGGTGGCGCTATTTAAGAGGACCGTTAATAAAACTAAACTAATTATATTTTATGGTGGCGCTATTTAAGAGGACCGTTAGCAAAACTAAACTAATTTTACCTTATGGTGGCGCTATTTAAGGGGGACCGTTTTTTGATCGGTTTTCAAGAGGCTGGAAGACACCAACGATTGTGTGTGTAGTGTATTCTTTGAATACTAAGCATTATTTGTCAATCAAGGCTAGTATTTCCTTGCCCTTCGTCATTGTGGGCACAGTTAATTGCACTTGGAGGTAAAACAAAATGACTAAAATTAGCTCGACGAAAATGTAGATCTCGAAATATGTAGTATAATGTTGTCTATAAAAATCCACTTTGTGCATTGAAAAAAATAATGGGTATAACTTTTAACCATTGGCCAAAATAATGAGAAAACAAAGTCACCGTGCATTGACCATTGAGTTTTAAGCCTAATTACCCAATGCTTTTTGGCCTTGGATATAATTCTGCGCGGCCGTTTTAAAGTGGATTTTGAACGGGCATGTATAAATTATCGTGACTGTAAATTAAGAGTCAGTTCAGGTAAATAATTGACATAGTTGCTCACGGTCAAAAAATGAATTTTTTTTATACTTTGTGGGTGGAAGGGCCTTGGGGTGCAAGTAAACAAAATTGCATTTTCAATTCTATATATAGCCCGTTGCCATGGTTACGGCTCATTTTGTTTTTTGGCCATTTTAGGCCGATTTTGGGGTCTGAAAAACTGGTTTTTAGCTCATATTTACAACTCCACCCCACCAAAATGCAACATTATTTCAAAAAACCTTTTATATCACTACAAAGTATCATCCTTGGCCTTCCTTGAGAAAAAAAATTATTGCTTTAAATATCACCCTTGTGCTATTTTTGCATCATGCATTACAGTATGTTTTTAGAACTTGCAAAATCGACATTTTTACCCTATTTTTGCCCTCAAAATGTCAACTTGCCAGGGGTCTCATAAAATGTTTTCGTTCGGCTGTGATTAGGGCCAACATTGGTCTTTCCATATCTGGTGTCAAAAACTTGGGCAATTGTATCCTGTTGTGACAGTACTGCCTCAAAACTAGACTTTTTTCCAAAAAAACGTGAAAAATGCCTTTTTAAGGGTCTTTTCACATAATATCGACATACGTGTCCATGGTTAAAAAAAAAAGGAATATTTTTCTTATACTTTGTGGATGGTAGGGACTTGGGGTCCAAATAAACAGCATTTACATTTCAAATCATAATATAACACGTTGCCATGGTAACAGTTCATTTGTGTTTAGGCCACTTTAGGCCGATTTTGGGGTCTGAAAAACTTTTTTTTTTAGTTAATATTTACAACTCCACCCCACCAAAAAACAAAAATATTTCATAAAACCTTTTACATCACTACAAAGTATCATCCTTGGCTTTACTTGAGACAAAAAAATATTGCTATAAATTTTACCCTTGTGCTATTTTTAGAACGTGCATTAGAATATGTTTTTTTGAACTTGCAAAATCAACATTTTTACCGCCGAAAGGAAAATTTTCTGAGACCCCTGGCAAGTTGACATTTTGGGGTCCAAAAATGGGGTGGAGTTGTAAATATGAGCTAAAAACCAGTTTTTCAGACCCCAAAATCGGCCTAAAATGGCCAAAAACAAAATGAGCCGTAACCATGGCAACGGGCTATATATAGAATTGAAAATGCAATTTTGTTTACTTGCACCCCAAGGCCCTTCCACCCACAAAGTATAAAAAAAATTCATTTTTTGACCATGAGCAAGTATGTCAATTATTTACCTGAACTGACTCTTAACAACTAATAAGCAAATGAATCAGCTCATCTATAATCATTCCGTCCCTAAACATCAAGAGGTGCAGTCTTACCCGTGTGTACATTTCTCTTCGGACGAACACACAATTATAAATTGCCCTTCGTCACTGTATGAGCCTACAGTTTATTGCAAATCGAGGGTATACCTTGCTAAATAAGAATTTTGCGTTTGCTTCAGACCTCTACGAAACATGCCATGGCTGTTTAGATGAATATGTAATAGTCCATAAAATCCACTTTGTGATTGAAAATTCAAACCAATAGATGTTGATTTCACCCAATACCATTTTGGCCTTGGATATAATTCGAGTAGTGTTTGAACAGGCAGCTATATTACAAACTAATAAACCCATTATAAACTTTAATAAATCCGCCCCGGAAAATCAAGGTGTACATTTCTCTTTAGGCAAACACAATTAACTCGCGGGAGGACCATCGCAAATGTTTCATGAAGCAGTTGCCATTTGACCGGGATGAAAACGAATACGAACTGTCATGGCCCATTTTCATAAAGCTGCTTGACAAATTTCTATGCTAAGCAAACATTAAGTGGGGCACCAGTTGCCATAATGTGAACTTTATGAAGCTCTGGCTGGTAAACTGTTTCTGTTCAGCAATACTTTTATGTGCTAAGCCAGTTTTTATGCTTACAGGCTTTATGAAATCGGGCCCAGAATATTGAGAGAGGCTCGTTAATTAAATGTCCGTAATTGGATGGCCGAGCGCTGTCCACTTAACCTTCGCCTGTGTTTGCGTCCGGTAAGACCCGTTCATCAACCAAGTTGATCCTTGAATGAAGAGCGACTTTAATATTAATAGAGACTCTGCTTTGTAAATCTACAGGGAAATTAGAGTATCTCCCCGTGCTTTGCCAATTCTCCATTCATGGTCATAACAATACACCCCCTAATAATAATAAAATAAATAAATAAATATTGCGTTCTTTCACTTCAAGTTAATTGTTAATTTAGTTTTTGTTATATACTTTTTCAGCGTTGCAGGCCTAATATACGTTATTTTGCAAACAAAAGTTAATGGCCCGACCGTATTTGACCATAGCAGAGTCTTTCTCGAAGGCTAGATGACAACACACCAAACATGAACATGCACCGATACGTATTTTAATAACGGATGCATTTGTTTTTATGGGCAACAAAATCCGATAAGACTGCGGAAGCTAATTATGTTGGCGCCATGACGCTTCATTTTAAGGGAAAGACACTTTTATTTTTAAAATATTAATAATGTCGAAATGGGCCTACAGAAAATGTGTGAACTGGCTGGTCAGCTGTGTACACTTGGGATCTATCCGTATCCTAATTTCTCCACATGAATACGTTGAATTTGAAACACGTTTTTGTGAAGATGTTTCGCATAAAAGTCTTTTAAAATTATGTATCTAGATCCATTCAGATGGTGTTTAATATTTTGCTGGTTTATTTTTATATTAAAGAAATTCGCCACAGGTACATTGCCATCAAATCCATTAAGTACATGCAATAACACAGATAATAATAATTTTACTAATCGTTTTCTGCATGAGCTATATCCACAGAAGGCGGGGTGAAATCTTTCCATGAGCAATCCCCAGAGGCAGTATTGTTTAATGGGCAACAACAAAAATCAGTTCGGAGAAAGGCACTTATTAACTGCGAGTGTGTACCATCATTCATTACTGCCTTGCTCTCATACGGCTGATCGATCAACCGTTGGTTAGAATCAACGTTAGGTACCTTTGATAATAGCGGATTATGGGCATGGGCTAACGGTAAATCTACATCGACGGCGCCGCAGTGTACTTAATACGACCATCGGAGATGTTGGCAAGAGCAACTTGACAATCGTCTTATATCGGGCTTTGGTACCGTCTCAACCGGGTTTTGGTACCGTCTCATACAAGCT
Organism: Asterias rubens; assembly: GCF_902459465.1. Lineage (NCBI taxonomy): Eukaryota > Metazoa > Echinodermata > Asteroidea > Forcipulatida > Asteriidae > Asterias > Asterias rubens. Next base: position 5,625,702 of record NC_047069.1, on the reverse strand, counting down.
TTGATACTGTCTCATACGGGCTTTGAAACGTCTCGAATATCGGTCTTTGATACCGTAAACGATGCCCAACTATGTATGACAACGGGACGGTAGAAGGAGCAAGAACGTCAGCGGGGGAACGCGAGTCTCACGACGGTATAACCCTGGCCACGATGAGTGGCGTTTCTCGGACCGAGGGGCCGTCAAAGAACCAAGATGATGGCAGTCATAAAGTCAAAACCATCAGGGAGGAAATTAAACGCTTTGGGGATGATACCACGTTCCACGGTGTACGACTTGCCACAGATTACAAAGTTAATCGATACAGAAGGTAATTGCTCATCGACTTTATAGTATGTTTTTACAAAACAGGGTTTCTTTTTACCCGAATTTGGTCTTGGAGTATCCCCCCCCCCAAAAAAAAAAAAAACAAACAAACAAACAAACAATTTGGCTCAATATTGGTCATCGAAGTTGCAAGAAAAGAATGAAAGAAAAACACACTTCTTACACAAGATTGTGTGCTTTCAGATGCCTCAGAAAAAGGCTGTAGGTTGCAAGGCTTTCTTTATAATTATATTCAAATTGTTTTATTCAGAAATTATCTCTTTCTCACAAACTATGTGACTTTAGACAGAGTCGACTCTAACGATTTGTTAATGTCAACAGCTCTCTCCATTGATCGTTACAAAGTAAGTTTTTATGCTAATGGAGTAATTGCCAAACGTATCCAGTGCCTGTAACACTATTTGATCGGAACCAAAAACTAATGGCAAGCCTCCATAAAATGGTGGAAGTCCTCTAAGTAATATTCATAGACGTGTTTTTTATTTATTTATTTTCAACTTTTATTTTCTTCTAGGCTGCTGTGGTTTATAATCGTTGGCGGTATGAGCGGATACCTTATCTACGGCATCGTGATCAGTACCCAAACCTACTTCAGCTATCCAGTCACGAGTGTTGTGAAAATCAAACACCAAAGCTCTGTCAAATTCCCGGCCGTTACATTCTGCAATTTCAACTGGTGGCGTACGTCAAAGATCAGTCCCGAGTTGGGCCGAGCTATCAGAGCCGTGGCCAGTGAAGATGGAGAGGACAGGGTTGACCTCAATGACTCCTCAATCGGTTCGATATCCAACATGTCAGCCCGACTGCGTGTCGTTGGTCACCAAATAGAGGACATGCTCGTGCTGTGCAAATTCAAAGGGCAGAAATGCAGTGCGGCTAACTTCACTCAAGTCATAACAGATTTTGGATTGTGCTACTCGTTCAATGAGAACATTGACAGCAATCATACAATCCACCAATCCGGAAGCCAGAACTCGTTATTTATGCAAATCAACTTGGAACAGGATGAGTACTTGCCTGGGCTCAATATTGCAGCTGGAATTAAAGTAAGTGGCTAAAAATTATGTAAATGTTTTCCTTCAAATCTCGATTCATAAAGTGCAACACCAGTAACAGCCTTATAAATCACTGTCGTTTTTCATCCCATACAGTGGATGTCCGATTCCCGAAAAAACATTTTGCTTATTATTGTTAATTATAACGCCTCTGCATGGATTATTGTTTTCCCCATAAAACTGCAGTTGTTGGTACATCCTCAAGGACAGCGCCCTCTTGTGAGTGAATTGGGCATTGCCATCTCACCGGGATTTGAAACTTTTGTTGGACTACAGTATACACAGGTATTAATTATTTGAGGAGGAGTCTCCCAATACTCATGATTTTGTGCACGAAATGGGTTTCACGATTCATCATGCGGGTTTCTCCCAATTTGTGATGTACAAATTGCTGCACAAACATATTAGTTGTTTGACGTCATTTGAGTATGGCGCCCTTGCCTACATCAAAAAGAGGTGGTTTATTGCCAATCCCCCGCGCGCAATTTGTTTTTCGTACAAAAAAAAATGCCACCTGTAGAAGTGCTTTTCAGGGGATTTTTTGTTCTTCTAAGTCGATTGAAAAGTGATTACTGAAAAAAAATCAGGAATTTGTTTGAGGATGGCAATTTTGTTTAGAAAAAATAGCATCCCTTGCGCCGCGCGTATACAACTCTGTGTGTTTATGTTTCATCAGTTTATCTCTAAGATGGCGGATGGAGGACGTCATCATGAGGCCTATGGAGAGCTATTCTGACATGTTGTTTTGAAACTCGTTTAGGTTATCCTAGAAAGGGATTCATTAATAGTGCCTTAAGCGTGTCACGTATGATTAATCTTCCCATTTTTGTTTTCATTTCCCCTGTTTTCATTACATATTGAGATCCTACTTTCCAAGATGACACCCTTGGCCAGTTTTTCAAACAAACCAAACCCACACATTACCTCGAGGTTATGGTGTAACAAGTGCCATGCATCCACTTTTTTGCAGGTATTCAACCTAAAGACACCGTACGAATCTAACTGTACCACCGAGGAACTGAAATACTCGCCTCGTTTCACTGTACCATTGTGCCAGTACGAACACATGGCTGATGCGATTAGCAACACGTGTGGTTGCCGAGACTTACGACATCCAGGTTGGTCTACCATTACTTCATGTTAGTTGTGATCGTCTCCGATCACGCTAAGATTTAACCAGCAGCTTCAGAAAAAAACATAATGTAGTCTGAGACGTCATAACTAGTCTCAGACGTTTTGATCAACTGCAGATTCTTGAGCTCACTGTTGACGATTTTCTCTTAATTCACAGGAGACTTGCGTGAGTGTATGCTGAGCGAGTACAGCTGTTTGCGTCAAGCTCTTGGTAAATATTTATGGCCTTTTCCAAATCTAGGCGTACACTCCGGCTCATGGCGTGGGTTCCATCTTGAATTTTAGTGATCAGTGTGCATTTTTGCACTGTAGTTTCAATCAAAGCCCGGAGGCTGAACTGAGGTTTGGAAAAGGCCTTATAGATCGTCTTCGCCACCAGCGTTTACTCACTGGTAAACGAATGTGCATTTTTTACAAATTGATGAAACCACATTAATTCCTTTGTATACACTGGTGAATATAAAGTTTGTCCACATCACGCGGTGGCGCTCTAACCACTCCACGGTCGCCCAACAGTCGGCTGCCTTTAACACTAAAGATGACGTTCAGAATGATTATCGATTAAATAAAACAAACATAATTATTTGTGATCATTTGTCTTTCTTCTTTTTTTCGTCAGCTGATTTTACTTCTGCTGATAAGTCCGTTAAGTGTCAAATCCCTTGCAATTTGACCGCGTACGAGCCGCGTATTTCCTTTGCCCATTGGCCTGGGCACCTACAAGCAGATGACATCTTGGAAGACTTAAACATGACCGCAAGTGATATCAGGTACAATTATTAAACCCAATAAGTTTTAAAGAACCATGTATTTTCATCCCCATCGATGCATATCTTAAAATAACTATGTACTTTCTACGTCTTGCTTTAGAGATGACGCATTTTCATCAATGTTCATCTTGTGCTTTCAGGAAGAACTTGCTACAGGTCAGAATCTATTTCGAGGAAATTAGCTACAGAAGAATTGCAGAAGTCGCGTCCTACAGTTTCCTAGACTTGCAGAGTAAGTTTGATTTCTAAAAAAAAAAAAAAAAAAGGAATTTTTTATATCATAATGACGATATGTCCTGTGTAAAACTTAGAAACAAACTTTTTTCAAAACGTTAACGTATTCCAAAGTGAGCATTTATGGCATTTAAGTCAAAACACGTGTTGTGTGCAAAACACGTCTTGTGAAAACTTCACAGGAGCGAATGTATTCGATAAGAGTGACCATCTTGTACTTATTGAAAGTACAAAATTATATAATAGTTTTCTGTATAAGGCCAGGGGGTTTGCCTGGTATTTATGACAGTGGCTGCTGAATGCTTCGCAGCACCTTGCAAAAATAACAATTGTGCTATATAAATGTATCTCATTTCAAACGTCGTTACTCTGCTATCCTGTTGAAAAACAAATAGTTTACAGGCCCCAAGGGGTGCGACCAAGTGCGTTATAGGAACACAGTTTAATTATTGTAAAGGTCTTCCGCAACGTCTCACTTTCGTGTTAGGGTTTGCATAATGTTAGTAAGATTGAAAGTAATTAATGATCACATGTTTTTATCACAAATTTAAACATGGCTTACTTGGTAGGAATTGTTCAGTCGCAAGCAATGTGTTTATGAAGCATTTGGGGGCGTGGTCCCCATTTCGTCTCTTTTCAGGCAGCATTGGTGGTTACATGGGTCTCCTGATTGGGGCCAGCCTGATCACTCTGTTTGAGTTTCTCGACTTCATCGTGGTTACAGTGGCAACCCATCTGGGCCAAATTTCATGAAGGCTGTAAGCACAAAAACTTGCTAAGCACAGACAAGTATTGCTTAGCAGAATTACGGTACTCGCCAAAACTACGAATTACGGTACTCGCCTAAATTACACTGAGCTTGCATTGTTGTGACTGGCGCCTCACTCAGTGTTTTTTTATTTTATTTTAGCAAACACGTTCGTCAAGCAGTTTTTCTGCTTAAAGGCAGTGGAAACTATTGGTAATTGTCAAAGACCAGTCTTCTCACTTGGTGTATCTCAGCATATCCATAAAATAACAAACCTGTGGAAATTTGAGCTTAATCGGTCGTCGAAGTTGCGAGATAATAATGAAAGAAAAAAACACCCTTGTCATTTGTGTGCTTTCAGATGCTTGATTTCGAGACTTCAAATTCTAAACTTGAGGTCTCGAAATCAAATTCGTGGAAAAGTACTTCTTTCTCGAAAACTACCTCACTTCAGAGGGGGGCGTTTCTCACAATGTTTTATACTACCAACAGCTCCCCATTACTCGTTACCAAGTAAGGTTTTATGCTAATAATTATTTTGAGTAATAACCAATAGTGTCCACTGCCTTTAACAGCTATTATATAAAATTGGCCACTGACTAGCGAGCGAAGACTGATCGAACAATGCAATATGGCTAAGGAATAAATTATGTGTGTTGGTTCTGAGTGTAGTTGACATTTATTAGGAACTACCATTAATGTGAATCAGGTTTAAAACTGTTATATTTTTTTGTGAGTGGTTTGTTTCAATACCATTGCAGTCGCTTTTGACTAATTAGCGAACTATTAGGTATTCTGCGAGACTAATTAGTTTAACCTCGAGTTATGGGATTGTCAACTTGTGTACCGGGTACTCCCTTTTTTGTTGCTGTGAATTAATCTCTCCAAATTTATTTGAATTATAGGCCTATGCAATGTAGTCCTGTCTACCCGTAAATCGGTCAATTTGTGTTGTTAAATTGTATTAACATGCCCATCAAAACGAGTACATTGACATTGAATGCAATACGTGTATACTTATAGCTGCCATATATACCAGCAACAACACAATATGCATAATTTGTCATAACAATTTACCACGACATTAATTTATGGCTAATAACCTAATCGATAGGGACTATATAGAAAAGCATAAACCGAGGCCAAGGGACACGACATCTGGTATAGTGTTTGCACAACGAAAATAACGATTTTATTAATACTTTGCAAAGGCCTACACATTGGTAGGCTATTTTTGTATTGTTTTCAGACAAAAGCAGGTTTCCTTGTACATGCCCATGCCCATTCATGTCACCAGTTGTATGGCAGTATGTGACTGGTTAAGTCATGCGTCATAACTAAAATTTAATAAGCTTTTATGAATCTGCTCGGTGCACTTGCTGTTGATCATTTACGAATACTTGTGTTCTGTTTGGAACAAGCACTTATTGTTCGTCTGCTGTAACTAAGGTGTAGGCCTACACACTTCAGCAACATGTTGGAGGTAACAGAAATCAAAGTGGTCGCCATTTTCACACTACTGTGTGCGGCTTTGCTCTTTGGGTTAATCCCAATATGCCTCATCTCCAATACATCGATGAGGGACCCTAAACACCGTGAGCGAGTGAAACGTGCCGTTGGTTGGCTCAACGCTTTTGCCGGCGGAGTCTTCATGGGAATCGCGCTGATCCACCTCCTCCCTGAGGCAAGAATGCTGATGACGGATGCGTTCGAAATGCAGGGCTTGATGTACCATTTCAACTGGGCCGAGTTCACAGCGGCTGGCGGGTTCTTCTTGATAGTGTTCGTCGAGCAAATTATCTACCTCTGCCAGAATAGACTTGCAAATGACGAAGAGCCAGAGGAAGTTGCTTTTGCTGGTAAAGAGGTAACCAGTGACAAAGCTGACACTGCTCAAACATCGGATCCTCAAAAGACGAGAGACGAGTCTACTAAATCTGACAGCAAGCCTTTGGTGGAGGACGACGATGATAAAGACGCGGGAATGTTGAACCTACCAACAAGACTCACCACCCTACGAGCCGTCATACTTCTGATCTCACTCTCTCTACATTCAATATTCGAAGGCTTGGCAATCGGGTTACAGCTCAACAGAAAAGACGTGGTCGACATATTCATAGCCATTGCCCTGCACAAGGGAATCGAGGCGTTTACCATTGCGATCAGCTTCGCCCAAACGTATGTGAGTAACACAGCCAAGAGTGTGTACTGCGTCGTCTTCTCACTGATGTCTCCAATCGGGGTTGGTATCGGTATACCCATTGCCCAGGCTACCCTCGCCAAACACAAAGAGATGCCAGGTTCAAGTCGGATGGTCAATGCCGTTCTGCAAGCTATGGCTACTGGCACATTCATGTTTGTTACATTCATTGAGATTCTACCGCAAGAACTCAACTCTAAGAAAGACGGTATGGCCAAGTTTGCATGCGTGCTTGTGGGATTCGGAGCGATATCGGCACTGAATGCTTTCGAACATAAAATGTAGAGCTGCTGAAATGACTGTTCTTTGAAACCACACTTAATTTGCCATCGTTCAATTCTTAAAAAATAACTGAACTAACTTGGGTTGGATGTCTAGTACGCACAAATTTATCTGCCATTGTCAAGTCTCGCGCAGATGAACATGTTTGTTACCACTTTGGTCACAAGAGCCGAGTGTTGATTAAACACTCGCGCACTTTTAAACGGGTCACAATGTTATGGTGTTCCATATGTGCCACCTTTATTCCGATTTTTATTTACCGTCGCATTTTTTTTTTCCGTCGCATTTTTTTTTTTTCGTCGCATTTTTTTTTCCCGTCGCATTTTTTTTTTCCGTCGCAATTTTTTTTTCCGTCGCATTTTTTTTTTCCGTCGCATTTTTTTTGTACGTCGCATTTTTTTTTCCGTCGCATTTTTTTTTCCCGTCGCATTTTTTTTTTCCGTCGCATTTTTTTATTTATTTTGTTTCACGTGACTCCCACGTGATGAGGAGGTTAAACTTTGACCTTAAGTACCTTGCAGCTTTCAAGAAAATGTACACGTTGCTTCATCCACAATCTACGGTCATTAAAGCCATTGGACCCTTTCGGTTAAGAAAAAAAAAGTTCACAGATTTACAAATAACTTACAGGGTTTACAGAAGGCAATGGTGAAAGGCTTCTCTTGGAATATTATTCCATGAAATGCTTTACTTTTTGAGAAAACAGCAAAACAATATAAATTCTCGTTAACGAGAATTACGGATTTATTTTAAACACATGTCATGACATGGCGAAACGCGCGGAAACAAGGGTGGGTTTTTCCGTTGTTATCTCCCGACTCCGATCCGATGACCGATTGAGCCTAAATTTTCACAGGTGTGTTATTTGATACAGAAGTTGTGGTACACAAAGTGTGGGCCTTGGACAACACTGTTTACCGAAAGGGTCCAATGGCTTTAACTGCGATAATATCCTTTTTGTTCAGTTCAAAGTTTAAAAATGTTTTGTATATTGTCTGCCTTGCGCTGGCTGATGAAGTAATGAAGCTGCAGATCCCTATAACAGGTAAAAATGGACGCTTGAATAAACTAAACGTCGGGGGAACTCACTTAAGAAATCTCAACGTATACATTTTCTAGAAAGCTCAAAGTTCATCACGTGGGAGTCACGTGTAACAAAAAATACAAAAAAAATGCGACGGAAAAAAAAAATGCAACGGAAAAAAAAAATGCGACGGAAAAAAAAAAAATGCGACGGAAAAAAAAATGCGACGGTAAATAAAAATCGGAGTAAAGGTGGCACATATGGAACACCATACAATGTTCCAAATCGCGAGACTTGCATAGTCTATAGATCATTGTAAATTTCATGTATTGACTTCTTTATTTTTATATTCTATTTATGTGTTGTATGTGTTTACATTTATTTGCACAGTGTGAAGGTTAGTAACCAGAAACATTGTAAAATAATGTGTTAGTTTAAAGTGAAATAGTGAAACAGTGCAGAGGAATTTGGAATACTAGCTGTAATAATGGGCCCGCTACTTTCTTCTCGTTCCTCTTAGTGTACATCCAAACAGACAATTATTATGGAGAGCCTTTCGCTCAAGAAACACAAATCAAAATGTGCATACAAAGTAAACACGTTTCGTTTTACGCTTAACGGCTGTTTTAGACCCGCTTGGTAACGGCTGTTTTAGACCCGCTCGGTATTCTCACTCAACATGCATAAATAACAAATCTGTGACAAAACAAAACTCCGCTCCTGTCACCCTTTTTTTTATTTATTGCTAATAGTTTTAAGGTGTCCCCAAAACAAGATCTATTTTCTTGTTAAATCTCGCGTATCCTCATTTTCATCATTACTTCCTAGACACAATGGCTAATGGCACACCCAGACTCGCACGCCTGCTGTCCTCGATCCCTTCAAAACTATTTTTCCCCCTGCAAAATACCCCCCTAAAAAATAATGAAACAATAAATAAATAAATAAGTAAATAAATAAAGCAGTAATAAGTTAGGAATCAACAAACAATTAATAACAAATTAATAAATTAAATAGCTGTCTTACTCGGAGTTCTGGCTAAGCTACTTTAAACTACAAAGGAATTTAGTAAAAATTCGGTAATTAATTTTTGTGAAATATTGTCTAGTTAAACGGGCTAAATAAACAATATTTATATTAGCACGTTTTGTCTGTTGTGAGCTTATTGATCTTATGACAAGGTGTATATTTCACCATTACCTTCTGTAAACCCTGTAAATTATTTCTAAATCTGTGAACTTTTAATTTGTTTTCTGTACCGAAAGTGTATAATGGCTTTAAAGCGGTATTTAGAGGGCCGGCCTTTTCCAAACCCCAGTTCAGGCTATGTGCTCTACTTTGATGTTGAAGCAAAGTGCGAAATATACCCCCTGCTCTCTAAAATGCTATCGAAACCTAATATAATAAACCTACGTTTGGAAAATGCCCTATTTATTTGTTTCTGCACGCAAGGCGACCAGCTTGCAGTCTTGCGTATTTACGCATCAAAACATATTCGATATGTGCTGTGTTCATGAATAAATATTGATTGGCAGTGCCAATCAAAAACAACCCAAAAATAATCCATAATGGGATGGGATTACAGAGTAATGGTCTTATCAATTTGGATTTATACATATCGATTGACACAATTTCTGTCAGTAATCAAGGCTGCGGATACAAAGGAATCCAACCATTACAGCAGATGATATAAAAGGCCTAACTTGATTACATATAGATTAAGAAATCCATTTTTCCCAAAATATAATTTGTTTCACTATGATTTAACGCTCAAGCCTGAGCTCATGTTCTTTTTTTACAGGGGAGACTTTTCCGCCATCTGTCTTTTAAAAAGTGGTAACAAAAAAATGTCACTTCTTTCGGTTAGAGTAGGGTTGGTTTGATTGTTTATGCGTAAGGTTAGTGTTGGGTCGAGTTTGTAGAGTCCAGTACGTGAAAGAACCCCTAGAAAATAATATAGTCTGGGTAGCCCCCCCCCCCCATGCTGTCATATGATAAAATTTAACTCTTGGTAGAATGATCATGGACCCACTTGCATTCCCGTCCACTTTTATTTTTTATTTTTGGATATTTTGATAAAGCCAAGGGTAATTTTTGGCCGCCACGGATAGCTTATTATCGAATAAATATGATTTACTACAAGCGGTCTCAAAAATATTTGATTGTAACGTCATTGGGCCATGCCACACACAAAACCCAAATGGAATCTGTTCATTCCTCCAGCTAAAAGTTTTTATGACATCATGATAGGTTTGTCTCATGTCAACAGAGGGCGCACTTTCAGCTAACTGTTGATGAACAGCAAATCCCGAAGGCGGAAGTAGAAGTGAAAGAAATGTAAGATTGACGTGTACCACCCCGAAAAAGCGTCGCAATTGTCCACTTGTTGCGAGAATGTTGGAGTAAAATACTTCAGGAATGCAGTAGAGGTAAGTAAATTTTAGTTAAATCGTTTAAGCCAAGGCTTTTGTACAAAAATGTTACAATTTTTACAACAACAACAAGGGTTGCTGTTTCTAACGAAATTACATTGCGTGCATGCTTGCCTTCTAAAAATCATATTCTACTAGTCTGGATGACTAGACTTAGCTAGTAGTACTGCTACACTAGTGCAATGTAAAAAATCCTGTGTTTACACACAAAATAATACGAAAATGCTCTCTGTGAGTGAATGATGATCTGTGCATGTTGAATGTAAACCCTACCTAAAACCCTGAAGACTAGGCAGTTTGACCAAAATGCGCACCAAATCCTCGCATTTCTCTTCTCCTATTTCTAAATAATTAAATAATATTACAAAAATACAAGAATTAAAATAAATGTTTCGGTGTCACTCCATGAGTTTGTCTCGTTCCGCTTTCTTCTCCACAAAGAGTGGTGTAGGGGAACGAACCTCATTATAGTCATGCGCCTCTCTTAATTATTAATATATTTATTCATTGAGTATGCGACAATTCTAAACCATAGCGAGGCCATAGGCGCAGCCAATGCGAGCATGGCAAGTGGTGGCAGACGTGCGTCTATACAAGATGCCTCATTTTGGGTAAGAATACTGCGCTGGCCCAAGTACTTCTGAATCCTACACAATAATTATTTTAAAGGATACTGGACACTATTGGTAATTGTCACTCACTCAAAGACTAGTGTTCACAGTTGGTGTATATCACTGCATAAAATAACAAACCTGTGAAAATTTGAGTTGCTATATTATTTCATATTGAATGAAAAAGTGGTGGCGCCATACGGAAACTTTTCCATGAAAGGAAAAACACCCTTCCCTCTAAAGTAACGTATTTTTCGAGAAATCAGTCATTTTCCACAAATTTGATTTCAAGACCTCAGATTTAGAATTTGAGGTCTCAAAATCAATCATCTGAAAGCACACAACTTCGTGTGACAAGGGTGTTTTTTCTTTCAATATTATCTCGCATCTTCGATGAACGATTGAGCTTAAATTTTCACAGATTTGTTATTTTATGCATATGTTGAGATACAGCAAGTTAGAAGACTGGTCTTTGACAATTTACCAATAGTGTCCAGTGTCTTTAATACATGGTTGAGTGTTGATGCAATTTTATTATTGGGGAAATGGCCCGAGTGGAGTAGTGAATCAATTAAACAATTTTACAAATGAACAAGTTCAATTACAGTTTTCCTTTACTTTTACCGTATTCAACAAATACTGTGAAAATAATGACAGGGAATACATGTAAAGGGTAGTGCTTGCCTCTGTCTTTTAAAACTGCTGTGTGAAACCTTACGGGTCATGGGCATGCGGATAAAAGACCTCGCCCTCAGCCTAGTCCTTTAATGAATGGCCACGACCCTGCTAGTTTCAAACAGCCGTTTTAAAACCTCATATGTTAGGCTTATCCTTTATTAGTGTTGTCTCATTGGTAGATTATAATTTTCATTGTGATTTATCATTTTTGAACTGGTGCCTACATGTACTTGTTGCAATGGAGCACTTCCTTCCTGTACTGATCCTGTACTGATCAAGATTTATCTTGTCATTTGGATGTACCCTAATGTATTGCTCATCTCCCTTAAGTACGTGGGTCTGCTAGTCAAGATTTAAGGGATTAGAACAAGTTGTACGACATCCACTGTACATGCTTGAAACTGTACTTCACACATTCTATAGGCCTACATTTTGATTAGTCCGCTTATAATTCAAAATGTGGCAGTGTCAAGGAACGTGAGGAGACTGTTGCTTATTAATGCACAATTAGTCAGAATCTTTAAATAGAACCTATAAATATTTAGAAACAAGTAATAGCCACAGGAGATTCTAGAGCAGACAGTATTTTTCCTGAACTTTTACTATCAGTTTTAATGTAAACACTCATAAATGTGGGCCTAGGTGTATAATAAAAACAAACTCTGGTTCAATACAAATTATATTGTGGCGTGTCATGGCTGAGCGGTTAAGAGCATCGGACTAAAGCTCTGGTTGGTGTTTCTGTTCAGCAGTGCGTGGGTCGGAGTCCCGGTCATGACACTTGTGTTATTTTATTTTTTATTTTTTTATTTTAAATCTTTAGACATACACAATAGTTACAAGTTGTACAGGGGCTGTCAAGGTTAAAACAAAAGTATAAAACTGTGTTGTGTCCTTTTAATAAAGCAAATCAAATAAAGTAGGCCTAAATAGGTTCTTTTTTTATACCAGGGCTGGAGTTTGGAGTACAATTCCACAAGACCATAGAACCTGTTGCTCAACATTTTTACAACACCAGAATCTAAATGACTGTGAAACAACAGTGAGGTATTGTTACATAAATATCAAAAAGACACCAGACCGCCGGACTTGTCCGGTGTGGCAGGAGATTCTGTGCCCCCCGGAGACTGTTCCCATTGTTCAACAGAATCTCCGGCGGACAGAATTCCCTTGGACACCGGCCATGAGTTTATTGGCCTGACGATAAACTATAATTACTGACTTCGGGCCTGCAGTCCAATGTAAAATACGAGATGTGAAAAAGTTTCTGTGTTGGAAAAACACTGAATACGATCACCCTCTGTAGGCCTTCCATGTGGAAGTTGTCTTCAGCGACCAAATCATTAAGTGTTGTTAAAAACTACAAAGCGAAACAGGATCTTGGTTCATGGTATCAATTGTTGGTTCAACATTTATTGTAAAACATGTTTATAATGATAATAGGACTCGGTTTGGAAGGAATGCAAAATTAAACAGGTCAGAACTGGAGGTAAGGCTCAAGGTTTTTTTTTTTTGGGGGGGGGTCAACGACAGTTACCGCTTGTTTAATTCTGAATTAGCGAGTTGACAGCGGGTACCAACTGCATCACTTGACGCAGCATTCATGCATGGACACCAACTCTCAAAATGCTGAGAAACAATTCATGCATGAATCATTTCTCAGATTCAAATATACTGGGGTGAGAAATTATTCACTTGTAAAATTTACTCTCGTCATCTTCAGTAAGCCTGGTATAATATTCTTTTTATCTTTTCATCAGGTTTTTGTAATGTCATTCCTCGTTTTGTCTGTATTGTCTTGTTTCTTCTTCACTGTTTGCTTGTCTGTCTGTATAAAGGCTGTTGTCTACAAGCCTCGGCTTACTCTAACAGCCGCATGCTCTCGCTCCTCTCCTGTACATATTTAATTCCTAGTTTTGTATTGAGTATTTGCTTTAACATTATATTGTTTTTGTACAAAATTTTGCGCTATTGATTTTGTTACGTTTCTATACTGTTAAATTCTCATAATTGTTCTTTTTTTTTTCTAACAAGAGTATGGAATTAAACGTATTATTGAATCGAATTGAACTTAATTCAAACCATAGGCCCTATTACTTCAAAGGGAAAACTTCCTAAAAAAAGGTTCCAATCAACTGCTGACTGTCCGTTTCACCAAATAAGTTTTCATGGTCATAATTAATTTTTGGAGTACTAGCCAAGGTTTATAACCTTGTTTTATGTTTGTGTTGTTGCAGTGGTATCGCTTGAAGAGGAACGTGCTGTTCATTTTGGAGTGAGCAGTATTAACAGTGCTCCATGCAACGCTGACCTCGGAGCTACTTGATAATTCAAATTTCTAAGAAAACGTGGTAGGTACAAAATATATCCTGTGGTTCATGTACTCTCTGGTTTAATGTTGTGTGCAATAGATCTGGGCCCAATTTCATAGAACTGCCTTATGGCTGAGATTGTGCTTACTGCGAAACTTTCCATTTCGTAGCGCTGCTAACCGTTAGCACATGAAAAGGCATGTTAACCTTCTAGTGCTTACTGTATCAAAATGAATGACATTTAACAATGCAAAGCAATGTAAACGCGCAAGCTGTCCAATTAATTTTCTTGACTTAGACTTAGGAAATATGCTACGTTTAAGGACCATTTTCTGCTATGGTAAAAACTTTCCTTACCATTAAGCAGTACTATGGAAAGGGGGTGGGGAACTACAGTTCAACTGTTTTCTTTGTGCTATGCTCCAGGGCCATATAGGGGCCAAAGGGGACCATACATGCCGGCGGCTTGAACATGTTGTAGCCAGGGTTTTACCCAGGATTTGGAAAAGGGTGTCAGAATTTTCTAAGGAAAAACGGGTGTGCAGACTGTTTTTAAACTAACAAACTATTTTAAACTTTTAAAACAGGTTATACGAATTTAAAACAAGGTGTCCAAAAGACACCCAGACACCCCTACAGCTAGCACTATGCCTTCCCGTGCAGCCATAACTACATCACGTTCAGTATGCACCATGTCAGGGCTCGCCCTTAACACTTGGGACTTGGACAATACTGTTTACCGAAAGTGTCCAATGGCTTTAAAAGAGCAAGGCCTATGTCTTTCAGCATAGTTAATAATAACCATTTCCAGATCCTTGTTTTTCACTAACATCTTAACAGGGTTCTGGCTTATATGAAAGCAGATCACAGAAGTCTAGTTTTAATTAATGCTCTTTGTAAACACCACTCCAGTGCATTGTTTCATTCATGCAGTTTTTGGTTGTGTACAAACCTAAACAATGTCGTGGGAATTTCCCTGATAGGCAGATAGTTATCATGAATAGAGGAAGCTGGACTCGCAAAAATCCTCTGGCTTCATTTCCTCATATCGGCTCAAAACCGACATGTATGGCAGTTTTGTTCAAGGAAAAAGGCTGTCAGTGTTTTGAAACAAAAACAAAATCAACTGCAGTAAAAATAATGATCAATGTTGTCAGGTTGTGACACCTGAGTTTGTGTGCACATGAGACTAAACCTTAAAGTAACATAAACAAGACTTGAGATCGAAATTGAAACTAGCAGACCTTGAGACAAGCCTATTTCTCTTCAAATATAAGTATTTGTTATCAGTGTCAGTGTTAAAAGCATTAAACACGCTTAGTATCACTAAAAAAGAAACACATTAGCACAAAAACTTAGGTGATAACGAGCAATGGAGATTTGTTGATAAAAATCTAGTATATAAAACATTGTGAGAACTGACTCCCCATCACTAATTTCACCAAACTCTTCCTAACTTAGGATTAATCTTAGGACTTAGAACGGGTTTCAGTTCCGTATCCAAATATGTAGGACGAATTGAACCCATCCTAAGTTAGGACGGGTTACTCATCCTAACTCGAGTTAGGATTAATCCTAGCGTTTCGTGAAATCGGCTGCAGGGACTACATGCCGTTCTAAGTGTAGGCTGTCTTTGAGAAATTGATCACAGGCTTGTAAAAACAATTCTTGTTTATAGCCCCCCTAGTTCGAGCACTGGTGATGCGCTAAGGTCGCTAAATGTGTTGGTTTAGCTCTCCAATCGGTTAGACTGAGCAAACCAGTCTGTTGGAGTTTTTTACACGGATTGTCATCTCCCACCGGTCATGTATTTATATTATTGTTTATAATTTATACGTTTCTCTTACGTTTACTAGCTTATCCTTATTTGTTTAAAGTCAAAGGTCAGTGCACGCAGCCAATCGCCTGGCTAATTAATATAATCCATTTAGTATTTTGTCCAGCTTGACAAAATAGTACTCTATTGATTTTCATTGTTGATTTTCATTATTGACTGCCATATAAGTATTTCCATAACCATTCTAAGAAATCTAATTTTAAATTATTACTTTAGCCCTTCCTAGAGAATGACTCTGCTAGTGTCGTAACCTCCGTCTGCTTTTTGTTCGCATTTAAATTATTATATATATATATATATAGAGTGTTCAACTCAAGACAGTCAAACCCTTTGGACTTAACATAAACACTGGTGTTAAATAACTTCTCATTACCCTCCACTTCACTTCTGCCTAAGAACTTATATGTTGTATATATTCTGTACATAAAGTATAAATTAACCTAGTTTAAAGTTGTTTTTATAAATTCATCACTGTAACTATCTGATGTAAGTAACCCCCCCCCCTTTTTTTCCACAGGTCCCTCATACCTATTTTTAAAATCATCATACCTTTGATCTTGCTGATCTTGCTATTCTTATTAATTGACCATTGTTAGTTGCATCATGATGCAACTTGCTCTCTAATCCTACCCTTTCATGTCTCCCTGCATTGTTGTCGAACAATACTTTTACCACTTTTATGGTCCAGTAACCCTTCCTTTCATTCTAAACATCCTTTGTCCTCGCCACTTCACTCCCATTGGTTCATAGCCACCAATATTGTTTCTGAAATAGGAACTTTGATTGGCTGTTATTTTCCCGCTTCTTTCTGGATCCTTTCCTTAATCCCTTTCCCCCTCTCTTTTTCTATAAATGGATATGTACCGGTATTTGTTTGTACTTGTTTTATGCCTCTGAAGAAGGTCCGGATTGGATCGAAAGCTAAGGCCATCTACCCTATTCATTATATAGAGTGTTCTAGGGGCGTATTAAAGCAATCAGTATTGTACATGAACATGAAATTGACTTGGTTGAAATAGCATAGCAAGCAAGTACAGACTTCCTGGTGTGTGTGTGAAAATTCATATCAGTTTAACGGCAGTGGACACTATCGGTAATTGTCAAAGACTAGCCTTCACAGTTGGTGTATCTCATTACATGCATAAAAAAACGACCCTGTGAAAATTTGATCTCAATTGGTCATCGAACTTGCGAGATAATAATAATAAAAGAAAAAAACACCCTTGTCACACGAAGTTGTGTGCGTTTAGATGGTTGATTTCGAGACCTCAAGTTCTAAATCTGAGGTCTCAAAATCAAATTCGTGGAAAATTACTTCTTACTATGGTACTTCAGAGGGAGTCGTTTCGCACAATGTTTTATACCAACAACCTCTCCCCATTATTCGTCACCAAGAAAGGTTTTAGGCCTATGCTTATATAATTATTTTGAGTAATTACCAATAGTGTCCACTGCCTTTAACTTGTTTAAAGGGAGGGATACCTTTGGTAATTACCAATAGTGTCCACTGCCTTTAACTTGTTTAAAGGGAGGGATACCTTTGGTAATTACAAATAGTGTCCACTGCCTTTAACTTGTTTAAAGGGAGGGATACCTTTGGTAATTACCAATAGTGTCCACTGCCTTTAACTTGTTAAAAGGGAGGGATACCTTTGGTAATTACCAATAGTGTCCACTGCCTTTAACTTGTTTAAAGGGAGGGATACCTTTGGTAATTACCAATAGTGTCCACTGCCTTTAACTTGTTTAAAGGGAGGGATACCTTTGGTAATTTCTCTGAATGATCATAAAAGCTAACTTGGTAACGGGCACCAGAGAGCATTAGAAATGACACCTTTGAAGTAACTTAGGTTCAGAAAAGGAAGTTATTTTGTTATCCCGAAAATTTTAATCTGATAAATTTTTCTCAGGCATCTGAAAGCAAACAATTCTATTCAACAAGAGTGTGTACATCCTTGTTGAATAAACCACAAGTGTTTTTTTTTTTCTTTCATTATTTTTGGTTGGAACTTCAATGACCAATTGAGCCCACATTTTTACAGGTTAGTTAATTTATGCATCTATGAGGTCGTTCAGACACAGTACTTAAGTTGGTTTAACTCATGGTTCAACCCGAACGAGTTCAACTCTGTGTGTCTGAACAGTTCTAAAGTTAGTCCGAATCGAGTTCAACCCACAAAAGATAAACCATCCAGCGAGGGGGTTTATCTTTAGACCGTTTTGGGTATATCTTTTAACACTGTGTGTGGACAGAATAAAAAAGACCACTTCCGTTTTAACTCACAACAGACGACCCATTGACCTCCGTAATCATGACCTCCGTAATCATTATGTAAATACATGGTGACCAATGAACAGGCCAATAAACAGGATGTTAGAGTAACGTTTTCTTTGACCTCTTAAAACCAAAGATAACCGTATCGGGTTTAACTCAGTGCTGTCTGAACACAAGGGTTTTTTATTTTTACCACCACCCCCTGCTGCTCGTAGCAGTTAAACTGGTTCAGGTCTAACTTAGTACGCTGTCTGAACATACTCTATGTTGGGACACACCAAGTGTTGATTGGTCTTGGACAATTACTGAAAGTAGTCACTTCCTTTTAAGGACACTGGACACTATTGCTAATTGTCAAAGACCAGTCCTCTCACTTGGTGTATCTCAACATATGCATAAAATAACAAACCTGTGAAAATTTGAGCTCATTTGGTTGTCAAAGTTGTGAGATAATAATGAAAGAAAAAACACCCTTGTCACACGAAGTTGTGTGCTTTCGGATGCTTGGTTTCCAGAACTCAAAATCTAATTCTGAGGTCTAGAAACCACAATTGTGGAAAATTACCTTTTTCTTGAAAACTCTGCTACTTTAGAGAGAGACGTTTCTCACATTGTTTTATACTATCAACAGCTCTCAATTGCTCGTTACCAAGCAAAGTTTTATGTTAATAATTATTTTGAAGATTTACCAATAGTGTTCACTGCCTTTAACTTGAAATAGAACCGCATGCAAAAATGCATATGAGCTCATGCAGCTTTGGAACCTAAGGGGTCATCTTCTATCAAGTATGTTTGTGTTTTGTAGCAATTGTATTTCATTACTCTCGATTTTCTAAACTTAAGATTTAATTTTTGTTCTTACTGTGCATGTTCTGTTTGTGACAAGAGCACTCTGTGGATTGGTGTGCTTTAGGAAGATTTTCCTTATGATGGTTTTTTGTACTTTACAATTTGTGTACTCAGTGCACAATACTGACACGCATTTTTTTTTTTTTAATTCAAGATATATGCTCTATTAAAGTCAAATTCAGAAGATTCCTTATAACTGGAGAAAGGAAAAGAAGTCTATAACCTCACTTTAAAGCCATTGGACACTTCGGTAAACAGTATTGTCCAAAGGCCCACACTTTGTGTAGGCCTATCACAACTGATATAAAAAATAACAAACCTGTTAAAATTTAGGCTCAATCGGTCATCGAAGTCGGGAGAAAATAACGGGGAAAACCCACCATTGTTTCTGCACGTTTCGCCGTGTCATGACATGTGTTTAAAATAAATCCATAATTCTCAACAACGAGAATTGATAATTGTTTTCATGTTTTCTCGAAAAGTAAAGCATTTCATGGAATAATATTTCAAGAGAAGTCTTTCACCATTACCTTCTGTAAACCCTGTAAGTTATTTGTAAATCTGTGAACTTTCTTTTTTTCTGTGCCAAAAGTGTATAATGGCTTCAAAATGGTGTTAAATTAGTATTGTTTGATACCCTTCAATTGCAAATTTGTTTTCAAAATCCCAAAACCTTTGATGAAGCCCTGTTTAGGGTCTTTGTATATTAGTCAAGAGGATTTGTAGTTCATTTCTGAAGATGTTGTCTATTCAAAACAGCATTGAATTTGACCTTCTGACTACAAGAATTCCTCTTGCCTTTTTTTTTTTTTTAAATCGGAGCGTTCTGTTCCAGATCATCCGCCATGTCTGTGATGTCTATTGTTATTGCTCAGCCTAGTATCCATAGCCGTGCTTAACCCCTGCCCGAAGTGAACTGGCAAACATTTCCCCAACTACAAATTTGCAGTTATGAAAAAGCCATTTTTAGACTTTGAATTGCCTTGTAGGTTTTTGGTTAGTCTTTATACAAGTAGTCTTGATAAAAGTGTTTTTTTTTTTAATTAATGTGCAATTTCTATTGTGAACTTTGGTTATTTAAGCTACCATTGTGGCTGCCAGCCATGTGTTTGTTTCAACATTTCCAGAGTAACTGATCCTTTGCCCTTCCTTTGATCTTAGAATGTGTTTGGCTTGTAGTGAAACAAGAACATGTTCCTGCAGGGGTCGTGACCTGGTTGTTTTGAGGCCTGCAGCAACCCTATGAACTTGTCTCATTGTTTGCTTTATGCTGTTATTCTCTAGAGAAGTGACCTTGGCTACTACCAAATTACATTACAAGAATGTTACAGTGCACAATTTACTATTTAAAGGTATTGGACACTTTCAGTACAGAAAAAAAAGTTCACAGATTTACAAACAACTTACAGGGTTTACAGAAGGTAATGGTGAAAGACTTCTCTTGAAATATTATTCCATGAAATGCTTTACTTTTTGAGAAAACATTAAAACAATATCAATTCTCAATATCAAATATTTATTTTGAACACATGTCATGACACGGCGAAACGTGTGGCAACAAGGGTGGGTTTTCCTGTTATTTTCTCCCGACTCCGATGGCCGATTGAGCCTAAGGTTTGTTTTTTTATATATAAGTTGTGATACCCTTGGACAATACTGTTTACTGAAAGTGTCCAATGGCTTTTACCCAAAAACTGACAAAAATGTGCATAGCGGGAAATAGTCCTGTTTATGTTTTTTTCCCCCCATTTCCTCTTTGTCATTCATCATGTTTTTGTAAGAAGTTTCCTATTGAATCTGAACACAACTCCAGTGACATCATCTGTTTATTTGTATGTGGCTTTGACCTCTTTGCATTCAGTCATACAAACATGAGCGCATTGGTGCCGAATATAATCACAAAATGAAATCTGGACTGTTCCATTTCACGAGACGGAAGCGGAGTGATGATGGAAAAGCCAAATTTGGCTGGGTGATTATAGTTTGTGACAATGCAGAAACAAAACTTAAACATAGACTGTAGTAGAGTTTATTACACAGATTTGTAATAAAATATTTTGGTGGGGTGTTTTCCCATGCTATGATTTCTAAAAAATATACATCCATACGATTCAGCCTAAACTTTCACTAGTATCTTAACTGTTGTAAGATCTATGCATTAAGGTCTCATTTACATCAACTTGTTAATAAAGGTCTAATTTTTTAGGTTGAGACAATGAGGTGGCAATAAAGTTGCCAATAAAGTTTAAGTGAGACAGACACGTTTCAACTGAACTAAAGAGTATTATGAATATAGTTGTTAATCCCTGATGCATTTTTCCCATTAATTCTCCATTGCAGGCTGGAGATCAACCACTATGAGGAAGTGATTTATTGAAGCATAATACCGCGGTCAACCGGCAAAGTTCCACTTTTCCCTATCTGTGCAATAGAGCCGCTATTTCCCGAGTTCACTCATCATACAGACTGCACTTTTGTCTCTGACGGCTCCTGATGGCTCAAAAGCCAGCATCATCAATCCAGGATTGGCTGGAGTCGCTAGATCTCGGCCACTTCACCCCTAACTTTCTTGTCAATGGTGTGACAGAGCTCCACCAGGTGTGTCGCCTGACGGAAGATCAGCTGCACATATTAGGGATCACGCAGAGAGGCTACCAGAAACGGATCCTCAACCATTTACCAACTCAGGCAGAGGCCTTGTTGTCGGAGTTCGTCGTGAATACCGAGAAGGATAACCATAAGCCCGCGATGGATGCTCCAATGCCTCCGCCGAGGGTCAATGCCAAATCGCAAAGCAAAGAGAACGGTCACAATAAAGGCAAGAAGCCGATATTTGATGATGAATCATATTTAATGCATCCACCGCCTGGTGCAGGCGAAGTTCAATCCAACACTCCCATCCTGCCTCCAAGGCAGAGATCTGCTCCCAACATCTTGGAGATGGGGGAAATGGACCATCACTTGCCTCCAAAACGCCTGAGCGACCCCAATGCTAACCCGTCCGTTCCTCCAAGAGGCCCTAGTCCAAGGATGATTCCAGCAAATCCAGAGGTTCCTCCCAAGCAGCCACGAGATGTACCCAGGCCTCAACCTCGAGCGAGGCCAGAGCCGAGTACAGCAGAGAGACCTCCCCCACTACCTGACCGACGGGAAAGGCAAGATACCAGACCTGTGCCAAAGCAGCGCCCAGTACCCAAAGCCCCTGCTCCTGCTGCCGAACCACATTCCTTGTTGAAGTTATCTTCCCCTGCAGAACACTTCCCTATATCTGAGCAAAACATATATCTAGATGATTTTCCTACTTCCGCTTCTCTTCTATCGCCATCCGTGCAATTTCTCTCTCCGCCACCAATTCTTCCACTTCCGCAGTCTCAAAGTTATTTTGATGTCCATGCGGATGATGACAGCCTTCCTAACTTGCCTCCTCCACCCCCTCCCAAGAGTTCACCCAGTCCTAAAATCATTAAAAGGGATCTACCAGAAGCTCCCCCTCCTGCTCGCCCAGACACATCTTCACTCTCATCTGATGTTGGGTCACACTTAACAGACAGCTCCTCTGTGATGTTATCAGGGTATGAGTTTGACGATTATGGCCCTCCTAGTTTCCCCCCTCCCCCTCCTCCCCCCAAAGCAGCAGCCCTTCCTTCTCCCAGTGCAGTATCAACAAATGACCAAGAGCTGGAAAGCCTTCCAGTGCTTCTTCCTCCAGCTCCACCAAGAGAGTTGTCCCCGTCAATAGATTTGTGCCCAACCATGCCACCAAAACGTCACGACACCTCAAATGTATCGGCCTTGACTCCACTTTCATCTGACTTGCCAGCTCCTCCACTACCACTTGAGGAGAGACCTGTACAAAGTGTACTCAAGGATCTACCCCAGCCACACAGGAGCTCTTTTAACCCATTTGAATCAACAAATAAAGAGAAACAGATAACTTTTTCTGATACTTTAGACATTGCACAGTTTGACCCACTGTCCACAGATGAGAATACTACTGAGTTTTATCCGGATGCACCTC
Source organism: Asterias rubens (assembly GCF_902459465.1). NCBI lineage: Eukaryota > Metazoa > Echinodermata > Asteroidea > Forcipulatida > Asteriidae > Asterias > Asterias rubens. The sequence continues at coordinate 5,602,916 of NC_047069.1, read as the reverse complement.
CATTACGTCCACCATCCCTTTTCTGCAACCCTGAGACATTTGACCCTGATCTGTCCTTCGGCCCACCCCCTTCCACGCCTCCCCCACAACTCCCATCAGAACCCCGGCCATCTCCCGTTCTTGCACCCATCATTGATTCTGATCTCTCGGTAGACTTGATGTCGAGACCTGTTCCCCTCCCTCCTGCTGCGAGACGTGGAAGCCACCCTCCTCCAACTCCACCAACCAGAGATTTGGTCAGCTGCATGCCACATCTGCCCGATCGCACCCTAAACCGTTCCCTCGATTCAGTAGATCCTGACTTTAAAAACTCACACTTTGCAGACAAAACAGCGGCTCCAAGTCAGACAGAGCCCTACTTACTGCAGGAAGCAGTACTTAATCAAAAGCCAAGGAGTTTACCTCCAGCAGAGTCTTGGCAAGCAACAGCCTTGCCAGCCAAAGCATCTCACAGCCCCTTAGCAAACCTAGGACCGGTACCTACACCACCAGTTGCTCCTGTGAGACAAAACACGCATCAATCACCCGTACCAATGGCGCTTCCCCGCAAGTCATCAGACTTGCTTGATCTTGAAGGCTACGCTGTCAAGCTCAACACTACTGGTAATGGAAAGGGGGGATCGGTGGATCATGGTTTTAGAAGTGATCAGGCACAAAGTACTTTCGACCCATATTCTGTAGCGATAACTCAAGATAACCTTGACGACCAGTACTCAAAGATATTTCATTCCTCGTTAACTTCAAAGGATGTTGAACCATTTGAAGTGCCTCCGCCTCCCTCTCGTCCTCCGCCAATTCCTCCAAGGCTGGATCCGCAGGGTGAGGCAGAACCTTCGATTGCTTCCTTACCGAGGCCAAGTCCTATCGGTGCCGATTTCAACGAGGGCGACACCTACAGCTGCTTGGCAGATGCTGAGTCAAGACCCATCTCAGGAGCAAGTTCAGATCGGCACTCCTACATCTTGCTGAGTGAGTCTATAAGTGGTGTCACTGAAGAGCACCCAACCATCCCGACAGAGCGGTTCATGCCAACATTGGCATCTCCCTTCGAGGGACACCAAGAGGCTGGTGTGCCATTGCAACAAGAACATGCAAAGACATCCCACAAACCAGTCAGACGCGCTCCTCCACCCCCAGTGGTCAAACAGGCTCCGAGTCAAACCCCCAAACTCCCGACAAGAGCTGCACCTGTCCTTCCCATGAGGCATTCATCTCCAACGCTGCCACCAATTCTTAACGAGGATGAATACGACTTACTGGACGCCAACGGGATTGGGCGAGAGAGCCCTCCTCAAGGGGAACCTACAGGCCTAGCAGATAAGTTTGCTTTCAAGGAACTGGCGCAGAATGAAGAGAGTGGAGACGATGATGATTCTGGCTTTGACATGGACAGCTTGGGTTACAGGAAGGCATCTGTGCAGGAGGTAAGAACACACTTTGCTCATTTTTACATTGCCCAAAGTATAAATGGATATATTCAAATGCACATCTTGTAAACAATACTCTAAACATGCCCAGAGAGGGCGCATGAAGCCCAGTTCATCTTCCTGCGAATGCAAATGTGATAGGAAATTTGACTTGTTAGCTGTGACTTGTGAGCTGTGTTCAATTCTATGTGACGTCAAAATTTGATTCGCATTTGCATAAAGTATGAATTGGCTCTAAGCAGCCGCTCCTGAAACTTGGGGTAAGCCCCTTTTACTTCCGGTAGGTGTCCCTGATTTTTATTACAAGCAAGCTCCATTAATGAGTTTCAAGTTTGGCCACAAAGACTCTGAAAGTATACATTCTTCTCACCGAGTAAGTGAGTTTAAACTGATTAAAGCCCAGTTAGTACATTCTGCTAATGTGAATGTGAAGTGAATTGAGATGTCGCAGGACTGTTTTTCACTGGGAATGATTCGAAGGAGTTAAGCACATTTCAACTGTTGCAAATTCCCAAGTTTCGCTTTGAATTTATGTCGTCGAAATTCGTATCACACTCGCAGGATGTATGGAGCGGGCTTTACTTTGGGTCATAAATATTTGCTTAATTTTGTTTACTTGTAGGAATGTGATAGTGTCGATCTGGCAGACAGACGTAGCAAAATCCAGGATCACGTTATGCGGATGGGCCAGAAGTGGCAGCGGGAGCCACAAGTACCTGAACATCCCCCAGTAAAGCGAACGCATAGTCGCGCCATCGATGTAAGTACCTCTGCAATGTTTTGGATTGTGTCTTGTAGCTTGGTGGATGTGGAAACTACTTGGAACTTGTAGGAAAATTAGTTGAATGTCTGCATCTTTCATGTACATGTTATGCACCGTGCACTGTCAAGTTGTAGGGAAGGTACAGCATTGATGCCCTCTAGAGTCCATACAGATTACGGCCCAATTTCATAGAGCTGCTTAAGCACTAAAAGTAGCTAAGCATAACAGAATGACGCCTACCAGAATAAGGTTACCAGCAAAATCCCAATGTCACTGGTATCCTGCTCAACTAGACCAGTATGCACCCCAATCCATGGTTAACACGCGGGTATCAAGTATTAGCAAAGTAGAATGTCATTGATCACACTAAAGTAGACCAGTTGTAAAAGGGCCATAGATTGGTTGGCAAAACAGTGCTTGATTTGATAGAGAAGGGGAAAGCAGTTTCCCCAACAACTCTACGAGGAACTTGAAATTTTCATCTGGGCAATTTGAAGGGCACAAAGGCAATGATATAAGACATAAGACAAAAGAAAACTTTAATGATCTCCAAAAAGAAGAAATTGCATTGAAAGGCACCATAAACATCAAAAGTTACAACGGGCAGATACAACAATAGCACAATATACAATGCACAAGTGGGCATGAAGGCGATTGCCTGCTTAGTGTCACAGCCCTGATTACAAGGACTAACATTATCACGACTCTTTCGATAAGCCATCTCTGGTACACTGTCATGACTTGCTTAGTCACAAGTGAGTGCTTAAATACAAACTCTCCAGATTAAAGAACGGTGTTGGGGCAAGCGTTGAATGCGGATCAGAGACGGTGAACACCTAGATACACAATTCTGAATAAATGTATTTGACACAATGGTATCAGGCTTTGCCTTGCTGGAGAATGCCATACAAAAGCTTGCCTTAAACCATGTCACATAGCAACACTGTTTTCAGGGGAACTCCAATTTTAGTGTTCACTTTGTGACCAATCAAGTCTTTGTACCAGATATTGCTTAAAATATAAATTGCAAATAAGTCATTGTTTTATATTGATGGATTTTGTTCCTTTCACAGATATGTGATGCGATCAAGCAAAATGAGTCGTTTGTAGACCCATGTCAATTTGTTTTGATACACTTGAAAAGAGCATTTCATCTTTGCTTATTTGTTTTTGGAAACACCATGTTGATACAACCGTTGGTTCAAAACTTGTGAAAGTAGAAACACCAAGAGATGCGAGAAAAAAGGGGTTTATTGAAAATTCATTGGCACTTTTTATGGCACATATTCTTTCAATGCTAATTTTAACCCCCTTTTTAATGTTGTTTGTCAAAAAGAAAGTTTGTATTTATAAAGTTAGATAAATTTTGGCATTTAAATTAAAGACACTGGACACAAGTGGTAATTGTCAAAGACTAGTCTTCACAGTTGGTGTATCTCAACATAAGCATAATAAATAAACCTGTGAAAATTTGAGCTCAATCGGTTGTCAAAGTTGTGAGATATTAATGAAAGAAAAAAAACCACCCTTGTCACACCATGGTCACACAATGCTTGATTTCAAGACTTCAAATTCTAAATCTGAGGTCTCGATATCAAATTCGTGGAAAAAATTACTTCTTTCTTGAAAACTTCGTCACTTCAGAGGGAGCTGTTTCTCACAATGTTTTATACTATCAACCTCTCCCCATTACTTGTAACCAAGAAAGGTTTTATGATAATAATTATTTTGAGTATTTACCAACAGTGTCCACTGCCTTTAAATACTGCCTTTGAAATGTTTACCCTTATTTTGGCTAGTGTTCCCATGCTGGTATTTTCAATGATTGACTCATTCAGCTTCATCTTATCAAATATGTCACTATGTATGATGTTAATGTCAGATGTCATCTATTGTAAAAAGTGGTGTTAGACGTAGACTGCATGGTGAACTAACCCCACTTTTTTTGTTTTGTGGTGTCCTCCCTCTTTCCTCTTTATCTCCCATCTCTGTCTGTGCATGCCAACTCCAGGAGAAAACTAGACACAGTCTATCCAAAAAACTATCGCATTCTCTGCAAGATGGTAACATCACCGCTGAGGTAAGCAGTGCACTCCTATGCTGGGAGAAAACAGCACCCTGCACTAATGATGTCACCTTTTGCGCGAAATACCCCGCTGTCAGACAAAGAAGTTACCACTAAAGGCCGAGTCACACTGCAGCAATAACAATTTGATAACGATAACGGCGCAAAGAGAACGCATTCTAGTGGTTGGATTGCTCCACACAGAACACGCCCACGCTTATTCAACCAATCTCGGGCGTGCGTTTTTAACGTTCTCGATTTCGTTCTCGTTATCGGAGCCTGTGTGACCAGGCTTTAAGCCTGGTTCATTCTTGCTGCCAATGTAAATGTGAAGCAATTTTTGACGTCACAGAGCTGTTTGAGATGCACAATTAGTCAACTGTTGGGAATTATTCGTTGCGAGTTTGCGACGTCAAAAATCGTATCGCATTCGCATTCGCAGAAAGTATAAAGCGGGTTTTATGCGATCACCACACCATCAGCGCGTCAAACTGCTTTAGTAGTACATGGTGCGAGTACACATTTTAATGAAATTTTACACACTGTCTGAGATCTGGGTATTGAGCCTCTATTTTGAGAATTAGTGCGGTTTTCCTTTATGTCGCGAACTAACACGGTCGGCCATTTATGGGAGTCAAAAATTTGACTCCCATAAATGGCCTACCGTGTTAGTCGATGAGGTAAAAAAGAACCAGGCAATTTTGAGGCATATTTGTGTAGATCATTGTATTCCACTTTTAGAACATCTTTCTACCCATATGCATTTTATAATAAACGGTTACAGAACGCTTTTCAAAGACCAACTCGACCGATCCAATGCAACGTGTTCCTTTAAGTTGGGGACTTGTAGGACGCTAGGTGGGGCGCAAACTTACCAGGTAAATCAATTGTTCTTGGTAATGTGCGCATGCTAAGAACTACAATGGAAGTTTACCTGGTAAGAATGTACACCTAGCATTCCAAAAATCTCCCACTGCCAAATCACATACATTACATGAAAACAAGTTTAGGTATTAACAAAGTGGAATTTTATTTTGTTGTTTGCCTATAGGAGTTGGAATTCTTGACCGCACAGTTTTTCTTGTAGCATGTAGAGTATATTACTGTATTGGACATTTTGTTGAGCATGCTGATGCAGAAGTACATGCACTTGTTCCCTTTGCACACTTTTGGGTCAAAACTTTTATGTCATGGGAGACTTTGGGGGCACTTTGTGGCAGCAGACAATTGCCAGGAAAAGTTTGCATGCTCAGAACAATGAAAATGTATCTGCTTAAGCCCGGTTCATACATATGTACTTCGTGCAATTGCGAATGCGTAGCAAATTTTGATTACACGTGGCTGTTTTCGCAGCAAATAGTTCACAGGAGTTGGACACAGTTTAACTGTTGCGACTTATTCGTTGCGAATTTGTGACGCATTCGCAGGAAGTCTGAACCGGGCTTAAGGCTGCTGCCAGCCAGCGTTTCAAAGTCTCCAGTGGTAATTTCTTCAATCATTAAACACAAGACACTAATGACAGCATCTTTTACCTTGTACACACAAAGAGTCTGAAAAGTCTCTTACAAGCAGATATGTTCAGGATTTTCTAAATGTACACACATTCATAAAGAAGCAGCTAACCAGTACACAACAAATGGCTGTAATTGCTCGGTGACACCACAACCTTAAAGACACTGAACACCTTCGCTAATTGTCAAAAACCAGTCTTCTCACTTGTTGCATCCCAACATGCATAAAATAACATACCTGTGAAAATACTATTTGCAAGAGATTAATGAAAGAAAGACACCTTTGTTGCATTGTTTAAGTATTTTGCTAACATTTTTATTTATTTTTTTTTTTTTTGGGGGGGGGAGTAATTTACATGTACATGTGCACCAGGCATACCACATTTGGTACCAGTCTCATGCATACATACATGTACAGTATGTGTAAACAGTTACAAGTTTATGTGCAGAGGGTGCACCAGGCATACCACATTTGGTACCAGTCTCATGCATACATACATGTACAGTATGTGTAAACAGTTACAAGTTTATGTGCAAAGGGTGCACCAGGCATACCACATTTGGTACCAGTCTCATGCATACAGTACACATGAAAGAGTACATGTGCAAAGGGTGTAGGTTAGAGGGTAAATGTAGAATCATGGTAGAATCACACACTAATCTATATCGGAGAGTAAATCAACTTCATGTACATGATATCTTAATCCTGGGTCTAGGTGCAGTCATCAACTAAGGCAGTCCAGCTAAAGAAGAGTGGATATCTCTGGAAGCAAGGCGGGTAAGTTGATCTTCAACTGTAGACCAAGGCCCAATTTCATAAAGCTGTTCTGCAGAAAAATCTGCTGAAAATTTTCTTTGCTCAGCAAAAATTGAGTGGGGCACCAGTCACTGCATGTAAACTTAAGGTAATTTTGGCTGGGAACCTGTTTCTGTTTAAAAGCAATACTTTTTTTGTGATTAGCATGTTTTGTGCTTAGTGGACATGCACATGCCTGTACCATACAGCCACCATATTGGTCATCTTCCTTGTGTCATGGCCGAGCGGTTAAGAGCACCGGATTCAAGCTCTGGTGTTTGATCAGCAGAGTGTGGGTTCGAATCTCGTTCATGACACTTGCTACATAAAATTGGGGAGGTAGTGCTTTCTGCTCTACCGGCCAGGCTTCGGACTGATGATACCCAAGCCTACATTCATATGGACTGTGAAAGGGGTAACCCTGTTTCAGCCCTAGGAGTAGGTGGCAACGGCCTCTGGACAAAATTAATTGTAGCCCACACCTTGAAGTGGCCTTCAGGCCTTGTGTGTCTGGCAACTTGCATAAAAATTAAAAAAAATAACAGTAATGAATGCTAATATACAATGTACAAAATAGAGCCAGACAATTTCTCCTTCCTTTCTCAGTTTGGTTATATAGACCTTTCTTTGTTGATAAAAAAACAGCCTTGGTTGGCATGGTCAGCCGGATGTTAGTAAAATACTAAATTGTTAAACAGATGTACTAAAATTCAACATTTTCTGCAAACTTTCAATTAAATAAAAAACATCTTATAATTAGTTTTTTTGTTTTTAAAAAAATCAACAAATTCTGTTTAATTGTTACAAAAAATAGCAATCTTCTCTTGATTTGCACTTGTGGCTTTCCATAGTTTTTCAATCTGGGTTGGCACAAACTTGAGCTGTGACCTTGCAAAAGAAATGTCTATTGATTTGAACGGGAAAAAATCCACAGGCAAATCACTCCAGTGGGATTTGAACCCACGACCTTTGCATTGCCAGAGTAGATGTCTTACCACTGAACCACTGAGCTAGCCCGGTGGCTGGAGGCAGTTTGAATCCTGTGTGTTAGCAGCGGGTACCACATCGATTTAATAGATGTTAGTTTTTGCGTTGGGGATAAACAATATAGTTTCTGCTCTAGCAATGCAGAAGTCTCGGGTTTGAATCCCACCGGAGTGATTTTCCAGGTGACTTTGTCCGTGAAACTTGAAAAAATACTGAGTAAAAGTGCTTAATACACACCATTTAGCAATTGTTTTCTAATTTAGTCATAAAAACACTGTGTTTTAAAAAATTCCCCCAAATGAATTATTTTTGTTGCATGGTTCTTGTCTCTTTGGAAGCAGTGACAAATGGGTTTACACTTTCTTTCAGAGTTTCATGAACACTTCAAAATCTTTAAGTCTGAACTTTGAATAATTTGTGGTTGAACTAAGAAAAATTTACTAGAGCGGATCTGAACCAACGATCTCTGGATTGACATACTGGCACTCTACCAACTGAGCTACATGTATCTAGTCCTATGTTGTACTAGAGCGGATCTGAACCAACAACCTCTGGATTGACATACTGGCGCTCTACCAACTGAGCTACATGTATCTAGTCCTATGTTGTACTAGAGCGGATCTGAACCAACGACCTCTGGATTGACATACTGGCGCTCTACCAACTGAGCTACATGTATCTAGTCCTATGTTGTTCAATGTTTGTCTCCCTATTTTTGTCACTGGCAAGCTGAACAAAGATGTTGACGAAAAATAGGGAGAACGCCAAAACATAGGGCTAGATAGCTCAGTTGGTAGAGCGCAGGCACCTTAATCCAGAGGGGTTGTTGGTTCAAATCCTGCTCTAGTCAATTTGTCTTTGTTCCACACTAAATAATTTTTCTCATACACATTTTCACCATAACCTTTGTTATTTTATCTGAGCAGAAAGCAGAATAATAAAGGGTTCAGGAAGCGCTGGGTTGTCTTTAATGGAACCGAGATCAGATACTTTGAAAACGAACAATCGGTAAGTGACAAATTATTCAAAACTTACAGCTCTGAAATATAGTGGCCAAATAAAACGGGATAGTCGTGTCTTAGCTGAGCGGTCAAACCACTGAACCATCATTGCTTTGTCCTTCGGATGCGGCATACATGCTAGCCATACGTGTAGGTCAAACCTGTTGTGTAATTAATGCACTTTAAAGAACCCAGTTTCATTCATCACTAAAGAGAAGGGGTTTGCTCCTGTGTTCTTGCAGTGGCTAATGAACGCTCCACAACACCTTGTAAACCCTTATCAGGCGCTACATAAATGGGTCTTACAATTCAAAACATCAAAAAGCTGTCTTTAAAAATTACAGATTTGGGGTTGCACAAAAATTTGTTTTTACTAGAGCAGAATTTGAACGAATTGACCTCTGGATTAATGTGTCGACGATCTACATGTACTAACTGAGCTATGTAGCCCTATGTTGGCGGTCTCCCTATTTTTTTCAATGTCTTAAAAAATAACCATTACCTTGAGACGCCAGTAGATACAGAGCTATGTAATTTATTTCACTTAATTCTTTTCAAGTAAGTTTTCAAACGTCTTGTAGGTTTATAACTTAAGGAAGGTTTGAGATATTTGCTTTGGATTGAGGAAATTTGGTTTTAACGTCCGTTATCTATAAACAATATTTTATTCTGATCTATTTTCAGTTGTCTGAGTGCAAAGGGATCATCCCTTTGGGGACAATGCGTGACGTCAAAAACCACTGCGGAACAGCCAAAGTAAGTTGGATATTCATTTCATTAATTTTATTTCACTTAACACTGGCAAAACACTAATAGGTGAGATACAATCCTTAAAAAAGAGCAGACTGAGAAACCTAAAATAAATGCAAATAGTCAAAATTGTATAAAAATACCAAACCTGTAGTGGCAGTAAGGAAGCGTTGACCATCACATCTACAAGGCTGGCCTACCACAAAAACCGCCAACAAATACTCTGCCTTTCAGATTAAAAAAAAACAAGTTCCGGCTAAATAATGATTATCCCTAATTCCCTTGACTAGGATCCTTCCTCACCAACACCCAAACTGTTTGACTTTAATTATGGTGGTACATGCTTGCCTGATCTTGTGAAAACAGACATAAATAGGCCTAACTTCATGGCACTTCTTACCGTGTAACTCTGTCCTAACACCCTGCTGCAGGTCATGGAAATAGAGGGCGCCGTAAAGCGCAGAATTCTTCCATAAGCAACTCCATGATATTGGGTCCCATTTACTAGTGCAGTCCCCAGTCCTAGTGCAATCTTTAGAAATACACACACTAGAGGGCGCCTTAAAGCGTAAAATTCTTTAATAGACTTATTTTTTAAATAGCCCTTTACACACCATGTCTCAAAGCGCTTCCACATTATTACCCCTGGTCACTGAGCCTTACAGGCAGTGGACACTATTGGTAATTACTCAAAATAATTATTAGCATAAAAAAATTCTTGGTGACGAGTAATGGGGAGAGGTTGATGGTATAAAACATTGTGAGAAACGGCTCCCTCATAGTTTTTGAGAAAGAAGTAATTTTCCACGAATTTGATTTCGATACCTCAGATTTAGAACTTGAGGTCTTGAAATCAATCATCTAAACGCACACAAATTGCGTGACAAGGGTGGTTTTTTCTTTCATTATTATCTCGCAAGTTCAATGACCGATTTAGCTCAAATTTTCACAGGTTTGTTATTTTATGCATATGTTGAGATACACCAACTGTGAAGGCTAGTCTTTGACAATTGCCAATAGTGTCCACTGCCTTTAAATCATTCCTTAAACCATCTCAGCTCCCTGGGGAGTATACAACCTGTGCAGCTAAATATGTAGCGCGCTAAGCTAATCGATCACAAGAACCATATCTGCCCTCACAGGTACCCATTTACCCCTGGGTGGAGAGAAGCAATTATAGTTAAGTGTCTTGCTCAAGGACACAAGTGTCACGACAGGGATTCAAACCCACACCCTGCTGAACAGACACACCAGAACTCAAGTTCGGTGCTCTTATCTGCTTGGCCACGACACCCCATGATAAAAAGCGCCATGAGATTGTGCCCAGTTTACACTAATAGTCCTCGGTCCAATAATTATTAACAATTAACATTGAGTCTGTTGCCCCCCCCCTACATATCTATGTACAGTATCTCCCATTATTCATCGGTGAAGGAAAAACTGCAATTGATTGTTTAAGGATGTTCCATATCAATTTAGAAATTGTGGGTTATGTTGTTATATTTGTTGTCCTTTTATGTATCCTTTAGTTTGGCGATGGAAAACACAACCGTATCATTGTGGAGACCACTGGGAGGTCGTTCCATTTTGCTGCCGAGACCTTGGGTAAGAATTTAACATTTTTCTTGATGTATACCATCATTCATTCACATTTGTATTTACATCTCATTATTTGTGTTCAATGTTGGTCATTCATTCTCTTTGCTTGGAAAACAAAACCATCAAGTGTATTCTAAATTGTGTTTTTTTTTTCTCTTGTAAAGCGAAGCCTACAGTCTCATGACTTTCGGTAGTTTTTTTGTGAACAAGCTAAAGATTGCCAAGGAACTGTACTTCGCTTAAATCCAACTTGGCCATCAGTAAAAGGTGAACACATTTCAGACTAACACATATATGAAGACGGAAAACAAACAATGTATTCGTACTATTTTGATTGTAGTTGAGGGAACGCTATGGGCCAATACGCTGATGCAAGCTATTCTTTCCTACAAGGTAAGCGAGAAATGTTATTGAGAGATTTTGCAGAAGTACCATGGACAAATCTTTGAAGAGTTGTTAAGTGAAGTACAACTTGAAGCTATGCATGGGGCCCACTTTGATGACTCTGCTTACCACAGAATTCTGCACTTCTGGGCTTGATTTCACAAAAAATAAGACAATCTGTCAGTGTGACATCACACTTTACTAAGCAACTACGATTGACATGCAGTTAAGATCAATCTTAGCTCTTTGTGAAATCGGCTCCTGGCACCCTGTCAGGCATGTGATTCCATGGGCTTTAACCCTATGGAGACCATAGTGGCAACAAGTATGACAAGCGGCCACCATTAGTGGCCACAAGCGGCTTGTACTGAAATGCCCATAGCGGCTGCAAATGGCTACAATATTTGACCTACTTACATGTATGCTCAAACAAGAGAAAGCGGTAATTGCCAAAGTTATCTATAAAATTGTAATGTCAAATTTCCCATGTTAACAAAGAATCTACAGTTCTATGACAAAATGTTTCCCTTTTCCCTTGACAAAAACCTGTCTCTGCAAGCTGAGTAGATAAAATGGCTCTTAAAGGAACACGTTGCCTTGGATCGGTCGAGTTGGTCTTTGAAAAGCGTTTGTAACGGTTTGTTATATGATAAGAAAGATATTTTAAAAGTAGAATATAATGATCCACACAAGTCTCACTCGAAATTGCTAGGTTTTCCTATTACCTCGTCGACAAACACGGTTGGCCATTTATGGGAGTCAAATTAAATGGCCGACCATGTTAGTTCACAAAGTAAAAGGAAAACCACGCAATTTTGAGGCAAATATGTGTGGATCATTGTATTCTACTTTTAAAACATTTTTCTAATCAAATGCATTTTATAACAAACGGTTACAAATGCTTTTCAAAGACCAACTCGACCGATCCAAGGCAACGTGTTCCTTTCATGTTGGCCGGGATTGTAGATACAATTACTGTCTGTCAAATTATTTTCTTTCTTTGACATACTTCTGAGTAACGTCTCCTCTGATATTGATGACTAATCATTCGAACAATGCTTTCTCCTTTTAGACTCCACCGGGTGGCTTTCCTGTGGGAGGAGATATGAGCTGCCCTGACAAAATGGTAAGTTCCACTTCCAGTCTCTCAGTTTGTTTGCCTCTCATTGTCAATATTAGTGTTGTATCCCACAACCTGTGGCAATGTCCTGGCAGAGCGGTCAAGCACACTGAATTCAAGCTCTGTGTCCACTTCCATAGAGTTGCTTAAAGGCACTGGACACTATTGGTAATTGCAGAGATACCAACATACACGATTTGGGCGTAGCAAATACGATTTCGAGCCGTGACTACGACGCTACGATAATACTCAATATAACACGCTAAACAAGCCGGCAATATAATTGTATTAAATCGTACAATACATGCAAACAACTAATGAACTATTAAGTGGAAATAAAGTTAAGAAAAATATCAAAACAATTGTAACAGAAAAGAAAAAAACACTTTTAATTTTAGAACGCAGTGTTGAATAATAGCGGCGAATTCACTCGAACAATGTACGTGTCTCGACGGCATGATTGTTGCGTGCCCTCCCCCGCTGGCTGGCCGGCTGAGTGTGCATTGTTTACGCTAGTGCATTTCTGCAAGATCGTACCCATTGATCTCTATTACACGATGGGGGGAATAGTGCACACGTGCGTGGGGAATGAGGTTGTGTGTGAGCTAACGTGTCACAGTAACCTCATTCCTCATGTATCCACTATTATTGTGCCCACGCTGGCTGTACATGTACTTTATGGAAGCTTGGCAAAAAAAGTACGAAATAATGACGACAAAAAAAGGAGACCTTCTGAACAAAAAAACTCTCAACTGAGTGGCCTGTGAGGTCTAAGCTAGACAGTTTCCATGTTTTCCTACCAGTAATTGTAGCGCCGATGTCCAGACAATGCCCAGACAATGCCCAAAATACGGACACTTTTTTTGCCCAAAATCCGGACACGTTTTTTTTTTTTTTTTTTCTCTTTTTTCTCCTCACTCTCCCAATAGCTTGTTGTTGCGTTTCTGATCATTAAAACAAAAACATCCCTTTTTTATGTTACATTTAAGTAAGGCCACCCTTTTTTATGTTACATTTTTGAAACATAGTCAGAAGATGAGGGAAATCAGGGGTTTTTTCAAGTTTTTTTTCACTGGCCATTATAAACATTTGTAGCTGTTCTGTTGATGCATACAGGTAATTGTTATTTCACAACAATGCCTGAAAATGAGCTAATTAGCATTGTAGAGAGAATAGAATCGGTTTAGGGAGCCCAAGATGCGCTCGCCCTTAACATTTGGGAGATGCTACTCTTTTTTAAAATTCAATGTTGGCATCTCTGTAATTGCTCAAAATAAATGTTAGCATAAAAACTTACTTGGTAACGAAAAATGGAGAGCATTTTATAGTAGACGACAATTTGAATATGGCAACCTCTGTAGTGACGTAGTTTTTGAGAAATAGGTAATTTCTAACCGCACTGTTGACATGTCAACCTTTAAAGGCACTGGACACTATTGGTAATTGTCAAAGACAAGTACATCAACATATGCATAAAATAACAAACCTGTGAAAATTTGAGCTCAATTGGTCGTCGAAGTTGCGAGAGAATAATGGAAGAAAAAACACTCTTGTCGCACAAGTTGTGTGCTTTTAGATGCTGGTCTTGAATTCAATTCAAATATTTTAGTAAGAAGATTACTTCATTCTCATAAATGATGTTACTTCAGAAGGAGCCCTCGTCACAATGTTTTATACTATCAACAGCTCTCCATTGCTTACCAGGTAAGTCTTTATGCTAACAATTATTTGAGCAATTACCAATAGTGTCCAGTGCCTTTGAGAGGTGAATGTGGCAGTGTGTTATTCAAATCAAAGGTCACGACAATGTCCCTTTAAATCTAGAACTGTCTGCTTTGCCCTTGAAATAAAGGACATGTCTGCCAATGAAATCCTAGTCATAGTCTGCTTATATAAACTTAACAGGAACTTCCTTGATTCATTACTGATAGGGTCACGGTAATGATAGGATCAGGAACATTAAGTGTTGGTTGTTGATCTGTAGGGTTACTTGGTTTCAAGTTGGACGTGGTACTATCATTCATTCGGAGAAGTATTGCTTCCTGAAAGAAGTATTTCACTTACATGATACAAATAATATAATGCACTTCTTATGTAATGCTTTATAGTCCCCGAGGGTCTTGCATGGTGGATGCGATAGGCCTATCAATACATTCGAGTTTTGGTCAAATGATGGTTAAACAAAACTTTTCCTTAGTTTCCCAGTAAATGACCACTAACCACTAAGAGCAGGAAGAGCAATTAAAACGCCATTATTACTCTTTTACGGACCAACTACGTCCAGACGTACGGAACAATTTTGTCATAAGTTGGCGATGAACTTGTACTTTGACCCACTTAATAACGAGTCTTCGCGATATTGTCATCGCCATTATGTTTTGCAATGAATAAATTTGTCGCAAAGGATTTAGTGAAATTGTTATCTAACACCCATTTCTGAGCCTCCAAGGTTCAAATCATGGGCAGCTTTTCATTTGTTACTCTTTAAGTGTATTTATTCAATTTTACAAATCATTGTGTTGTTGGAATTGATCTTCTCATCCTAAAAATCGTCTCCTGACGATGACCAGAGCAAGCTTGTCGAAACGTTGAGACCAATTCAGAACTAACTCCGCGGCTGAAGTAGTAGTCCCAGCCTATTTTCTATACCATCCGCCCTGGTAATAGTTAAAAGCAGGACAGTTCTTTTTAGAACTGAGAAGTCTCCCGAACCCCATATTATCTACTCCGCGGCAGTAGAATAATTGCAAGACAGTTCTCTAAGAACAAACTCTACCTGGCAAGTAGATACACACATGGTGTTACTGCAAGCCAAATATATATCCTGAAAATTGTTATAATTTATGTTGAGAAATTAATTTTAATTTTTTTTGCAGGGTTATGTGAAAATTGATGGCTACCGAACAAAAAGGTAAAAAATCTTTAATAATTCATTTAATTTTGTATATTAATTTTGGATTGAGCTGGAGTTTTATATACAAATTTTGCTCTTCCCTGGTTGCCGGCAACAATAGAAATAATTATCAGACCTGTATGCTTCGTTTTCAAAAAGGCAAGGGCAACAAGGCATTTTCTCCTAGGTAAAGGGCACCCTACGACGAAAGTGTAAATTTCTGTAAACTTCTAGAGCATTTTAAGGGCACCAAGGCAATGAGCAGGGGAGATGGAGGAAATGGCCCTGATTGCCTCAGTGAAGTGTCAGGCCTGAATTCTGGCAGTCATTCAGGGTATTCAAACCCAAGTCTGTTAAGAGTTTTCAGTGTAGTTAGATTTTGCCCTTGGAAAAATGTGAAAAATTTCGTTCAACGCGATTTTGTTTACATTCATATTAATTTAATATATTTGTTTGGTTTTTAGGTTTCTTGCTATCAAAGGAGAGATGCTTTGCATTTACAACACGGAAATGGTAAGAAAATCTCGCTTATCTAGAACAAATGAATTTGATTCATGTTGTGCTAGTTTATGGTATCAGTGTAAGCTTAGTAGTTTTTGATTTGGGGTGTATGGCTTTTGATTGGCGCCACGAACAAATAAGTGGAACTGCAACATAGGGCTTTTTATGTTGGTGGGGCTTAGGCATTCTGGATCATTATAAATGGTTCTATCTTGTAGATTATTTTCAAAACTAGGCCAACAAAAAGTCTTTTCGTAATTCGCTACGATACACTAACTTGTTCATGGATGAGACCTGGTATTTAAGTGACAAAAAAGATGTTGTCACTTTTTATTTGTGACGGATTTAATTGGATTTGTGGTATTCGTAATTACATTGTGTGTTGATTAAATCAACTTGCTAACTATTCTATTTTCCAGGATTTTGAGTCGGCCATAGCGATTTCAGATATCCAGATGAAGCTTGCATCGGTGAAGGAACTGCCAAAAAATAAGATGCAGCTAGCTACTCCACCAAAGATCTACACGTAAGTACATGAAACTTCTAACTAGGAGTATCATTAAAACACTAACTGGCGTGGCTTATTGGTTCCGGCACCACAGAACTGTTGTCAAAGTGTGGGTTGGGGCCCTGGGGTCGATTTCACAAAGAGCTAAAATTAATCGCAACTGCAAATCGGTCGTAGTTGCTTAGTAAAGTGTGATGTCACAATGCAAATCACTATGGTGATACTGAAATTTTTTCTTACGATGGATTTTATTGCTTTGTGAAATCGAGCCCAGATCATGGCACTTGTGTTCTTGAACAAGACACTGATCCATAATTGCTTCATTCTTGAGACAAGTCATCAGTCCTGTTTGTTGTTTAAAGTGAAGGTACACGTTTGGTAATTGTCAAAGACCAGTGTCCTCACTTGGTGTATCCCATCATAAGCATAAAATAACAAGCCTGTGAACGTTTGAGCTCAATTGGTCATCGGAGTTCCGAGGAAATGATGAAAGAAAAAACACCCTTTCAGACAGGAATAAAAGACTTCTAGCTAGAAGTCTTTTATTATTTTATTGAGAAATTACCTCTTTCCCAAAAACTATGTTACTTCAGAGAGAGTCGTTTCCCACAATGTATTATACTACCAACAGCTCCCCAATGCTTGTTACCACGTCAGTTTTTAAGTTAATATTTGTTTTGTACTTTCCCTTTAGTGCAAATAAAATAACCTAAAACACTAATCGTTCGTTATCAGTGGGGCAAAGAGTATTGACATCTCCCGCTTTTGTAAATTTGGGGGTCAATTCCTTTTTGTAAATTTTGACCCCGTAAATGTACTGCTTGTTGAAAAATAGGTGGAAACAGTAAATATCGCATGTTAGTGTCAGGGTTCATGCAAATATTAAATTCACAAATGTTGAAATCATATTCCTATCAAAATCAACATGGAACTCAAATTTTGTTTGACCTTTGACCATTGACCTGACAGATTGACTGTGGATTCTCCCACTGATGTGAAGGAATGGATTGAAACCATGAAGGAGGCCATTCAAGAGGGACTATCGGATCACTCGGTAAGTCAAGCACTGTTAGATGCAGGGCCCGATTTCATTGAGCTGCTAAGCACAAGAATTTGCTTAGCATGAAATTTCTTCCTTGGTAAAAACAGGTTTACCAACCAAATTTACATTTGTTGCATATTGCTTGTTACTGGTATTCAGCTGTCGTTTCCTTATCCTGAAAGTCACATGGACATTTGGTTGGTAATCCTATTTTTACCAAGGAAGAAATATCATGCTAAGCAACTTTTTGTGCTTAGCAGCTCTATGAAATTGGGCCCAGAACTCACATTGATACTTGTGGAGTGTCCTGTGTCCTACATGTATCTCATGGCTCTGCATACATGGCTTACTGCAGAATTAGGTTCTTGCAAACAGCGTTCTCCGCTTCCTTTGCATGGGCCAAAATTTCTGCCCTAGTTGTGCAAGCGAAGTCGGGCATTGTGAAATGCCTGGCAACGTTGAAAAACAAAATTTCCCCAACTGGTGAGATGTGCTTGTACCATACTATACTATACCATGCCCCCACCTTCTCAAGCGTCCCCATACTTTAACACACTCTTTTCTGTGGTACAGAAGTACCCCTTGAAAATCCTCTAAATATTTTTGGAGAATCTAACGACACTTGGAGACACATTAAGGGGGGGGGGGGGGGGTACACCACGCCACATTTTGAGGACCAAATGACTTTTAAACAAAATTTATGTTGTTCATTTGTGGGAAAGTCTCTTTATAAAGTTTGATTTCTAGCTCAAAAATGTCTCGGTTCATTCATTGATGTTTGAAAATATCCATCTATCGATGTTTTTTTGTTAATGTTCATTGCAGAGCTTGGAGAAGATTAAGCAGAACTCATCCAACAAATACTGTGCAGATTGCGGGATGAAAGGTACGTGAGTAACTACAATGAGTGCAAAATGATGAGGATTTTTCTATGTAAACTCCAAAAGTTGTATCATAAACTTGGCTGTGCTCCCTTGCTTTCTGGCAGTTGCAAGTTGTATGGCTTGTTACTGCCATCTTGAACAAAGATATTGACAGAAAAGGGAGACCACCACTATAGACCTTTTTTTCCATTGATTGATATAAGTGTAAGGCCGTGTCCGAAACGACGACTTCGGCTACAGCTACGTCTAGATCAGCGCGTCTACCAGTGTTGAAGAATAGGCAGACGCGCGCGATCTAGCCTTAGCTGTAGCCGAAGTAGCCGTTTCGGACACGGCCTAACAAAACCGTGGCTGGAAGAACAAAATAGTCTGGTTCCTATTTGCAAAATGATTATTAGCAGTCATTATTGTTATTCGATACAAGGAACATAATGAATGACCCAAATGGAGACAGCATGATAATGGTGTATAGGGCTCGGTAGCTTAGATTGTAGATTGATAACATGCTAAAGGTTGTTGGTTCAAATCCTGCTCTAGTCAATTTTTCTGTGTTCAACTCATAGTTAAATTCCAAAGAACAAAAACAAAATGTAGAAAATTACTTTGTTTGATATCTAGTTTGTTTCACAGATGTATATTTTTTGCCCCTCGTTTTGTACAGATCCTGATTGGGCATCCATTAACCTGGCCATAGTTGTATGCAAGAACTGCTCTGGTGAGTCTAACAACAGTGCTGCTTCTAAGACTGTGTTAAAGTCACCTGGAAGTGGTATTTTGTCAAAATAAAGCTTTTGTCACTAATAATGTGTTTTGATGAGTGGAATGTGAATAAACAGTTAACTAAGGTTCTAAAAAATTAGTTCTTATCTTATTTACAAATTTAACAGTAGGCCCCACCCCGAGAGGGCGCTGTTCGTTACGTCAATCGAGGCGCGATATTTGAAGAGAAAATGCTTAAAAAGACATCGGACCGTACCACTAGGCACTATTGCTCTTGTGAGTCTGACCAGCCATGTAGACTGACCCCATCTTTAGTTGTTTTGCTGCATCCAGCGTACACTTAGTCGGCATTGCCGGAAAAATGCAAGAAAAAAACTGTTTTTGAAACGTACAAACTCAAGACTTGGACTTGCATGTACTTTGCACAAGTGTTTACTCTACGCATCAAGGCAAAGTCTGCCTCGATTGACGTCACAAAAGGGGTAGGCGGAGTCAACCCCCAAACAACTTTATCTATTTTTTAAACATTTTAAAAACAATTACTAAAAAAATTGTTTTATTGTTACTAAACATATGCTCTTATGTTTGAAAAAATAAAAATTCTAGTTCCAGGTGACTTTAAATTAAGGAACTTTGAAAGTAGCAATGAGGTTGTAACAGGCCAGTTAAAGCCAAGCTGTTGGCGAAGTCCCTTATCACAAGGCAACGACCCTGCAAGGTTTCTTTTGATTGCGATAAGCGCATGCACAGATCCTTGTCATTTGATTGGTGGAACAAATGTTACGTTTCATCTTTTATTCGGACATGTACATGTATACTGCCGCAACACTCCAAAATTTAGAAAAGGAGTCCTACATGTATATGGCTATTTTAGATAAATGTCTGTATTATTATCAAAACTAATATTTGTATGAACAAAATTCCAGGTCTCCATAGAAATCTTGGTGTGCAGCTCTCCAAGGTCCGATCCCTTAAGATGGACACCAAAGTCTGGACCCCGGGGCTGGTGCAGCTCATGATAGAGCTCGGTAACAGAAAGTCTAATAGATTCTGGGAAGCCAACTTGAATGAGAGGGAAAAAGCCGTGCCAGATGACACCCTGTGAGTTTTTGTTATCGCTGATTCATTTGTAGAAGGTTTATTACAAACTTGTGTGGCGTAACTTGGCATGTCATGGCCTAGCGGTTAAGAGCAACGGACTCAAGCTCTGGGCCAAATTTCATAGAGCTGCTTAAAAAGAAAAAAAAAACATTCTGCTAAGCAGAATTAAGCAGGATACCAGTCACAAATTGTGCATACATGTAAGACATGGTATTTTGGCTGATAATCATACTCTGGTAAGCATAATTATTTGGTGCTTAGCCGCTTTTTGTGCTTAGGCAGCTCTATGAAATTGGGCCCTGGTGTTTTTGATGAAATATTTCTTTCAGTAAGCAATAACTCTTAGCATGAATGGTAGTACCAGATCCAACTTGAAACCAAGTAGCCCAATGGGCCTTTTTTTTTACCGTGTGAGGGCGCTCTCAATCACTTACAGGCAGAGCTGTGTATTGAGACAGTTGCGACATGGAGGGACCAGTTTTCTTTTGACGCCATGTTGTCTCCAAATGCAGCAAAACCCAATTGGCAGATTAGTCTGGCACCCAATGTTCGCCCATGCGTTTCTTGGGGAACAAAATGGCTTCTAATCGCAAGTTGTTGTAACTCTCCCAATGTACAGCTCTGCTCCCGGGGGTACATGTATATTCATTCATACCGAGAACAGTTTTAAATGAATGGAACACATTACCATCACAGATATCTAATCCATCACGGACAATACGACTTTTTAAGGAGCTGTTATAGTCCACCTTTAAAGCAAGTTGAAACTACGGCGCAACAAAAGTGACAGAACGCCTATTAATCTGTGCAGGGCGAATCGCGTATACCCTCGGAAGTGATACAAATACTATTTATAGCGCCTTCGCACGGTCACAAATAGGGCGCATAGATCAATCATCTGTGGTGTGTCATGGCGTAGTGGTTAAGAGCACCGAACTTAAACTCTGGTGTTTCTGATCAGCAGAGTGTGGGTTCGAGTCCCAGTCGTGACACCTATGTCCTTGAGCAAGACACTTAAGTATGATGATTCGTCCTTCAGAACTTATTGCTGTTGGTCCTGTGTGTTGTGTAACGCACATAAAAGAACCCAGTGCACTCATCGAAAAAAGAAGGGGTTGGCCTCAGTTTTGATTGGCTGCATATTGCGCCACAGCACCTTGTAAACCTTTACATGGTGCTTTATGAAAGGAATAGGTCTAACAATCCCCACATACCTTGCAGGAAATACTGAATGTTGAAGCCTCTTGAGCGTCACTGATTGATGAATATGAGCGTTATATAATAGCAAGTATTATTATTAAAAGGTTTATTTAAAGGCAGTGGACACTATTGGTAATTACTCAAAATAATTATTAGCATAAAAACTTATTTGGTAACGAGTAATGGGGAGCTGTTGATGGTATGAAACATTGTGAGAAACAGCTCCCTCCGAAGTAACGTAGTTTTCGAGAAAGAAGTAATTTTCCACAAATTTGATTTTGAGACCTCAGATTTAGAATTTGAGGTCTCGAAATCAAGCATCTGAAAGCACACAACTCTGTGTGACAGGGTTGTTTTTTCTTTTATTATTATCTCGCAACTTCGACGACCGATTGAGCTCAAATTGTCACAGGTTTGTTATTTTATGCATATGTTGAGATACACAAAGTGAGAAGACTGGTCTTTGACAGTTACCAATAGTGTCCAGGTGTCTTTAAACTTGTGCGTTGTTAAGTTGTTTGCAGTTTGCAATTCAGCTTCTCCGCCACAAGTAAAGATGATTAGCTACCCAAATTATTATTCTTATTTAATTATTCTTATCACAGTGAGAGGAGACAAGCTTACATCTTCAATAAATACAAAGAGAGAAAGTACTGCAAGCAGAACTCTGTAGATAAAGACATGGACAGGGTAAGAAATCAAGCTTGTGTTTCACTGCCTCAATGCCTCAGCCCCTTCATATCTCATTGACTTTATTACCAATCAAAGAACCTGTGTTCCTGTTCCGACACTTCAACTTTTCACATTCAAAGAACTAAACACAGTTGGGGGGGGGGGGGGGGGATTGTGCCATTTCTATCGCAGCACCAAGAATGTGGAATCATCTTCCTCAGAACATCAGGCAATCTTCTTCATTAGCAAAGCTCAAAACTTTGCTTAAATCTCATCCTTTTTCAAAGGCCTACTGTACGGCGCTTATGAGCAACGACTGTTGGATAAGGGCCTTATAAATTTTACGACTGATTGATTGATTGATTGATTGATTGATTGATTGATTGATTGAGTGATCGATTGAAGTTCATCTAAGTCTGGAACCCTACAGCCCGGTTCATACTTCCTGCGAATGCGAATGCGGTGTGAATTTGACGTCACAACTCTGTTTTCACTGCGATATTTGCAAGAGAGTTGGGCCCAACTCAACCCCTGTGAATAATTCATTGTGAATATGTGACGTCAACATTTGTATCGTATTCGCATTCGCAGGAAGTATGAACCGGGCTGAAGTCTATGGTGCTCTTTTCCTTCTGTATCTCCTCCAAGTGCCCCGGCGTAATTTTTGGCGGCACCGTTTGTTTTGGCAATGTGTGTGTAGCGCATTTTGTATTGAGAAAAACAAATTAGCGGTTGCAAACTGCTTACCAAACAAAAGGGCATATGGTATTTATGTCTTTGCATATTTCTCAAAGGCATTTTGTATTGCTTACAATACGCAACATGACCTGAAATGACCAAGTTCAAAATAAAGATTTGGAAGTCAGCTTTGAGCTTGCGTAAAATCGAAGTAGAATGTATTGGACACAAACCAAAAGGTCAATTAAGGTAAGTTTCCAGCCGTCGATTTCACCAAACTCTTTCTAACTTAAAATTAATCTTTGGACATAGGACGAGTCCCAACCCTGCACTGTAGCATGTAGACCTCAAGATTTATCCTACATGTAGGTTAGGACGAGTTACTCGTCCTAACTCGAGGTAGGATTAATCCTAGCGTTTTGTGAAATCGTCTGCAGGAAACTGTGATGCTGGTATACACATGTGTACATGTTGCTTATTTCGTGTTATCAAAAGGATCTTGGTCATCGGGCAAGGCTAAGCCATACCTAATTGGATGATCTTTCTCTTGGTTTCAGACTCTTGTGAAAGCAGCATCTCTTGGTGACCTTGATGAATGCATCAGGCTCGTTTTCTCTGGTGCTAAAGTAAGTCACTTCAGTTTCAAATTCCAAATGCAGGATGGTAACTTTTGGTAATTACTCCACAAGTAAAAGGAACACGTTGCATTGGATCGGTCGAGTTGGTCTTTGAAAAGCGTTTGTAGCCGTTTGTTAAAAAATACATATGGTTAGAAAGATGACTTACAGATGACTTAAGTAGAATACAATTTGCCTCGAAATTGTGTGGTTTTCCTTTTACTTTGCAAACTAACACTGTCGACCGTGTTAGTCGACGAGGTAAAAGGAATACCGCGCAATTTCGAGTGATACTTGTGTGGATCATTACATTCTGTTTAAAACATATCTTTCTAATCATATGCATTTTATAACAAACGGTAACAAACGCTTTTCAAAGACAATCTCGATCAGTCCAAGGCAACACGTTCCTTTAATGACTGTAAAAAATAGGTAAAGACCACTGGGAAGCTGTTGATATTACAACATTTAGTTAATAGAAACGACCCCCTTTGACATAGTGTAGTTAAAAAAAAGGTATTCATCAAAGAAGTTGAATCTATGATGCCTTTCTGAAAACACACAATTCTACAAGTAGGGTCATTTTCCTTTCCTTATTTTTTTGCAATTTTGAAAAACCAATTAAGCTTAAATTAATCCAAAGTTTGGATACTGGTCTTTGACAATTATCAAAGCATACACTGCCATTTTCCCTTTTCATGTGTGAATCATTATATTATACGAAGAACTCAATCTTTATAACTAGTTTATCAAACCATCAATGGAGGGAGAGAAGTTTTCAGAGCTCAGCACCGAGGCTTTGGAACTCCCTCCCGGACACTGTGAAACTCTCCAAATCACTCAACATTTTCAAGAACAGTTTAAAAACTCATCTTCATAGAGAAGTTTTTTGTTAAGTTTATTTTTCTTATTTTTTTTTTGCTGCTTAATAGTTGTTCTCTTGTAGAGCAGCGCCATGAGTGCCGCTTTATTATTTATAACAAGAAGTCCCCTCCGACCTACCAAAGTACCATATCAAACACACCGCCCTTGACTGGTTTCCTGCTTATTTTTGCTAAGCAGAAAATAAAATGGAGCAAGATTTGCACAGGGCCCAATTTCATAGAGGTGCTTTTAAGCACAACAAGTAGCTTATCACAAGGAAATTATGCTTACTAGAATAAGAATACCAGTTCTACTACCATGTCCCTTGTACAATCTGTGACTGGTTTCCTGCTCATTTCTTCTTAGTGCACAATTGTTAAGCAGTAATTTCTGCACTGGACACTATTGGTAATTGTCAAAGACCAGTCTTTTCACTTCTTGCATCTCAACATATGCATAAAATAACAAACCTGTGAAAAATTTGAGCTCAATCAGTCGTCGAAGTTGCAAGATTATAATGAAAGAAGAAAAAACCTTGTCACAACTGTGTGCTTTGAAATGCTTGATTTCGAAACCTCAAATTCTAAATCTGAGGGCTCAAAATCAAATTTGTGGAAAATTACTTCGTTCTCGAAAACTACGTTAATTCAGAGGGAGCCGTTTCTCACAATGTTTTAAAATCTTATCAACCTCTCCCTACTACTCAGAATCAAGAAAGGTTTTATGACAATAATTATTTTGAGTAATTACCAATAGTGTCCACTGCCTGTAAGCAGCTCTATGACATTGGGCCCTGGTCTTGAACCCTGACTCATCAGTATGCTGTTCGTGAGCAGTCGCTATAGTCCTTGAAAAGGCACTTTCTTATCTTCATTGATAAAAAGGAAGTTGAATAGTTCAGTTGCCATTGTATGACTCTGAATGAGACCTTCCATGGTAGACATTCATTCTTGCATAGTACTCTCTGATTAAATCATCATGCGTCCGATTTATTTGCAGGTAACTTATGCTAGAGAAGATGGAAAAACTGGTAAGTTTATTTTCTTTTTAATAACAATATTATTATTTATTTGGGGAAAGATTTCACAAGCACATGTACAAACATTAAAAATATATATAAAACCAAATCAGTAATACAAAAAGAGACTTGCATTAAACAACATCAGTGGGATGCCCAGGAGAGCATAACAGTTAAAACTGTCTGCAAAAGGTGTATGTCTCCAATGTTTTCTTTTCTTAGGCAAAGAAACACCCGATCTTATAAATCCATTTATTCATGGAGATCTAGTAAGGTTTGCGATAACACCATGTCCATGAGTAGGATTTGATTGGGGTTACTGCAAACCTAACTAGATTTTGTATCCAACACTATGCAAAGTTTCAAAGCCTACTCATGTACACGGTGTTATTCGAAAAACCGTACCTGGGCCCAATTTCATGGCTCTGCTTACCACCTAATTCTGCGCTTACGATCACGATTCCTCGCTTACGTGCAAGTGCCAAATTTCTGCACTAGCCTTGTAAGCATAGAATGCATAGTAACGTGAAGTAGGCACGCACTAAGCTTGGGCGATATTCGATTTATTTTATTCACGATATATCGCTGACAATATATCGCGATATTCGATATAATCGCGATTAATGAAATTTGACATCATCAGTCTTAAAACTCCAAGTGAAAGTTGTAGAAGAGACAGTCCTAGCATAAGAGAGGTGTTCTAATGACCTATTCTTCTGGTTTTACTCCAAACCTATGGGGTGCAAGATGTCTCAGCTAGCAAATACATCGCGATATTTAATCGATAGATTGGTATATCGCGAGTCATCGCGATATATCGCAATATATCGCGATATATCGATATTTCGATTAAAACCAAATCCATCCGATATCGAAATCGTGTCCAAATTAATATCGCGATATTCAATAACATCGTGATATCGCCCAAGCTTAGCACGCACAGAAGCCCAAATTCGCCCCTAACCCGTGTAATACGCTTGCTGCAAGCACAGACTTCCCTGCTTCCGTAAGTGCCGATTCTGTGCTTACGGTAAGCAGAGCCATGAAATTGGGCCCAGATTGTATCCACACCATGCACAATTTTAAATCCTACTCATGTACAAACTTTTACTCAAAACCTTACTAGATTGTATCTCTACCATGCAAAGTTTCAAACCCCACTAAACTAAACTTCGTGCATTTAAAGGCACTGGACATATTTTTGTAATTACTCAAAGTAATTGGTGGCATAAAACCTTACTTGGTAGCGAGCAATGGAGAGTTGTTGATAGTATAAAATATTGTGAGACTGAATGTGCATCCGGATAAAAGCACAAACAATTGTGACCCACTCTGTGAAAATGAGTCATATGTCGCCCAATGCAATATTAAGTTATGGACAAAAAAATAAAAAATTCTTTTTTTCTTTTTAAGATCTTTAGTTGCATGGTTAACCTTTAGAACACTTACTTTTATGCAATAAAGCTATGAATACAACAATTTTGTGATTATACTTACGTCTAATTTGTATCCTTATGTACACAATGGTAGTTTAAAATATCATTTTACTTGTAATTCGTTTTTCCACAAAAAATGGTGTAGTGGCTAATTTCAAACGGGAGTAACTCAGCAACGCGATACACCCCAAAGCTTAGACACATACCAAATTACTGCTGCTGTGGTGTGCTATTTCCAGCCATGCATATAACTCAATTCCTGAAATTGCCTACATCTGACTCATTTTCACAGAGCGGGTCACAATTGTACAACAAGGTTGTTTTTCCTTTTATTATTCTCTTTATTCTCTTGCAAAATCGATGACCAAGGTTTGTTATTTGATGCATTTGTTGGGATACACCAGTTGAGACTAATGGTCTTTGACAATTACCAAACATGTCCAGTACCTTTAAAGGAACATTACAAAATTGGTTTATGCTAACCAAACAGTTGCTAGCAGTGTAAAGCACTTTATGTTATCCACCATATACATAAACTGACAAACCTGTACAAGTTTGAGATCGATCGGTCATCTGGGTCACGAGAGAATAGTGAAAAAACGATTACAAATTTGCATTGCATCGATGCCAAAATAAAAATAAATGAAACGCTCACTGAGCCATAAACTTCAAACGTGAGGTTAGATTATTTATTTCTCATCAAATATTACATTTTAGACAGAAATATTTCAAGGGATGTTTTCTACTATCATCTTCATTAGACCTTTAAAGGCACTGTACACGTTTGGTAATTGTCAAAGACCAGTGTTCTCACTTGGTGTATCCCATCGTAAGCATAAAATAACAAGCCTGTGAAAATTTGGGCTCAATTGGTCAACGAAGCTGCGAGGAAATTATGAAAGAAAAAACACCCTTGTTAGACGAATTTGTGTGCTTTCAGATAGGAATAAAAGATTTCTAGCTAGAAGGCTTTAAATATTTTAGTGAGAATTTACCTCTTTCTCAAAAACTATGTTACTTCAGACGCAGTCGTTTTCCACAATGTTTTTTGAGTAATTACCAAACGTGTGCCTTCCCTTTAAGCAAGTGTCTGACCACATAATTAATTGAGCAAGTCTGACTACAGAAAACTGTTTCCACCAAAATCCTGGCTCATCAATTTAAAGAGAAATATATAAAAGAGCTTACCATAATATGCAGTTTCACCTTTGACATTATTTTGACTTTTCTTCAAAGCTTATGATGTGGCAATGTCATCCAACTTCCTTGGTGTAGCGGTAAGTAGTTGTGGTTTTTGTTAAATTTGCAGGCCCAATACCTCACGATTGGCAATTGCTTGATGTTCCATTGCCTTGATGCCAATGGCAATTGCCCTGATGCCCTCGGCCATTTCCTTGATGTTCTTGCCCATTGCCTACATGCCCTTGGCCATTGCCTTGACGCCCTTGGTCATTGTCTTGATGCCCTGGGTTAGCGTCTCAAGCCCCTTGAAACATTTCAGAATATATTCATTCGTCACGTAGCCCACTCTGGGCGCTGCCATGTTTAGTTCATGTTTGCATGTCAGTGACACAGAATGTAATTCAGCTCACAATAAATACTTTGAGTTCATGTCACAACTTTTATTGAGTGCTGTATGTGATAGAAATACCATGAGTAGTCTACTACACCTTTCAAACTTGTTTATCAAAATAAACATGGATATTGCCCACTCATTGGTACCTTTGACCTACAACGTATCAGTAAACCTTGTAATTGTATTGTCTGTACACACATACTTCCGTGAATACACATAACATTTGCACTGTATGTGACTGGGGACGGTACAGCATAACTCTATCTTAACATCATGATAAATTGCATTGGATTTGGAATTTCTTTACTGTTCACAGGAGTTCCTGCAGCAGAACATTGGCATACGTGAGTATACCTTGTCTTTTATTCCAGACAGAGTTTTTCAAAAACCTGTATTGGCATTTGGAAGGGGTGGGCACATGACTACAAAACAAATATCAATTAATACTTTCAATTCAAAGATCTTTTGTATACTTTGTGTACAATATGACTGATCGATATTAGGGAGCGTTGAACTTCCCATTTTGGCATTTTGGTGACCCTGACTTAAGACATGTGTAAGTTTCAGTCATTGAGTATTAATTAATCTTTCCATGTTCTAAAGAGCAAATTTGACAGTCTCCCTGTTTTATGAAACTTTCCCTTTTATGTTGAATGCAATTCTAAATATCTCCCTGATTATAAATTTTTGTTTTTTTACACATACACCGATGTGTGTTAGCACTGTTTACTCAGTACTTTCCCGAGTCCTGTGAAAAAATATCACAGGCATGTTACTCGGGTGGGATTCAAACCCACGACCTTTGCAATTCTAGAGCAGTGTCTTACCAACTAGACTACCGAGGTTGCCCTGTAGCTAGAGGCAGTTCAAATCCGATGTTTTTGGCAGCGGGTACTGCAACGATATATGAGATGTTAAACAGGACTCGGGAAAGTACTGAGTATACAGTAAAACCTTACTTGGAAACGAGTAATGTGGAGCTGCTGATAGTATAAAACATTGTGAGAAATGGTTCCCTCTAAAGAAACATGGTTTTTGAGAAAGAAGTAATTTTCCACGAATTTGATTTCAAGACCTCAGAATTAGATTTTGGGGTCTCGAAATC
Organism: Asterias rubens; assembly: GCF_902459465.1. NCBI lineage: Eukaryota > Metazoa > Echinodermata > Asteroidea > Forcipulatida > Asteriidae > Asterias > Asterias rubens. The sequence goes on along the minus strand of NC_047069.1, from coordinate 5,573,698 downwards.
AAGCAGCTGAAATCACACAACTTTGTGTGACAGGGATGTTTTTTCTTTGATTATTATCTCGCAACTTCAACGACCAATTGAGCTCAAATTTTCACAGGTTTGTTATTTTTTGCATATGTTGAGATACAACAAGTTAGAAGACTGGTCTTTGACAATTACCAATAGTGTCCAGTATCTTTAAATAAAAAATAAAAAAATAATCTAATTTGTTACACAAAATTTTCAGAAATCATGCCTTCGAAGAACAACAGTGCTCCCGTAAGTATTTCCAAGGGACAGCCCAAGAACGATAAGGCGTCACTTGTGAAGACACAGCCGACCCGTGAGAGCAAACAAGAGTTCATTAAGAAGGAAGGGTACTTGCATAAGACTGGAAACAATAAGAAAGGTGAGTTGCCCATTGAATAGTCATTTCGCTGGAATTGGTTTCGAATTCCACCGCAGCCACCATGAAGTGATATTGCAACTAAAAGAGTGGTCTCATGACCTATCTTATACAATACTATGCAGGGGTTAAAGTAATCCATGTTACACCTCACAGCAATTCATACCTTAAGGCAAAGCCAGGTAGCTGAGATGGTTTAAGGAGTGATTTAAGGCCCAGTGACCAGGGGTAATAATGTTGGAGTGCCATGAGCATCACTGCGTGACGGACCTGAGCGCGATATAAGAAGCCATTATTATCATTAAGTAAACCTTTGGTTTCTGGAACTGTTCGGTTGGTTGAATTCTAACTAGTTGGGTTTGAGATATCAGCCATCATTTAGAGCGCTTTTGTCTTCTCATGAAGAAGAATCCCTGATTGGAATACACAATCTGAGAAACGCTCTGACAGCAAAGTTTCTCAGATTCAAATATATAGGGACATAAAAATTGATATCTTTTTCTATAACCACTACTTCAAAGCAAAATGATTATCAAAATGCTTGGTTCTATCCCAAGCTGCGGTACTTCTACCATTAATTTTAGGAAGTGATTACCAAACATGGACCTCCCCTTAAGTGACTTCAGCTGCGTCTATGCCCACACGGGAAGCATAATTCGGGCTCTGCATGTCTTTGAATAAATAGGAGTGTGCTAGCGTCACCTACACAGACCCATCATTACTCTTAACAGACACTTTCATGCTGTGAAACAACAAACCTTTGTATCTAGTAATCAGGCTATTCTATGAACTATTTTTCAAACAGAATTTCAGCGACGATACTGCACCCTTATGCATGGCATCTTCAGCTACTACGACGACAGGGTAAGTCAGCTTCCATTTCATATCAATTCTGGGACCAATTTCATAGAGCTGCTTAATAAGCACAAAAAGAAGCTAAGCAGAACAAAATTCTACTTACCAGGGTAAGGTTACCGTGTAAACTACTATGTTGGATGAAAAGTCTGTGACTGGTAACCTGCTCATTTCTGCTTAGCAGAAAAATTTGTGGAGCAATTATTTTCTGCTTAAGCAGCTTGATGAAATTTTGCCAACAATTTGTCCTGCTGCTTATCTACTGCCACAGAGTACATAGGTTGGGAAAATTGGGTGACTACCTAGTTAAGAGAAGAAAGGCATCTGACAGCACACAAGAGTGGTTTTCCTTCATTATTTTCTTGCATCTTCGATGACTAATTGAGCCCAAATATTCATAGGTTTGTAATTTTATGCATATGTTGGGATACAGCAAGTGAGAATACTGCCGTCGGCACACAAGGGTAGTTTTCCTTCATTATTTTCTTGCATCTTCGATGACCAATTGAGCCCAAATATTCATAGGTTTGTTATTTTATGCATATGTTGGGATACAGCAAGTGAGAATACTGCCGTCGATTCCACAAAGATTTAGGACTCGTCTCATCTCAAGTAACTCATCCTAAGTTGGGATTAATCTTAAGGTCTGCATGCTACAGTGCAGGGTTGAGACTCGTCCTAAGTCCTAAGATTAGTCTTATAGGCAGTGGACACTATTGGTAATTACTCAAAATAATTATTAGCATAAAACCTTTCTTGGTGACCAGCAATGGGGAGAGTTTGATGGTATAAAACATTGTGAGAAACGGCTCCCTCTGAAGTGCCATAGTTTTAGAGAAAGAAGTAATTTTCCACGAATTTGATTTCGAGACCTCAGATTTAGAACTTGAGGTCTCGAAATCAACCATCTAAACGCACACAACTTCGTGTGACAAGGGTTATTTTTCTTCTTTCATTATTATCTCGAAACTTCAACGACCGATTGAGCTCAAATTTTCACAGGTTTGTTATTTTATGCATATGTTGTCATACACAAACTGTGAAGGCTAGTCTTTGACAATTACCAATAGTGTCCACTGCCTTTAAGTTAGGAAGAGTTTTGTGAAATCGACGGCTGGTCCCCCGGAACTTTTTCAGAACTGAGAAGTCTTCCCAATTTCGAAAAAGGTACTTCGCGGTAGTAGAATATAAAGCAAGACAAGTGCTCAAAAGAACCTTATCTAGTAGATACACACATGATGTTACCACAAACCAAATATATTCATCCATTCTTATTATTTTGTTGAACAGAGTCAGCCTCCAAAGAACACCATAGAAGGCATTGATATGGTCCTGATTGCTACGGCTGAGCAGAGGCAGGGGTAAGTGGCAGCTAGTACTTCTCTTGTTTGTCAAACCACATCATATTGTTGTCGATGAAATAAAGTTGTATCTCAAAAATACAGTTTGCTTGTGATGCAAGTTTTACAATGACAAAAAGGTTGTATCTCGCTTAAAAAAAAACAAAAAAAAAAAACACCAGTTACTGGCCTGATGTTTCAGCTCTAGCAAAGTCTTCCTCGAAGACTGAATGATAACACAACACACATAAACAGGTAACTAAATGTAAGTGAAGCAGTGAAGTGGAAATACATGAGTAGAGAGAGACAGTCAGAAAGCACACCAAGTCAGCAGACACCTAGATTTGTCGTTGCTGCATGGAGTGCTTAGTAGCGCATAATTGTTGCACAGGCTGTATACTCCCCAGGGAGATGAGATGTTTTAAGGAATGAATTCAATGGCTTAGTGACGAGGGGTTATAATGTTTGAAGCACTTTCAGGTGTGCAAAGCATCATTATTATTATTTATATTATTATTATTATTACTACTATTGAGTGTTGCAATTTTGGATAACTCTCCAGGCATAAATACTGCTTTGAGGTCTACACATCTGTTGGGAGGACCTACCTCCTCTCTGCAGAGACAGAAGAAGACCGTAGGGAGTGGATGATTGTACTAGCTAAGGTAAGCTGCAAATCTCTTACTCTTAATGACATGTGTTTCAATCCAAGGAGGCAGAATGACATCTCCCCCCTCCAACTTCTTAGAGTAAGCAGCATATTGGGCCACAGCACCTTGTAAACCATTTCAGTAAGCAGCATATTGGGCCACAGCACCTTGTAAACCATTTCAGTAAGCAGCATATTGGGCCACAGCACCTTGTAAACCATTACAGTAAGCAGCATATTGGGCCACAGCACCTTGTAAACCATTACAGTAAGCAGCATATTGGGCCACAGCACCTTGTAAACCATGACAGTAAGCAGCATATTGGGCCACAGCACCTTGTAAACCATTACATGGTGCTTGTAAGGAATAGGTCTTATACTTCAAAATGCAGCTTGCAGGGAAAAAAACTGAGCGCTTTGATTGGCCCCTTAGCACTATAAGAACCTAGTATTATTATAACCACAATTGATTTGTCCTTTGGATGGATGGGACATTAAGCTGTAGAGCTCATGCACTAGGATTGCTCATGCATGTAATGAACCAAGCCAGCTATTGTGGAAGAGTAGGCGTTATGCCTAACCCTGGTGTTTCTGGTTCACATAGCAAGCGCCCTTGTTTACAGGTTTCCTCAGGCTTGTGAGCTACAGTGATTATGTTCACTTATGAGGCATCCTTGGTTTCATTATCAGATATATATATTAAGAATACTGAGACATCTATCTCAGAGTTCAAAGCAAGCTTTATAAATAAATTAACTGTTCTGCTTTTATTTCTTCTATAGATTCATTCACTGGAGTGCATGTGGCAAACACTGGAGGTAAAATTTCTCTCAATATTTGTCAAAATAATATGTTATCGTTCAATTTTGAATGCAATTCATGATACATGTGTGACTTGAACAAGACACAGAGAGCAAAGATGTTTTTACTTTGATTCGGCGTTGAACGAAGGAAGACTGACCAGAGCGGGTTTTGAATCTGTTACCTTCTGATTAACGCGCCGGCACTCCACCAACTGAGCCAACTAGCCCTTAATGTTGGCGGTCTCCCTCTTTTGTCGACATCTTTGTGTGGAGTGCCAGTCGGAAGCTGCCTTTTGACATAAAGGGCTGAATAACACCATGGGAAATTTTTGTAAGGGTGGCAGGTCGCAGGTTCAACTCTGTGCGTGTCATGGCCGAGCGGTTAAGAGCACCGGATTCAAGCTCTGCTGTTTGATCAGCAGAGTGTGAGTTCGAATCCCGGTCGTGACACTTGCTACATAAAATTGGGGAGGTAGTGCTTTCTGCTCTACCGGCCAGGCTTCGGACTGATGATACCCAAGCCTACATCCATATGGACTGTAAAAGTGGTAACCCTGTTCAGCCCTAGGAGTAGGTGGCAACGGCCTCTGGACAAAATTAATTGTAGCCCACACCTTGAAGTGGCCTTCAGGCCTTGTGTGTCTGGCGACTTGCATAAAAAAAATAAAAAAATAAAATAAAAAAGTTGAGCTCAAATTCAGGTCATATCAATTTTTTTTAATTAAAACTAAATCAGTCAGTTTCCCTCATTTGTTTTAATTCGACACAACATTTTCTGCTGCACATATAATATGGAATGTAAGGTCGCTGTTTGGTTTCAATGATCTGATTGTTTGTTTGATTTACTTTCTAGGAGTTTGAACAAGCTGGTTTCTTGCACAAAAAGGAAGGAGCCGCAGCGGTATGTAGTTAACCTCTCCTTAGAGATAATCCTTTTGTATCTTTGAAGATGACACTCCTGTTGTTTTTTGTTTATGTATTATAAGCGTTGAAAGAAAAATTTGGTAGTGGGTGATTTTTTCCTAAAGGCTCTGGACAACTTTGGTTTTTGTCAAGGGCCAGTATTTTCACTTGGTGTATCCCAATATATGCATTAAATAACAAGCCTGTGATTTTTTTTTTATAACTCAACTGGTCATCAAAGTTGCAAGAGAATAATTAAAGTAAAACACCCTTGTTGCACAGATGTGTGTGTTTTTATCTGCCTAATAAAAGGCTCTAGGCCAGAAGTGTTTTAATATTTGAGTGAGAAATTGCAGCTCTCAATCGCTCGTTACAAAGTAAGTTTTTATGCTAACAATTATTTCGTAGTAATTACCAATAGTGTCCAGTGCCTTTAAAGTCCATATTTGAGTTAAATTAATTTAATTTCAATGTGCAATGTTTTCAATTTTAAGGGAGTGGCTTAACTATTCCACCTTATATTTTTATTACCAATTTGCCTCCTATTTTGTTTCAGTTTTTAAACTGATGTAAAATTGTTGTAATTCAGCCTCTGTGCTGCGAGGACAGTTTTTTAATAAACCACCTTATCTATCTATCTATCTATCTATCTATCTATCTATCTATCTATCTATCTATCTATCTACCTATCTATTTTCTTTCATTTGAGTGGAGCTCTAAGACTCTGTTTATTCATCACCAGTGAAAACAAAGTACAAACATCTTCAATGGAACATTAACACATACTGTTAGAACAATACATTGAGGATACAAGAGGCTAGTTAAAAGACAATGAACAAAGGTGATATTACATATCAAACAACAAGGACATCAAAACATGATAAAAAGCAAATTTTTGCAAGGAAAACAACGTTAAACGTAAAACGAACGTAAAGGACAGTAACTGGAAAGATGAAATTTGATTTAAATCAAAACGTCAATTTTGGAGTCTGGTCTGAGATTTGTACAATTTGCTAAAACTACTTGTTCTGAGCCTATTTCTCTCCCTTAGTAGAAATGATCTGAGGTTTTTTTTGTAGATCTTGATGGTATTATTTGTGAAAACTTTGTCCTCATAGATCACACCGGGTTTCTATCTATTTATCCATCTATCTATCTAACTATCTATCTTACCATGTAAAGTCCCTTTATTCCATCATTCATTTGAAACTTCCAAAGATGATCTCATCTGATGATGTTTATTGTTGTTCTATTCTAGACCAACTGGCAGAGATTATGGTTCATTCTGAAGGGCAAATCTCTGGTGTCTTACTCAGTCATTCATGACAAGTTGGAGGAAATCGACCTAAGGAAACTTATCTCACTGAGTAAGTAGTTGTTTGATCGCCAAGCTTTTTATATTGTTTATCAAATGCTTAAAAAGTATGGTATCAAGAGCATCAGACTCAGCAGAGTGTGGGTTCAAGTCCCAGTCATGACACCTGTGTCCTTAAGCAAGACACATAACCATGGATGCTGCATCCTTTGCAGGTGAAGGAACCCAGTGCACTTATCGAAAAGAGAAGGGGCTCGCCCCGGTGTTTCTGATGTGATTTGCAGCATATTGGACCACAACGTCTTGTAAACCATAACATGGTGCTTTGTGAAAGGAATAGATCTCATAATTCAAACGAAGTCCCACATACCTGGCAGGAAAATACTGAATGTTGAAGCACCTTGAGCATCACTGGGTGACGGGTTTTAGCGCTATATAAGAAGCCACTACTCTTATTGTTTGGTCTTTGTTGATGTAAAGGTAAAATTATCAAGAAGGGAACATCGACGGTCGATTGTGCCAGGTTCAGATTACACAGTGACACTGTATTTTCATCAAGAACATCTAACTAATCTAAGTAAAAGACCTAAGAGTTTTTTTCTCGCTTTTGGTTTCCAACTGCAGGTCGGCAAGATTCTGACAGTGTAGGATCTTCGGATTATAATCATACGTTATCCATAGTGCTGCCTGGAATGTAAGTTGCTCTTGGATTGTGCGTCAATCATCTGTGTTTTCCAGTGTGCTCGACTTTCAGATCCACTTGAAGACTCGGATTTATTATTTGGTGCATTTGAATAGCTTTGACGTCATTCCAGGGGCACACCTAGGTCAGCCCCAAGTGCCCTGCATGACGTCATCAGGAGAGGGCGAGTGATCAATCGATTAGCCCTTGTCAGGGGCTCACCCGAACGAGCACCGCTGGGTCGACACAGGGAAGCTAATCGAGCGCACCCATTATTTCATCAAGTGTTGATCTTTAGTGTCGACATCAATTCAGCATAATCAGTTTTATCCATTCAACGTCGCCTGTACAAATGTTTGTGTTCAATTTTGACATGTAAAGGTAGAAATGTTAAAGATGATTGGCCGATTTTACTCAAAAATCTGGATTTGAATTTAGAAGCAAAAACATGAGCAGAGCACCAGTCGCAACATTGTTATCTGTACGGAATTTTGGCTGATTACCGGATTCTGCTTAGCGAGAGTCAGGTGCTTAGCAAGCTTTTGTGCTAACAGACTTCATGAAAATTGGGCCCCGCTTACAGAACTTCTGAAACTGTTCCCTGATTTGATTAGATTTATAAACAAATTGACAAAAATGCTCAATATTTTATCCTTTAGGAACATCTACCTACGAGCAGAAACCAAACAAGCGGCAGACTGCTGGTATGAAGAAATCAACAAAGTCACAATGGTACGCAGAAAGTTTATCAAGACTTACAAACCAACCTAGTCCCCCCTTCCCCCCCCCCCCCACTTGATTCGTACCTCCGAAACATACCAGAAAACATTTCCTAGGAAAAATCCATTTAACCACCTCATGTTGTGTTGTGGCCGAGGGGTCTAGCTCACCGGATCCAAGCGCTGGTATTGGCAGTAACAGAGTGTGGGTTAGAATCCCATCCATGACACTTGTTCCCTTGAGCAATAATTGCTTTGTAAACAGTTGGGAAGGTAGTGCATCCTGCTCTACCAGCCAGGCTCCTAGTGGATGATACCCATGCCTAAATCCACATGGACTTTGAAAGGGGTAACCCCTTTTCATCCACAGGAGTAGGTGGAAATATGCCACTGGTGGCAGTTGATTTGTGTCAACAGTCCAAAACAGGGCCCAATTTCATAGAGCTGCTAAGCACAAAAATTTGCTTAGCATGAAATTTCTTCCTTGATAAAAACAGGATTACCAACCAAATTTCAACGTGACTTGAGGATTTAGCAAACAACAGCTGAATACCATTAAAAAAACATAATGCAACAAATGGAAGTTTGGTTGGTCATCCTGTTTTTATCAAGAAAGAAATTTCATGCTAAGCAAATTTTTGTGCTTAGCAGCTCTATGAAATTGGGCCCTGTTAAGTGTAGCCCTCGCCTTGAAGTGTCCTTGTTATGTTAGGCCATCTATCATATAAAAAGGAAATTGTAAACAACTTTCCGTGCCCAGCAAAGAACTTGTTGGAGCTTCTTGAGTAATCATTTTTGCTTTAGAAATATTGTCACCACAATGACATCCTGATTTGACAAACTGTTTTTACTTGCTCTCTTCCTTACAGCGAAAAGGTCAAGCTCTTGAGGATCAGTCATTGACGAGAGATAACGTACCAATCATTGTCAGCCAGTGTATTGGCTTTGTAGCTACACATGAAGGTAGATACTCATTGTGTTTCCTTTTTTTAATGTCACTGGACATTATGGCACCGGTAGTTGTTAAAGACCAGTATTCTCACTTGGTGTATTCCAACATACTATTGGTAATTACTCAAAATAATTATTAGCATAAAACCTTATTTGGTAGCGAGTAATGGGGAGAGGTTGATGGTATAAAACATTCTGAGAAACGTCTCCCTCTGAAGTGACGTAGTTTTTTTGAAAGAAGTAATTTTCCACGAATTTGACTTTGACACCTCAGATTTAGAATTTGAGGTCTCAAAATCAAGCATCTGAAACTTTGTGTGACAAGGGTGTTTTTGCTTTTATTATTATCTCCCAACTTTGATTACCGATTGAGCTCTAAATTTCACAGGTCTGTCATTTTATGCATATGTTGAGATACACCAAGTTAGAAGATTGGTCTTTGACAACTACCATTAGTGTCCAGGGTCTTTAAATAACAAATCTATGAACATTTGGACTCAATTGGTCATCGAAACTGCAAGCAAATAATGAAAGAAAAAACACTCTTGTTGCACAAATGTGTGTGCTTTCAGATGCTTAATTAAAGACACTGGACGCTATTAGTAATTGTCAAAGATCAGTCTTCACAGGTGGTGTATCTCAACATATGCATAACATAACAAACCTATGAAAATTTGAGCTCAATCGGTCGCCGAAGTTGCGAGATATTAATGACAGTGAAAATACCCTTGTCGCACGAACTTGTGTGCTTTCAGATGCTTGATTTCGAGACCTCAAATTCTAAATCTGAGGTCTCGAAATCAAATTCGTGGAAAATTGCTTCTTTCTCGTCACTTCAGAGGGAGCTGTTTCTCACAATGTTTTATACTATCAATCTCTCCCCATTACTCGTAATCAAGAAAGGTTTTATGATGATATTTATGTTGAGTAATTACCAATAGTGTCCACTGCCTTTAAAGGCTTCAGGCCTAAAGTATTTTAATATTTAAATGAGAAATTGCCTCTTTCTGAACTTAAAACTATGTTACTCAGAGGGAGCCGTTACTCACAATCTTTTATACTATTAACAGCTCTCCATTTCTCGTAACCAAGTAAGTTGTTATGCAAAAAATTATTTTGAGTAATTACCAATAGTATCCAGTGCCTTTAAAGATCACTACATTTTCCACGTATAACAGGAGTAATGACTGAGGGTATTTATCGGTTGAGCGGTACCAGCAGCGTCATCAGGAAGATCGTAGCTACCTTCATTGAAGACCCTCGTACAGCTCGGCTAGTGGAAGAGTACTCAGTCCACGATGTCACCGGAGCTCTCAAAAAATTCTTCCGGGAGCTTCCTGATCCTCTGCTGACCTCCAAGCTGTATAAGCAATGGACTGAAGTCGTGTGTAAGTTCACCCCTTTACCTTTTCCACCCCTTTGCACATAATAATAATAACAAATTCTTATAAAGCGCATTTCACAACAACCGTATCAATGCGCTTTACATTAGTGGCCAGATTTCATAGAGCTGCTAAGCACAAAAATTTGCTTTAGCATGAAATTTCTTTCTTGACTAAAACAGGATTACCAACCAAATTTCCATTTCTTGCATATTGCCTGTTACTGGTATTCAGCTGTTGTTTGCTTATTTTGAAAATCACATGAAAATTTGGTTGGTAATCCTGTTTTTATAAAGGAAGACTTTTCATGATAAGCAAGTTTCTGTGCTTAGCAGCTCTATGAAATTGGGCCCTGGTCATAGGGCCAATAACACCCCTTAAATGTTTCTCAGCTCCCTTGGGAGGATACAGCCCTGAGCTGCCTGTAAGGCGCTTGTGGCTTTTTCATACACAATATCAACCTCTACCCTCGCAGGTACCCATTTATACCCCTGGGTGAAGAGAAGCAATTATGGTAAAGTATCTTGCTCAAGGACACAAGTGTCACGACCGGTATTCCAACCCACACTCCGGTGACTGCACCAGAACTTGAATTCGATGCTCTTAACCACTCGGACATGACACTCTACTATCAGGGCCTCAGGGTGGCCACTTTGGTGTAGTGGTGTCTTGCCTTGCCTTACACCTCGGGGACCCCGGTTTGAATCCCACTTGGGGCACTACCGTAATTTTCGGATTATAAACCGCGGTTTATATGTTGATTTTGACATTTTTTTGAACTCCTGCGGTTTATTCTCCGGGCGGCTTGTAAGCCGACGTATAAATATTTAAGAGAAAAAACGGCATTTTTTAAAAGAAAGATCGTTTGTAAAATATTCTAATTAATGTTTTTTTTTCTTAAATGAGAACAAAAACCTGCCTGTGTGATGACAAAATCCTGTTGAAAATCCCACCACAATTGTATTCCATGTTTCCTTTGTAAAACGTTTATCAACCGCCCTCAGCTCCCCCTCTCAGCGCAACGCGGGTTAGACTAGACTGGTGCCCGTCTATTTATCCTAGCGATCTCTACATGCTGACGTCAGACATTCAAGCTATACTCGTGTCTCAGCGAAATAGACTCGTCCCCTGTCTATTTATCCCACGATCTTTATATACTGACGTCAGACATCCAGGCTACACCATAGATATAGAATTAAAATAACTAGATCGGCCGCGCGTACATACGCGCCATTGCCTGTGTAGAAAAAGTTTTTGTTCGCCATGGACGCGGTAAAAATTTCATGTTCGAAAGGTGACGCGCGAAAATGAACACGGGAGATAGGCCTTTGACGCGCTAAATGTCACGTGCTGACGGCAAAAAGTCACGTGCTGACGGCAACGCACAGAAAATGTACACGGAAGATAGGCAATGGTGGCCCCCATGCCAGAACCCGCGTATTTACGCGCGGCTGATCTAGTTGTTCTATTCTATATCTATGGGCTACACTCGTGTCAGCCAGCGGTTTCTTCAGCTCAACCACGCACAACGCAACAGCAGAATGGTCAATGGACGTACGCAAAGAACTTACCGCTTCGGGGATCAAACAAAACGTGTTCAACCTGCCCTGATTGTTACTTGTTGAGTCCAGTAACATTGGGAATTTTATTTCCAGGCGGCGCAAATGCAAGGGCGTAGCGCAACCCGTCGGCGAACATCGCTCAATACGGTGCCACCAACATCTGTTGTGCAATCTCGAGATTGAGCAGCGCATTTAACAGATTGCTAGCTTTACGAACTCGCATGTGTGTACATGTGCTTAATGTGCACGCTGCAGGATACATTACTCCACACACACGCGCTACGTCCGTCCGCCCGTCCGTCGTTGCAATATCTGTTGTGGATCCTCGTTGTGGGACTACAATAATAAAAGGGAGGGAGAAACACCGGCCAACCACTTTTCTTTAATTCCCTTATTGAAAGACCCATTTCAACCTTACTTCCCGTCTACTCCGATGTTTAATAAAAGTGAATCCCCTGTCCTTGTGATTACGCAAACAATAAGGTAGCGCATTTTGTTTCATTACCACCGCTATACAATAAAAGTGAGGGAAAACTTTAGCCGTCCCCATTATTATTTCTTTTATATTTTATAAAGAAATTGTGCATGTTTAAAAAATGTTCCTATATACATTGTAAACAGAAAAAACACTCATAGACAATACTCTCGTTTGTGTTGTGGTAGCCCTGAAAAGGACTGTTTGGTTTTGGTTTTGTCTATTTTCTATTTAAACAAAACGGAAGGCAAAGGATTCCTTGGATATAAATCTTCGCACTGTTTCTTTATCACTCACTGCTTCTGCAGACGAATCCTATGTTAAAACGATGGTCCACGCACTGTCTGAAGTTAGTTTTTATTGCAACACGAACTCACTTACCTACAAATAAAGTAGGATTTAACTTTGTCAATTTTTAAAATTGTTATTGGATTTTTTCAGTATCACAATAATAAACGTATTTTCAGTTGTAACTTCATCAATAATTATCCAACACAAACAATTATGTGGTCCCGCAAAGGGGGTGCTGCCAGCTTACAAAAATAATCCTATAATAGATCATTTCAATTACGATCAATAGTGTAAACTTCAATACATTTCAACTTTAATTATGACGCATCTCCCACATCGCCGCAACTATACAAGACTGACTGGAGTGACTGATGTGCCGCCCGCCTGTCACTGCACACCGCCACAAAGAGGACGCAAACAAGCACGGCCCCTATGTGTTCACGCATGCGGTGATTGGCCATTTGATGATTGGCCGTTGTTGATTGGCCGGCGATAGTTCCATTCATGAAATCTTGGCTAGACTTCGGACGGATCGAGTAGAGCGGCTGCCCATTGTACAACGGGGAGCTTGAACGTTTGACCCACGCTTTGAGGCTCGGGGCCCAGTCTAATCAAACGTGAACAACTTTTGTCAACAGAGGGCGATGCGATGCAGGGCAAAGTTCAACTGTTTATCGGCGTGCGTTGTCGGCCGATCTTTGATTCACGGAGAGTTTGTTGCCAAAGAAGTTTTGGTCAACAAATTCTTGAAAAGGGTTGTTGATGGAAAAAAAATATAACTCAGGACTGATAGTGTGAGATAAAAAAATCACCCGTAACGCGGCAGGTTTGCGTACTTTACTTCCGTGTTTTGAGGTTAGTTTTTTCATGTTTTTTTATTTTATTTTGATCGTGGCATATACGCCGACACCTAAATATTTTTTTGTATATTTTTAGGAAGTGCGGTTTATACGCCGCGCAGTTTATAATCCGAAAATTACGGTATGTGGATTGGGTTTTCATTCCCCGCTGAGGGCACTACATGGATTGGGTATTTTAGTCTGTGCCTGACTGTTGGATTTCCCTGAAATAATTCTCTGGGGTTATCCTCCCACATCTTAAACTGAAATGTCTTCATTGTCTTCTCTCTTCTCGTTTGGCCCTAATAGACGCATTGGGAATATATATCCAGATCTACATGTAGATCTAGATGAAATACTCCAAATTTGATATGAATACTTGTTTGTTGTTGTTGTTGTTTGCCCGTACACCGGTGTGATGAGCACTTTGTAATACATGGTGCTGCACAAGTCAGCCACGACACTACTCTGTGTGCAGTCAATCATCATCTAATTCTTGCCTTTCATGTAAGGTTCCATTTTGTGTCCTCCATAACCAAAAAAAGTATAATTGATTTTGTCTTGCAGTGTATAAAGATCATTCAGCTCGGCTGCAGTGGCACCAACATCTTCTTAGCGAACTCCCTCCTGTTAACTATTCCACACTCAAGATGTTAATCGGACATCTCAAAAAGTAAGCACCCCTTGGAACTTTTCATTGTACTTATAAATCATCATTAGCCACTTTTTGAATCTTGTCATTTGGTTTATGGAGCATTTTGTAACGTGTAATGCTTTATTTTGCACTGTGTACTGCTCCAACACTCTTGACTCTAACATTTAACATTAAGGGTTAAAGGCACTGGACACTATTGGTAATTGTCAAAGACCAGTCTTCTCACTTGGCGTATTTCAACATATGCATGAAATAACAAACATGTGAAAATTTGAGCTCAATTGGTTGCGAAATAAATATGAAAGGAAAAACACCCTTGTCACACGAAGTTATGTGGTTAAGATGCTTGAGACCTCAAAATCTACATGTACATGTACTTCTGAGGTCTCGAAATCAAATTTCGGAAAAATTACTTCTTTCTCAAAAACTCTGTTACTTAAGAGGGAGCCATTTCTCACAATATTTTATACTATCGACCTTTCCCCATTACTCATTACCAAGTAAGGTTTTATGCTAATAATTATTTTGAGTAATTAGCAATTGTGTCCACTGCCTTTAAGACAAGTAATTGTTCTACCTCCATTAAGCTAGACCTGCACATTGACTCTTCCAAAAACAATGTGGAACATAGTTCGCTTTCAAAATTACAGATGTAAGGACTTTAATTTGTCTCAAACTACTGCTGAACTGTCCCATTGTTATGTAACAAACTAGACAATGTAGCTGTTTAGTGATACAAACACTCCAAGGGCCACAATCACCCTAGATTTTATATTCGATATAAAAAGTTAAACATTTTAAGTAATTTTTTAGCCGTGACGGGAAGTATTGTGTCAAGGTTTAAAAATCTTTTTTAAATGGATTGTTTATTTCTTATTTCAGTGTTGCCGATAATAGTGAATTCAACAAAATGTATGTACGCAATCTTGCGGCAGTGTTTGGCCCAACACTAATGGCCTCCAGTGATGTAAGTACTGATGCAGTTGTTTGTGTGGATATTACTTACTAGGCCCTTACCTTACTATACAATTTTCAATAGCCTTGCGAAAAAGCTGGTCACCGGTTAGATTGTTTCAATAAGGGAATAAAAGAGTGGTGACTCATTCTTGAACGTTCATTCATAAATACCCCAGACAGTTACTCTACTCCTGTTGGTGGAGAGCACCTCACGTGGGGTGATTAAACCTTTGATAATGACCAGCTGGAGCTGTTTATAACAAGCTGGCTTCTGCGTGTCGGGCGCGCAAGATTAACATGCAGAACGCAATTCATAGCTATAGTAACAGCGCGTAATCTAAGCGCGCGCGCGTGCGTACACACAACCCACGCGCATCAAACAGATTACTCACAAAGGTTTTGAACAAACCTGTGAAAATTTCAGCTCAATTGGTTGTCGAAGTTGTGAGATAATAATAAAAGAAAAAACACCCTTGTTGCACAAAGTTATGTGCTTTCTGATGTTTGATTACGAGACCTCAAAATCTTATTCTGAGGTCTCAAAATCAAACTCATGGAAATTTACTTCTTTCTCGAAAACTACGTCACTTCAGAGGGAGCTGTTTCTCACAATGTTTTATACTTTCATGCTCTCCCCATTACTCGTTACCAAGTATAGGTTTTACGCTAATCATTATTTTAAGTAATTACCAATAGTGTCCACACTGCCTTTAATACTGGAGTGTGTTTTGGCTGTCAGAACCAATCAATTTTAATCACTGGCCAATAACCATTATTTCCTTTCTTTTCTTCTTGATTTTTATCGTAGGTTGGTCTGTTGAAATGAGCACTTAGCTATCCCTAAGGGATATTATGCTTGTTTGTCATGGGGTACTCCTTAAAAAAAAAAATTAAATGCCTGAAACAGTATATGGTAATGACCCTCACCTTTGTATGCATTTCAAACAAGCTAGGTTATAACTTTTTTTCCTCTCTTCATTTTGCTCCACTCCAGTCAACTTATGTGCATGCTGAGCATGAGATTGCAGTCATAGCCGACCTGCTGACGTACTATGCGTGGCTTTTCGGGGTGTCAGATGAAGAGATGGCCAAAGAACGGGAGAAAGAACTGAAATACCAGCAAGGGCTGGAAAAAATCAAGGCTGCACGAGCATCCGAGGTAACCCCATTTATAAATTGTTTACATTTCACTTCTTCTCACCTATTCACTCTTGATTTGCTGAGATGTAGAATAAGGAGCTATTCCAACAGCTTTATTCCACGTACTGCATCTCTTTGGAACTCCTTGCCTGGTGCATGTTTCTCCCCATCCTACAATATAGACTGTTTTTAGAGGAATATCAATTCCTACCTTCAGCTCCCCTGAGTTATTTTCTCTTGTAGCACCATACTGAGAGTGGCTTTAGACTTGTTAGGGGCGAACTTGCATAACAAAATAAATGATTGAATTTATTTTCTACGTGTTCTATTTTGCAAATTGCTTATGTTGAATCTACGTTGAACTTATGTTTTGGAAGTGTGTACGATCTCACGATCCCACGATCTTTGTATACTGACATCCAGGCTACACTCGTGTCAGCCAGCGGTTTCTTCAGCTCAACCACGCACAACGCAACAGCAGAATGGTGAATGGACGTACGCAAAGAACTATGCCGCTTCGGGGGATCAAACAAAACGTGTTCAACCTGCCCTGATTGTTGAGTCCAGTAACATTGGGAATTTTATTTCCAGGCGGCGCAAATGCGAGGGCGTAGCGCAACCCGTCGGCGAACATCGCTCATTACGGTGCCACCAACATCTGTTGTGCAATCTCGAGATTGAGCAGCGCATTTAACAGATTGCTAGCTTTACGAACTCGCATGTGTGTACATGTGCTTAATGTGCACGCTGCAGGATACATTACTCCACACACACGCTACGTCCGTCCGCCCGTCCGTCGTTGCAATATCTGTTGTCGATCCTCGTTGTGGGACTACAATAATAAAAGGGAGGGAGAAACACCGGCCAACCACTTTTCTTTAATTCCCTTATTGAAAGACCCATTTCAACCTTATTTCCCGTCTACTCCAATGTTTAATAAAAGTGAATCCCCTGTCCTTGTGATAACGCAAACAATAAGGTAGCGCATTTTGTTTCATTACCACCGCTATACAATATGTTTTATAAAGGAATTGTGCATGTTTAAAAAATGTTCCTATATAATGTACATTGTAAACAGAAACAACACTCATAGACAATACTCTCGTTTGTGTTGTGGTAGCCCTGAAAAGGACTGTTTGGTTTTGGTTTTGTCTATTTTCTATTTAAACAAAACGGAAGGCAAAGGATTCCTTGGATATAAATCTTCGCACTGTTTCTTTATCACTCACTGCTTCTGCAGACGAATCCTATGTTAAAACGATGGTCCACGCACTGTCTGAAGCTAGTTTTTATTGCAACACGAACTCACTTACCTACAAATAAAGTAGGATTTAACTTTGTCAATTTTTAAAATTGTTATTGGATTTTTTCAGTATCACAACAATAAACGTATTTTCAGTTGTAACTTCATCAATAATTATCCAACACAAACAATTATGTGGTCCCGCAAAGGGGGTGCTGCCAGCTTACAAAAATAATGCTATCCTATAATAGATCATTTCAAATACGATCAATAGTGTAAACTTCAATACATTTCAACTTTAATTACGACGCAACTCCCACATTGCGGCAACTATACAAGACTGACTGGAGTGACTGATGTGCCGCCCGCCTGTCACTGCACATCGCCACAAAGAGGACGCAAACAAGCACGGCCCCTATGTGTTCAGGCATGCGGTGATTGGCCGTTTGATGATTGGCCATTGTTGATTGGCCAGCGATAGTTCCATTCATGAAATCTTGGCTAAACTTCGGACGGATCGAGTAGAGCGGCTGCCCATTGTACAACGGGGAGCTTGAACGTTTGACCCACGCTTTGAGGCTCGGGGCCCAGTCTAATCAAACGTGAACAACTTTTGTCAACAGAGGGCGATGCGATGCAGGGCAAAGTTCAACTGTTTCTCGGCGTGCGTTGTCGGCCGATCTTTGATTCACGGAGAGTTTGTTGCCAAAGAAGTTTTCAAACATATGGTCAACAAATTCTTGAAAAGGGTTGTTGATGGAAAAAAAATATAACTCAGGACTGATAGTGTGAGATAAAAAAATCACCCGTAACGCGGCAGGTTTGCGTACTTTACTTCCGTGTTTTGAGGTTAGTTTTTTCATGTTTTTTTTTTTTTATTTTGATCTCGGTTTATACGCCGCGCGGCATATACGCCGACACCTAAATATTTTTTGTATATTTTGAGGAAGTGCGGTTTATACGCCGCGCGGTTTATAATCCGAAAATTACGGTAAATCTTTTACAGAAGTGTCAACGCAGTAACTTTATATTAAATATTTTAATGAAACTGTTTTAGTGATCTGTCATGGTAATCATAATAACTGTGTATTAATCATTTTGATGACTGTGCAAATATTTTCTATTGTTTTTTTTTCTTTCTTTCTCTGAATTTACCATATTGATGACTTTGCAATTAATTTCTATTGTTTTAATCTATGTTTATCATATTGTTGACTTGGCAATTTTCTATTGTTTTTACTATATTTTTATCATGTTATTTACTATGCAGTTATTTTCTTTTGTTTGACTCTGAATTTATCATATTGTTGACTGTGCAGATATTTTCTAAAAAATTTTGTTATTCTTATAGCTTGTGATTTGTATGATGTGTATGGAGACTTTTAATGTGCATTTTACACATGCATTTGTTCTTGTACTTCTTGACTCACTCTATTGCAAGATTTCTTGCTCGTAACTATTCCAGTTTTATGTGTGAAATGGTACATGTTGCTTTTGTACCTGTGCTTGTATAACTGTGATTCTTTCCCAAGTGTTTTTGAGGCGTTGGAAGTGGCCAAACTAGTTTCCTTGGCGTTGACTCAGGAGAACGTTGTATTTCTCATTCTGGTTCATTGTATTACAAAAATTTGTTTCTCGTAACTATTCCAGTTTCATGTGTGAAATTTTATATGTATTTTTGCCAGTGCTTATTACTGTGATTCTTTCCTGAATGTTTTATTTTGCAAAGAGCCTTAGAAGCATTGTTTTGTTTTAAATGATTTTCAGCGCTGTAGGCCTATATATGCTGTATTATAATAATGAGGAGCAATGATGAGCAATTTGATACTTTATATATTTGGTTTGTGGTAACACCATGTGTGTATCTACTTGCCAGGTAGAGTTTGTTCTTAGAGAACTGTCTTGCTTTATTCTACTGTCAAGTAATAGATGTTCTGGGGTTCGGAAGACTTCACAGTTTAAAAAAACAAACTGTCCTGCTTTAAAAAAAAAACTATTACCCGGGCGGATGGTATAGAAAATAGGCTGGGACTACTACTTTAGCTTATAGGATCGTGATTAACTGTACTACCGCAGAGTCAGTTCTTAAATCTGTCTCAATGTTTCGACTACCTTGCTCTAGTCATCCTCTCTAGTCAATTACTTTAATTTGATACTTATTTTACACTGACATATTTGTACAAATATTTTGTGTGCAGATTTAATATTATTACTTTTTAATACTATTGGTTTATTTCATATAAGTATTATTTTTTTTTGAATGTACAGTACACAATAGGTTCAATTACAATATACAGTAATTATTAAAGAGGTAGTCAAGGTTATACAAAACAAAGTCAAGTAAACTACATAGGCCTAACTTGTTATTACTATATCTCAAATATAGTTTGTTTATGTATTAATATTATTTTGGGTATTTTGATTTCGCAGGCGTTTGCTGATGAGCAGTTGATCATGGTGGAGATTTTCATGGGCAAGAGAGAACCAGCAAATACAAACAGCATCAATATTAAGGTAATAAAAGTTGCCAACAAATACATGTAGGTTACGGCACTGGACACCTTTGATAATTGTCAGAGACCGTATTGAATAACCCCTTATGCTGCTATGAAAGTCGCCATCTTGTAGGTCAAACCGTATGTGCATCTAAACGTGTACATCAAAGAAACACCCAGCACCCAGAATTCCCAGTTTGGATTTCTATGGCACAAGCACGCACACACACACGCACACAGACGCCATCTTGTAGGGCAAATATTTGAACGGTGACGTCATATTCAATACGGTCTTTTCTCACTTGGTGTATCCCAACATATGCATCAAATAACTATTCTGTCAAAATTTAGACTCAATTGGTCATCGATTTTACAAGAGAAGCAAACAATGGAGAGCTTTTGATAGATTAAAACATTGTGAGAAATAGCTTTGAAAGAAAAAACACCCTTGTTGCACAAATTTGTGTGCTTTCAGATGCCTTATAAAAGGCTTCAGGCCCGAAGTCTTTTAATATTTGAGTGAGAAATTACCTCTTTCTCTAAAACTATGTTACTTCACAGGGAGCCATTTCTCACAATGTTTTACACTATCAAAAGCTCTCCATTGCTCGCTACCAAATGCTTAAAACTATTTTGAGTAATTACCAATAGTGTCCAGTGCCTTCAGCAGAGTCTTTCTCGCGGGTCTGCTAGGGCCGAATCGTCCAGCCATTACTTCTTTTTGTGTAATTATATTGGTTGGTAAGAAGTTTGCAATAGCTAATTCTATTTTCTGTTCCCTGAAGTAAGTTGTTAAAATGTTTTTCAATTGTTCCCACAGATGTCAATGGATCACACAGCAGAAGAGATTGTCAGGATAGCATTGGAGCAACAGAAACAGATTGATGATGGCAGTTGGGCAATGTTTGAGGTCATCGCTAAGGGAGAATTACGTAAATACTTTAAGTTACTATTATTATCATTGATATAATAATTTTTGTGCTATTTCATTTTATCAGCATGCAAACAAAATATGACATTTTATTTGCCTCGTTAAAGGAACATTACAGAATTGGTTTTGCTAACAAAACAGTTACTGGCGGTAGCACGTTATGTAATCCACCATATACATAAACCTGTAGAAGTTTGAGATAGATCGACCATCTGGATCAAAAGAAAATTGTGAAAAACCAATTACACATTTTGCATGACATCAATGCAAAAACAAAAATGAAAAAAACGCTCCCTGAGCGGTAAACTCCAAACGGCAAATAAGAATATTTATATCACATCAAATATGACATTTCAGACAGAAATATTTCAAGGGATCATTTGACCATATAAGTTTGATGTAAATCTGTGATCTTCACGGTTTTTGTTTCTTGCCAATTCTGTAACGTTCCCTATAACTCCTCAAGTCATCTATGTCCTTTCCTTTGTGCCGATAACTCCTCGATTATTGCTACGTTACATAGCGTTAGATCACAAGGGTCTTTCACACTATCCTTGCCGTTCCAAAAGGTGGCACCTTCTGTAGCAGATGTACCCTCACACTTGTGCCTATCTGGCCCAATTTCATGGCTCTGCTTACCGTAAGCAAAGAATCAGGGTTTGCGGAAGCAGGGGAATGCCCTTATCAACATATTTCACAGGGTAGCAGGAATTATTGACTTGTGCGTACTCCAGGTTACTTGGCATTCTATGCTTGCACAGCTAGCGCATAAGTTTGGCGCTTGCTGTGCAAGCAAGAATGGTGATCGAAAGCGCAGAATTCAGCGGGAAGCAGATGAGCCAATGGACAACTACTGGATTAAAACTAACACCTTTGGTTGCATCAGAAAGCGCAGAATTCCGTGGTAAGCGTGAGACCCATTATTGGGTCCAGCTGGTATTTTGCAGCACAAAGAATACACATTCCAATCACAGTTATATTGTTATGTTTCAGAGCGTTTGATCCACGGATATGAGACAGTCTTACCACAGATTCTAGCCTGGAATCAAACGATGGCAGCAGACAACTACATCTGTATCAAACACAACTCACTCGTGGAAAAGATCAAACCGGTAAATGGATTACCAAATTGCTAGACCATGTTACTTGTGACATCACATGTTTACAGTAGAGCCCATAGAGCTATATATATTGACTAGAGCGCTAACACCCCGTTATACATGCACAAAAGTTATGAAGCCGTGTGGCGCATCCATGTTTATGTACAAACCAATACAAAAGCTTGAAATTTTGTACGGCAATTGTACGGCTATTTGCATGATAGTGCGTTTGTTCTTTTCTATGTTTCATCGAACCAAAAAATGCAGCAAATGTGAACACACAATCTGCTGATGAGCGTACAAACTGCGAGCGTTATGTGCGTCATGTTTAAAAGGCGCGTATACTTTTTTTTAAGTACCTCAATCAAGTCAAACTTACGGTTTTCGTAGCGCGGACAGACGCGAATGGAAAGTTGCGTACGTAAGCGCACACGCCGACTGTAAAAAAAAAACGCGCCAATGTGAATTAAAATCATTCCGTAGTCACGCAACACATCAAACATGTCTGCGCCCAGGGTGGCTTTAAAACGCAGAGCAAGTTAGCGCTCTAGTCAATATATATAGCTCTATGGTAGAGCCACAGAGCCTGGGCTTTTAGAGTTGTGTACCAGGGTTTGCCCATCTGGAGGTTGCTATACAAAAGCTTGCCCTGAACCATTTGACATAGCAACTGTTTCTATAGACGATGTGACCTGTGACATCACATGTTTACAAAAGAGCCTGGACTTCCTGCTGGCATGATTTGTACACAGCTCAATGGAAGAAAACAAAATCTTATATTATATGTAGATTGCACTGTCTTATTCTAAACAACTTTTGATGTGATGAAAGGGGGCCATCTAAAAACTTAGCCAGCTTTTACTTTCATAACTATTGGTTTTATGCGGGAATTATGACACAAAATGTCAACTTTCCCTTACAACCAGTGTAGTATCTTGCCTGCCAGAATACTCAAAGAATGTACAAGGTCACACTTAATGTAAACAAGGTTCACATGGTCTATAGTCTGAGGAGTTAGGACTAGGCAAATAATTGTACAAGACTTAAAATTTAACCCACAAATGGCTTATTTAGTATTAAAATGTGACACGCTTAATTTTTTCTGTCCTCAGTATATGGATCAGGCCACCCTGTCGGATCTTGTGAAATTCAGCGAGAGCAAAAAGAGCTTTAAAAAGTACACGTTTGGACTTGAGCACAACATGGTGACCTGCTACAAGGAAAAGGTAGGTTGAGCTGCTGAGAGGTAGAGGCCTGGAATTACATGCAGGTCATGGCCTCCATTGCCCCTGGGCCCAATTTCATAGAGCTGCTAAGCACACAAATTTGCTTAGCATGACATTTTTTTCTTGATTAAAATAGGATTTCCAACCAAATTTCTATTTGTTGCATATTGGTTGTTTACAAAGGAAAGACAGCAAATGTTCTCATAACAAGCTCCCAGATTTGTCTTGTTCTCTTTCGAGTTTGCATTTACTGTGAATCGTAAAACCTCAGCAGTGAGCCACGACTTATAATCTGCCATGATACTTGGAATCTCAAAATGCTCACTTATTATATGCGGGGCCAGCGGAGTGTGGTGCCATTGTGTCATAGACAATAGACCTTATACATTGACTTCTCTGAACCCAGCCACCATCTTATAAGAAATTTGATGATGAAACAAAGATGCACAGGATTGTCCATTGAACAACCTCGTTTTGACCTCGAGGCGAGGACGCCCTACATTTACTTAAGCATAAGGTTTTAAATATAACGCTCGAGTAGTGTCTTACTATTATTATTTTAAACAGAGTGTCATCGCCGAGTGGTTAAGAGCTTCGAATTCAAGTTCTGGTGGTTAAGTCCCCGGAGTGTGGGTTCGAACCCCGGTTGTTACACTTGTGTCCTTGACCAAGAACATTTACTTTAATTTCTTCTCTTTACCCGGGGGTATATAATGGTACCTGCGAGGGTAGAGGTTGATATTGTGTTGAAAAAACCTTTGGTTGCTACGCCAGCTCGGGGCTGTATACTCCCCAGGGAGCTGAGAAAGATTATAGGGATGTTATTGGCCCAATGACCAGGGCACTAATGTAAAGCGCATCGATATGGTTATTGTGAAATGCGCTATATGAGAATTTATAATTAATATTATTGTTATCATTATTATTAAACAGAGTTCAACAGTCTCCTATGTGTGGAAAGTTGCTGATATGAAGATATACACAGGAGTAGAGAGGAAGAGATCTCCTCCAACTCAGTAAGTTATTCCAGGCTTTCTTTTATTATTTCTCAAATATTCTGAATGATATTCTTCTTCCAAGTAAAGTGCAGACTTCATGGTATGAATATAATGCACTGATACTATGTGATTAATCTTCTGATAATTTTGCATTGAGGATAAAGAAAGTAATTTGTTTTACCCTTCACACTGATGTGTATTAAGCACTGTGTATTCAGTACTTTTCCTAGTTCTGTGAAAAAAAAAAAAAAAAAAAAAAAGCTGCACAGGCAAATCACTCATTTGGGGTTCAAACCTTTGCATTGCTGCAGCAGATGTCTTACCACTAGTCCACCAAGATTGCCCGGTAGCTAGAGTCAGTTAAAATCCTAATTGTTGGCAGCATGTACTAGAGCGATTTATTATCTTTGCATCAATATCAAACAGCAACAATTTTGGCTTACCTCAGAATTCTGCAAAGTGTGTACTTCCTAAGATCTTGAGCGGATATTTAAACCTTTTTTGTCATTATACATGTAGACTCTTATTGAATGTGTTGTTGTTTCTTTGCAGATGGGGTATATCGTTCACGGTCAACAATGAAGAGGGATTGAAGTGAGTATTGTGTAAGCTTCACCTTTTGGGGTATTTTATCTGGCACACCTTGGGCGTTAAAGGCAGTGGACACTATTGGTAATTACTCAAAATATCTATTGACATAAAACCTTTCTTGGTGACAAGTAATGGGGAAAGGTTGATGGTATAAAACATTGTGAGAAACGGCTCCCTCTAAAGTGCCATAGTTTTCGAGAAAGAAGTAATTTTCCACAAATTTGATTTCGAGACCTCAGATTTAGAACTTGAGGTCTCAAAATCAACCATCTAAACGCACACATCTTCGTGTGACAAGGGTTATTTTTCTTTCATTATTTTCTCGCAACTTCGATGACCGATTGAGCTCAAATTTTCACAGGTTTGTTAATTTATGCATATGTTGAGATACACCAACTGTTAAGGCAGGTCTTTGAAAATTACCAATAGTGTCCACTGCCTTTAAGGTTTCAACATTTTCATGGTCATGAAAAGAGTGCACGGAATGGAGGGGGTGTGAAGGGTGGGGGGGGTCATCACTAAAGATGCATGATGATGACGCATACCCGTTAAGATCTCTCTCCTGCCGCTTCCCAGGTTGTAAACTTGTGTCTGATCCCTGTCTACTGAGCCTGAGCGACTTGTCAAATTTACCACTTGGCGCCTCGAATAGACGCCACCTGGACAATAGTCGCTACTAATTTTTTAAATTCCAAGATGCATTGCAGCATACTTTTTACCAGAGGCATATTATAGTAAAATTCACGCTGAAAGGATTAAAGGATTGTGTCACTGACATGTTATTAATGTCAAACATTTGCTTAAACTTAATTCTACTGTACTTTTAAAGGACTTTCGTGTAAAGTTAAAATTCTTCAGTAGTTTTATAAAGTAACCTTTTGATGGTATCCTCCTGTCATTGCTTGTATTTTACATATTGCTGTACTGTTTGGCTAACTTTTATTTCTTCAGTATAGTTTTATTTCTACTATGTATTTTTCTAACTTCTTACTTTTATTTGTACATGTATGAAGCGCCTTAGGCGCCTTTTTAGGTGGCTTCTGTGCTATATAGGATCTTTTATTTTTATTCTGTCATGATTTGCACAGTTTAGTCATTAATGTAAATGACTTATCATTTTAGAGCAATGTGTTTGGACAGTGAAGGTTCGTACCACTTCTGGTTGGCCGGACTTCTCAAATCAAAGGTGAGGCTATTACTAATCTACAGTCATAGTTCCCGTAACGGTAACTTACAAACGTTACTATAGTTAATCTCCCCCAATAAGCACCAGTAGGTTTAGGTTTAAGAAGTTCCCCTTGCTTTGTTTTCATATACTCATGTGCATGACAATTACAGGCGGGCTGTTGCATGAGAAACTCATATCCTTCACGAGCACCTACAAATAGTGTATTCAAATTGATCTGATATCTAATAAATTAATGCTTGATTGAGAAAGACAAGATCTCTCACTCCTCTTGACAGCTGGTAAGTCCAACGGTTCTTTAGTCTGACAATTTTAGATTTATATATTTTTGGTTTGCGGTAATAATAATGATAATAATAATAATAATAGTAATAATTGTTGCTTCTTATATAGCGCACATGTCTGTCACCCAGTGACGCTCCTGGCGCTGTAACATACAGTACTTCCTGCCAGATGTGGGACTACATTTTGAATTATGGGACCTAATTCTGATAGCACCATGTAATGCTTTACAAGGTGCTGTGGCGCAATTTGCTGCCGATTGGACCAAATTATTTAACACCTTATAAGGGTTTACAAGGTGCACAGCCAGGAACACCGGGGCGAACCCCTTCTCTTTTCAATAAGTGCACTGGTTTCTTTTACATGCGTTACACAACACATGGGACCAACGGCTTAACGTCCCATTTGAAGGACGAAGCAATGGTTAAGTGTCTTGCTTAAGGACACGAGTGTCCTGGCTGGGGATTCAAACCCACCCTCTGCTGATCAGAAACACCAGAGTTTGAATTTGGTGCTCTTAACCACTTGGCCACGACACTTCCACCATGTGTGTATCTACTTTCCAGGTAGAGTTTGTTCTGGCAAGTTGTTACACACATGGTGTAATACCGCAAACCAAATATACATCGATAACTCACCCATTTCACTACAGATTTGTTTCTGCACAAGTATGCACAAAAAAAACACATCACAGCTGGGCACTAAGATTGTATTTAAGAGCATTTAATCTTCTTGGGGCCTTAAGGAAGGCGGACCCTAAAGCTGGTGCCCTCGGGGGTGCCAGGATGAAGGTGCACTGGACTTGCCTCCACACCATCTCAGGACTTCATGATAATATTCTTGACCAAATAGCATTTGCTAATCACAAAGCCAGGCATTATCCAAGTCTTAAACAGTTTGTTGTTGAAATACCATGGAGAATATTCAAGCATTCGGGTGGTTCTCTAACTAAAGGAGTGTAGGTTCGAATCCCAGTTGTGTCCTTTAGCAAGACACTTAACAATATTATTGCTTCTCCTAACCCTGGTATATACCGTAAAACGAAAACCAGTGATTGTCGATGGTGTAAAGCACCTTGATCTAAGTAGGATTTGAACTTTGCATAGACTTTTTCGCAAATACCCATTGCGCAAGAGCTAACTGTTGAATGTGGTGAATGCTGGTCTCGCTAGCGATCAAACTTGATTGCTAGCCAGACCAGCAAGCACCTCATATTACCCCTAACGTTTGCATACAGACCACTTACGATAATGTCTATGTTGAAAGTATAACTAAGAGGAATTGTGGTAACACCTTGTTAATATCGCTTGGAGCGGTTCTAAAAGAAAAAACATATGGTAGGTATTTCTGCTGCCACAGATTGCCTCAAAGTCTGTATTAAAATGAATGAGTTGTATATTTTCATCTCACAGCTTGGCACCCCCCCAAAAATCACCGTGTATTTTTGCTTCTTCACTCCACTCTAACCTCCCCCTCCCTCTCTCTCTCTCTCTGTCTTCTTATACACCATCTATCTTCCATTTGACGTGCTCTGTCTTTGCTGTTTTTATCTTGGGCTGTGTGTGCGTAGAAGGAAGCTAGCAGTAACTTGGGAAATGCTGTATGTATATATTTAAAGCTTTATCTCCAGAGCTACATGCTCTGGAAAGTTTAATGGTTGAATTGTGTTGTAAGCCTATGGGTGACTAGTGAAATGTACCACTCGACTAGCCGCACCTCAAATACTCGCGACTAATTCTTAATTCCCAGTAGTCACAACTACTTTTGCGGTAGTCACAACTATTTTTGTTTTACTTGTGGCCGCACTAGTCGCCCAAGCCTTAGTGTGGAGGAATGACGCTGATATACAGAGTTAACACAGTTTTTAAAAAGCCTGAAAGCATAATGGACATTAAGAGACTAACATTTAGAGAAGAGCTGTGCACTATAATCTGGATAAGTATTAACCAGCCAAAAATTGTGAAAGTTTCTTGTCATATTTAACATCCTTAACCTTCTGCTTAATAAGCGTGACCAATTATTAATTTTAATCTAATTTGTGTGCATGGTTAGTGTCCTCCACATTTTTCTAACGAGACTCAACTAAACTCTCTCTGCATTTTCATCATTTGCTGAAAAATATAATTTAAATGTTCGGCCTTGTCCTACAAAGCTGGGTTAACTGGTACCCAGCAGCACAGAAGGTCCACTTACCCCAGCTTCCCATGCTGTAAGTGACATCGACCAAGGGTCTGCTAGTTTAGCTTACTGGAGGTCTATACATGATTAAGGCTACAGCTAGCCAATGTTATAGTAAAATATTTCAAAATGGGGCACTTCGGAAGTTTTATTGAATGGCAGATGAAACAGCTGCCTAAAATCTCAAAAGGGTTCCATAGGACACCCAGAAACCCACTCTGGCTGTTACCATTAGTGGCCAACAACTGTGGAAAGCACCAGACTTGGCTTGATAAAGCTACTATCATAGCTCGTCTAGCCTCGTCCAGGACGGTTGTACTAAAAACTGTTTTGCACTTTGTGACTGTAGAGGCTAAGTCACACTACAGCGATAACGAAAACGATAACGGTAACGATGCAAATGAACGCATTCTATTGGTAGAATTGCTCTAGCAGAATACGCCCGCGCTTACATGTATTCAACCAATCGAGGACATACATTTTTAACGTTCTTGTTTTTGTTGTATCGAGGTCTGTGTGACGGGGCCTTAACTCCTTGCCATGGTAGTAAAGCCTCCCTAGGCTATGGATCACTGGGCCAAAATTCACAGTCATGCACACTAATGGTTTTAAAAAATACAAGAACCTTTACTTCATACTGCTTGACATACAGCTCATGCAAGTTATATTTCTGCTGGCTGCGTGGCTAGTGTGTGGCAGAGTTGTGTATAAGACATAAAGCTACTGAAAATGGCTTGTTGTCACAAGGTGTGGCAACCCTCTCAAGACACAGCTGTAATGTGTAGATGAGTTCAAATCCCAATCACGACACTTGAGCAAGACACCCGACTATATTTGCCTCTCTCCACCCAGGGGTAGATGGGTACTTGTGAGGGCAGAGTTGGTGCTTGTGATTGGTACAGCTTGGTGCGCTATATTTGAGATGGTTTGAGGAATGAAATAAATGGTACAGTAGGCAGGGGTTATAATGTTCAAGCACCACGATTGTCACTGCATGACGAGGACAAGGCTCATAATAGCACATCTTACTGGTTGCAATATGGCATCATCCTTTGTACACTTTCTTGATCTTGACGCAAGATTCACACTGGTAACCACAAACACATTCTTTCTTGCATCCCATATCTTCCCTGTTCTTTCTGGCTGCTCGATATTTACAGGTAGTTGACCCTTCGTCAGTGACATACTCATCGCATGCATTATCCTTCAGATCAGTAAGTATCAGCCCCTCATAATTGATTATCACCCTTTCAATATTGATTATCAGCCCCTCAAAATTGATTATCATCCCCTCAATATCAATTATCAGCCCCTAAATATTGATTATCAGCCCTTCTAAATAGATTATCAGCCCGTCCATATCAAATCATCAGCCCCTCAATATTGATAATTATCCCCTCAATATCAATTATCAGCCCCTAAATATTGATTATCAGCCCGTCAATATCAATCATCAGCCCCTCAATATTGATTATCAGCCCCTCAATATTGATAATCAGCCCCTCAATATTGATAATCAGCCCCTCAATGTTGATAATCAGCCCCTCAATGTTGACTATCATCCCCTTAATATTGATTACCAGCCCTTCACTATCAATTATCAGCCCCTCAATATTGATTATCAGCCCCTCAGTACTGATTATCAGCCCCTCATCATTGATTATAAGCCCCTCCATATTGAATATCAGCCCTTTAATATTTAAAAGTTGCCACTTCAAAAAAACAACGTACTTTGTTTTTTTTATTTAAAGAATCGACTTTAAAATGGTAAGAAATGTTAATCTGGTAAATTCTCCTACTATTATTGATTAAATTGTCATTTCTATGTATGTCACTGCATGATTTCTTTGCATGTCCATCAAAAACAAAATTCTCTTCAAATTGCAGAAAGTTGAGCCCAGAATAATTGTTCATGCAGTTATACTTGCAAGTCTTGTGACGTTCGACCAATATACTGTGATAACCATCTTCTCATTTTCTTTGCAGCATTCCTTATTTAAAGAGAACAAATCTTGTGTCATTGAAATTTACTTTCATCGTCCAGTTTTTTATTTAACACACAAAAAATGAAATCACTTAAACATTTGATGGATCATGTTGTAGTGTAAACAGTGTGCATTAGTAGTGTTGTAAGCCGGACTTGAAAGTCCTAGTCCAAGGATTGGTTTCTCTGGTGTATTGGTACTGACAAACCATTGATAAATGTTGAAATTAATCAGTTTTTCAATATTTTATAATAGCTTATTAATGTAAATGTGTAAGATCATTTGCGTCCTTGTTTTGCTTTCAATCTGTTAATACTAGATCATAAGTATTAATAGCTTGCATTTATATAGCGCTTTATAAAGGGTTTTTGCTGGGGGTTGTATTTATAGTTGCTTCATCCAGTTAAATCATTCTTAAAGGCAGTGGACACTATTGGTAATTACTCAAAATAAGTGTTAGCACAAAACCTTTTTTGGTACTGAGTAATGGGGAGAGGTTGATGGTATAAAACATTGTGAGAAACGGCTCCCTCTGAAGTGCCATAGTTTTCGAGAAAGAAGTAATTGTCCACGAATTTGATTTTGAGACCTCAAATTTAGAACTTGAGGTCTCGAAATCAACCATCTAAACGCATACAACTTCGTGTGACGATTTTTTTTTCTTTCATTATTATCTCACAAGTTCGATGAATGATTGAGCTCAAATTTTCACAGGTTTGTTATTTTATGCATATGTTGAGATACACCAACTGTGAAGGCTAGTCTTTGACAATTACCAACAGTGTCCACTCCCTTTAACAAGCTCCACTAAATCTGATAATATTTTGCAGGGGTGTCATTTATGGCATATACATATTGCATTATAAATGTACACTTTTTATAACGATATCTTTGTTTATATTATTGTTATTATTATATATATATTATTATTATATTATTAGTATTTGTATTGTTATTATTATATATTTATCTCAGATATGCTCAGTCAAGAGAATTTGCAAAGTTTATGTTGTTAATACTATAAAAAAAAATATAAATAGTGGCCTGACGTTTCAACCCGAGCAGAGTCTTTCTCGAAGGCTAAACCCTTGTTAATATTAGTGTCCAACATTAACTACTTGTTGAAGGTGTTACGTAGTTGTCGTTGTCAGTGTAAGCTGATAATAAATTTTCAAGTTGTACTAACCCAACACACTTGTTTCTTTTTCCCGATAGGAACATGAGAGTTTTTCGAGTCGCCAATCTCGTCAACTGAACAGTGTCGTCGGGAAAATGAGCTTCTGGAGAAAGTCCAGAATGTCTTCAGTGGACGATTTATAAGAAATGTTTTCTACGAGCAGTTTTGCTTTCGGAGGGCGCCATAAAACACAAAACTCTGACACAACACGAAGTGATATTTAGAGTGGAGGTACAGTCTGGTGTATAAGAAATGTTTCTTCAACTCTTTAAGCAGTTTTGCTCCGGAGGCTGCCATAGCATAAAACTCTTATGCAACACGCAGCAGCAGACTTATGAAATGCCATTCAAATGTCTGTGTGTGTTTAGTGCTAGTCTTGTCAACATGCCACTTTTTGCGAGCGTACTGGGGACCTCTGAGGAGCTGGTCGCATTCGGTTCTGCGCTAACAGGACCCCCTCATGGCTTCCTAGTTTTCTGTCCCATCAAAGCTGGGGCGGATTGTGCGGCGAGTGGTTTAACAGAGTCCCTGTGGTCATGGTTAGGTGGTTCTGATGGAAGGGCACTGTAAACAATGAACAGGTTAACTCTTTAGATGGATTCGTGCCCAATGCTCTAATCAAAGACCTGTTCCTGTCACACGCCAGCCAAAAATTTAACAATCGGATTATACTGCATTGACATGAGGCCTTCCATCTCTGCTCGGGATGCCGTCTGTTCAACCGGGCATGCGTACTGGGCATGCGTCAATGTTCAACCGGGCATGCGTCAATGATTAATTAATGAATTTTTAGACTATCTGATTGCGCTTCAGAGACACAACTGTAACAAAAAGTCGCTAAAATTTGAACATTTGTCTTCAAAGTTTGTGCTAAGTAAAACTAAGCAGGATTCTATTCTCAGATTACACATGTGACACAGAATTTTGGCTGGTAACTTAAATCTGCTAAGCAACAATGTGCTTAGGTACTGTTTGTGTTTAAGCAGATCTGTTTTGGCCTTGAACATGTATAAGTATATATGTATATAAAATGTATCTTGCTACTGCAACCGTGTAAATAATCATCCTGCAATATCTAAATAGAGATTTTTCTTTGACAAAGTAATGATGTACATTGGCTTCAGACCCCATGCACTGGCGTCATTTGCAGCTACTCTCTGCCCAATGGTTGCTTTTTAGGGAGTTAAATTGCTTATCGCCTAAAATTTGGCGTGCAAAGTAGGGCCATGTCTGAACTGACACTGAGCAGTTTGGGTGGGCAGTTGACTCGTTCCCCCGCTTGATCGAACGCCTATGACTCCGAAACTAGCAACATTTCTTTACAATTCAAAGCTATACACATATTTCAAGATTGTTTTCAAGTTGGCTTAAAGGCAGTGGACACTATTGGTAATTGTCAAAGACTAGCCTTCACAGTTGGTGTATCTCAACATATGCATAAAATAACTAAACTGTGAAAATTTGAGCTCAATCGGTCATCGAAGTTGCGAGATAATAATGAAAGAAAAAAACTCGCAGTTGTGTGCGTTTAGATGGTTGATTTCGAGACCTCAAGTTCTAAATCTGAAGTCTCGAAATCAAATTCATGGAAAATTACTTCTTTGTCAAAAACTATGGCACTTTAGAGGGAGCCGTTTCTCACAATGTTTTATACGATCAACCTCTCCCTATTACTCATCACCAAGAAAGGTTTATGCTAATAATTATTTTGAGTAATTACCAATAGTGTCCACTGCCTTTAAAGAGCACCACATTCAAAACTCACGCACAATCAATTTGTATATGGCTTAAAACGAATGTTAGATTGTCTTTAATTTAGATTGGTCTATGTTAGTTTTATCTCTGAGAATATTTAAGAGAAATTTCTGAAACTTTTATGAGACAGGTTGTTTAAGCAACTTAACTAACAATGACTAAATTGAAATCATAGATGCATTATTTTCGATTTATTTTGTTCAACAGATTTTATTGTTTTTTTTTTATGCAGTTAATTTTGTATTATGAGAGTGATAGATAAGATGTCTTTAATACAACATGTGTGCCTACTGCATGTTTTATTTCTGGTCACATAAAAAAAAGGCTGATAATTTATGCAGTCTTTGTGCGTGTTATATATGTATGTCGATGTGAACTTTCTTGTTACAAAGATTTTGGAAAATGTTGTATAGGTACATCGCTTTGCAATACTCATTGCTGATATTTTATTTTACTGTGATGGAATGTTCTTCCTTGTAAACTGTTTCCATCCAATTGGTGGATGGGTAGATTAAGTGGGGGGATATGTAAAGGAACGTTACAGAATTGGTACGAAACAAAAATCGTGAAGATCACAGACTTACATGATAAAGGGGCTATTTAATGTATGGAGCACACACATGTAAGAGTACCTTTTGATTTTTTCCTTTTCTGACCAGCAAAACAACACTGTATTTTTTATGTCTCTATATATTTATGTTTATATATAATGTTGTGTTATCTTTTACTAATTGCTATTTCAGTGAGGGAGATTTTGAGTTTTGACATTGATCAATTATGTATTGATGTAGGATGTCTAGGTTCAGCAATGGTGACTTTCAAATGATTTGCTGCGAAATTTACCTTAATATTGTCGATTATGCTATGCCCTACAAAAGCGTGAAAGGTAGACCTATTATCATATATTTGCAAATAAAACAATAAAAAAGGGTAATGTTGGCTTTATTCTTTTTTTTTTTATTATTATTATTTTTGCTGATGCTGTTTTTTTCCCTTCATATCATAGTATTACTATTTTCTATTTAATATTTGTATATAAATTTGTGAATATGTACTTTATGAGAAAAAGACAACTTAACAGCGACATTAACTTGCTTATTTATAGATTATGAAATCTCTCCGATTTTTAATATTATACTTTACCAGCAAATTATATTATACTTAACCAGCAAATATGTTGTATCAATAACATGAAAGTATCTTTTGAAAGGGTGATGAACAAAACAAACATCCATGATTCAAAAAGTTCAAATCTTAGCTCCTTCCTGACCCCAGAGGAAACTGTTCCAATGTTTTTTTCAAAATTGCAGAGACACATTTGGTAAGTAGTCAAAATAATTGTTAGTATAAAAGCTTACTTGGTAACGAGCAATCGAGAGCTGTTGATAGTTTAAAACATTTTGAAAAACAGCTCCCTCTGAAGTAATTTAGTTTTTGAGAATGCAGTTATTTCTCACTCAAATATTAAAAGACTTCAGCCTGAAGCACATAAAAATGTGCAACCAGGAAAGTTTTTATTTCATTACTTGCAACTTCGATGACCAATTCAGTCCACAATTTTTTTATTTTATGCATGTTTAGAAACACCAAGTGAGAATACTGGTCTTTGACAATAAGCAAAGGTGTCTAGTGCCTATAACCATGGAGGAAGGAGCTCGAACGACCCGCAGAGTAACAAAAGAATACCGTGACAATGCCCCTGTCTGACCAGTGGAAAAAAATAGGAGACCTCCAGCTGCCTTTGTGTAAAGTTGAATCAAGAATTGTAAATATACACGTTTTCATTTACCGTTTTTGATGTTTAACGGAAATATCATGACATATTTTTACACTTTTTGTGACTTTCCTGTCACTAGCGGTGCTTCAAAATTTGGGTATACGCACACGAGGGTGGTTGGTATTCAATTGTGTTTTTTCGATTTGGTGGGCGAATATGTACACAATTTTTATCAGTTTTTTTCTGTATTATATCCATACCACATACGACACCATAGTTGAGTGAAGAACCAAGTGTGCACGCGCAAACTCACATACACCAGGTCGCCCATTGTTTGTATAAGGTATGTGGGTGATTACGAGGTGTCGTTAAACGACCGCGGTACCACGGGTTCGGCTTTTGAAGTCCCTTCGTTCGAGCTCCTTCTCTTCCTTCCTCCATGCTAAAACAAAATACGCCAAAGCACCTATGACGGTGGTTATTATGATTTATATTGTAGAGAATTGAACACTATTATGGGTCATGTAGATTATAAATCATGATGACCCTTTTAAGGGGCTAAAGCTGAAGCCTGTCTTTTGTATTTTTATTCACCACATTATAAAGCTCATGTAGTTATAAACATACCAACTTAGTTTCAGATGCGTATTTTATTAGAACGAATCTTTTGCGGGTGGAAATTTTTTGCTGACTTTCAACTTGGATGTTCATAGATCAATCTATTTGAGATGACTTGCATAATGGGTTGATTTGCAGGGTGGCATGTTTTGCTTGTGCGTAAAGCACTCGCCTCTCACCAAGGTGACCCTGGTTCGATACCCAGCCAGGGCCATATGTGAGTTGTGCATTGGTTCTCTGCTGTGCCACAGGGGTTTTCCATTTTCCTCCCTCGGAAGAAATCAAACACTTTCGATCTCTGGCTGTGCTTTGTGGCCATAATGTGGCTGGCTACCAAAGGCGCCCTTGCATGCCTGCGTCTCGAACACGTTGTAGCCGCATCCTTTACAATTCAGCTCTTAGCTGCCAGTTAGGATGATTAGCCTCCCAAATTATATACTGATTTTGTAGCACCATTGCTAGCGCTTGTGTTCGCGTTGAGTGCAGGGGAGATTTTAAGACATGCAAATTAAAATATAAAAACTGTGTCCAATATTTAACTCTTTCAGTGCCTGCTTTTTGAGCTTAAAATTTCAAGCTTTTTAAGTTGTTTGAAATTCTGTATAACAAAATAATAAGTCTTTCTAACCTAACAAAAATGTATCTTGCTGATTTGTGTTGCCTTGATACATCCCAAAGTCAGTAGTAAATACATGTGGTATTTCTTGAGTGATAATGCCCTCTTGTGATAACATGTATATTTATATTAATTTTGGTACCCGCTGCGAAAACATAGGATTCAAACTGCCTCTAGCTACCATGCAATCTTGGTAGTCTATACATGTATTTGGTAAGACACTGCTCTAGAATTGCAAGGGTCATGGGTTTGAACTCCACCCGAGTAACATGACTGTGATATTTTTTCACAGGACTCGGGAAAAAGTACTGATTATACAGCGCTTACAAACATCGATTGGTAACAACCAAAATTAATATTCTTTATCCCCGATGCAAATTTAACATCTATTATTTGTATCTTGATAGTTGTGCTATGTTAATCGATGACACTTTTTGGTAACGTATGCAAAAAGTTGTACATGTACGATACTGTCACTTTCAGAATACCTAAAATATATTGCACATGTAGGACTATTGCACTGAAGAGTCACCAATAATTCAATTCAAAGTTATGTTTTATGTTGTATAAGTATTTGAAACCTGAAGTGAACTTATTGGTGTAGAAATAATGTCTGGGTAAGAAAATGCGGTGCACATTGATTGGCCAGACCCAACTGATGCTTTGATCTTTATGAACTGTTCAAGTAAAGAATGGTATTGTTTGATAAAAAACACTGTCTCGAGATTCAGTTTATGTTTTCGCATGACAATGACTGGAGTGGTATCCTAACATTTAAACCTTATCCCAATCATAAAAATAAAAATTTCTGTACATGTATATAATCATCTCTTCATGCCCAATGCTAATATTGTTAAGTTTTAGACACAAGTTTTGTTTCTAAAAGTGTCTGGAAAAAAAAAAACATGAAACAGAACTTCTGTTTTGTTTTTAGAAACACAGAAACTATAGTAAACATCGGAAATATTGAGAAATGTAATTTCAGGACACAACGGTTACTGTCACTGATTTGTTTGTGGAAGTAGGTCAGATCTTGTGGCTGTTGTGGGCATTTTGGTGCAAGCTGGTTTTTTTAAGTGTTTTTTCATGCAAGTCGCCAGACACACAAGGCCTGAAGGCCACTTCAAGGTGTGGGCTACAATTATTTTTGTCCAGAGGCCGTTGCCACCTACTCCTAGGGCTGAAACAGGGTTACCCCTTTTACAGTCCATATGGATGTAGGCTTGGGTATCATCAGTCCGAAGCCTGGCCGGTAGAGCAGAAAGCACTACCTCCCCAATTTCATGTAGCAAGTGTCACGACCGGGATTCAAACCTACACTCTGCTGATCAAACACCAGAGCTTAAATCCGGTGCTCTTAACCGCTCGGCCATGACACGCCACTATATAGACACCAAAGGGTTGACAACCCTTAAGAGAGTACCTCATTTAATTGTGGGTTTTTAGTTGAAAAGTTGAAAAAGTTACAGGGGAATGGGAACAAACAGGGCCTGCACATTTTCATATAACAATCACAAATTGTTCTTGGCCCATCCCTGTTCCATTGACATTTTAAATTGGGTGCGTTCGAATAACTTCCCTCGGTCGACTACGGTCTGCCCCTGGTGCGTTCGAATAGCTTTGACATCATTCCAGGGGCTCGGCCGGGTCAGCCCCAAGTGCCGCGCTTGTGGAGGGGGTCACTGGGGGCTGGCCCGAGGTGCATGACCTCACCATGAGAGAGCGAGTGTGATCGTTCGATTAGCTCTTGTCAGGGGCTCATCCGAATGAGCACCGCAGGGTCGACCCGGGGAAGCTAATTGAACGCACCCAATGTTATCATAATTAAATACACGACCCACACCCAACAAATAATGAATGTTAACAAAAAATCTACGAATATGTTTCCTTTCAACTCGGCACTGGTACTAAACATTCACTCATAGACACAGTCTATAAATTGTTAACTTTATCACTGTTTTATTTTGCAAGTGCACGGTCCACAAAACACAACTGCATTTCTACTCTTTTACACCAAATATACAATTGTTTGGAATGTGTACAATTTAATTAATTTGTAATCAACCATCCTATTTATACAAATCAAATCCCAACAGAATTTGTACGCAAAATTGCAATTATTTAAATTATAATGTAAAATTACCCAATTGTAACTTTGATGCATTGTAAGATATTAACATTTATTAATTAGTTAAAAAAACGTACATTGTTGATGTACATGTAGCTGCATCTTAAACACATTCGTAAGATTCATTCCGATCGATTTTAATTATCAAATGATATTTTACCCTTAAAAAAGGGCTGGGAAATGGTTTAGAGTATTAGCCGACATACATAGGGGTAGTGGTGTAACTGGGGGGGGGGGGGGGAATATACTCCCCTATATACAAAACGTGTGGCTATAGTCCTACGAGTAACTCATCCTAACTCTAGATAAGATTAGTCCTACCTCTTTATGAAATCCACTACATTACTTCTGAGGGAACCATTTGTCACAATATTTTACGCTATCAACCTCTCCCCATTACTCGTTACCAAGTAAGGTTTTATGCTAACAATTATTTTGAGTAGTTACCAATAGTGTCCACTGCCTTTAAGACATCTGCTCTAGAAAGCAGGGGGTATGTGGGTTCAAATCCTACCCGAGGATTGTTTTCCAGAGTCCTTATCACACACCTTATTAGTGTAAGGTTAAAACCACAACAAAGTTGTTTAATCCTGATGCAGATATTACACCGATTAACACATAAAATAAATAGTGAGCATATTTTGTCAAAAATTATGTGCCATCAACATACAGAAATTGCTTGAACTTCTTGCACACACACAACATTCAGGTAATACTAATTAGAGAAATAGTACAAAGGTGATTGCACAAGATAGAGATATGTTCACTTAACAGTCACAATATCTCACTAAAATTTATTTTAACTCAAATAGCACAGTCCATGTTTTAGGGACATTTTAAACTTTGCCACGATCGTCGAGATAACGGGTGTTAGTTGTCAGATGAAAAGGATGTTATTATTTTAGCCTCTTTCTTTAATGGAGCTTTCACAAAAAATGTTGAACTATAAAACTGTAATACAGATGTACATGTAATACTATAATCAAGGTACCCATTCTGGGTGAATGGTGAAGTCTGAGCGGACGTGTTTAGGGTGGATTTTCTGGTGTACTTTGCTGTAGTCTGTGATATGGAAATGTGGACCACTCATTGGCAGGGGTCTTGGTCCACTCTCTAGACTCTGTAACATCTTATCAGCTGATCTGGCCTCTGTCATGATTACACACAAAAAAGAAGAGTTTTTGATGAGTTTTTTTTTATAGGTGTGCAGGAACAGAAATGAACAGTCCTGATAATACACTGGCCATCCCCATTTGAGGTCCAGGATGATTCATACAAAACTTCAGTTTGTTATGTTTTAGAGTTGATATAAACAGAGTTGATAGTGTCCTCATTGAGGTCTATGAGTCCCTGCTAGCCTTTTGGTGGTCTGAAGTCAGGGCAGTCACAAATGATGTGGTTGATTGTATGGTGGCTGCCACACGGACACATTCGAGCTGGTAGCTCCAATGTAAGTCATCGCGGTTTAGGTTTGAATCCAGGTCGTTTGTCTTTTGAAAGTTTGCTTCATTAGTGTGAACCGGTGAACTTCTTGTGTCCTTAAAGGGCACTGTTAAGCAAGACACCTTCGGATGGGACGTAAAGCCGCTGGTCCCATGTGTTGTGTAACACATGTAAAAGAACCAAGTGTACTTATCAAAAAGCCCCGGTGTTCCTGGCTGTGACTGCTTAATGCGCCGTATAGCACCTTGTAAACCACCATAAGGTGCTAACTAATAGGGTCTCAGAATTCATCACTGCAATAACCTAATCATTCTGAAAGTTTGTATATACTCAGTGCCTTAAGTACCTTGTTTGGTAGATACGTGCACTATATAAGACTTTGATATTATTATTTTGTATTACTTCAAAACTTTGCGGCAAAGTGCTTATATCTACCTTGCTGTCTTGATTTTTGTTCTTTGGAAAAAAAAGGTCTTGCTTTTTATTCTACTGCCGCAGTGGATTTAAACAATCGGGAGACTACTGACTTCTAAACAAAAATTCCTGCTTATTTTTCCCCTTTTTTGTTGGTGATAACTTTACTGCATAACCTACCTTCATAACCAGCCGTTTTCAGGAAGCGATGAACGGAAGACTGGTATGGCACCCTGACTTGTTCATCAACATTTATACTTGCTCTGTTGAGGGACTGTCTATTTGTCCTTTGACCTTTGGTATGGGCTTGATCAACCATTGTCCTCACAGCTCTGCCACCTTGTTATCAAAGAGAGAAAAAATAAGCATAGATTATTAGATTTATAAGATAACATAGAAATGTATAGGCTAACTATGAGAATAATGATGATGTACATGCCCTAGACATATATATTAGGGGCACATATAAACTATTGTCCGTTCTCATTGCTTCTCTTGTTGGGTTCCCCTTCCCAAGTTTTCAAATCGGAGGTCTGAGCACATTTCCAGTCAAGTATCTGATCATGAGTATGGGCTAGCCATAAGTTTAGGCTAGCCAAGTATAGAAGTACCATCGAGTAGTATTTGAGTATGAGTATGGGCTAGCCATAAGTTTAGGCTAGCCAAGTATAGAAGTACCATCGAGTAGTATTTGAGTATGAGTATGGGCTAGCCATAAGTTTAGGCTAGCCAAGTATAGAAGTACCATCGAGTAGTATTTGAGTATGAGTATGGGCTAGCCATAAGTTAAGGCTAGCCAAGTATAGAAGTACCATCGAGTAGTATTTGAGTATGAGTATGGGCTAGCCATAAGTTTAGGCTAGCCAAGTATAGAAGTACCATCGAGTAGTATTTGAGTATGAGTATGGGCTAGCCATAAGTTTAGGCTAGCCAAGTATAGAAGTACCATCGAGTAGTATTTGAGTATGAGTATGGGCTAGCCATAAGTTTAGGCTAGCCAAGTATAGAAGTACCATCGAGTAGTATTTGAGTATGAGTATGGGCTAGCCATAAGTTTAGGCTAGCCAAGTATAGAAGTACCATCGAGTAGTATTTGAGTATGAGTACCGAGTTTGGGTACTACAGCATGGTAGAACCATAGAGTCTGTTGCTCTATTGTAGAACACACTACTTGAGTAGTATACTGAATGAGTACTGAGTATAAAGGTCTAAAATGCCTGATAGCTGACCGAGGCAGGTCTGTACCGAATTATGGTGTGACCATATTTTGTTCAGCTAAATGTCACACATCAATTCTGACTTCTAGCAGAACAGATTTCAGGTCCAAGGAAACTAAAATCCCTATACTTACTTTGACTACCAGCTAGCTTGAGCCACGCCTCTGCTGCCTGAGCTGACCATGGGTCTGATATCACTCTCTTCATCTTCTCCCTCTAAAAAAACAAACAAATAATTCGATCCCAGTTTATTTTTCATGACAACTGTTACCAATTCAGCTGTCCCAGATATTCTTTCTGATCATCATATGCAAAGTGCAATTATCAAAAAATTTCAACTGAATTCAACCATTTAACAATAATAATTAGTGAAGCTCTCATATCGCTCAAATAGTGACGCTCGTGCTGCCTTAACATTCAGTATTTTTCCTGCAAGGTATCGGAGCTGCGTTTTTGAAGTATAAGTTCTGTTCCTCTACATCACACCATGTAACGTTTGACAAGGTGCTGTCAGGAACACCAGGGCTAACCCCTTCTCTTTTTGATAAGTGTACTGGGTTCTTTTATGTGCATTACACATCACACTGGACATATGGCTTTACGTCCCTCTGAAGGATGTAGCGATAATGATAAAGTGTCTTTCTGAAGGATTAGTAAAGTTTCTCGACTGGGACTTGAACCCACACTCTGCTGATCAGAAACACCAGAGCTTGAGTTCTGGTTCCCGCTTGGTGACGACACGTCTTGGGATTTGAATATTTGATCACTTTGTAATTGTATTTTTTATTTTAAAATGCCTCCAGAATTTACCTCTTCATCCCTGTATGCCATAACATTAGCTGTGCTTGGTCTTCCAATATATTTATGTCTTAGTTGGCGCCTCTCTGCTTGTTCCCACTTTGGACATAATGCATCAACTGTCGAGAAAAGAATGAACAATTCAATCAACAATCATGTTAAAGAAATTACAATATATTAATTAATCTTCTTAGATCAGTATTCTCACTTGGTTTATCCCAACAACTGCATAAAGTAACAAATCTGTGAATTTGGACTCAGTTGGGAATCAAA
This sequence comes from Asterias rubens, assembly GCF_902459465.1. Lineage (NCBI taxonomy): Eukaryota > Metazoa > Echinodermata > Asteroidea > Forcipulatida > Asteriidae > Asterias > Asterias rubens. Next base: position 5,531,424 of record NC_047069.1, on the reverse strand, counting down.
GTTGCAATAATGAAAGAAAAACACTCTTGTTGCACAAGTTTGTGTGCTAAAATGGCTTCAGGCCTGAATAGTGAGAAGTTAATGCTTTCTCAAAAACTAAATTACTTCAGAGGGAGCCATTTCTCACAATTTCTTATACCACCAATAGCTCTCCATTGCTCGTTACCAAGTAAATTTGTATGCCAACAATTTCATTGAGTTATTACCAATAGGTACATTTTGAAAACTGTAGGTTACTCCTAACTCATTTAAATGTAAGTAGGACCTAACAATTGCTATTAAAGTATTTCCATATGAATTTAGAAGTTAATAATTATGTTTTAAGAAAACCTGGAACATGATTTTGGCCTATGCTGAGATTTTTTAAAGTCTCATTGCGGTGAACCTCACCTAAGTACACCTCTTCCTTGATTCTTGCGTCTGGGTTCTGGAATCCATGGACTGTGCCAATCTCTTTACCCATAGCCGAATTGGGATCATAATAGCCAGGTACCTTCTGTAGTCTGCATGTTAGGAAAACACTGTCAAAAAAAAAGAAAACAAATAACAGGTTAATGAATGAGCATCACGCTTCTGTTGTGATTTTAGGAATACAAATCTTAAAAAGAAAATATGTTTGGTGTAAAACTTCTTTACTCAAACGCTGGGCTTTGACAACACACCCGGATCCCTTTTTGTTAAAGTCCTTCATGGTTTCAATAAGCAATTTGCGATTTGAATTATGTCTGGTACAATGACTTGCTGTGTCACATTGTACTGCTTACTGTTGAATTCCTCAGACTATGAGGACAGAACTTTGATATGTCAAATGGTTCGGGGCAAGCTTTTGTATAACAACCTCCAGATGAGCAAACCTTGGTACCATATACCATTGTGCCGTACGTCATCCTTTATTAACTGTGTTTGGGTGTTTACCCTTTCTTGTAACTAGGCAAAAGCTTGGACCTGATCATGTGACATAGCAACTGTTTTGATATTCTGAGGAATTTAAATCAAAGTGGTTACTTGTGATCAAGCATTTCATTGTACAGACAATTATCAAATCCATCGTGCAAATGGCTCATTAGTCAACACTCCCAAGAAGACACAAATTTAAAATAGGAATTTTAAAGATCTTGGACACTATCTGTAATTGTCAAAGACCAGTCTTCTCACTTGGTGAATCTCAACATATGCATAAAATAACCAACCTGTTAAAATTTGAGCTTGATTGGTCGTCGGAGTTGCCAGATAACTATGAAAGAAAAACACCCTTGTTTACTCGTTGAGGTTTTATGCTGATAATTATTTTGAGTAATTAACAATAGTGTCCACTGCCTTTAAAGGGTTGTCTAAAACAATATCTTTTGGGGAGGGGAACGGGTGGTAAAAAAAAATAATGATTTTGAGTACCATGACTTGTACTTTTTATTCAATAACAAAAAACTGGTGTTTCTTCAGTTTTTTTTTTACAACAACAGAGCTATCTTCATCTCATGTGGCAAGTTTACACACCCCTTATACATGTAGGTTACAAGTAAACAAGTCCCACACCAAACCAGACAACAATTGTAATTAATCCAATTTGATATATCATATTTCACAAGAACCGGGCTTGCTGCAAACTGTCGGGTGGCGTCACGGAGCTAAACACAATAGTCACTTGATCTTCTGTGACTTTTTTGTACATGTAGTTTTAAAAGTTTGACTTGGGTAAAGTTTTGCCACAATAAGATCTCAAATAAACAGTGCACTTTCTTTGAAAAGTGCACAAACAGCATTTCAGTTACACCACACTCATTGACGTCAGTTATACGCGCCTAGGCAACTCCACACTGCCATTAAACACCTGTAGGAGTTATTATAAACTGTTTTTTTCTCTTCAAAATGATTTTCTTGACTTGATTTTCGTTTGACTTGTTTTTATTGGTAGCAATGTTTCCCCTGCCTAATCAAATGTAGCTTACATGTAATTTGGTTATGCTAAATAATAAACTTTTTGTAAGAGTCCAGTTTGATGGCTATGGCTACAGCGCTGTTGCTATAGGTCTCCTATTCTCCATCGAGAATGTAAGATCAAGCCACAGCCGCTAACTCAGAAACTACCTTAAAATCAGCAAACAGCCTACAACTGCTAAGCAAATTTCTCTGGGGTAACCAATTACAACAATGTTAGTTTTCAAGAATGTTGTTGGGCAACATGTTTCCGCTAAGCCAGACTTTTCTGTGCTTAGTTCTTGTGCTTACAAAGTTTATGACATGGCGCCCTGATCTACTTGAAAGAAACTTAATCTAAGTTTGCAAACACTGCCTTCCTTATATTTTGCAAACACTGAATTGTGGACTTAAGAATCCTCAAAGCACTTCTGAAGTTCTGAATCCCAAAGTAACAAACACAAATACATCCTGTGTGGAATTCAAAAACTCTATCAGAACAAAGCGGCTTAAGTGACCCTCTGATCGGATTCAAATGGTCAAGCGGATTAGAGGATTTTAGCATTAAGATAAGTTCGTATACCCATTTGGGATCTCGGACTTTACGAGGCAGAAGTATCACAAACTATTTTAACTGGCTCTCCGTCGAACCATGGTCGAACATGAAGAGCCTCAGATATCGGAGTTCTATGGCAAATAAGAGTTTAATTGTACTAATTGTGTACAGCTTGTTCAATTGTTTTGGTGATTCACAGAGAAAGAGATCATTAAAAATTAAGACTGAACCACAAATTGTACAGTTACTTTCCCTCTTCTGACAAATCTAGAACTATCAGTACTTACATCAAAAACAGGCAAACTTGGAATGAAAGTTCTTGCCCAAAAAGGTTTCAAAACTGTCTTTTAATGCCAGCAGCTCCAGTGACTAAACTGTACAGCAGTTAATTGGAACACTTTACAGCCTTCATCGAATATATTGATTGAAATCTAACGACCCCTCCCAATGATGCACTACTAGAGCCACCCAACAAGGCTAGGTGGAGTGTAATGAAGTCCTTTGAGAGGCGGTAGCTATGGTTATTAAATAGCTCTCCCTACTTGTGAAGGATTAAGGCAACAATAAGAAGCCCCTGTCCACTGTGGTCCCAACAGGCCCTCTACCCTCTAAGTACACACATTGATCATGAGCCCAAGCAAACATGCCCAGAGCCAGTTATAGCATGGAGGTACCTCCATGGTTATAGAGTGTAAAAAAAAGTTTAGACTAAGCAACAACTTCAGTCGATGATGTTTGTGTTTGGAGCAGTTAAAAACGGAAAGCGGTTTTTAAGTCGAAATGTCAATTTACTTGTGACTGAGTGTTCTTCCACTAAATGAAAAATAAAATGTTAAACACTGAGAGAGGGTAGACTATACGCATCAACTTCAGTTGAAGATGTTTGTGTTTGGAGCGGTTAAAAACGGAAAGCGTTTTTTTGAGTCGAAATGTCAATTTACTTGTGACCGAGTTTTCTGCTACCATAGAAAAATAACATGTTTAACACTTGGAAAGACTACGCAGCAACTTCAGCCGATTCATGTTTGTGTTGGGACAGTTAAAACTGAAATTGGTTTTTAAGACAAACTGTCAATGTACTTGTGACTGAGTTTGCTGCCACTAAATGAAAAGTAAAATGTTAAACACATTAGATTGGTAGTTATCCGAAAAATAAATAGTTGATTTTATCTTCTGAGAGCATTTCAATTTTGGTTTCCAGGCCTTTATATTATTCCTGATAGAGAACAAAATCATAGGAAAATTGTGAATTTGTGAAGTTGTGTAGATGTCTACTGCTGCAGAGTAAATTTTTTAGATCAACTTTACTTTCACTGAGTGAGATTTTTTAATAGTTGGTTCTAAAGCAATTTGGCTCTTAATTCTGTTTTACTGCAGAATAGAGTTTGTGGATTGAGGAGGACTTCTGGTAAATTTCTTTACTATCCTTGAGTGAGATAAAACATGTAGTTCTGAAAGAACTTGTTCTGTAAACTCTGGCTACTACTACAGTTTGTGTGTCAGTGGGACTTCTCGTAACTATCTTTTCTATCTTTGAGCAAGCATTTCTCATCATCATTCATCATTTAGCGGTCGCATCTGAGATTTCATTCACAATGTCATGCCAGAGGTGTTTATCCATCATCATGTTTGGAAGGTCCACAATTTCAGACTCTGTGTCTCTACCGATCACGTCAATGTAGTGGAGTGGTCTAGATCCTCTATTAGGGCACGGCAGTCTCCAATTATGGTATGACCTGGTCTTTGGCACGAAAGCAGAGTTCAGCAGAGACGACTCTTTGGTGAGCAACAATAGCAGAGATTGGTGGAATATCTCCGTAGATCTGTTGTTTGGTCTTGTGCTAACGCCATGAGATGTTCTGTACCCTCATAAGAAGCCTGGTGTATGTTGCCGTCAAGGCGATCTTGAAACTCTTTCTTCATTGTCCAGGTTTCAGCTCAATACAGAAGGATGCTCTCTACAAAGGCCGGCTCTGAAGAAGACCAACTTTGTTGCATTTCTAGCTAATTTTGTCAACTACCACCCACTGACAGGACTGATTATAATGTATGCATTGTGACATCTTGTAACTATGTTTACTATTCCCTGAGTGAAATCAGTTTGGTCTTAAAAGTGTTTCCATCACTGTGTTTTGAACAACATTGAAAGATCTTCAGCGCGATACATGTAGATGCTCGATGAAAGTGTGTATGTACTTCAGAGTCTAGAGCAAACATCGACAGGTGGCAAAGTGTCTTTTTACCTACACATAAATTTCTGTCTATGCTTATTTATCGCTTTAAAATTAATTACAACAACAACTTACTTGGTAAGAACTACAGAAGATTTTGAGAGTTACAAAGCATTTTGAGAAACATTTCACTTCAAAATGATGTGGTTATATGTATATAAAAAATGTGCCCTTTAAATTTGAATTTGAGAAGCATTACTGTCAGAAAGCTTTCTCAGATTGTGTATTCCTATTGTATTAGGGATAACAACGTCCCTCTTGAATATAGTAAACCTGATCCAACCTATTTGTCCAAATTGCTGTAAAAGATTTTTTTTAAACTTGGACTTCAAATTTGTAGTACTTGCAAGTTTCGGCCTACAAAACATTTGAAGCTAAGGTCACAATGCGCAAATCTTTACTGGACCAGAATTTATTTCACAAGAGGTAAATAATTGTTTGTTTTTATCAGTTTTTATGTATTTGGTTCATTGTAAGGAGGAGGTTTGAATTCAAAAAGTTTGAGTGCACATCTATTAGTAACTTTGCTGAAAAAGGGGTATGTGTTTGGTTTCGGAAAACATTACATGTAGACTGTGGGTGCGTTCATTTAGCTTCCCTGGGTCGACCCCGGTCTGCCCCGGTACATTCGAAAAGCTTTGAGGGGGCTCACCTGGGTCAGCCCCCAGTGCCCTGCTTGTGGAGTGGGTCATCACTTGGGGTGACCTGAGGTGCATGCCGTCACCACGAGAGGGCAAGTGTGATCGTTGGATCAGCTCTTGTCAGGGGCTCAGCCGAGTGAGCACTGTGGGGTCGACCCAGGGAAGCTAAACGAACGCACCCTGTGTGAGTGACTTGTTTAGTTTTGGGGTTACTACCATGACTACTGTCCAGTAAAATGGCAAATAAAAAAAATATTACAAACTACTTCAATCCAGACAAAAGATCGTTAGAATTGGGTTTGGTTGGTTACATATAAACAGAAGTGAAGTATAGGTACTGTTTGTTTGTCTTTAAAAAAATTCAACTTGAAAGCGGAGCAAAGGTCCACACCTGTCCATGTTTAATAACTGACAAAGACGAATGTAAACAGTAGTTGTGTCTGAAATACGTGGACTTTCAACTCAACTCTATGACCTAAAAGGTAATTTATTGATGATGATATAGGTAGGAAGGAGTTCATAATAAGACTGGATAATTGGCAATTGGGTTTTGAGTATGAGACAGGAACTGCTATAATTGTCGTAAATAATGGTATTAGTTTTATAACATACTATGTTGATACTTGATGATCTTTAGTATACAATATCAGGACCAATGTTTGTCTTAGATAAGACAATGTTTGCTGTCGATATTATGTTATCTTATCATCTTTTATTTTATGTTCATTTCTATACAACCTTTTCAGTTTAATAAAGTTAATATTCTAATCTTAATGGGGTATTTAAAGAGATCATTCTCAGGCTAACAGGATGTTGTACATGATGTGTATGGATTATCTGAAGAACAACGCATCCCTGACATCAAAACAACTATTAGATTACTGACTGATAACCTTTCTTTGAATATTCAGGTCTGCAAAAGAAGTCTTGAAGAAACACCTATAAGCTCCAGCTTGGAAATGATGCTCTACCTGATGTTTTTGTGTTAATAATTAGTAGTTTGGGCCATAACAGATAAAAAATGACAATAAAATGTAGAGGCATGATTCGCATTAACACATATAATAACAAAAAATCCCCCCAAAAAAGGCAAAGAAAGTTTTACAAGCCCCAAAGAGACCATTTGTTTGACCTAGAAAATTTAGACTTTCGCGAAAAGAAGTTAAACAGAATTGAATTTTTTGAAGAAAAAAGTTGCTTGATTTACCCAAATGAAGTATTGTTTCGGATCATAGTGAAGTACATTCCAAAAAGTAAAAACAGAAAAAAAAACAATTGTGTATAAATATTTTTAAAAAATAATGCTAATAAATAGCATTATGTTTTACTGACACTTTTTTAAATCTTTATACACAATTATTTTTAGTTTAGCAAAGACCAAAAAGTATACAATATCTCAGAGGATATACAGTAATTTTTTTATTTTTATTCCACAGTTAAAAGATCACCGAAGTCACCAATGTTGATGTCATTTTGTCATTCCTGTTGACATGAGCACCTGTTTTTTGCTGCAATAGTTAATACATTATTGTTTGTTAATCAAATAATAAACTCAAAATAAACTGACTGAGAACCTACAACCGCCGGATTAGCGTGCTGGTGCTCTACCAACTGAGCGTTCAAGCCCTACCAACTGAGCTTTCAAGCCCTAACCGTATAGCCAGGTATCGCTCCCAAGTTTACGGGGAAAAGTTTCTGTATCTCTGCCAGCATTTTTTCACAACAGGAATGTCTCATTTGAGTAATCACGTCGCAGTGGTCAAGTGGTTAGACTGCAGGACTCGCAATCATCAGGTTGTGGGTTTGAATCCCCAGCTAACCGCTGATTTCACAATGACTAGATTTATAATAAGTATTGTCGTCTAGTTAATGAATCACAATTTCTTGGTATGTACAATTCATTAACATTGTATGAGAGAGATTGGCTGTTGCCAGCTTGGTGTCCCCTGTGTGGGAGCATGGGAGTTTGCCGAGTTTCCTGATGGGAAGATCGTCTAAACAAACAAACAAACACCCCAACAAACAAACAAGTAAACACGATTCAGTAAACATCCCAATAAACAAACAATTAAATTATACATTCATTTTTTTGTTTCAAAACGAATACAGAAAGAAAGTTTACAGAAAGTTTTCCAATAATATCAATCAATTATTACCACAAAACAACTATTATTAATTAATCCTAACATAAAAAAGTAAACCTACTCTTTGGGATGTGGTTTATTTCTCCTCGTGGGTGAAATCGGCCTGATCTTGGCCGCGTCGTCTGAATTCAACTCCTTCCCGTAGTAACTATGCTCATAAGTTGTCGGTCTCTTGTTCGGCGATTTGGTCCAATCTTCTAGCTCTTCGTTCCAAGCTTCCAAAGCGTCCCTTTTGATTTCCGCGAAATCTCTGCTGTGGTGCGACGGGTTGAAGGGGCGACCGTGGGTCCCCCGACCGGCGTGGCGACCCTCCTTATGGTACCGGTAGCCGGACATCGTCGGGTCGGCAGACTTGGACCGGTATTTGGTCACGATACTCCCGCGACCGGGCAAAATGTGTCCAGTTGCCATAATTTCCAGAGTCTTATTTCGATCTATATTCAATGGACTTTATCCGGAATAAATTCTATGACATCTGATCCGACTCAGGGTCCTGAATGGGGAAAAACAACTGTTTGCGTAAGGGATTTACGAGGGATTCACATTATTGTGGGGTTTCCAGTATTGTTGTGTACAACGGGTGACCTGTCAGCCCTAAGCAACCATACAACCTGTTCATATGGTAATTATCACTTTCATATGCTAATCGCGTGACCTTTTAGTCACCGAACATGCGCAAAGACCGTTTTTTGTGACTTGTGCGCAGCAAGATGGTCGCCCACATGGAGGATGCAAACGAGAAGTGAGACTTCGCAACTACTATCTGGGAAATTCTGGTAATTCTGATTTGTTTGCAATTTTTTTTCTCTACAATTATAATTATAACATTTCCCACCATTTTAAAAGCAAAATTAATGGACAAAATTTGTTTGAAGTTGGGTGTAAATGGTGTTTTGAAAACAGGAACAAATTTAGGGGAGTTGTCGCAAACTGTCAACAGTAACCAGACTAACCCAACCACTGCGTGATATGGTTGTCAAGTCTAGAAACCGGACCAAAAATGAAATGGTTGAAGAAAGTGAAAAGTCGTCTGCGCCGCCCGGAAATCTCCCCCAGCAAATAATAAGCAGTATTGCTCCATAGAGCAGTGCTGCTCCATAGTTTTGTTGCTGGAGTTCTGCCACCACTTTTTCACTTACTCAATAACTAGTAGTATGACTATGATGAGTAAATAATTAATAATAATAGGCCTATAGGAACATTTTAAATTCATATCATTAAAAAAAAGTGGTAGGCCTAGCAGGATATTATTATTGATAGGGACAATTTTCGCATTCTGCCACCATTTGTTCACTTATTTTTTTCTTCAAAGAGATGTCTCATTTAATTCAATTAAGTTCTGTTTTATTTTCATAACGAATGAAAAAGTGGTTGCAGGTTGATTTCAATACAGAAACTTTTCCATTCCTATTTGGAAAAATTAGTGAAAAACTGGTGGCAGGTTAACGGGGGTCTCACTAAATACCGACAACTCACGACCCCTCACGACAACTCACGACAACAATTTTCAAATGCACTTTAACAGAACATTTGAACATAAGTCAAGCGTTAAATATATGCACAGAGTCATGCACCTAAATCACTTTCAACTGTTGAAAAAATTGTATTCTAGCCTAATTGTAAAAAAGTGTTTTTTAACCCCGAATTTAGTAACGAACGGAAATATCCGCCATGTTGTCTTTCGTCATACTTGGAAGATTCCACTACACCGCAGGGGTTTTACCATTTTATGTGCCTGTCATCTCATGGAGTTGAAAAAAAATATTATATTTAAATCTCCCCTAGAGTAACTTCAAATTCCAGAGTGGCAGCTTAGTTACAAGAACAGCAGAGCTAAAACCAAAAAGAAAAAAATACAATTCAGCCCTCAGAAATTACCCCTGCGTGTAATAGAATCGTCCAAGTACGCTGAAAGACAACATGGCGAATATTTCCTTTTGATACTTAATTTGGGTAAAAAAACAGTCTTTTACAATTAAAAAAACAATTTTTTCAACAATTTGAAAGTGATTTAGATGCACCTGACTCTTGTGCATATATTTAACCCTTGACTTATGTTCAAATGTTCTGTTAAAGTGCATTTAAAAATTGTTGTGAGTTGTCGTGAGGGGTCATGAGTTGTCTGTGTTTAGTGCGACCGGTTAATGGAAATCCTTCCACCAGTCGCGCTGTGGTTGTAAAGGGTGTATTTAAAACAGGCACAAATTTCTAGGGAGTTGCTGTGCAATGGATGAGTCCAACCTGGGCTATTTGGGCTTGGTTGCACTGCCAGTGACGACAGTCAATTACAATTAGTAGACTTGCCATTCTTCCATTCAGTAGGGGACAGTGAAGGTGTCCCTACTGAATTGCGATGAATGTTGTTTTGTGACACAAATATTTAATTGTAATCACCTAACTGAGGAACTTGACAATCGGGTAATACCTGATTAAATTAGCTGAAACTTTGTTCAGACATTGTGTCCCCATGCATTCTTGCACGTTTGCAAACCAGCAACTATAAAAAATAATCAAAAATGTTTTGAACAAACATTTACGAAAAAATAAAATTACCAATACTACTCCACCAAAACAGAAATTTGTTTAAATACTCTGCTTGAAATGAACAACACGCACAAGTAGTTCACATAGCAAGGAAAGTAAATTATGTTGTGGGCGATTTGTACAAGTTCGCATTTTATTTTAAGTCTACAAGAATGTGCACAAACACAACAACACTTACCTCTACTTTGCTGCTAACAACTGGGCCAATTTCATGTCTGGACCCAATTTCATTGCCCTGTTCACCAGAGAGAACTTTGCGCATACCCTGAGCCCTGTAATTCTGCGATATAAGCAGTGCCATGAAATTTTGCCAAATGGCCCAATTTGGGCCAACTGTGGTTTTGTATAGCATAGCCGGAAGTTCTCACCAAGCCAATAAGCCCTTTGGAGGTATGGCGGACGTGATAGGAGTGTACTGTTTGGTTTGTGTGTATGCACACAAATTTACCCAAACCTTATAGGGTTGTACCGTTGTGTCCGCCATCCATATCTCCAACAGGCTTATGGGTTGTGGTCTCTTATTCTAACTCCTCTATTTCTACTTCCATGATAGAACTGAACCTCAACCTTGGAAAGAAAAGATGACAGCAATTCGACACACCCTTCAAAGGGATGTGTTCCTACCCAATGATGAAAGACTCATTGGTTTTGTTCACGTCACAAAGACGGGTAAAAGGAAGAAAGTCAGCTTCCTTTGTGCTACAGGTATGTGCCATCTTGTTTTACTGAAAAATGTTGCTTATCTCGCCTCTAAATCCTATCATGTGGTTGTGTGTACTTGTGTCTGTAGAGAACATTCTAAGGCACATAAAACAAACTGCAACAAGACGGGGCTACACTGGAGATCCGTGTAAATGGCAGGTATTTAGTCCAACTATTTTTATCAGAGTAAACAGTATAACAGTATTTTGCAGGCAAGTTTTTGCTGGCACGCTGAGTTTTAACATTGAGTAGTAATGGACAAATAATGGAGAGATTTTGCGAGGCTACTGATACAATAGGGTTACGTCAACATTTTGGGTCGGTCAGTTTGAAGCCTGGCCAACTAGTGAAATTTACTGCTTGTCCAGTCGCAACTCGAATAGTTGCGACTTTGACACTAGTCGCGGCTAATTTAATTCCTAAGATGCTGCAATAGTAACATTCGTGCAGAAAGGATTGAAAGGTTGTGTCACTGTTGTCTGATTGTGTTCCGTGAGGAAATTATGTGGTCGTGAATAGTCATGAGTGACACAATTGGTTCACCAAGCAAGAAGTTGAGACTATATTTGTAGTAGTCGTGGCAGCCAGATTAATAGAGTAGTTGAATAACGGTAGTCACGACTTGACTAAGCTATCAATAGTCACGGCATCGATACTACTTAGTCCCCCAAGCTTAGTCAGTTGGTCAGGTCAGTCTATCGGTCATGTCATATCAGGCTAATTTTGAAGCACCATGCTATACTTTGTATTAGATAATGGGTGATAATATTAATTTTATTTCAGTGACAACTGATGTGCCAGCTCTGGTCTCTATTCAGAAGGTGAAGAAGGTTGATAAAGACAACTATAAGAAGCGGCAATCTTGGAATCTGACTGAATTGAGGCTAGTTGATGGCAAAGACTCCATTATTGTAAGTTTTTATCCAAGTTGTATTTAATATATAGTAGAAGGCCGCTATAATTAACACAATGGGATATTGTCTGAACTGAATAATCAGTACTTTCCTGAGTTCTGTGAAAAAAAAATTGAATATTTATCGGGTAGGATTTGGACCCACGACCTTCTGCAAATCTAGAGCAGTGTTTACGTTTTTTGTTGGCTTACTCAGCAGGATCCACAACTAGACCAACTAGACAACCGAGATTGCCTGGTAGCTAGAGGCAGTTCAAATCCTACGTTTAAGCAGCGGGTATAACAACAATGTAACAGATGTTAAATTTGCATCGGGGATCAAGAATATGAATTTTGGAGCACGGTAGGGTTGAAAACATTTTGTAACGCGATTTGCAGTTCCTTGAATGAACAAATTCCAAGATGGCATCCATCCTCATGTTTGGAAAAACACAGTCCAAGTTTTGCTTTGCCTATCACTTTTATCTCGTCGTTTATGTTTTGGACTAAACAGATTGATTTGGATGACCTAGCTATTGTTACACTGTTATTTATATTTTTGTGTTTTTTCCAATGTGATTTACCAAACAGGAGATTCCCGACTTTGATTTACATTTTGACAAATGCTACAGGTGGATTGCAAGCAACCCTGCTGAGAAAAACTCCTTCATCGCCACACTATGGAAGGTAGGTAATGATTCAGGTATAACTAGTGCTGAACTGGAGGCCCTCAACAATTTAAAGATGCAATGAATTGCACTTAGAAAGAAATACACCCTTACTCAAGTACTGATGTTGTCAGAGTGTGGGTTCGGATCCAGGTCATGGCACTTGTGTCCTTGAGCAAGACACTTAACTGGAATTTCTTCATCCTTTCAGTTTGGTCATAAATCTGTATTGACCCCTTGCATGCACGTCACACTCACCATTTTGGTGGGCAATAGGTTTTTGTGTAAAGGCTGTGTCCCCTTAAAAATGTGCACTTCACTGGATAATGCACAATGAAATTGCCCACCAAAATGGCACATGAACGATTATTCTGGTGATGACATCAGGTGAATTGGGTGAATACCAGTGTAGCGGTTTCATAATAAATTCATTGAAAACCTGTATGAGAATGTTTGTGTCTGTTCAAGCGCCTTGATCCTTGTCTAATAGATGTCTAACGTTCAGCAAAAGGCATTTTATAACAATATAAATTATTATTAAATCATGAGTATTACTTTTCCTTTTTTGATGTCCAGCTGACACAGAGATACATGAAGCAGCTGAAAAAGACAGAATTTGTGAACATCAACGAAGCCTTACTAGAAGGTAGGTTGCAGTAGATTGTAGTTTCAGGCCTGATACTTCACAGATGCAATTGCCTCCATGATGGCCCTGGTCATTGGCTTGGTGCCCCTTGAAATGTTCCAGTAGAAATATTTGACTTTCTCCCGTAGGGGCACAATCATCTGTGTTCGTCAGGCACAAGCCACAATAATGAAAACTTAATGTAATTTGAGCTAGTAGCCTGTTTCCGCTGAGCAAAACCATTCTGTTCTTAGCAAGTTTTTGTGCGTACAGGCTTTGTAATAATTGGGCTGTTAGCAAGTTAGTTCTGCTTAGCATTCTACAGGATTGGTCTTTTTCATTCACTCGCATCCTTGTTTTTTCATGAAACTTTTTAACACAAATATTAATTTTTGTGTGTAGAATTTACTCCTGTTGTGGACCAGTCCAGAGCACAGCAAGCCGAGGATGATCTAGGCCCTGGGGATGACTATCAGATGCTAGCAGCCCGGGAAGAGGCTGATCTTGAACGTATGATGGCAGAGTGTGAGTTTGCTATAGGCAATGCAGAGGCGTTCGTGGAACAACTGGCAAATGATCTGTCTGTCCTGGATGGGGTAAGAACTTTAACCGCAGTCAAATCTCATTTTGTACAGTTTAATTAGTTTATTGTTAAAAAAAAACTCAACCAGTCTCCTAATGATGACATTTGAATCATACTCCTCCAGCCCATGTTAATTGTCCATATTGGGCACAGAAATTCCCTAGGACACCAGCGGCCGATTTCACGAAACACTAGGATTAACCTTAACTCAGTTAGGACGAGTAACCTGTCCAGTTAGGATGAGTAACCCGTCCTAACTAAGGATGGGTTCAATTCGTCCTATGTATTTGGATACATAAGTCCTAAGTATAATCCTTAGTTAGGAAAAGTTTGGTGAAATCGACGGCTGGGGTAATATACCGCCCATTGTAGGCCAGTCCAGAAAAATACAAATCATCCGCTGTATTAGTTGTTAAGTGACCAGGATTAGTTGGTGACGTTTTGATCTATTATTCAATTGTAATGTATTGATGTCTGGACTGGGCAAGTCTATTTTGGTTGTTATGTGACTACAAGTAGCCTGCCCTGGGTGTCGCCATGTTTAGCTCATGTTTACATGTCGGTGACACAGAGTGTACTTCAGCTCACAATAAATTCTTTGAGTTCATAATTACAAATGCTATTAGTGTTTCATGTAGTTATTAAAACTAGGATTATTCTACTACACAAGTAAAAACAGATGTAGATATGACCCGAGTGTATTTGTCTTTGATCTGCAGGCCAACATTCATTCCATCATTGAATCTCAACAAGAGGTTGCTCGTCTCATGCATGTCCTCGATGAA